>NW_023425529.1:167171711-167771711 GCF_014108245.1 Pipistrellus kuhlii
TGGGGTGTGAAGGAGGCAGCCGGTCAATGATCCTCTCTCATCATTGATGTTCCTCTCTCTCTCCCTCTCCCTTCCTCTCTGAAATCAATAAAAATATATTTAAATCATAAAAAAAAAAAACCACACACACACAAATTCTCGCTAAAAACAAAAACAAGAAACTTAGGCTACTACACATAAAAATCCAGATTTCCAGCCCCATCACAGTTCACTCTTTAGAGGGGGAGTACATTTGTCAGTTTGCCACTGACCCTACCGCCCCCACTCCAGAGCCTCATGGCACTATCCTCACTTGGGTTGTTTTTCGTCCTCCCTGTCCACTTCCTCCCTGTCCCTTAAAGTTTGCAAACTCTAAAAAAAAATATTTCATTTGCAAGAGACAAAGAGAGGCCCAGAATACTCAAGTCATTTGGCCAAAGCCATGACTAATAACTAACCAGAGAGCAGACCCTGACTCCCAGCTGGTGCGGTGTCCACAGCATCACAGAGCCTCTCGTTCATGAGAACTCAAGCGCCCTGCGTGGCTCTGCCAGGAAAGGAACTGCAGGCTGAGTGAGAAAAGCTAAC
Source organism: Pipistrellus kuhlii (assembly GCF_014108245.1). Lineage (NCBI taxonomy): Eukaryota > Metazoa > Chordata > Mammalia > Chiroptera > Vespertilionidae > Pipistrellus > Pipistrellus kuhlii. The sequence goes on from NW_023425529.1 coordinate 167,172,279, forward strand.
ACCCTCTTCCTCTTCTCCACAGCCTAGGGAGTCAGAACGACCCAAGAATCTAGACCTTTCAAGAGCTCTCAGTTCAGGGGGACCAAGGACCACTCCGTCCGGTGTCCACTCAAAGGAGGAAGACGACTGTGATTACATGGGGGGCCCTAGAAAGATGAGACCCCTCTTTCTTGCCTGCAAACTCCGCTTACTGAGGCAATGGTGACCTCTGCCCACCACCTTGCCAGACTGGGCCACAAACCCACCCTGCCGTTTCCTCTGGCTGCCAAGAGAGAACAGCCTTCCCATCGCTTTGGGCCTCCATTCAAGGCCACGCAATGAGCTAAACTCTTTCTGCTTTCTCCCTAATATCGAGCAATCCTATCAAGTAGGCATTAGTGTCATTATTCCCTCCGTTGTAAGGTAAACAAAAGCTCATTAAAATGTAGTGATTAGCCCGAGGACTGCCTGACTCCCCAGCACTTAATACACCTACCTACCTACCACCCTTTCTAATTTCCTCCAGAGTTTTGCTATTGTGAGATAAAATCACCACAGAACAGCAGAAATTCTCCCCAAATGACCCTTAGGAATCCCTGAAACTCAGCAAAGAAATAGGGACATGGGCTTTGAGCTCGCAGTGGCCAGGAAAAGCCTCAGAGAATCTCGGCCACCCTGTGGCCTCTCAGAATCTTGTCATCCACCCGGAGAGCGGCTGGTAGTCAGTGTGCGTGCCCCTGCAGCGAGCCTGTGCTGCTTCCGACCAGCCTTTCCTTTCCAAAACCGTTCCTCTCCTGAAGATTTTGACGCAGTCTATGAAGGTCAAATTCAACAAAAACTATGCTCCGAGCTTGAAAACAAGGTCATCCTTTTGGTCTGCCCATGGCCCAGCAGCCAATGTGAAGGTGTGCCCTCTGCTTTCCACCTGCGGTGTGTTCTCTGAGGCTGCAGATCCACGTGGACCTCGTGCGCGCTGTGTAATGAGACTTGCAGGGACTCATCTTTCTTCTCACCGGGCTCAGCTGGACTACTATAAGGGACAATCCCTCAGGAGTGTGGAGGTGGGGGACTGTGCTTCACTTGGTATAGATGAGGTAAACCAAAGCTCATTAAAATGAAGTAATTTGCCCAAGGTCTGCCTGACTTGCACAGCTCTTTATAGAAACGCGGTGAGTTCAATAATGTCCCCCCCTAACCTCAGAATGTGACTGTATTTGGAAATAGGGTCTCTGCATGTGGAATTACATTAAGATGAGGTCATATGATTTAGGGTGGGCCTTAAGTTCTATGACTGATAAGAACAGGGGAGGTCACACAGACACACAGCCATACCATGATGGAGGCAGAAACAGAATAAAGCAGATACAAGGCAGAGGACAACACCAACGGCTGCTGGGAGCCATCAGATTCTGGAAGAGGCAAGGGCTCTCCTCTAGAGCCTTCAGAGGGAGCACAGCCCTGCTAACACCTTGACTTTGGACTTCCAGCCCCCAGAACTGGGGGAGTATACATTTTGGTTGTTGTAAGCCACTCGGTTTGTTGCAGCAGCCACAGGAAAAAAATATAGAAATGCTAATACTCTGAGAGAGCCCAGTTCTTTAAATACCACATGTGGACTGTTTTCTTCGATCATAAGGACTTAATGACCTTAGCCTCATATGAACAATGATCTGTGGGCAGAAACACTGGATCTGTCCTGGCTCCAGAACCTTAGGCAACCAAGCCTCTTTGATCTCTAGGCATTTCCATTTCCTCCTTTATACGTAGGGATAATAACTCTTTGCCCATCCTACTTAAGGTTTTTACAAGGCTAGAATGAAGCCACGTAGGTAAAAGAGGTGAGTAAGCTAACCTATTTTAACACTGCTGCACGTTTTTAATATTTTTATAAACTTCTAGGTCCTGGTAGCCAGAGGGCCCTGAGGTTTCAATCCAAGCTTTACCACTTACTAACTTCTAGACTTTGGGCAAGACCCTGATTTCCATTTTCCTTATAGAAAAGATGACAATAAAACCACCTCTTTCACAAGAGTGACATGGGGGGTGAACATATGGCACGTGTGAAGGTTTACCTCAATACCCTCTCATCTCTGCATTCCCCCAAGTGCCTGATACCTCACTTTGTATAAAATAAATATGTGTGTCACCAATAAGGTGCTCCAGCCCCACATTTACCCCTCATCCTAACCTCGCCAAGGAAGGACACACAATAGAAGATGATGCGAAAGTGGAGAAAGGAGCCAACACTTCCAGAACATGAAAAGATTAGGAGGACGTAGAGTACCCGTCCTCTTCCTTCTCTCCCACATGGTCTTTGGAGGAGGAGTGAAGAGATGTGACTAACGTAACGAGGAAAGCGAGGGGGTCGTGGAGACTGTGGGGACCCCGAGGAAGGATGGACATGGACTTCCAGCCTCTGGGCGCCACTTTGCTCTTCCCACTCTCAGGGCCTGTCACTCTTGCTCCAGGAGACCAGAGAAGAGCAGGGATCCGAGCTGCTTAGAGCCACTCTATGCTCCAGGCATGAAAGAGAAGGGAAGAGGTTCTCTGCTGCTTTGCCCTGGGCAGCCCTGTTCACCCGGCGGGAACAGAGGAGGAAACCGGGAGGACACACTGAACGAGGATAGAGTACTAGACAGTGAAAGAAGCACCGAACTGTGGAAGACTCCAACGGGAATGAAGAAAACCTTCACCTAACAGCGCTCAAGAGCCATGTACACAGCCTACAGGTGAGCAGGCCCATGGGTTAGCAGCAATGCCCTCCCTTTAGCTCTCTCTGCACGGGTTTACCAAAGTTCCTCAGAACAGCAAACCTAACAGGCAAAACTGCTTCCGTGACTGAACTGTACTCTGCGGGTCCAACATCACAAGTGCTGGACAGGTGCAGATTTCTCCTGTTAAATCACGGGAGCCCTGATGAATCTGGAGAAAGATCTGCCCCAGCACATGATGGCTATTATTGGGAGCCCCTGGAATGCAAGCATTTCCGACTGTAGGATACAGAAAATCAAACTTTTCCGCATACAAACCATGTTTATTATGCCACACGTCTGTCTAAATTGGTCAAAGATCTAGTTTTTTTGTGTGTGTTTTTTTCTAAATCATACAGTTTTCCATCTCCTCCTTCCAACCCTGCTCCCTTTCTTTTTCTAAAGGAGAAGAAAGGAGTTCTTTATTCAGCAAGTCAAGTACTGGTTGGCCAGTCAGTGCACGAGTTCAGTGATGCTTTTAAACTAAATGCTTTGGCAGGACAGGTTGGTGGCTGGCCTCGAGGGATTCCCCCAGGCCACCTCTTAAAGTAAGAAGTGCATCCCCTCAAGTCAGGACAAAGTTCCGACTTCCCTCCTCATATGCTTTCCCCTTCCTTCTATTTCTCGCTGTCAGCAACGCATTTTCCAATCCCACCACCTTCTGAATCAGCATTACCCAAAACACAACTGACCCGGAGCCCTTCCAGGAAGCACACAGCAGATGCTCCATAAACTTCCCCTTGAACTTGATTCAAACCCAGACTCTGTGCAACTTGTGGTCAGCCAAGGTGTAAGAAGAGGTAGGGGAACTGGGTCTAGAACGAACTTCTGGGAAAGCCCCTGTTGCCACTGGAATTGTCCCCCACCCAACCAGGCCATGTGCCAGGAAGAGGCGTGGACCCCTGCAGAAAGGAGAAGCAATCGTACGTACAGTGATTTTGCTGGCTTGGTTCAGAGCTTCAACCCAGTCCTTCAGATCTTTCTGGTCATTGGCTTGCAGAAAATACCTCTGAGAGAGCGCATTGATGACTGCGGAAGTCGTGGGGAAGAAGGGAGAAAAATCCAGGTCAGAACATATGCAACACCAAGACTCCACAAACTAAGGTGCTTGAAGTAGCGGGGTGGAGGATCCCCATGTGGAAAGGCACCTGCATGACTATTTGGGAAACAGCAGGCTGCAATGCTCCCTCTTTAAAAGCATGGATTATCACCCAGCTAGTGTGGCTCAGTGGTTGAGCACCAATCCATGAACCAGGAGTTCGACGTTTCCTTCCTGGTCAGGGCACATGCCTGAGTTGCAGGCTCAGTCTCCAGCAGGGGGTGTGCAGGAGGCAGCTGATTGATAGTTCTAACTCATCATTGATGTTTCTATCTCTCTCACCCCCTCTTCCTTCTCTCTGAAATCAATGAAAACATTTTTTTAAGTGTGGTTCACTCCACTGGCCTCCAAGAATGACACCTGACATTAGCAACAACCTTAACATGCTCTTGTGCGGTGAAGAGGCTGCTAGTCTGCCATCAACAAGACACACGCTTGAACTGCTTTTTAGAGGTGCCAACAGAATTACATTCATGATGACACATTTATAATTTTGGCCACAGGGCCCCTGTTTCCACTGGCACAACTTGCCTGGGTTAGCAGTATTGTCTGTGGTTGGAAAAGAGAACAAAGCTTGCCTGAAATCAAATCATCAACTCTGTGACCTTGACCTCATTTTCAACCTGTTCTTTCCTCTGAGCCCTCCATTAGGGTCAACAATTTACTTTTGGGTTCATAATTTTTTTTTAAATAGATCTGTTGACCACAACATCGGAGAGAGTCATTTTCAAGCTTAGCCATGATATAAAAAATACTGGAAGAATCAGAGCACCTAAGAAGCTTGAACCAACCTGAAGTTGGGAGAGAGGACAACTCAAGGGACCACTTTACTCTCCTAGCACCAAAAAGCCTGAACTATTGAAGGGGTGAGAATCATGGGACACAGAATTCATTATTTCATTCATTCATTCAATACCTACTATGTGCCATAACTACTCTACATGCTGAGCATACAGCAATGACAAAGCAGAGGAATACCCCCCCTTCATGAACTTACATTCAGAATCATGCTATATATACGAGAGAATACCTGCTAGCTCAGAAACTGTTAGCATTCGCTTGTAGCACTTAGTACAGTACTGAGAATACAGTGGGCGCCAAATAAATACCGATGATTCAGTGACTTGAGGCCTCCATGGATTGGCTCTGCTTCCTGTGTCACCCCAACACTGTCACTCTTTGGGCGATACTAAATGAGACCCCCCCCCAACAGAATACTCCTTCTTTTCTATGATCCCCCCAACTTTCCGAAGTCTCCACCTTTCCTGAGCACACCACTACTGAGCTCTGAATGGAGGGTTCTAGAAACTTCTAGTAGATACCTTGCACCTCGCCCTGTGGAGTCAGGAAAACTTGCAACGCCATTGAACGTCTGTTTTAGGGTGATGGATAACTTTGTGGTGAGACCCAGGAAAGCAGTATCATTTGAGAGCCAGGAAACATCGCTGTGACTGAAGTCACTCACACACACAGGGTGTAAGTCAAAGGTGGTCACAAGACCATCTCCATGCCAAAGAGGAAGTTGCTGTAGGAGTTTTCAAAAAACCCATCTTCTGGCTCAGTACTTACCAAAGCAAAATGGAGTCTTTGGTTTCTGCTTTGGAGTGGCTATGCTCACCTATATCAAATAAAAACATAAAAGAAACATAACTATGCTTCTAACAATATTTATAAAGCATTTCCCCCCAATTTTTTGCTGAAACTTTTCTCACAAAAAAACAAAACAAAACAAAACAAAACAAAAAAACCCACATATAAATATGTGAACACTTTGAAAATAATAATTACGTGGAAACCCTGTACTCACCATCCGGATTAAGAAATAGGACATTATCAGCCCCATTTCTCAGAAGTCCTTTGTATGCCCCTCCCTGATAGAGTTCCATTCCCACCCCTCAGAGATAACCACTATCTTGATGTCAGTGTTCATCTTGATTTTTGCAAAAACACTTTTAATAGCCATTGACTCCTGACGAAATTCTCTTGGGACCGCAAAACCTATACTGGCCCCACTCACACTAGCAAGATTCTACTCCTCTCTCAGCCACCATGCCACCTGCCTAAACAGTTTTCCAAACTGACAGTGGTTTTGCCACAAATACATGGATTTCAATTAGCGCTCCCAGAAAGATGAGGCAGCTGGACACACTGATAGATTTCCTCTCTATCTACCCCGACTGCTTAACCATGAAAGCACACACTTCTAACATGTCCCTAGAGGGGCCGATGGAATCAAAGAGCATAACTATGTATTTAAGAAAAGGGCCTAAGAAAGCAGAACTATTTCTATACTTCCTGCTGTTTGATTTCATCTTGCTTTTTCAATCCTACCCCTGGCATGTACGTTCCTGTGCTTGTGTCTATGTGAATCCCCCTCACTGAGCTTCAAATACACTGAACGGATAAAGGAAAGCAGCTCATGTTCCATCCCATGCCCACAAAGACTAGGTGACTGCCCTTGATGGAGGATGGACCTCCCTGAAGCAGGCCTCCACCACTGTACCTGCGTTTTCCAAGGGGCCAGCCACCTTCCTCCGAGAACTATTCCCATGTTGCCATAATCCTCCTGTGGACACCATCCCTTCATCCCCTTTCCAGCAAGGACATTCTCCTACTTGTTCATACAGAGGGCTCCAGGAGTGGTTCTTGCTTTAACAGAAGGCATGAAGCCAGAAACTAAGGGGGGAAAATCTCAAGTCAAAATTAAGGTCTCCCAGGTGCTAAGGGTCAGATAATGACGGACCCACCCCTCCGTCTGAATTCTCGCTATGGGCTCCAAGTTCTTTCTATAAACCTGCCCAGATTCCTTAACAACTAACATTAATCCTGTCCCCAATACTTCATATGGGAAGTGAGGTAGTGGCCTATCAAAGGAAAGACAGGCAGTTCAGCCTCAGCTCTGATGCCAGAGGACCACGGCTCAAACCCCAGCTGCAGAACAAGGTCTTGGAGCTCCGGTGCAGCTCTGCCCTGAGGCCCAGGGCAACCCCGCCCTACAAGGAGGCTCCTGGAGCCGGGGAAGGGAAGGGGTGGCCACCTCACAGAAATCTGTCAGTGACTCATTTTCTTGCTCTGTCCCTCTGTGTTCCTGCGGATCCTACTCGTGGTTCCTGTGTAACCCTGACCACCGTAGAACTGCCTTGGCTATCCTGACTGAAAGAACACATCTATTGTTTTATTTCATGGCATCCCTTCTACTTTCGGCTTTGGGATGGCAGGAGACTCCATCTTATTTGAAGACTCCTGCTCCCAGAACTGCCATTGGTCATTGACTAGAAAGAGCAACACTAGTGGGCACTTTTCATCCCGGCTGAGTGACAAACGGTCCACGTCGATGGCAATTGATGACCAACCTATACTGGGAAAATGTTACCCATGTGCTCATGATGGGAACTGACGCTTTCATTTGTTTGTTTTTGTTTTTATACCAGTACGTTCTCCAGTGTTCAGTCAGGGGTATGCACGCACATCTAGAATCTGCGTCATGCCTCGTGGCTTACCATAGGGCTATTTGGTAAAGCAGCTCCTTGCTGCATTCACAAGGCATCAGTTCTAGTTCTGCCCTTAATGGGCTGTTAAGCAAGGGTAAGAACCTCAATGTCTCTGATCAGCTTCCTGATTAGCAAAACCAGAGTGAAATTAGTGGTCCCCTTCTTATGGCAAAAGAGGAAAATGAGGATGGCAAAAAGAGAAAAATGAAATGATATATACCTGTGCTGTGCCCCTCAGAGAGAAGGGCCAAGATGAAGGGGATTGGGTCTCACTTAATATCAACAGGCCTCCCCCTGACATTCTGGTGACTGTGGAAGCAGAATCCATGGTCCCAGGGAATATATCTCCTCCCCCAACACCCCCGGATGTTGGGGATCAGGCCAGGTTGGGCAGCATCACTCAAACACAGTGAAGGAGCCGAAGGTCCTGAAGAAGTGTGGTTGACAGGCTGACTAGAGAAGGCAGCCAAGGGCAACTGTCTGCATGGCCCAAATGGCCTCCACTGAGTACCTGCACAACTGTGGTTGACTGGTGGGATCCTGGGTTATGCAAGCAGTGAGAGGAGTCGGGGATGTGAGGGGGGCATGAGCACAGGTCACCCGGAGAGTGACGCAGATGAGGCTGCTCCACAGTGACACACACTCTCGGGAACTTGTTCTTATCAGATTAAACATAGACCACAGGACCAGCCAGCTCATCGGTGGCAGCGTTCTGCTAGCCAGCCCCACCCTGCCTGGCCTTGGCCGGAAGTGGAGCTCGGGCCCCTCCGGCACAGCAGCAGCTGCAGAACAAGGTCTTGGAGCTCCGGTGCAGCTCTGCCCAGGGGCCTAGGGGAAACCTGCCCTACAAGGAGGCTCCTGGAGCCGGGGAAGGAAAGAAGCAGCCACCTACACAGAACAATGGGAGGGGCTCTAAGACGGATCTCTGAGCGAGTCAGGGGTTCCATGAGCCCTGAAATTACAGGCAAAATTTTGGTGTGTACACCCCATACATTCTTTACCTGGACAATGAGCCCACACTTTTCACATCAGACTCTCCAAAGGATCCATGATCCGCCCAGAAGTTAGGAATGAGGACCCCATAAAAAAAGTTAAGGGATATGAACTTTCTCTATGCTGAGATGGATTCCCCATGGTCCAATGAGGACCCAAGTGTTATAAATAATAAGTCTAGCGGCCATCTGCTGACAGGGGCTTCTCACATAGTCTTTCTTCAGGGAAGAACCCCAGACTAAGCTCTTGGCTTCCTGCTCTTTGCCCTGCTTACTTAAGCTATCTGAGGCAAATACTGTAAGAGAGTTCCTGGTTTTGTCTTTGGACCAACAGACTGAGACTGCCCCATCCAATCCAAACTATACAATTATACCCTCATTTGCATTTAAAATGACCAATCATAATCATAACTCCATTAACAACCAATCAGGATACTACTGAATGCCTATGAATTGGGACCACATGATTGGCACCAATCAGAAACATACAATTTGGATGCCTCGTTTACATACAACGGATCTAATTGGGAACCTGGTGGGGAACTTTCCCTATACACAATGGCACACTTAGTTTCTGCCAGAAGCCGCATCTCCCCAGCTTGCAAACCATTCACCTGAATGAAGTCTCTCCATGTTCTAATAGTCTTTTGGGGGATTTTGGTTGACGGGAACCACTATTCTGGAAAGGTCTTCCTTATAGTTACTGAGGGCAAGGCCCTGACAAAACAGGACACCAGCTGGGGCCAGGGCAGTGGGGCTGGCTGTGTAGAAGGGCCAAAGGCCAGCATCAATTATTTTCTTGTTTGCCCAAGAACTGGTTCTGCTGCGACTGATGCCCTGAAGGACATCAAGTCAAGAACTTTCATCTCTGTTGGCCTTTCTGAAGGACCCCATTTTCCCAACACTGGCCCTCAAGAAAGAGCACCCCTGAACAGCAACCACACATACACCACAAGGCAGGCCGACACTGTGGTTAACCCCCCCCCCCCCCCCCCCCCCCCCCGCCCTGCTCTGGTATGGCTCAGTGGATAGAGCGCCAGCCTGCGGACTGAAGGGTCCCAGGTTCGATTCCAGTCAAGGGCACATGCCCAGATTGTGGGCTCTATCCCCAGTAGGGGGTGTGCAGGAGGCAGCCGATCAATGATTCTCTCTCATCATTGATGTTTCTATCTTCCCCCCCTCCCCCGCCCACCTCTCTGAAATCAATAAAATCAATAAAACAAAAACAAAAAACCCTCCACTCTGGGAGGGAACATCTAGGGGTTAATACAAAATAACCTGGAAGGCTGAATGTGCTGCTGGTACCTCGCCTTAAGGTTTTTCGGGGAAGCTCCTGAATTCTGACATGGGATCGGGCGGGAGTTAAAGGCCCTCAGCTCTGTGTGACCTGACCCAGGGCGGCTGTGGGTTTTGTAAAAGGCCCACACAGCCCTGTCCCTCCCAGGAAAGGCTACAAGGCAGATCCATCCTTTCTATACGAGGCCACCTCCAAAGCTGAGAATTCTAAAAACCCTCATCTGAGCCACATTTATAAATTATGATTCAGCAAGAGACCGTAGTCATTCTTCTCCCATAAAAAAACCTTCCCAAACGCTCTCCAACAGGTAGCTTTTGGGGTTTCAGGAACACGGAACTCTCTTCCTCTAAAACACCTAGAGAAACATCCAGCAGGTCTGGACAAGGGAGGAGTGGCCCGAGTTGCTGTCCTGCCTGTCCGGAGGCAGCCGCTTTTCTTGCCACGGGCATGCACCAAGCTGAGCTCTCACAGGCCCTGCCCTCTGCCCCCAGGTCTTTATCTCCTCTCTCCCAAGGCTTAGACCCTGCACTGCAGTCGGCCTCTGCCCCCAGCTGTTTCTGCCAGACTCTCCTGCGGCCCCTGCAGCCGCCACTCACCTCCTGACAGGCTGAGAGGGAGGGCTGGACCCAAGGGCTACCAAAGCTTGTTACACAAAGAAGCCAGGAGCCAAAACCGGTTTGGCTCAGTGGATAGAGTGTTGGCCTGCGAACTGAAAGGTCCCAGGTTCAATTCCGGTCAGGGGCATGTACCTTGGTTGTGGACACATCCCCAGTAGGGGGTGTGCAAGAGAATCGTTGATTCTCTCTCAATGATGTTTCTAACTCTCTATTCCCTCTCTTCCTCTCTGTAAAATATATTTAATAGAAATTAAAAAAAAAAAAAGAGCCAGGAGCTATTCAGATGATGGCCCCCTCACCCCATCTCTACCCCCTGGAGGTGGAAGGACCTGGACAAGGAAACAGAGGTCCCCGGAGTCCTGAAGGGAGGGATGCGAGGGGAGAGCAGGACTTCCGGGACCTTTGTACTGGCTGGGCGCCACCTGGCTCTCCTCGCTGAACAAAGAGTTCCTCTTTCTGGTGAGGCTCTAAATCCCTGACCTTTTTTATCACTGCTGCTCCGTGGGTCAGCCTTGGGGCCTTCTCCAGGGAGGGGCTGCCAAAAGAAGCTGAGTTCAGCAGCTACATGTGGGCATCATCAACCAGCTCCCTCCGCCAAGCCCTTCCATGCATCTCAGCACCTAAGAGGGGCTGCTTCACCCTGTCTGCACAAACTAGACCAGGGGTGGCCTGCCAGCCCGCCTGCCAGACTCTACAGCAGTGACCTGGTACCCCTGAGTACCTTCTCCGTGTATCTCAGCCTTCCCGCTGAGGTATCCCGTCCAGGTGATGGATAAAAATCCAGTGCAGTCCCCACTCTTTCGGAGCTGCTCCTGCTTAATGACACCCTCTGGGAGAATCCTTTACAGTCCCTGGGGGTTTTGTTGTTGTTTTCGTGTTCCTCCTTGTCCCAATTACAAAAAGGGTCATGTCCCACTCCCACCCCCACCACCGATACCGCCTTGGCTGGAGCTGAGAGCAGCGAGGACTGATGCGTCCCAGGAGAAAGAGGCTGCAAGGCTCCCCTCCAAGAAGCTGCTGACCACACTCCACCCACTCCCGGTCAGCAGAGGGCTTCCCCAGGCAGTGCTGGTGAAGGGGGAGCTGCCCCTGCGACACCCCCAAATGTTAACCCCCGAAGAACATGACACTTCCTTTTGTTTAGATACTAAACCTACTTACAGAACGTGAATCCCCAGAGCTCCAGGCCAACATTACCTTCGAGATGTAGGTCAGCTGCAAAGATCCAACAGCTCCTGCCCCAATTGCCAGGTTCTGAAACGAAATATGTTTTTCATTTTAAGAAGGATGCCCCGTGAGGCCACGGGAACAGCGCCGAGAGGCGGGAGACCACGCTTCCCGTTCTGTTGATGCCACGTACAGGCTTTGCAACCTTGAGCAAGTCACTTTCCCATTCTGTCGCTCCCTTTCCTCCCCTGCAAAACAGTGGTCATTCTTGCCTCTATATGTGTGCATTAACATTACCCAGGGCTAACGTATCACAGAGAGGTGTTAAAGTGTGGGTTCCACCATTAGACTATGAGGAAGTTCCTCTAATCTTCAGTTTTCCCTTCTGATAACCACGCTTACCTCACGAGGCAGTTGTGAGACTGAGTAAGTAAATGTAAGAGCACTTGGCCCCTAGATGACTCTCGGCAAGTGTGAGCTACTGTATTTTTTCTGTCCTGACTAACCTGATCCCCTTGTTGGCTTGGTCCTGTTTTATGCCACTTCAAAGTCTTCTCGTAATAAGTCGGGTACAGATTCACACAATACAGAAATCAAAGATACAGCTGGCCAGTCTATTTCACAGGACCGTTAATGTCCACACACTATAAAAGCCCAAAGTCAACAGACTACTCAAACAGCAAGAAACTCACTGGCACCTTGGGTGGCCATGTGTAACTTGGCAATCGCTTTGGCTTTCTAATTTCTCCATTGTCAGAAATGAAGCGATGATACAGGGATGACAGGGTAGCAGAGAGATGGCTAAGACATCACACCTGTGGAGTTCCTAATCTGTAACTTGGAAAACCCCTCCCCCATGGGCCTGAGAACCTGTCCATCACCTCTTAAACTGTTCCCATAAGCCGTAAAGAATAACCCTGAAGCCCCCACTACTTGGGTCACGGCAAAGTGATAAGCACAGGTGGCTCTTGGGTAATGGGAATTTAGTAAATTTCCTAAAGGGTTAACAGTGAAATGACCTGTCCTTCCGGGAGATGGCCCTTAAGAAACAGGCCCTTTAATAAGAGGGGAGAGTCCTTCTAGGCCCAATGATCTAAATTAACACACATCGCTAGAAGCAAATGTAACGTGAAATATCCTATTCATGAGAAAACGGACGGGAATCACACCATGCTAAGAGGCTTCTCGGAGCCTTCGGATTTCAGAGTAAGAAATCTAGGAAGAATGTCTTCCTTCCGACTCCCTTTTGTAAATAAGACCGTAAGTCTCAAAGCTGCCTTTCAGAAGCCAAAGTAGCATTTCAACTGTGACTTCATTTTGTTTTATTTTTTAGGAAAGAGAGAGGTCTTACCGCCCCTAAATCAAGAGTCCAAATGGAACCCCAGCACCCAGATGACTACCCCAGAGGGGAACATAAACCACTCCAGGCAGACACTCAGCTCCTCGGGGACTGAGGCGTCCAAAAGCAGGCCCAGGTCTGCGTGGCCCCCAGAGCCACATGGAGCCATCGGCCTCTCCTGGACGCTGAGCACCTCCTCCACCGCCAGCCCCTCATCTTGTTCCTGAAAAAGTGACTTGTGAGGGAAGGGCTTTGTCCAAGGCAACATAATTGGTGGCACAGCCCGAACCACAGCGCAGGTCTCCTGACTTCACCCCGATGCCCTGATAGAAGCAACACTGTAATTTTAAAAAAGCTTGAGCTGTTGGAATTCTAGCTTTAGGACATTAGTGCAGCGGGACTGTATGCAATCATGAGCCCGGCTGAATAGCTTGTTGGGAGAGTGACGTGAAAATACATAGAGAGCTGAGCCATGGCGGTTCCTATCTCTGACCCGCATGCTAATTACAAGGTGCAGATGCCAAGTCTCAGGGCTGGTCTTGCACAACTCAGTCTTCTGGCTCCAAACCACAACCCCAAGGCCCCCAGGGCCCTATCTTGAATTATAAGCGATGAAGTAGGTTTGGGGGAGCCATTCGGACACTAACCCAAGCGCAATGACAGATAGGAGCCGATCAGATTTCAACTACTTCATTGTCTCCACCCTCCACGGTTGCTCCACCCTCAGTCCTGTGCTCCAGAGAGAAAGAGACAGCAGTTCTCCAGGCCCAGTTACCCTGGGGGTGTTCTCACTCCCTTCACCCACAGCCCACCCACGGTCTGCGGGAGGCTCACGCGTACCTCCTCTCCACCAGGAGAAGCCAGGAAAGCATGACAAACGTCTGCAAAAGCGGTTTCCCCCCACTGCCCTCGCCTCCCGGAGGGAAATGAGTGACAGGAGAAAACAGTCCCAGGATCACAGGCTTGATCCAGAGCGACAGCTCCGTGTCCACTCCAATTACTGGGCCCAGGAGATTAATGGTGACAGCGCACTGCCAGTGCGGCAGCCCCAGGCAGACACTTCTTGCTCAGGGAAGATGGTGCCAACATGCCGAGTTGTGAGGGCCTCGGCAGCCAGATGTCAGGGTAGGACCAGCAGGAAGCAGCACCTGGGGAAGGGCAGGGTGTCGGGGACCAGCAAGCTGCCCCTCCCGGCCACAGCCCCGTCTGCTCTAGGGAAACAGCATCTTCTTGGAGCATGCTCCGCTGACCGCAGCCTGCCCTGGCCTCACCTCTCCCTGAGTTCACGGACACCAACCCTTCTCCAACTTTGCTGCTCATCAGAACCTCTGGGGGAGCTTGTTTGAGAAGGCCCAGGCTCCAGCCTCGCCCGAAAAACACTGAATCAGAATCAAGCAGAATGTGGGCAGAACATGCACATTTTTTTCAATGCTCCCAAGTGATCCCTTCATACGCCCAAGTTTGAGAACAGCTAGTCTACATGACATAATCTCGTCCTGCATTCTGTATTGGAGGATATTTTTTCTGTGAGTTTGTCTCTTCTTACTAGATTTCAAGCACAGGGAGGACATAAGTACAGTCTTATTCCTCTATACAGCTGACTCGTCGATAGTGTTTTAAATGAGAACGCTATCTGTATGGTGGTTGAGTTCCCAAACCAGTCCACAAACACCTGCTGCCCTCATGGAGGACTGGAAGATGACGCCGCTCCTACTGCCATGGGCAAACAATGTTTCTTTGGGAAGATTTGTTCACGTTTAGAACTTGAGTGTCACGTGACTTTGCAGTTCCCATGACCTGGAGCTGGTCTCTTGTGGGACAGGAATTGAGTAAAGGGAGACATGAAGGGCTGAGTCCCAATTAAAAAAGAGGTCAAGGACTTGGGAAGAGGAGGTGAGGAATGGGCCAGGAAAAGGGGCAGAAAGCATCTAAGATGAGAGCACCTGAGCAGATGAGGAGTGGAGACAGAGGCTGAAAGGAGGGCTGCTATGTGAGTCACCTGGGGAGATTTTTAAACAAATTCAAGCTTCATCCCCAGGGATTTAACGGGTCTGGGGTAGGGCCTGGGCACCTGTATGTTTTTAAATGTCCCAGGGGATTCCTCTGTGCCACCAGGCGTGAGGACCACTGGTGCAGACAACTGTTGGTCCTGCTGGCTCTGCGCTGGAGACACAGCAGCAGGTGAGAGGAAGGGCCACGCCCAGCCACAGCCCACAGAGTGGCTCTGGCTGCAGCAGCATAGTAAACAGAGACATGGAAGAGCAGGGCAGGGCCGTGAGCAGGAGAAGAGAAGGGATTCCAGCTGTATGCAACCTGTACACCTCTGGGACTTGTAAATTTTCCGGAACAATGTAGGGCACAGAGCAGGTTCCTGTTAAATGATGGCTTTATGAAGACACTGCTGTCATCTTGCTTTTTGCTCAAATGTTCTGTCATCAAGGACCTCAAAGGAACTCCTACTCTCCACGAGTGGAAAGCATAGGGTTGTTTCTTTTCCATCACTGAGCACGGAGCTGAAGGGCCCACCTCTCCCATGACATACCTCCATGGTTAGCCTTTTTCCTAGATGCTATTTCTTGTTGAAATAGAAAAATTGTCTCTTCTTCTAGTGAAAGTAACAAGAAGCACAGAAATGACCAGAAGACCTAACTATGGATTCACACATTCACAGCATGTCAGCACTAGAAGGTTCTTTTGATGCCTCATCATTCACCACGTGAGACTTCCTCATGGAGCAGAGAGAAGACAGAGCTCATTGCTCCCCATACCAATCTGCTTGCTGCTTTGACAAAATGCACAGCTTGAGAAAGAAGAAAGGGACAGATTCATATTTAGATTATATCATGCACCAAGCCTGCTGCTAGGTACTTTTGCATGTTGCCACTTAATCCCAACAATCCTATTTTACAGATGAGGAAACTAAGGATGGAGCAGGCGAAGCAACTTGCCCAAGGTGACAGAGGTCCTGAGGAGTCCGGCCAGTGATGGACTCAACCCTTCCTGATTCTCAAATCCCATGCACTTTCCTTTCTGCCTGCCATCTCCCATGAGACTATCCTTCAACTATACAAGGACCTGCTCATTATCTAAGAGCTGATTATCAATGAAAGGTAAACACAAGAGCAGGACCAGCAAGGTTACACCAAAAGAGGCTCTGTAGAGTTGCCCAAGCTAGGCAGGGCAGGAACTAGTCAAACTGGCTCTTAGGTGCCAAACTCCAAAAGACTAGGAATTCAGAATGTGGAAAGGGGGAAGGAGAGCTGCCTGTGCCCTCTGACCTTCTCTTCTGTCTCTCCAGGGTTCCTAGCAGACAGCAAGGAACACAGCAGGCAGTCAACACTAGCTTGTTAGTCAACTAGTGGGAAAAGGGGAAAGAGAATACATGCGGAAACCCCACCGCTGAGGCATGAGCCAGCATGACTGCCCAGGGGCTGAAACCACAACTCAAACCACCAAAGGATGAGGCCAGACACTGACTCTCAGAGAAGGACTTGCCCTAGAAGAGCAGCATGATGGGAACGGAGGGGAGAGCACAATTCCCTCAGCCCCACATTCCACAGTCCTCGCCAAAGGAAACTAAGCAAGCTGTCCCCAGGCATTAAGTGACCCAGGCAGTGGCTTCACCTGCCACTCTGGTGTCAAACACATCTCCCCTCTACCCTGTAGCTCCATTTCCTGGTACTAATTGGGAGAAAGGCAACATGTCCATGGCTACTCTCTCCATTCTCCGGTTCAAAAGATGTATTTAATATTTCTCTTCAAGAAAAGTCAATTCTTTATCAGAAACTGTTGTGCTGGTGTAATGCTCCCATTCTTTCATCTCTTTCTTGTTGACATGCACCCAGTACTGGCTCCAGCCAGGATGGACTTTGTGATGTGCAAGTCTCTCAGCCACTCTATTCCTAGCTTTTTTATTTCCTCTTTCAATCCTGGTGACAGCGACTTAAAGGCATGGCATTCTTGTATATAAATAGATACATAAAATATTTTAAAATAAATGTAAAAACAAATGCAGAAGGTTAAAATCTAAAGCAAAATGTAACAAACAACCATAGATGAATCTTAAGAAAACTTAGAATAGTCACCAGTTGTTTTGCATTAATAAAACCTCTGCTAACTTTCAAAGCGTCTGTCTCTTTAGCTGCTTGAACTCCAATACTAAGTAGTGCTAACTAGTAACGTGATTGCCCAAAAGTGCTTTTTAGTTTATACTTCTTTTTAATTTAGTTTGTACTTCTTTTTGCTTTAGACAAAGCACACCATGTTATAAAGGCAGAATTATTTTTCCCTGGCTAGTAGGGCTCAGTTGGTTGGACATCGTCCCATGCACCTAAAGGTTGCTGGTTTGATTCCTGGTCAGGGCACATGCCCAGGTTATGAGCTGGATCCCCTCTAGGGACTGAGAGTGAGTAGAAAGCAGCCAATTGATGTGTTTGCTGTTTTCATGTTCATATCGATGTTTCTCTCTCCCTTTCCTTTTTGTCTCTCTCTAAAAGTCAAAAAAATTTTTAAATGACAAGAATTGTTTTAAAAATAAGATTACCATAGAAAACACATAAAACAAAATTACACATACAATATTTTACATTAACTCTCAAAAAGTCTACACATAATTTTAATTCTTAAAATGTTAGTTTAATAATAATTCACCCTGAACAGATTTGCATTTATTTATTTATTTGTTTATTTTAATTTGCATTTTAGTCAAAGTACAGATCTGTCGCTTCAAACCTTTTTTGGGGATTATTTTTTTCCCCAAAGGAATTCTACATTGTTAGTCTAACAAAATAATAGGCAAAAGCATGCCAGAAATTCTACTTAACCCTTAAAATCGTGTGTCACATAGATAGCTAATATACCAATTACACAAAATCCATGAGTTAAAAACACTTTGCCCACACCCTTCTTGAAGATCTGAGAGTTAGCATAATGCTTAGATCTGCAGAGAGTATCTGTGGACAGACACACATGAAAGGGGTAAGACTGCCTTTGGCCAGAGGAACTAGTACCTGGGGAACAGGAGTGGGAGGAAGGAAGCTGTCACTGGGTCAGTGTTGCCACATTTCAGACTTGGTGCCTTGTGCATCGATTGGCCAGTTTTTAAAGAAGGTTATCTCACTGGTTCTTGGCATTTTGACAGGGTGAAGCATATTAGACAAAAATCTTTTAAAAGTTGTTGGATTTCAGCCAAATTTTGCTCAAGAAGGTTTCTGATAAAGAAAACCTTATGCAATTTTAAAAGTGCACACACACTATTTTTGCCTAGCCTTAAAGACAAAAACTATTGTCCATTATACATTTCGTATTAATATAATTTCCTACTGCTCCTCCATATGCTTTCTACTAGAATGCAGCCAAATATTCACCTTTTTTGTCAACACAGCTAAAGCTCTTTTACCCTTTCAATGGAAAGAATTGCTTTCAGCTTTAAAATAAAATAAAATAAAATAAAATAAAATAAAATAAGGTAAAGTAAAGTAAAGGGTTTTACTGAGGCCCCACAGATACTAGGAGAAATTCAGAGATGCAATTTTTTTGGATATTATAGGTATTTTGAAAAGTAAAAGCATCTGAGCATTTTTTGGTCAAAGAGAGAAAAGACATTTTACAAAGTAAATTTGACAAGAACAACAATCTAGTGCAATACTGTTTTCATGCTCCTGTTTCTCCTTTGTTCAGGGCTGTATAATTCAGTCTTGCAATTACTTAGCCAAGCAGGCATTAGACTTTGGAATGTAAGCGTTGCTGTGCAACTAAAACATGCTTACTTACTCTGTACGTCATGGTCATAAAGGAGAGATGTCATCCCTTCTGGCGTGATAGGGACCAATTAAATTAAAATACAAGAGCTGTTGCCATCATATCATAGAAATGCTTTAAGGAAAATCCAGCTGTTCGTTTCTATTCAAGAATCATTTGCATGCCAGATATTGTCAGCCTATTGATTTTTAAATGCATTCGCCAAATCAGTGGCCATAATCAATAATATTAAAACTTTCTCTTTATAGGGGTCCTTTTTAGCTAATGGGTTTCATCCTAGATCAGTTTTGTGTCATCAGTGCCTGTATTAAAAAACCTTGATTCCTGCCCCAGCTGGTTTGGCTCAATGGATAGAGCATCTGCCTGCGAACTGAAAAGTCCCAGGTTCGATTCCAGTAAGGGGCACATGCCTGGGTTGTAGGCTCAATCCCCAATGGGGAGTGTGCAGGAGGCAGCTGATCAATGATTATCTCTCATCATTGATGTTTCTATCTTTCTCTCCCTCACCCTTCCTCTCTGAAATCAATAAAAATATTTTTAAAATAGAACATGAAGAAAAAAAAAAACTTGATTCCTCACCTTACTACATCAAAACTAAATTCCGGCCGGCGTACAAGGATATGCATGGGCCACACAGACTGCCCCCTCACATGCATGATTCCTCCTCAGAGCGGACGCTGTCGCTGGCCTCCGTTACCATGTTTTGCTCTGCTTACAATGGCCGGCATCTGCAGCTCTACTTCGAAGGCTGCCATTGGGCCATGGGAGCCATTCGCACACATCTGTAGAGCCAGAACCAGTGACGGTCCAGCGGGGCATACGGAAGCTCAGCGCTCTTGGGACAACCCGTAGGCCTCACTGACTATCAGCCCTCCTGCAGCACTAGGCTAAGGCCTCCCTACCCGCTGCGGACTTCCGAGCTCATACCTTCGTCTGGCTTCCTCCCCTTCCGTGTCCTGCTCCTAGCACACTAGACAGTCTCAGTCTGTCTCTGCAACCACAAACCCTCATCTAGGGAACCGGACCTTAAGCACCTTTGAACCAGGCGGGCTCATCCTCCCTCTCTGGTGCTGCCTCTGCCCCATACAACTGAGAACACCCTCCTCCACCCCTCCCTCCAGGGTGCCTAACAACCAAATTGTAAGTGCAAATACCTGTGAAGTGCTCTATGAATGTGAATCACTTGTAGCAATCACTTTCCGATTTGGATTTAGTGCTAACCTTCCATGCAGGGATGCCCTGCAGCTCTCCCTGCCACATTTTCATTCAGTCATCTGGCTCCCCAGCTACAGCGTAAGCTCCATGAAGGCGAAGACTCGGGCCTGTTCGCTGCTGAAGCCTCAGCATTCGATGGTGTCTGGCACACAGGGCACGTGTAGCAACTACATGCTAAATGGTGTTGCTGAACTCAAGGATCTTACTCTATTCTCAGCCTTCCAGACATAAAGGGCCAAAAGCCATGTTAAGGACCATATTGGGTGCCCTTGGCCCAGGGAGGATAAATGACTTGCATAAGTACAAAATAGCTTAGTGGCTGAGCCACGATTTGACCCTTGATCTCTTACCTCCCGGGCCTGAAAAACGGTCCATCTAAGACTCCACCTCCAGGTCCTCCTCTTTGCCAGATGGGCAGCAGGGAACACTGCAACCCCCTTCTCCTTCAACCAAAATACTGGCATTTGGGCGCTTCAACTTCATGATATGCTATCTACTCTGTTTCCCCGAAAATAAGACTGTGTCTTATACTAATTTTTTCCTCCCAAAGTTGTGCTAGGTCTTATTTTCAGGGATGTCTTATCTTTCGATGCGCTAGGTCTTATTTTCGGAGGATATAATATATATATATATATATGGCTAATACGCAAAGTGTCCCCTTGGGAGTTCGACCAGGAGACCAGGAGTTCGATCACTTCCTATGACCTGCGCTGAACATCAGGGGGTGGTGCAGAACAAAGGCTCTGGCCAGCAGTTGGCAGTTGGGGAAGGAAGGCCCCAGCCGGCCGGCAGCCAGAAGGCTCTGATTGGTCCTGATTGCTGGCCAGGCCTAGAAACCTTATCTGTGCACGAATTTCGTGCACTGGGCCTCTAGTCCTATTATAAAAATGGCTTTTCCAAGTTTTATGTATATGGTCTTCATCTCCCCAACTGAACATGGAACTTCTCTGTGGCAAATACCTCACTGAGCTCCTGTCCACCTCATCCACAGGACCTGGCTCAGGCTGAGCACAACATAGCAGGAGGAAGGAAGCAGGCACTTGAGTCAGACAGACCTGGCTCCAACTCCGGCTTTGCACCTATCACCTGTGCAACCTTCAGCAAAGTCACCAGACTTTTCTGCACCCTGCAGAATACTGTCAGAGTGTCGATCGTCCCTGAGTCCCAGGATTCTTGTGAGGACTTGATGACATGATACATGCAACGCATGTCACCACTCAGTAAAACTCAGCAAGTACAACCTTCAGTGAATAATAATAGTAGTAACAGTGGTAGTAAAAACTGGCTCCACAAACACCACGTGGCTTAAACGGGCGAAGATCAGAGACCTGGGTTCGGAAAACCCCCCTATTTATTAATGCCTATTAAATAACTAAGATAGTATATGAGGTGTCTCCTTTTCCCTATACAAGTAAGATGTTCAGTAACCAAAGGGAGTTCTCAATATCTCTCTTCTTAGGGACAGAACTAAACCCTCCAGTTTGCTCTTGAGATCAACTCCAGTCCCTCTTCTCCTGACTCCCGACACTCTACAGAACTTCCACCTGGTGTAGGCCATGTCCCAACCAAAGGACAATGGTGAGGGGCACTCTGCATTTCATACAGGCCTCCCTCTGACCTCCTCTTTACCTGGCCCTCTTTAGTTCACTCATCCACTCATTCGGTGAGCACACATTCATCAAATGATGGACACTGTGGATCAGAAGCTAAGCCAGATGAGCCCCCTGCCATCTAAGAGCTCCCAGCCCTGAGAGTCCTCTGGCCTCTATCTCCTAATCAGAGACCACTTTTGAAAGCTCTCCTTCCTCCCAGGCAGGAGTAAGATGACTGCCTCACTATCAGCACTGACAGGAGGGGAACTGGAGTCAGACTGCCAGGGTTAGAATGTGCGGGCCCTGCCCCTTTCTTATTATGTAACCACGGGCAAATCTCTTCCCCTCTCTGCCTCACCCACCAACCCTTAAGAATGGGAACAGTAATACCTACCCATTAGACTCTTGTCAGAATGAAATGAAAACCCAATGAAGTCTTGAGAACAGTGCTTGGCAGATAGTAGTAACTATTCACTAACACTATTCTTCAACTTACAAAAATATCCACTCTGGAGTCTAGAGTGGCTGTTTGGCCATTCACACAACAAAGAGCTAAGCCAACAACTAAAGAAGTTAAATGTTCTGAAATATTGCTGTGTCACAGCTAGACTCTCCTTTTTTAGGCATGCGCCAAGCCAGCTGAAATTTCTGCCTCCAGGGAAAATGTAAAGAATCTCCAACTGGGGCTTTTATGTGGTAACTCAAGCTCAGAGAAGGCTCCAGCACAAAGAGCATCCTGAGAGCTCCCTTGGCAAGGAAGCACAGGAGGCTGCCCGGGGCAGGGTGCGACCTGCACAGAGGCTGACCCCAGACACCCCAGGAAGCAGCCCAAGGCCCAGCATCCAAGGTTCCTGCAGGTTCTGGAACCAAGGGACAGTCAAACCAGAAGGCAGGAAAGAGCAAGAGAAATCCTGACAACTGGCAACATTTGAAATGGGAAATGGTGACACTGTGGTCTTGGGTAACATGTCACTGCCAGCAAGACTCAGTCTGTGAGCCCTACCCAATTTGGTTCAGTGGATAGAGCATTGGCCTGCGGACTGAAGGGTCCCAGGTTCGATTCCGGTCGAGGGCACATGCCTGGGTCGCGGGCTCGATCCCCAGTAGAAGGCATGCAGGAGGCAGATCACTGATTCTCATTGCTGATGTTTCTGTCTCTCCCTTCCTCTCTGAAATCAATAAAAATATACTTTTTAAAAAAATAAATAAATAAAGGACTCAGTCTGTGGCCCAGAGTATGAAGGAGAGTCCAGCTCTCAGGGGAGGTAGCTAGGCAGAATTCCCCAAGCAAGTGAATTTACGTTAAGAACAGTCCTAGTAGGAAGCATAGCACTAAGCAGCTGAATCAGAATAGAAATACATTAGAGTTACCTGAGCGAACATGGCAGGTACATGGGAGGAGGTATGCAAAGGAAGAAAAGGGGGAAAGGAATGGTCAGATTTGGAGACCAGAAGTCATGGGGCTCAACCCTGGCATGCCAGAAATCACATCTACTGGCCACAAGGCTTGACTTTGAATTCCTCCAACAGTGGGAAGTGGCACTAACATGCTGCTTTTTCCACAGTAGATCTGTTGACTTAGCTGTGGGCACCTCTACAGAGCAAAAGCAGGGAAAACGATACAGCAGAGCCTGAAGGCAAACCCAAAACTAAAACACCATAAGAGGCAAGCATTTCAGGCTAAGTCAAGGACGTGAGCGTCCCTACATAAGTTTTATTCTGCATGCTCAGCACTTTAAATAAGGGTAACCAACAGAAGGTTTATCAGGAATGTGGGGTGAACCAGGGGGCACAGTTCTATTTAGGATTAAGTCTTTCCTGGAGAGGATGATTCCCGGCAGCAGATCTCTGAGTATGTTTTCTGTTATCCATAGTGTTTGCTCGCAGCCATCAAATTCAGAGGTCAAATGCCAAAGGTCTCTAGAGGGTTAGTGCCCGGACAATGACCTAGGGGCTCACAGGACTCTTTTCCCACTTCACATCTTCAAAACCGAATCCATCCCCCAACACTCAGACTTTCCTCTTTCCAAGTCTCTGAACTGGAGCCAAATTTCAGGCCCACACCCCTCCCCACTCCAAGGTGACCATATGATCTTGCCGTTCAAGGGCCAAGCCAGCCTTTGGGGCCTCGTTGCACCAAACTGCTTTAGGGCAGTGCAAAAGAAAGAGCCAGAGCACTCCCAGCACCAGGAAAAAGACTTGAGATCCCACCTCAGGGCAAAAGCAACTTCTTCCCAGACCAGGGATGGCTCCAGGGACTCCCAGGCATGGCCATAAACCTGAGGAGGCCCCTGCTGCTTCCCATGTCTGAGACTCAGCTTTTTTCATCTCTAGTGCAAGGAAGCAAAACTGGGTGACTTCCAGGGTCACCTCCAACCCAGTACTGGGACTCCTGACCCGATGCAGGAGACCAGAGAAGTCCAACTTTTGTCCAGCTCGGGGAACCAGGTCACATTCCCTGCTGGGGAGGGAGGGCCCAGACTGGAAGAGCAGGCGAGGCCACCAGGCCACAGCCCTAACCAGAGAGGTGAGAGGGAGCAACCCAGGCTTCGGAGCCTGGATCCAGCCTGGCTGGCCTCTGCCTGACTTTGTAAGCACTGCATTCCTGAGTGTGAGAAGAGACACCAGATCCCCTGGGTCAGGAGAGATGAGGTTTTTCTAGAGCTAAAATCGGGGATGATTTCCTGTATGTGCATACATGGGTGTGTGTGTGTGTGTGTGTGGGCGGGGAGGGGGGTGTGCAGGGGGGGGGGGTTCCCCTCCTTACTGGCCTGCAGGTCGGTGCTGCTTATGAGATGAAGCCCTGAGGCTAATCCCATGCGCATTCCTCCCAGGCAGTGATAGGCAGCAGGACACCCTTCTCCTCCCCCCCGCAGCCTCTCACCTGGGGGTTGTCCATGTACCAGAGAAGGTAGTTGGCCTGGGTGTCCAGAATGAAGTATCTCCGCAGAAACTTGCCACTGTTCTCATTCTCCTCGATGTCCAGAAACCCACAGATGCGGTTCTGCCGATCCACATAAGGCATTCCTGGGCTCTGCTCACATCACCCTGCACGGCAGGAGGGAGGGAGGCGCTGGTTGAGAAGGAGGGTAACGTGGGCCCTGCCTCGGGGCCTGCGGGCACCTCCCTCTGGCTGGACTCACCTCTGCGGGAAGCTGGACGGGCAATTTCTTGCATCAGCTTCTTTCCCCGGGGCACCAAATGTTTCCCCAGCCAGACCCTGGAAACCTTTTACCAATTCCATTCGTAAGCAGTCATCAAAACCCATTGACATGTATCACCTAACTTTCCTGAGGCTCTCTTACCAAGCAAGCAGAGTGTTAGGCTACTTTCCATGCATAGAGGGCACACGCCTAGACTTTGGGGTCAAAGGCTGGGGTTCCAGCTCCAGTTCTGGCCACTTATGTGTGACCACAAACTCTGTAATCTTTGTGCACCTCAGTTTCTGCATCTATAAAATGGGGATAATAACAGTACCTGTACCTCATAATTCAATTTTGGTGAAAATTAAGTGCTTGGTGCATATTAAGTTCTTCATAAACACTAGGTATGATTATTATTACTCTCCACAAAAGCCTTGGAAAGTAGGTTATAACCCAGTTTTACACGTAAGCAAACTGCCTCAGAAAGGATGTAAGCTCCAGTTCAAATGCCTGGATAAAAATTTTGCCAGGAGTTCTACCATCAACAGCAGCCCCTCCGGATCCATGAAGATACCAAAGCGTTAACCTGAGAGTTCGGGGCTAGGCCACACTCACTTCACTTCGCTGTGACCCAGGGGCCACTTGTAACTGAAAGAAGGAGAGGTCGGAAGAGAGCCCCAACCCCTGCACCCTGTCGCTGACTCCAGAAGAGGGTCTCAGGCCGGATGCCCCTCTTCTTGTGATTCCCTGCCGTCTCTCTGAAGAGCCATCGCAAAGCCCGGGAGCTCTGTTCTCCTCCCAAAGGAATGGGAACAACTTCCCACAAGCATCCAACCTGATGCACGGGGTCCCACAGGGATGAGAAAACACCATTTAGACCACATGTGTCAAACACAAGGCCCTCGGGCCAAATCCGTCCCGCCAGGCCTTGCAATGTGGCCCGCACCGCGCTGTCATCACTGCACTCCGCTGCATTTCCATCACAATGACAGTTTATGACTGTTCAGTAAACCATTCGGCCCGCGATTTAGGCTGGATTTTAGATTTTGGCCCCTTCTCTGATTGAGTTCGACACCCCTAATTTAGACGTTCAAGGACAGACACCGCTCACCCCTGGTCCTGCTTGGCTGCAACAAGCAAAACCCACTGACCCCCAAGGCCATGGTTTTTAGTCTACAACTAAGCAACATCGTAAAGAGACCCACCTAAGGCTGTGCCCTGCCCTGCAACACTGACCAGCAGGCAAGCTACCAAGACGCCACACCTACAGACTCCCAGGCCCCAAAGACACATTCCTAGGAGAGCAGAGATTCTATGGGTAGTGATGGGTAAGACAGTCTGTTCTCTCCCACCCTCACAGGGGTCTGGCAGTGTCAAAAGGCTGCCTCCGGGAAAAAAGTGCCCCCTCCCCACACACACACACAAGGATACCAATGAACAGTGAATCCCTTGATTCTAGGTCAGATCGGGCCAGAACCCCAATGGGGACAGATGACTCAGTCAGTAAGGAGATCCCGCAGCTACTTGCCGGGTAAAGGAGGGGGACAAAAGAATAAAGCTGCCAGGGAAACGGGGCCACGGACATAAGAGGAGATATAACACAGGAGGTGAGAAAGAATAAGAGGCGGAAAGAGGGGGATTAAAAAGATGGCAGCGGGGAAGGAAGAAGGGTGGGGCAATGGCGGAGTGGGGTCGAAGGGAGAAACAGCCCTGCACAAAGGAGCATCATGCCTGGCACAGGTACCTGCAGCCAGGGGCCCTGCTTCTCCGTGTCTCCCCGAGCCACACGCTTCCTCCCAGCTCCCATTCCACAGCTGAGCAAGTGTGAGCTCAGGAAAGGGAGAGCCAGGGAGACAAGCCAAGAGTTAGGAACAAACGCCATGGGAGGAACGTGAAGTCTTCTTGCAGACACGGGGTCCAAGATGGGAAAGCGAGGGGCCTAGTGGTGGCTGGGGAGGGAGCATGTCC
Source organism: Pipistrellus kuhlii (assembly GCF_014108245.1). Lineage (NCBI taxonomy): Eukaryota > Metazoa > Chordata > Mammalia > Chiroptera > Vespertilionidae > Pipistrellus > Pipistrellus kuhlii. The sequence goes on from NW_023425529.1 coordinate 167,198,688, forward strand.
CTGAAAGAGGATTCAGCTCCCCCCCTCCCCCCCTAGGAATAGGGAACAACAGGCGTCCCCTGCAGAAAGGCTGGGCCAGCTCCCACTGGGCATGCACAGTGTCTGGTCAGGAGGCAGAGCACATCCATCCCTCCAGAAAACTAGGCAGCCACAGACAGCGTTCCCAGGGGTTTCAGGACTTGCCACTCCAGGGGCATTCCTACGAGAAAGCATAAAAATGCAATGGGCTGAAACCGGTTTGGCTCAGTAGATAGAGCGTCGGCCTGCGAATTGAAAGGTCCCAGGTTCGATTCCAGTCAAGGGCATGTACCTTGGTTGCGGGCACATCCCCAGTGGGGGGTGTGCAAGAGGCAGCTGATCAATGTTTCTAGCTCTCTCATTGATGTTTCTAACTCTCTATCCCTCTCTCCTTCTCTGTAAAGAATTAATAAAACATATTTTTTGAAAAATGCAATGGGATAACCAAGCTGACTGTCTCTGGGCCTAACTTCAGGCACAGCACCCAACTTCATGCTGGCTTTCCAATGCTCCCTTTTCAGCCACCAGGATTAATGGGTGCCCGTCTTTTTCTCAAATCAGCGGCCAGGGGAGGCACTCTTCCCACAGTCCCCCAGGAGCCCACGGCGGTGCAGGGGGCTTCCCGCCTGCGTGGATCCTTGGAAGGGAGAAGACCGGCCTGTACCGAAGGAAAGGTAATAATGAAAGGAAGCGTTCTGGTGACAACATCTCCTGACTGTGGTTCCAGCCCCAGAAAAAAAAAAAAAGAAGAAAAAAAAAAGATGTCCCGAGAAGCCGCTGAGTCACAGAGCTCGACAAGAGCGTGGGAGGTGGGGGAAGGATCGGTGGCAGGAGAACCAGCATCCCAGGGACACGTGGTGGTAACCAGCCGGCCCACACAGAAGTGACATGCTCAAAGCCAGACACGGAACACAAACCTGAGGTCCTACCCCCAACCCTCTGCCAGCTCACTCAGACCCCATTTGTACCATCCTTGTCACCACAGCTGCTAAGATTTGGTACAGAGAGCCTGCTGCCCCCTCCCTGCCTCAGAGCTGTCACCATCATCTTCCAAGTCTCTGCTGTGGCTCTGCTTTTTCCCAGAGGGGTCCCTCCACTACAATTCACTCTGCCACCCCAGGCTCAGCCCAAACCACTAGCAGTGAAGGGAGAAAGGAGAGAGCTGGCAACTGGTACTATAGTATGCACACACACATACTGTCACCCCAAAATTCCCTGACAAGACCAAGACAGAGCTTTGACATGTTCTTCCTAACTCACAACTTTCCTCCAGTTATATAGTTTTAGCTTGTTTTCGGACTCTCTAAAATCATTTGTTACCTTTTTTAAAAAATACGTATTTTATTGAATTTTTTACAGGGAAGAAGGAAAGGGATAGAGAGCTAGAAACATCTATGAGAGAGAAACATCGACCAGCTGCCTCCTGCACACCCCACCAGGGATGTGCCCACAACCAGTGTACATGCCCTTGACCGGAATCGAATCTGACCCCTCAGTCCCCAGACTGACGTTCTATCCACTGAGCCAAACCTGTTTCGGCACTTGTTACCTTAAATTTCATTTTTAACTTCAATTCCCCGGTGTAAAAAATATTGGGTAGAGGGTGGCATTGGGTAGTGGGACCCAGGAGTTGCCTCAATCCCAGTATGTCCTGGGCCCCAAATAAGGACATTGACTTTCTCCCCATCTCCTGGGGCAATATGCAAAATGTTCTCCTTGCTGGCATAAAGCACCAGATACCCCTCTCTCAGCCTAACCCTTTCACCGTAGCTCTACCACCGCAATGAAACCACCCAGCAAGGAGCTTCTTAGCTTTCACAATACATGGAAGACAAAGAGAACAGACATCTGTGCAGGAAGGGACCTTGGTCCACCCCACTCAGCACCCTCCCTATCTTTCCAAAGCATGCCAAACCTCCCCAGTGTTTTCCATGCTTAGTGCAGAGACCACAATACAACAATGTCGTCATTTCAAAAAGATCGCTCTAGCCAGCCATTTTCACTTCTGCATGCTTTTTCATGCCACTGTCTACATAATCCGCCTTTTTAAAAATTTAAATCATATCATAAACATGTTCCATGTTGCTACCTAGTCTTTGTAATCGTTGTTTTTAGTGGTGCATATTACTGGACTGTATGTACTATAATTTACTTAACTAATTCTCTGTGATTACACAGATTACATTCAATTTTTCAGTTAGATTACAGTTAGATTACATTCAATAAATGATGATGCTGAAATTCATATTTTCATGCTTTGTTTCTTCTTTTACAATGAAACAACCTAAATTCCATACAACAATATGACTAATTCATAGCTTATGATTTTTTTACAATTCTTGAGACCATTTCCTGCTTCATCTTTCTTCATGGACTTTGTGAAATGCGAATCAAATTGCTATGTGCCCACAATCAATACCAATCAATCTCTTTCTGTCTCTGTCTCTGTCTCTCTCTCACACATGTACCCCAAACCAAACCAAAACATGGCCTCGCATAATGCAGATAACTAAATAATGTATTTTAAAGAAAAGTAAATTAGGAAAAAAGGCAAGTTTTCTATGATCCAGATTTTTTCAGTATATAAGTTCCTAGGTATGTACTGCAAATGAAAATACATTAAATATTTAATTTATAGTGACAATGAAACTTTGGAGGGAAAAAAAAGTGAATTTGCATGAAGTTGTCCATTGATCAGCAGCAGAAAATGGGTTAAATGTCCATTAAACCGAGATTCCTGGCCAACATGTGTTAGCTGAGCTGACAAAGCTCATGAAGAAAGAGTCAATGACTGCCTACCTTACAGAGACGGGGCATTGGGAAGTTTCTCTGTCCAAAATATTCCCTCAATTGCCCGTATCAGTGTCTCTGTTTCATCACTGGAGGAGATTCAAGCCAAGAATAAAATTGTCTCCTAGGAATTGAGGCAACTGGCATCTTTTTTTTTTTTTTTTTTTTTTTGATTTTTTTACAGAGAGGAAGGCAGAGGGATAGAGAGCTAGAAACATCGATGAGAAACATCGACCAGCTGCCTCCTGCACACCCCCCACTGGGGATGTGCCCGCAACCAAGATACATGCCCTTGACAGGAATCGAACCTGGGACCCTTCAGTCCACAGACCGACACTCTACCACTGAGCCAAACCAGCTTCGGCGCAACTGGCATCTTTATCAGGCTCATAATATATAAGTGAGACCTAGGACCAAGACCCTAAGAAATAGAACATACCCTGGGCCTACTTCAAAGGTTGCTTGTGGGGAATTAAATGAAATAAATAATGTGCGAGATGAAGAGAGAGACAATAGGAGGAGTGAAAGAATAAAGAGAAGGCTGCTGCTTGAAGCCAACGTTATCTACTTGAAAAATTCCCCTGAGATTCTTATACACCGGGGACAGGAGTCGGAACCTTTCTGGGAAGCAGTCTGGCAATATATAACAAGAGAGCTAAAAATTTTCACAGCTGTTGACCCAGTAAATCTACTTCTAGGATTCCATCCAATGAAATGAACAAAGATGCAAATAAAGATTAAAATAAAAAGATAGCAACTGCAATAGACTTGGTCATAACAAAACGTTGGAAATGCTCTGAATGTCTCCAATGATTAAGGAAAAATTAAATAAAGTATGAGACATTCACATAAGGAAATGTTACACAATCATTTAAAAAAAAAACTGTTTTTAAGTTATTTCTAATGAATTAGGAAGAGCCATATCCTGATAAGATTTTTGAAGATATAATGTGATGTATAATATGATCCCAACCTTTTAAATATCATTTTTGTATTTCTATATTTGGATAGAGAAAAGACTGACATACAGGCACCAAGATGGGTGAATTTTATTTACTTTTATGTATTTTCCGTATTTCCCAAATTTTCGACAGGGAATGTGTGTTACTTTATTTAGCAGGAAGGAACACTATTTACCTTCACACAAACCCTCTTCCCCAGCATAGATGTTTTGAAGCTGACAGCACATTTCTCCATCCTCCAGAGTCCATAAACAAGTAAAACCTTGCCTCCCTTAGAGCTCTCTTGGGACCTTTAAAAGCAGGATCCCACCCATCACAACAGCCCAAGAGCCAGGTAGCTACTCAGAGAGCTTCGGCACCCTCCGTTCTAGCTGCGGGTCTTACTTCCTATTTCAACAGCCTCTCAGAGAGGCTCATTCTTTCCCTGCAGGTTTGGCTCCTTACTCTCAGGTCTCCCTAAGAGGAGCGCGATGTTCATGCCCAAGTCGATGCCTCTAGACCTCTACTGAGAGCCACACAAGCCCAGCACTCCCGCGAGAGGGAAGGGGACCTAACGAGGACCCCGGTGGAATTTTCCTTCTTGAGACTTGGGAGACAGGGAGGGTTGACATTTTGTAAATAAATGGCTAGGTAAAGAGATGGGTGGACAGATTTTTTTAAAAGAAAGGTATAGAGCTACTAAGTCATGCAAGCCAGGGTTTGCAGTATTGTACACCTTGGTTTTTAAGACCAGTAATGTAGTTTGGAGAGAAGGGAAAGAATGAAGTGAGGGAGAGGGCTCTGCCTGGCCATCCTGGCACTGTTGAGGTATATAAAAATATGAGAAAGGGATAACAGAGATAAAGTCTTAAATGGCATTGCCCCATTATGATATAACCTAACCTCCAGTTAAAAAAAATAAAAAATAAAAAAAAAAAATTCCAAACATTTTTTTTTTAATTTATTTGTTTTTTAAATTTGGAGATTTTTTTCTTTCATGTTCCTCGGTGTTGGCAGGACAGGGAATTTCAGCCATTTTAGCCCAGAAACAGTCAGGAGGGCGGTTTTTGCCATGCGGTGGGGCACGCAGGAGGCACATCCCCTGTCGCATTGCCCGCTGACGGTGGGAGAAAAAGGGTGGGAGCCCCAGTGTCGGTGAGCTGCAGGGATACCAACAGGAAATTGCTAAATTTCTACAGGAGAAAGTTTATCGGGAAATGACATCAGAGGTCTCAGCGAGGACTGTAAGGCAGCAGACAGGAACTGGAGTGTGGAGGTTAAGAGCGGGCACTCAGCTGCTGCTGGGAGGTGCGGGGCCCTGTGAGCAGGGCGCTCACCTAGGTTAAACTGCAGCACCCATGGGCGTGTACTGTGAAGGACCCAGTAAAAACCACAGAACAGCAGCGAAACACGGGCTTAGCTATTTCAGAACACATCCCTGAGAACGGGCCAAAGATGATAACTTGGGAAGTGGGGGGGCATCTATCCCCGACTGTTCCAATCTCGCTGCCTTTTGAAAATGCCAGCAGAGCGAACTCCGAACAGTGTAAGGCGGGAGAGCAATGTGAGAGAGAAGGGAATGTACTGGGAACATGTTCCCAGCGGAAGTTCAGGGTGAGGAATGCAAACATCTACAGGAATGGGGAAGTTAAGCAAAGAAGCTCCCCGACACAGACAGCAGCCCCATCCCCGCTCGCCCAGAGAACTTTGAATGGAGGGCAAGAGACATGCATGAAACTTTTAAGGGAAAAACCGGGGGAGCGGGACGTGGCAGGAGTGACTGACCATGGATGCCACTGAAAGATGCTAAAAGCAAGAAAATATTTTAAGCACTCGTGACCTCTCAACAGCGACCTCATCTATATTCAGAGAAAATGTGGTTGCTGGAGCCAGCAGGAAACAAAGGCCTGCCACGGCTCAAGGCTCCAGAGAGCACCTCCACCAGAGGTCACCGTGTAGGCGAGCTGCCAGCCACATCAGTTTTCTAAATAGCCTGTAAAGCCCTAGCCGGGTTGCTCAGTGGTCAGAGCACCGGCCTCCAGACTGAAGGGTCCGGGTATGATTCTGATCAAGGGTACAAGCCAGGTTGCCAGCTCAATTCCCGGGGGGGGGGGGGGGGGGGGGGGGGGCGTGCAGGAGGCAGCCGATCAACGATTCACATCACTGATATTTCTATCTCTTTCTCCCTCTCCTTTCATCTCTGAAATCAATAAAAATATACTTTAGAATAAAGAGCCTGTAAAAACGGAGATCTCCAATCTGCAGAATGGTCCAAGTCCCCCACTTAGAAGACTCGATGAATTCAGTTTCACGGTAGGCCTTCCTGGCCATAACCACACAGGAGTCCCAGGGTTACCATCTTCACTTAAAGCTTGACAGTGTGAGCCACGACAACGTGGGCGGCAGGGAAATGAAAAGAAAACATGGCTGTTTCTCCTCTCGACCGGCCTTTGGAAAGTGCCAGAGGAGATTGTTAAGTGCATCTGCCTAAACTTAGTCATGTAGGTGCTCACAACCCTGACTGCAGGGAGGGGCTGGGTGTGGCAAGGAGGATGTGCAGGTGACGGATCAGTATGAGGGGGTTTGATGAAGCTCTTGCGAGAAGGTGACCGTGAAAAGGGTGTGCTGATTTCAGTTACCCACTGATGTGGTGGAGAGTGAAGTGAAAGAGGCTGCGTCTTAGTCAGACTCTCATGAGCTTCCTGGGCCCATCTCCTCGTTTGCAAAATGGAGAGCATCGCTGTGCCTCCTTCAAAGGTCGCTTGCGGGGAATTAAATGACATAAGTAATGTGTGAGAAGTGCTGACCAGGATGTCTGGTAAAGTTGTTGTTCAGATGTCTGCCATGTGAGGAGTATGATTACCATGACTCCCCCAAAGCTGCCCAATGCAGGGCCGGGGCTGCAGGGCCACCTGTACCCCTCAAATATCAACGGAAAGCCCATGACACTGGTATCCCTCACAATGACAGGCATACATGTTCCTTCCTCTGGCCTCTACTCCGAGAACCATATTTTACCTCTCTACAATTCTCCAAGAGGGCTGAAACCGGTTTGGCTCAGTGGATAGAGCATCGGCCTGCGGACTGAAAGGTCCCAGGTTCGATTCCGGTCAAGGGCATGTACCTTGGTTGCGGGCACATCCCTAGTAGGGGGTGTGCAAGAGGCAGCTGGTCGATGATTCTCTCTCATCGATGTTTCTAACTCTCTATCCCTCTCTCTTCCCCTCTGTAAAAAATCAATAAAATATATATTTTTTAAAATAAATAAAATAAAATTCTCCAAGAGGTTAGAAAAAAAAAAAAATCCAAGAGATCCAAAGACTCCATCTTGGCCAGCTTTCCCTGAAAGTTCACAGAAACCAGCTCTGGCTCACAGAATCTGGCTCCCGGGAAGGGCTGCTGGAGCTGCCTCCTGCTCCGCCCAGGGGAGGATCACAACAGCAGAGAGCCACTTTGCAAGGGGATGGCCAACTAGGAGTCCTAGCTGATAGCACAGCAAGTACCAGCCTTTGCACTTTAACTGCGGTGTTTCCCAGGAGCTAATGGACAGGCAGACTCGGCTTCCCACCCTCTTTATCTCGGCTGGCCAACCTCTATGGGCAGAAAAGCACACCACAGGCCCGAAGCTGAAAGCCTTTTGCCCAGTGTCAGTGTCAGGAGCTCCTTCTGCACCAGCGGGGACCTCCGGGGTGAGAGAGCCCGATCCAGTCTTTAATCCTCTGCCAGTCATTTTAATCGCTGGAGGTCCGGGCAGAGAAGGGGCTTCCCGAAAGAAGATAAGTTATAAAGCCCAAAAGGTTGGCTGAGCTTACAGACAGCAGGGGCCAGAGGAGGGGAGAACTGAGTAGCACAGGATCTGGAATAAAGGTCAATGACATGTCCCACTGCCCTCAGCACAGGCCCCTTCAGAACGGGAAGGGACCCCATCCCTCCCGCCTCTCAGCTGCCCTGTCTCCCCTCCCTGTCCCACTCCCAGGCTTAACGATGGGCTTACATCGGGCAGGGTTAGGATTCTTCTCTCCCCATAGGCTGTCAAACCATAATATTTGCTCTGCTTCCTTCCCTTCCACAGCCTAACAGATTAGATTGCCGGAGTCCCATCCAGCTCACTGAGGCAGATGGGAAACTGAAAGTAAGGCAGCCCACACTGCTCATGGTGGGAAGAGACAGAGCAACCCAATGTCCCAGCACCCAGATCCTCTTTTCCGGGCTCTAGGACTAGATCCGCCAGAATAAATAGTGCCCGGGAGTTTCAGTGAGTCAGAAAACATGTACTGCACTGTGGCCCACGGCAAGATCTAATTTGAGGCGCTCCGGCCTTTTCACAGGGGCATTACCCAACGGCCCACCTGCCCCAGGAAGAGGACAGGAACGCAATGAAGGGCATAAAAAAGACCCTGCTCCAGCACCTCAACAACAACCTGCAAGCCCGCAGGGGGCTGCTCGGGAGGATCCGGCACTCAGGGCTGACGCATCTCCCTTCCCACTTTTGCAGAATTGTCTCCAGAGGTAGGCACCAACCAAAACCTGCCTGTCTTCGGGGTTTATTTTAAACTTGGTGAAATACTGAGCTAAAAATGGCTCAACTTACTACGATGACATGATGGGGTTTGTAGGCCCTACTTCCTTATACAGAAGGCAGAAGAAAGCACCAGCAAAGGAAAAGAAGGTTTTGCAAACGCTCCACCGAAGAGTAGGTGGTTTCCAAGTCACTATCTTAAGCGATCGCCTGTCTCTGAAGCGAGCAAGGCTCCCATCCTCAGCCAACTAGACCTCCAGGAGGTGTGTCACACTTTGATAAAAAGTGGGGCTTCCATAGAGGGCTGAAGACTATGTGTTAGAAGTGTAAAGGCAACATCCGGAGTAAACCAGCTTGATGGGCTGAATTTCCACAGGCTGGAAGCACCACCACACTGCTCTTTTTCCTCCCCTTTGGGCAGATGCAAATACCCATGTGCTTACAGTCGTTCGTTCATTCATTCATTCATTCAACAAACATTTCCTCAGCTCCTAGTCGATGTCATACCCTGGGCTGGCCACAGAGTCTAGACAACAAGCTAGACTTTCACTATGACAAGAGTCATCTGCCTTCAAGTGAAGGAGGTTCGTCTCTGAAATGATGACAATGCTTTTTAAAAAGCCTCCTCTGGTTTCTCAAAGCGCTCTGCATCTCTATTTGAGCACACAGCTTTGTGTTCTAGGAATCTGTGTAGCTTCCTAGACTGGAAGCTCCCTCAAAGCCAGAGGCTGCTTTTTGTTCTCGCTGCCTTTCATGTCCTTGTTATCCAATATACGTCAACCGAGTCCAAATAAAATGGAAAACAAACATTTCTATTCTTTCAACCTCATCGGCTTGACTCTTTCTGAAGGCTTTGCCACCAAACAAAGGAAAATGATGAAGCTTCAGACAGGAGACTGACTTAGTCAGATATAGTAAGAACAACACGAGTACAATTCTGGAACTTCAGCCCAAGTGCAACCACCACTCAGTGGGCTGAGGTGCCTCCAAGAGCCACAGCTGGCGTCCAGGTAGAATGCGTGCCCCCTCCCCCCCACCCCCACCACCACCCTCTTCTCTGCTGTTTACCCTCCTCAGAAAGCCCCATTTGGAGCCCGAAAGAAAGAACGAAAGGAGGAGGGGCGGGAGGAATTAAAAAGGGAAGACACAGCTTGAACCCACACTCAACCTAGAAGGGAGGAAACTTTAAGCCCAAAGGCTGGGGAGGTGGGGGGCTGGGCTGGGCTTGGGCTGGGCTGGGCTGGCCTCAGGGAGGAGAAGCGTAAGACTCAAGTGGAGGACTTGCCTGGACACTTTTCCTTCCTACACGGCCTCTTTTTTTTTTTTTTTTAATTTGATGAAATAACAGTCTTCAGAACTGGAGAGCTGCAGCAGAAAAGGGAAGCGAGTAAGGTGAGGAAGAAGTGAGAGAGAGAGAGAGAGAGAGAGAGAGAGAGAGAGAGAGAGAGAGAGAGAGAGAGAGAGAAAGAGAGAGAAAGAGAGAGAGAGATCCCCCCAAAGCGCTTTCCTGACCTGGCACCGAGTCTGCACTGGAGGACAGTTTTCCTTCCAGTCCGTGTCCCCCCTCCCCCCACCCCCCCACTAGCCTGGAGTTCCCGAAGGCCGGGGCCCGGGCTGGACCCAGGGGAAAGGAGGGGATCCCCCCACGGAAGCACACTAGGCCTGTCCTGCGCTAAGGTGACAGAGAAAGAGAGAGATGGGTCTGTCTCCACGGCCCCATCCGTGCCCAAGGGACTTGCCTGGATGGTCTCTGCTCTCCTGCCCCACCCGCAGCTCGCGCTGCAGTGGCGGGTCCGCGGCCCCAGCGCCAGAACCCGCACCGAGTTCCGCCGCTGCAAACGTGAGAACACGCAGCTCAGCACAGCGCCCGCCCCGCCCTCCCGGCCCCACCCCCGCCCCGACCCCGGACGGCGCGACCTCGGCCACCCCTCGGCCACCCCGGGCGGCCCGGGGCCGGGAGGAGGGGCTGCCTCCGGGCTCTCCCAGCCCCGGGGCTGCGGCGACCTCCCCCTGGGCCGACGGCCCCAGGGCCGCCCCCCCCCCGGCTCCCCCCGACCCCCAGCCCGCGCGCCCCTCTGCGCCCTCCGCTCCCGGCCCGCGGGCACCCACTTACCCGCCGCGCAGGGGCCGGGCTCGGGCAGGGTGCGGGGTCACATCGGGGTGCGGCGCGCCCCTCCGGCCGCGGGGCCGGCGCTCTCGGGGGTTTCTTTCTCTCGCGGCCAAACTCCCGGTGGTGCCTCCCGCTCCTCTGGCTCCGGTCCCCCCGCCGCCCCGCCCCCTCCTTCTCTCTTGTCTCTCGGCTCTTTTTTCCGGGTTAATTACGTTTCGCATGAAAGCAAAACCCAGCCCCGGATGTGAGTACAATGCTCCGCCGGGCCCGCCGGGGGAGGAGAGGGGTGCCGGGGCGCCGCGGGGTGGCTGGGAGGCTGGGGGCGCGGCCGGGCGCGGCGGGCTGCGCGGAGGAGGCGGGGCGCGCGGGAGGCGGCCTGACCCCGCGCCCAGCGCCCGCGGCCGTGCAGGTGGCACTGGCCCCGGCGCGGAGGGAGGCCCTGCGCCGCGCTCCCGGCCCCGGGCAGCAGGTGTCCGGAGCGGGGAAGGGGGCCCCGAGCGGAGGGCATCCTCGAAGGAAGGAGGCGGGCCCCCCTTATCTCCATTGCTGCTTCCCGAGGCCCCACCCTGCGTCTTCAGCCCCGGGCGCCCGGCCTTCCTGGGGCCGCTGGGTCAGGGGTAGGGTTAGGGTGGACAGACGCAGCGGAGGTCCCCCCGATTGTCATCAAATTGCCGGAATCGACCGTAGGGGGGTGGGGGGAGAGGGCTGCCGTCCTAACGGGAGGTTCAGGGACGCGTTCAGAGTGGGGCGCGAAGACACCCCCTTCCTGCGCTCAGAGGCTGTTTTGGGGGGGCCGGGGGAGAATGGGAAACGGGCGAGGGTGCGTTGAGTGAATATCGCCCAGGGGGACCTCCCAGAACTACCGGCAGCCGCAGCAGCCTCTGCGTTCTCTCACGGACACACACACAGCAGCCCGATGGGGAGCCATCCCATCCCCATCCCCATCCCCATCCCCATCCCGATGAGGAAACCGAGACTCGGCGGCGGCGGCGGCGGCGGCGGCGGAGTGGAGTAACGCGCCCTGGGTCCCACACTCCATCCACGGCAGGTCCGTCAGGTTCTGGCGCCGGCCTCCCACGTGAGGAGCAGACAATGAGAGACACCAAAAGCCAGGCGATCCGCATCCCAAACGGAGATGCGTGGATGCACCCAGGGATGGAGGCTCAGGGAGACGCGGTTTCTCGGAATTCCCAAGCAAAGGTAGCTCCTCCAGTCGAAGTCCTCCTACCTGGCTTCCAGGGAGAGGAGGGCAAAAGGAGATCCCCGGGGCTCTGGGACCAGGGCTGGATCTGCGGGATCGAGGAGGGCTGGCCCACAGCCCAGGATGGCAGGGGAAAGAAGGCAGGCACCTCCAAAGTCTCCAGGCCCCGAGGCAACCCAGCCTGGGGACAGGGGGCCCGAGCCAGATGAGCCGGGAGGGAGACAGGATGAGGCACAGCACACACACCCCGAAAGCACAGTGATGAAACCACACGCGCTTCCTCTTCCATTTTGATTGCCAAAGCAAAAATGAGCCACCCAGGCTCTCTCAGGTGTGAAAAGAGGCTGTTCGAGTTAGAACATTTTGCTCTGAATGAGGAAGGAAAGGGGAACACAAGAAAGAAAGAGAAAAAAACACACCACATTTCCTTTGAAATAAATACATCAACGTCCATTTCTTGTGTCGCTACTCATAAATGTCAGGCAGCATAGCATGTTCAAGAGTATGTTCCCTGGAACCAGATGCCCTGGGTTCGAATCCCAGCGCTGCCGCTCATTAGTGTTGATCCCTGGGCAAATGGCTTAACCACCAGGTGCCTCAGTTTCTATAATACATCTGGGTCGTTATGGAGAGCAAATGAGTTAACATTTGTAGTGTTTAGATACCTGTCGAAAATGAAGTAGATGCTGTGTAAGTTTTTTTTTTTTTTTTTAATTTAAACATCAGATTATGGTTTTCAGAGTGAAAAGAAACGAAATTCCACCCAGCCCCAAACAAATCTGACTGGCACCGAGGGTTCCCAGGGTGAGCAATGAGGTAAAAGCTCAGATTTCATGGTATGTTTCCTCTTAAAACCCATACAACTCGACTCCCCGTTGGGCCTTCCTGAGTCATTATCACAGAGCCACAAATATTTGAGCACTACTGTGTTGGTTGCGGGGGGTGGGGGGAGAAGGGGGGCTAGAGGAGCCCAAGGCCTTGGGTCCCCCCAAGAGGATACAATGCCAGTAGAAGGGTGTCCTGAAAGGAGGGGGCTGAGCTGGAGTACGGGCTCCAGCTTTATCCCCGTTTCTTCTTCCCAAAGCCCGTCCTAGGCAGGTGCCCCTCCCAGAAGTGCCCTGGGAATAAGATGGCAGAGAATGAATACCGTCAGTCCTTAGAGGAGAAGGATGTCTGTGTGTGGTGGGGGAGGAGGGAGTCAGTGGAGGTGGGCTTTGAAATGGGCTTAAGAAGATGGAGTATGAACAGCCTAAGTGCCCCTCAGCAGATGAGTGGATTAAAAAACTGTGGTACATCTACACAATGGAATACTACACAGCTGTAAAAAAAAAAAAAAAATTAAGGAACTCTCACCATTTGCAACAGCATGGATGGGTTCGGAGAGCATTTTGCTAAGTGAAATAAGCCAGTCAGAGAAAGATAAGTATCCCATGATCTCACTCATATGTGGAATCCAATGAACAACATAAACTGATGAACAAAAATAGATCCAGAGACAGAGAAGCATAGAACATACTGTCCAACCTCAGAGGGAAGACAGGGGAGGGTAGGTTGGAAGAGATCAACCAAAAAGCTTGTATGTATATATGCATAACACATGGACGCAGGCAATACAGTGGCGAAGGCCTGGGGCAGAGGTGGGGGGGGGGGGGGCTGGGAGAGGTCAAGGGGGCAAGGGGAACTTATGTAATACCTTCAACAATAAAGATTAAAAAGAAGAAGAAGATGGAGTACAATTTGATTCCAACGGTGGGGGGCAAGAACATATAAGGTTGGGGCAGTAGGGTCATCAGGGCACTTTGGACGATGCTCATTCTTAGGGGGCCTCATTTTCTGCTGCATTTGACCCTGGCCAGGACCTGCCCCCAGTTAGACTACGATGTCTGCCCTGATTCCATTCCCTGATCCCTGGATTTCCTGGCGTTTCCTCAGAGGACCCCCCCACCTCCTCCTGGAGTGGGCACAGAGATGTCCATTGATTCTGCACCCTGCTGTCACCCTTTCCCGTCTTATGACTGACACATTTTGAAAATATTCCCATTGCCTGATTTCATGCATTCGGGTTTTTTCTTGTTTGTTTTTTTTCAGTACAATAAATAGCACTGATGTCAGAAAATGTGATTGCCTATGGGGAAAGAGTGTTCAAAAAAGGGCCTTCCACATCAGCGGTTTAAGTCCTCTTACTGTATCAACAATTTGCTCACATTTTTGCAGCTATCTAGTGGCATTGCTGAGTCTAGAAGCCACAGTTGACTATCCTCACAATCTTCTAGCACTGGTATAGAAACTTTTCCAAGAAGATGGAGACATCTGGCTCAGAACCGAAGAATCTAACCAGAAGCCTTTAGTCTACTCTTGCCATTTACTTACGCATTTCTATTACTGTTCCATGTTCATGGTCGGGTGACTGGATGACCCTAACCTTCAGTGGTGAGCCAGGGCACCCTCAGGGAACTGCACTGTTCGCTGTCCTCAGAGATACCCATTTTATAAGGTGCCAGGCTGCAGCTGGGGCCAGTTAGTTATGTTGGGGAAAGTGTGGGGCTGAGAGGCCAAAGTCATTGTCTGATCCTGGTTCAGGCCAGTTAATTTTACACAAAGATAAATTGCTCCAAGGCCACACATTGCCCCTCTAATGCCAGCTGGTCATTTCATTAATAGTTACTACTGGGAGCAAAACACCATCCATTTCCAGAAAGATTACTCAATCTACTATTGTTCTATTCAGTCCTATCCATTCAACAAACAATTACCTGAACCTTTTACTATGTTTCCTCCCATATAGCTTGCATTTACTTATTTGCCAAATACTTACTAAATGCTAATTGCTTTACATGTATCATCTCATTTAAGTCTTACAACCCTGGGAGCAAGTTATTCTTATTACTCCATTTTATGTGAGGTGACTGAGACAGAGACCAAGCCTAGATACAAACTTGCGCAGTCTGGTGCCAAAGCCTGCCTCTTAGCCACTAAGTTTATGAAGGATATAGAAAGGTACAAACCAAAACTCTTTCCCCTCCACATTTTTTTTTTTTTTAGTATTTATTATTTAGAATCTCTGTTCCATTTTACCCAGAAATCTCATGCCCAAGGATATGTCCTACAGAAAAGCATCCGAAGATAGATGTGGTACGTATAGTGTGTATGTGAATATTTGGAATGTGTACGTTATATGTATATGGACTATAAACACACATACTCACTGAAGCATTGTTTATAATGGTGAACATTGGAAATTACTTTCGTGATCGTTAACAAGGGATTTAACAGGTAAACATTGGTACATTCGTACAATCTTATACTATGCAGCTGTTTAAAAAAAAATAAGCTACATCTCTATATAAAAAAAATACTAAATATTTTAGGTGGAAAGAAAGTATAAAGCTGTCTGTATAGTATGACCCCATTTCTGTAAATAAAAAGTATGCATGCCTATGACATGAAAAGAAAAAAAATCTAGAAAACTGCATTCCAATCTGTTAATCCCAGTTTTCTTAGGACAGAGACAGAGGCGCAATAATGATGGATCTCACTTTCTAGGAGATGGATTTCTGTAATGTTTAATTTTTTTGCAATAAGTATGCATGCATTTGGTTCTGAGGAAAGAATGGATAATGATTTAAAATTTTAATAAAAAAATTAAAATGCTCTATGAGAAAACATACTGCAGCCCTCAAGGAGCGCATCATTTACTAGGGAGGGAATATAACATGTACAGAAATAACCATGGCAAAGCCCAAAACTGATACAGAGAGGAGGGAAGAGGTAAAATTCAATGGGGAATCAGAACCAGCTGGGGTAGAAAGGTGCAGGAGAAAATGTATGAAAGGCATGGTAGAAAGATCTTGAAGGAAAGATAAGATGTAGACACTGGAGAGGGGCTGGTGAGACTTAGATGGATTCCAGATCAAGAGGTTGTCAAAGGCAAAGCAGAGAGGCAGGAATGCATGGGACCCATTCAGGGAAGTGTGGCTGGTCCAATTCAGCTGGAGCACGAAAGGATTGATGAAGGATTTTCCTGGGAAACAAAACCAACAAGAAAGGTGCTGCAGGGTCTTTATTGCTAAGCTAATAAGTTGTGCTTATTACTTTAGGCATCAAGTGCCCCTGAAGGCCTTTGAGCATGGAAGTGACACCATTAGAGGTGAAGAAGCAATTTCAGAGTGATTGCACAGTAACTGGAGTCGAACACCAAGCCGCCAGGGTTTGACGCCTGACTCTGTCACTAATTAGCTGGGTAGCCACGGGCCAGTAACTTCACTTCTTTCTGTGTTCCTATAAAAGGGGAAAGGTGGTGATAACAGATAACCTCTCTCATACTATTGTGGTTGAGATTGAGTAGGTTAATGTTTTTAGGACATGTGGTAAATACTGAGAATCTCTGTTACGTTTTTAAAAAATCAGTCTACCATTGGACTAAAATCTTTGCATCTCATGTTGAAACTTATTACGGAAAGCTAGCATTATGTGATCAATTATTAACTATCCTTTCTTTCCACGTTCACAGGATTGTAGATTATTAATCTCATTTTACAGATGGCACCGTGTAGGTTTTCAGGAGAGGTATAATCTCAGAATCATACAGCCAGTGATGCGTTGAATCCATGAGTTCTGAATCCCAGTCAGTGATCTCTGTTCAACATCAGGGTTGTATCTCTTAGCGCCAATTCCCAGAGCCTTAAAGATGGGAAAAATGGGGAGTGGAAGAAACTTTGGCAATTTCCATCCATAGGATAAGGGAAACAGCAGTACAGGGCAGTAATAAAATAAAATAAACAATATAAAATTTTGGTGGAACACCTGGAAATTTGTGTAATTATTGCTAACTTATGCCCCTCACTTCCAAGATCATATGTTAAAGACTTAACTGGGTCAAAACTGGTTTGGCTTAGTGGATAGAGCGTCAGCCTGCGGACTGAAAGGTCCCAGGTTCAATTCTGGTCAAGGGCATGTACCTTGGTTATGGGCACATCCCCAGTAAGGGGTGTGCAGGAGGCAGCTGATCGGCGTTTCTCTCTCATCGATGTTTCTGACTATCTCTCTCTCTTCCTCTCTGTAAAAAAATCAATAAAAGATATATTTTTTTTAAAAAAAGACTTAACCGCAAATGAGATTGCTTTTGAAGAAGGGGCTTTTAGGAGGCCATTAAGGTTAAAGGAGGTTGAAGGGCGGGGTTCTAATCCAATAGAACTCGTGGCCGGATAAGAAGAACAAAAACCCCTCCTCTCTCTCCACAGGCACCAAGGAGAGGTCATGTGAACACACAGCAGAAAGAGAAGTCTCCCCAGAACCTAACTAGATCCTGGACTTCCAGCCTCCAGACCTGTGAGAACATACATTTCTGTTGTTTAAGCCACACATTCTATCGTATTTTTTTATGCCCCTACACACACAGACATCTATACACATTACATACACATGCCAACATTAGGTCCGAGTAACTACATTTAGAAAACGTTGCTATCCTGCTAAATCTGACACTAGCATAAACCTCAAAACGGAGTGTGCATCCTGTCCCCAGAAATAGCAGGCTGCCTGCTAAATGCACTGTCCCTATCGATCGTGCTGATGGCATTGTTTTTCCGTCAGCCTGAATAAGCGCAGTGCATTGCTCGGATCCCGCATCCCCAGCGATGCCCTGTGATTATGTGGGGAGAACTGGGCCTGCGGATTCCGAGAGAGAGGAGGAATAAATACCTTAGCTTTGAATCCATGACCACATTGTAGCAGTATATTTAACTTTTTATTTTTGCTTCAGCTAGTCACACGATTCCTTTCCTGAGTGCTGAGCCTACATGCGGGCTGCTATTAGCAAATATTTATGGGTGAATATAATCCAAGTTGTTCGCTAGAATAATACTCAGTCCAGTTTCTCAAGAGATTCCTGTGGCAGTCTGTGAAGTGGGTGGACTTTTACATCAGTGGTTCTCAATACGAGCTGATTATTACAAGACAAAGAGAAGCAAAAGGGATATTTGGACAGATAGATGTATGTCTTTCCACTATTTTGTTAACAGGAAGAACATGCACACTGTATGGAGTTCAAGTGGTACAAAGAGTAAGAATCCACTCATGTCTTCCAAACACTGTTTCCTTCCACAGAGGTAATTGATTTGTGTGTATGTGTGTGTTTAATAATAAAAATATTCAATTTGCAAGGATATAACTTAAAATGTAATTGTCTGATTATTAGATTTATAAGTGAGCTTTTTTTATTTCTGAATTTTCCAAGTATTCTTCAATAAACATGTATTATTTTTTTGAAATATTTTATTGATTTTTTACAGAGAGGAAGAGAGAGGGATAGAGAGTTAAAAACATTGATGAGAGAGAAACATCGATCAGCTGCCTCTTGCACACCCCCGCTGGGGATATGTCCGCAACCAAGGTACATGCCCTTGACCGGAATCAAACCTGGGACCTTTCAGTCCCCAGGCCGATGCTCTATCCACTGAGCCAAACCGGTTTTGGCAACATGTATTATTTTATGATCAGAGAGAAAAAATATTAGTTTTATAAGTAAATAGTTTTTAATTTAAAAGTACCTCAGAGATCTCATAGCTGCTTTGTGATTTAAAAAAAAAAATACTTGTCAGTCTGTGGCCACATTTTTTAAAAATTTCGCCAATTTTATAGCCATTCACATGAAAACTCCTGCCACTGGAAAAAAATATATAAAACCTGATTCACAGCTTAAACCCTGGGACCTAGTGAAATTCAGTGTGAGCCACTGGAGACAGGTAATTTACTCAGGAATCTCCTTTCAAATTTCATCATAACTTGTATAATGACTCCACATGTCTATCAAACTATATTAAAATTAAGTATAACACCAGGCTGGAGAATTAAGCCCAGTCCAGCTTACCTCCTTCATTTAGTAATTAAATAACAAGCTAAATGTATCCTTACACTTAATACTTAATGATGCTGTGAATGTCCTAATTGGGTAAGTAGCCAAATGCACCCTCCAGCGACTGATGTCAGATGTCACAGTCCTTGCTTGCTGAAGAGACATACACAGGAACACGACCCTGACCTAGAGGTTGCCCTCTGGCAATTTCAATTTCTGGAACAGAACTCTGAATTTAGAAGCTGAGCAGGAAAGGGCCTCTCAGTAGACCAAGTCCCTGCATTACTAATAAGAAGAGCTTTTCTTAGGCTTGCTGAGGAGTTCTGATTGAATATCTAATTTCCAAAGGTCCAATTATGTGGTTTCCTAGCCCTCCGCAGATTAGAAACATTAGAATGGAAAAGCTATTGGAGATGGGAGAAGGGAGGAGATAGAAGGGGAAATGACTTTCTTCAATTCATTCCTATGCTCCAAAATGGATCAGCGGACAACAACAAAGGAAGGGGAAGAAAAGTTGACTGTATTCTCAGGTCATTTGCGCTCAAGCCAACCTTCATCATTCCTGGTGATGGCACTGGGGTAGAAAACGGTGGCTGACCAGTGGAAAGTTTCATGTGGTTTTGCTGGTAGGAACAGTGATCTCTGAGGGAGTTCACCTCTGAGGTGGTAAAAGGAGACAGGTTTTATTCACACTCTCTTATGCTTTTAAAATGTGATACTGTGTGTGATGCATCTTATGCTTCATAATTTAAATTTTTTAAATTATTTTAAATGACTTTACAAATAAAATCTGTGAGAAGAAACTTGTTTGAATTAAAAATATTGAAGACCTGAAATTATTAAACTCGTAGAAGTAAATGTAGTGAGTAAGCTCCTTGACATTGGTCTTGGCAATTATTATTATTATTATTATTATTATTATTATTACTATTAATTTCTTTTGGATTTGACACCAAGAGCAAAAGCAACAAAAGCAAAAATAAACAAGTGGGACTACATCAAACAAAAAAAAGTTTTTGCACAGAGGAAACATAAAAATGAAAAGTCAGCCTACAGAATGGGAGAAAATAATTGCAAATAATATATCTGATGAGATATATTATATGGAATTCATATAACTCATAACAAAACAAAAAAAAATCTGATTTGAAGAAGACATTTGACTGGCCAACAGGTACATGAAAAGATGCTCAACATCCCTAATCATCAGAGAAGTACAAATGAAAACCACAGTGAAATATTACCTCACTCCTGTCAGAATGACTGTTATAAAAAAGACAAGGGATAACAAGTGTTGTCAAGGAGGCTGAGAAAAGGGAACCCTTGTCCACTGTTCGTGGGAATATAAATTGATGCATTTCCACTATAGAAAACAGTATGGAGGTTCTTCAAAAAACTAAAAATAGAACTAACACATGATCTAGCAATTCCACTTCAGGGTGTATTTCAAAAGGAAATAAATCACTATCTCAAAGAGAATATCTATATCCCTTTGTTCATCACAGCGTTATTCACAATCGCCAAGACATAGCAACAGCCTCTAAGTATCCACTGATGGATGAATACATGAGAAAATCTGATATACAATAACATTAAATATATAGTATTATTCAGGCATGAAAAATAACATAATCCTACCATTTGTGACAACATGGAAGGAATTTGGGAGTGGGTAAATGAGTGAAAGTAATCAAAAGGAACAAATATAAGTTCTGGGAATAAAATGAACAGTATGGTGACTATAGTTAACAATACTGAATTGTAAATTTGAAAATTACTAAGAGAATAGATCTTAAAAGTCCTCATTACAGAAAAGAAAACATTTGTAACTATATGAGGTGATGGACTTATTATTGTGATCATTTTGCAATTCATACATATATCAAATGATTATGTTGTACACCTTAAACCAGTGGTCAGCAAACCACAGCTCGCGAGCCACATGGGGCTCTTTGGCCCCTTGAGTGTGGCTCTTCCACAAAATACCACAGCTTGGGTGAGTCTATTTTGAAGAAATGGCCTTAGAAGAAGTTTAAGTTTAAAAAATTTGGCTCTCAAAAGAAATTTCAATCATTGTACTATTGATATTTGGCTCTGTTGACTAATGAGTTTGCCGACCACTGCCTTAAATGAATACAATATTATGTCAATTATATCACAATAAAAGTTAGAAAAATTCAAAAGACACCAAAAATATTGTACCACAATGAGATATCACTAAATACCTATCAGAATGGCTAAAATAAAAAATAGTGACAATATCATTTGCAGGTGAGGATGAAGAGAAATGGTTCATGGTTCATTGCTGGTGGCTTGGCAGTATCTAAAAACATTAAACATTCAACTATCTTAAGATCCAACAATTATACTTCTGGGCATTTAGCCTTAAATTCACACACACACACACACACACACACACACACACACACACACACTGTCCATGAATGCTTGTAATAGCTTTAATGATAACTAGAGGCCCGTTGCACAAAAGTCATGCACTAGCGGGGGAGGAAGGAAGGTTTCCCTCTGCCCAGCCTACATCATCTCCAATCTGGGATCCCTCTCACAATACAGGACTGCTGGCTCCCAACTGCTCGCCTGCCTGCCTGCCTACCTGCCTGATTTGCTCCTAACTGCTTCTGCCTGCCAGCTTGATCACCCCCTAACCACTCCAGCCTGATCAACGCCTAACTGCTCCCCTGCTGGCCCAATTGCCCCTAACAGCTCTCCCCTGCAGGTCACCCCCAACTGCCCTCCCCTTGCCAGCTTGGTCGCCTCTTACTACCCTTCTCTGCAGGCCTGGTCGCCCCTAACTGTCCTCTGCTTCAGGCCTGGTCACCCCTAACTACCCTTACCTGCAGGCCTGATCCCCAACTGCCCTCCCCTGTAGGCCTGGTTGCCCTCAACTGCCCTAACCTGCAGGCCTTGCCACTCCTAACTGCCATCCCCTGCAGGCCTGGTCATTCCTAACTGCCCTCCCCTGCAAGCCTGATTGCCCCCAACTGCCCTCCTTTGTAGGCTTGGTTCACCCCAACTGTTCTCCCCTGCAGGGCTGGTCCTCCCCAACTGCCCTCCCCTGCTGGCCTGATTGCCCACAATAGCCATCCCCTGCTGTCCATCTTGTGGTGGCCATCTTGTGTCCACATGGGAGCGACCATCTTTGACCACATGGGGGCAGCCATCTTGTATGTTGTCAATTTGCATATTACCCTTTTATTAGATAGGCTAGCCAAAATTGGATACAACCCAGATATCCTTCAACTGATGAACAGTTAAACAAACTGGTATATCCATATCATGGAATGCTACTCAGCAATAAAAAGGAAGAAACTAGAGATACAGGCAACAGCCAGAATGAAATATTTAGAGAATTATGCTAAGTGGAAACAGGACAGCCTCAAAAGGTTTCATACTGTATGATTGGTTCCATTCACATAACATTCTTAAAATGACAAAATTATAGCAACAGAGAGCAGATGAATGATTGCCAAGAGTTAAGAAGGGTGTGGGGTAAGAGGGACGTGTGTGTAGCTATACAAGGGTGGCACAGGGACCCTCCTGCTGATGGAAATGTCGTCTCTTGACTGCAAAAGACTCTCTTTCCTGATTGTGATGTTGTACTATGGTTTACAAGAGGCTACCCTTGGGGGATACTGGGTAAAGGGTACACAGACTCTCTCCAGATTATTTCTTACAACTGCATGGAAATCTACAATGATCTCAAAATAAAAGGTTTAATTAAATAAAAAGGTTAAAGCTAACAAACACTGGCAGAGCTCCGTGCTTATATAGATGTTATCTAGTTTCAGAAATCACCTGTGGTGAGACAGAACCCTCTCAACCCTAGATGAACCCAGGCATCGCCACTCACAAACTCCACACACTGGCAAAGCAGTTCCCACCCTGTGGCTGCATTGAAATTGTGCTTTTAGTTCTGATATGAAGAGCAGTGCTTTATTGCTCTCCTACCTCAACTGCTACAGCCCATATCACATACCGTGTTTCCCCGAAAATAAGACATCCTCCGAAAATAAGACCTACTTACAGGTTTCCTTCTGAGTAAAATATAAGGCATCCCCCGAAAATAAGGCCCCCCTAGGCTAAACATGAGAGATTTGGTCCACTGATTTTGAAAGAAATGGAGTAACAAGAAATTCAACAGGAAATTCAGGAATTGGATTGTTATGATGATGTTCCAGAAGATGATGACATGATCGTCATTGAATAAATGAGTAAATTCTTGATACTGTAGGATTCACAGTTTGTCTGGTTTGTGTTGACAACTACCGTACTACTGTACTGTATACAGGTAATAAATTTCCTTTATTTTAACAATAAATGTGTACCGTATTCTTCTTCATGGAAAAATAAGACATCCCCTGAAAATAAGATCTAGCGCATCTTTGGGAGCAAAAATTAATATAAGACACTGTCTTATTTTCGGGGAAACAGGGTAGTTGTCCCCTTGGCCATTTCCTCTGCCATTCAGGCATAGGGTTGCTTCCATCCATTTTCCTGCCTTCCTTAAAAAGGAAAGTGAGAAACGCCCCCTGAGCCTCAGCTGGTATGCAAGAAACTCGCTTTCCTATGACAGGGTGCACATCAGGCTTGGTTAGATCACTCGAATTAGTTACCATAAAACCCTGTGGTAGCTCCCGGCTAGTCAGAAGGTGACAAGCATTGCAGTAGAAGTCCGTTGGGATATGTCTCATAATTATATGTTACTGGCTACACCATGAGTCAAATCACGGCCACTGAAATGTAACTGCATATTCTTGAAATAGTTCGGCTGTGAGGTCTAGGGGCTGACTTATTTCTAGTTTCTCCAATTTAAGCCCTTGTACCGTGACTCTGTAGCTACCACCCAGTTTAGAGTAGAAGGGCAGCATGGTGAGGGACAAAGAACTTGGGAAGAGGAAGCCTCTGAAATGACGGTAGGATGATGCCTACAATTTTAGCTGTTCAAAGTTGCAAAGGACCTACAAATATAAGTACTGTGTTATGAGCAGAAATGTCAGTAAGAGGATGATATAAACCAGTGGTCTCCAATCTTTTCTTTACCCCACCCCTTAAGAAGTGCTGGGAAAGAAGCTAACCCTTTACACGTTTTTTAGGTTGACCTTTATAACTTTTAATCATAAGTGTGAGTGGTTGAAAAGAATGTATTCTGCAGATTGTTAGCAAGCAGTGTTTTAAAATAACATGGCTATATCACGCTTTTTAAAAGTATCCAATAGGATCTAAGTACCCAGTCATTTGACACCGTCATCCCTTTTTCAAAATAAACAAGCAGTTATTTGTCCGAATATTAAATCATTCCTTTCCCTGAACTATGTTTATATTCCACTTCCCCTAAAAATTGTATCCAAATGTCATATATTTTAATGACATCTTTATTATTTAACCCTTTGCACTCCGCTGTCCCCTCTCAGGGGACATCGGAATTCTACCATATCACTCAGATGTCCCCTCTCAGGGGGGACATTGCAGTTTATTAGTGATTACGGGGAATTGAGTTAATTCAACGCACGTGTCCGCCGCAAAGTAGCGTCAAGTAGCTGGTAGCCAATGTCCAGAATGGTTCGGAGTGCAAAGGGTTAATAATCTCTTGATACCCTATCAGATGTTCTGAAACAAAAATGCATATGTGAATCGATTTTACAATTTAAAAAAACATCTTGTGACCATAAGCCTCCCAGTGCTAAAACAGTCTTTGAAACTAATACATCATTACAATTATTAGTAACAAAATAAACATATATTTTATTGATCATTAAACATAAGTCAGTGAGCTATTGAAAATTATTCTTTTAATGAGATGGAAAAGGATGGATTTTTAAATATAATGTCTTTCTATATATTTACAAATAGATGCAATAGTTTAAATGTCCATCCAGCCGAAACCAGTTTGGCTCAGTGGATAGAGCATCAGCCTGCAGACTGAAAGGTCCCAGGTTCGATTCCAGTCAAGGGCATGTACCTCGGTTGCGGGCATATCCCCAGTAGGGGTTGTGCAAGAGGCAGCTGATCTATGTTTCTCTCTCTTGATGTTTCTGACTCTCTATCCCTCTCTTTTCCTCTCTGTAAAAAGTAAATAAAATATATTTTTAAAATAAATAAATAAATATCCATCCATTAATATTACTCTTTGCAAGAATGAGCACATTTACCATCAATATCATCCTTATTTCTCATTTTTGTGAGGGTAGATGCTAAGAAACCTTGTTCACATTGCTAAGTTGACGGGGCTGTGGGCGTTTTGTTATGACAATGTCCAGGGCTGATGAGAAAGGAGGAAAATTAGGACATATTTCTAGACGTATAGCTTCAGAGGGGAGCCTGGAATGACTTAACTGCCTATGAATTCAAACCCGATGTGAAGATTTCTAGCCAGCTCACCTTTGCCAGGAAACTTTAAGTTTGTTTTTCAGCGGGGCTGACTTTGGCAATGTCATCCTATTCTTTGAACTCCATCGAGCCATAGGTCAATGTCACATAGAGATGGCTCTTCCTTCAACAACTATCCTATGGGAAGGTTGTGCACGGAAGGGGGCAGGTCTCTTATGGGAACTCCCTGTGCTTTCTGCTCAGTTTTGCTGTGAACCCGAAACTAATTGCTCTAAAAGAAATAATGAAGTCTTTTAAAAAAAAACGATCGTACTGATCCATCAGTGGTAACTCACTTAGGCTTTTCTCCAAGTTTTATGGAAAGTCATGAATTGGAAACTACCTCACTGGTGAAATGATATGTATTTGTTTAAAAAGGGCTTTTGCTTTCTCAACGCAAACACAAATATTTCTAATTGTCCCTTGCCTTGGCCCTGGGTGTTTTTTTAAAAGCCAAGGGCAATGCCTTTTTTCCCTTCTTTTACAAGGAAGAGAGGACTCTGTGAAACGCCAGGTGGGAGCAGGAAAGAACTCTCACTCCATCTCAGGCAGGTCCCTACTCCGTAGGTTCCTGTCATTTAAACATCACTGCAGAGCCATAGCCATTTTGGCTCAGTGGATAGCGCATTGGCCTGTGGACCAAAGGGTCTCGGGTTTGATTCTGGTCAAGGGCACATACTTTGGTTGCAGGCTCCTCCCCAGCCTGGCCTGGGCCCTCCTCCTGGAGCAGGAGGCAACCAATCTATGTGTTTCTCTGACATCGATGTTTCTTTCTGTCTTTCTCTCTCTCTAAAAATCAATGGGAAAATATCCTTAGGTGAGAATTAACAAACAAACAAAGCCATATATATCACTGCAGTGAGGTGATTTATTTTTTTATTTTTTTATTTTAATATATTTTATTGATTTTACACAGAGAGGAATTGAGAGGGATAGAGAGTTAGAAACATCAATGAGAGAGAAAGATCGACCAGCTGCCTCCTGCACACCCCCCACTGGGGATGTGCCCGCAACCAAGGTATGTGCCCTTGACCGCAATAGAACCTGGGACCTTTCAGTCCACAGGCCTATGCTCTATCCACTGAGCCAAACCGGTTTCAGCTGTAGTGAGGTGATTTAAAAACAACCTAAATACACAGAATTGTATGTCAGAGTAAATTTATTTGCTGTTTACCTAAAATTCAACTTCACCGGGTGCCCAGTGCCACAGCCTTCATTTTAAGAGATGAGAGGAAAATGAGGCCTGAGAAGGCTGAGGTGCCTGAACAGGGAGCAGAGCCTTTTGCTTCTCCCTCTACCTCCTTCTCAGATGGACTTCCTGCTTTCCCATCTCTCATCCTGGTGTCGTCCGTCCTACCTTTCCCCCTACATTTTCCCCATCCTTCCTACCCAGAAAGCAAAAGTGTGTGCAGAAACAACCATCAGAACATGGGTGGCCAGCATTCATGGAGAAGGTCAGCTGTGGGAGGAAGGCAGGGCAGGTTAGGGTGTGAGAGGAACATGTGGGCACAGCGCTCTGTCCTGTCACCTCAGACTCAGAGGCGGATAGACCGAGAGAGGCAGCAGCTGCTTCTTTCAGGTCAGAACCAAACTGATGTAAAATTTGTGAATTTTCTCTTTCTCAGTCTACCCTGTGAACACATATAATAAATATTATTCAAGCTGAAACCGGTGTTTCTCTCTCATCGATGTTTCTCTCTCATCTATCTCCCTTCCTCTCTGTAAAAAATCAATAAAATAAAAAATATATATATATTATTCAAGGCCAGCTGCGTTCTGGATAATATTCAGTGCTCTCCGGAGCTGCTCCTCAAGAAAGATACTGGCCAAACCTTTTGTGTTTTCTTCCCTCTTCCGGTCGTATGTACTAGCACTGCCCTCACTCGCTCTCCTCCATCTCCCAAGCACCAAAAATAATTTGAATTTCAAGCCTTTTTTTGGCCTTCCTGTGGCCTCCTCTGGGGATTGTTCTGGATCTATCTGGCTCCATCTGTAATTTGGCAAAATCTCTGGCTGCGCCCAACCCCCACCTCCTTTTTTCACTACATGGGGTGTTCGGGCTTCCACCACCTTCCCAAGAACCTTCTCAGCCTAATCCGGAGTTAACAAAGGTGAAAAGCAGCCTCCACTTACCTCGCCCCGGCTGTGAAAGAACAGGCTTCCTGCTTCAAAGGACAAGATGACTGTGACGAGGGGGAAGGCAAGTTCAGTGCTTTCTGGTTCAGGACACCCAAAGCAAGTTCCTGTTTTAGAGACAAAGTTTTAAAAACTGATTATGTTCAGAAAGGGTGTGTGTCTGTGTGTTTCCCTCTCTCTGATTCACCCACGTGATCCCTTGACCTCTCTCTTTGGGGGACAGCTGGTCTACCTTAATAATAATAATAATAATAATAATAATAATAATATAATAATATAATAATATAATAATAATAATAAACCTCAATATCTTCTAAATAAAAGTGCAAAAAGAGAAAACAGAGCAACTAATTAAAGATAGAATCCTAGGACTTAACTACATCAGTTTCCAAATTAAAAGGGTCAATGAGTGCCCAGCACAATGAATGAAAAACAGATCTATATCAAGACACATCACTGTAAAATTTTAGAACTTCAGGGGTACAGAAGAGGTCCCAGAGAGACCTTTTTGTTTTCTTCCAGAGAGAAAAGCAGGTCATACTCAAGAGATGTCAAAGAATCAGAATATTAGCCTTCTGGACATCAATACTGGAATTAAAGGACAAAGAGGGCAAGGCCTTCAAAAAATCTCAAAAAAGAAAAATGTTTTATAACCTACCCTTCTATACCCAACCAAAGTATAAACCAATCACGAAGAAAGAGTAAAGGTGCTCTTCAGGCACAAATTTCTCAAAAAATTCACTTCTCAGATAGGGGAGAAGGCTAGGTGGAAGTGGGCAAAGTGGGGATGGGGTGGGAAATAGAGACAATAGTGTCAACAATAAAAATAAAGTTAAAAAATTCACTTCCCATTCACCCATTCTCAAGAAGCTACTAGAAGATGTGTTCCTCTAAAACAAGGGAGTAGACAAACTAAGAAGGTCCCTGGAAAATGTAGGCTTAATACAGGAGGGACGTGGAGGGGTTTCCCAGGATGAAGATGGAGTTTCAAAATAATAGTTGTATATCCAACCGAGGGAAAAGACAGTCACATCAGAGCTGGAGGACAGAGAACTTCAAGATTGCTGGAACTTGGAGCTCTCCAGAGAAAAAAATAAATGAACTGGGAGATCACTGGATGTGTGTGAATGTTGGGAGAATTTTAGAGTAATTCTTAATTCTTATTAATCAAATTGAGGCTTAATTTTAAAATTAAATGTTTTATACTTCTTAAACTATAATTTTTATAACTTATAAAGTTGGAAGATGAATTAATGACAGATACATAGAAACCAATTAAGCAATAATAAAAATAAAGAGGCAGTTATTATTTCCATGAAAAACAAAATTATGTAGGAAAGAAAAAGGGATCTCGACCTACTACATGACTCTCCTCGGAACAATGTTTACATAAATGCTGATGTAAACATTAAACATTGACTTTGTAAAAAGTGTTTATGCAACTGGAAGGTAGAGGAGGAAGACCGCTAAAATCTCATATTCCATAATAAGGTATGTCTGTGGAAGGGAAAATCAAAAGCTAGCAGCATAAAAAGCATAAAACATAGCTGAGTTTAAAGTGAGAGTCTCTGGGGTGAGGGCAGCAATTAAAGAAATGGGGCTATATTTTTTCTTACAAGCCTTATTGTAGTAACTGCCTTTTAAAACTGTGTGTGCATCCGTTGCTTATTTGAAAATAAACAAAACAGACATTCTGAGTTCTGGTCCTAGTTCGTTCCCTCCCGTGGGAAGGAGCTCCGTTCACTGCGTGTCACATGAGGGCCCAGTTTCCCCTTTCCGGAGACGGAGGCCAATCAGAGCTCAGTAGGTAGTCTTCTCCTGCTCTGAACTCCTGGCACTAGATGTATCTCCCTTTCCCACAATTACAATATTATAATATTTACTCAACAACTAGAATAAACTAGAGGAGACTTGGGGCATCTTTATGGAGCTTGGGGAAGATTTTGTGTGTGTGTGTGTGTGTGTGTGTGTGTGTTTACATTTTTTTTTATATAAGATGATGATAAGATACTAAGGGTGAGGAAGCTGGGTCTCTACCCACCCACCCCCTGTTTGCTTCCTAACATCATGCTCTGCTCTCTGACAGTCCTTGTACCCTAACCCTGGTCAAATATTCTTGGCCTTTCTCCCAAAACTGGCTGAAAACTCTTCTGAGGGTAGGGACCAGAACGAACGTGTGTTTTGGTTGGTTGTTTGGTTTGTTGGTTGGTTGGTTTTGTTTTGTTTTGTTTTGTTGCATTCCCCACCGAGGCTGGTCGTGGCTCGATAACTATCAGCTGAGCCAGCAGCGGAGGCCTGCCCCGCAGTGAGATCCTGCAGTGCATGTGTCCCTGAAGGGGGACATATTTATTTTAAAAGGATAATTAGAACAGGATGACAGTGGGTATTTTTGTCAGAAATAGGCCTGAGGAACTGCTTGAATGGTTCTCTGTACCATCTGTTTCTCTTTTTTGTTAGTTACTCTGTCCAGTTCCTGGAGCCATCCCTGGGCTGGGAATCAGAAAGCACCAAGACGTTAGCTGTACTCTGCCATTCACATACTGGGGCACCTAAACAAACTCAGGCAGGAGCGTTGAGCCTTATTTTCTCCCTTGCCCCCTCCCCCCAGTTCCCCTAAAACAAAAGGATTAGACCAGCTGATTGCTAGAGGCCCTGCTGGTGCTATGATTATAGGAGTCACAACTGTTCACAAACACGTGGACACACTGGCAGGGCTGCTGGGGGCCCCACGCTGCCCTGAGGGAAGAGAGTGGCCTCGATGGTAATGGGGTTGTTACTGTGGAGGAGAAGAGGGATAATAACGAGCAGCAGGTGCTAGAGGGCCAGGCCAGCAACAGATGTGAAAGGGGAAGTAAAATAATGGCCGGGTAAAGGGCAGGTGGAATAATTCATGAAGAAAAGAGCAACTCTGCCCGCCCGTTTCACTTCAGGTGACTCTGGTGAGAAGGTGCCATTCGCCTGCACAGTTTGACAAAGCTGAACAATTCCAGAAAACAGTAGCGATGTTACTTCCACCAGAGTCACTGCTTTTCACTGGGGAGAAGCCAGTGAGCATTTGGTGTGAGGGCTGGGAGGGGTTGAGGTGGGAGGCAGGGGAATCTGGAAAGCAGTTGTATAATTACGGGGTATGGAGGATTGGGTTTGGCATGTAGTCTGCCCAGTACACTGGTACACACCTTGTCTTTGGAGAAGGCTCCCTCCCCCCATCACTACCCTCCTGAGAAGTACTTTCTCTCCCTCCTCTACTCGAGTTCCAGAGGGAAGTAGCCATGTGTTCCCCAAAACTCTACCTTCCTGGTGCAGTCAGTCAGTCCCCAGGGGATACCTGCTCTAATCTGAACCCATCATGGTGTCCCACCCACCTGACTCCGTGGGTTGGTCCAGGGATGAGTCTGTGACCCACGTTTGGCCAATGAGTCACCTTATTTGGGGGATATTTCAAAGTAGAGCTGGGAAGATAAACCCAGATCCTCTTGTGGGTATCACAGTTGGGTGTGAGTCAATCTATGGCTGGTGGAGAAAGTTGCTCTGAGAGAACGAAGCCCTCAGGCAGGAAAAAACCAAAAGCCTATCGAGAAGAATAACCTAGAAGGAAAAAAAGCCAATTGCAGTATTCTTTAGAAAATTGTCATTTATAGTCTCCTTTCTTTGTTAATGATTTTAAACGATCTTATTTGAAATGTACCTGATTCAAACAAACAGGTGGGAGAGAATGATAGAAATAGGCCTGCCCACCCTGACAGAATGTACTCGCCCTGAGCAGAATGTAGACTGAGGCTGTGGTGCTTGGTCTCAAGTGCATGTGCTACAGCGATAAGACTCCTTCCTGCCCAAGTGTCCAAAGCAGCCGGTGGAAGGCCATGCTGAACTTCATCCCACGGTTGGCCTTCTGGGCGACTGAAACCCTTTGTTCTTTTCTCGGAGAGACCAGGCCAGGGCAGGGGTCTACCTGGTGGCCTCTGGCACCAAGGGCATCTGTGTGGGCAGCAATGGGGACACCCACCCCATGAAGCCTCGAGGAAAACCTGCACAGTACTGACTGATATCCCTTCTCTCCATGGGGAGACATGTCCTTAGACAGAACTGATGCTCAACTCTGGTTTCCCCATTCACACCTGTACCCTCTCCTTCCCCAAGTTAACTGATGTCTTTGCTTTGATTTCAACCACCACGTGTGTTGACAACGCCTAAATAGGTGTCTGTGGCTTGGGCCTCTCTCCTTAACTCTAGATTCCCATAGCTAATTGGTTCCTGGTCTCCCACCTCTCTATCACTGACCTCATTGATTGTGCCTCACAAATCTCTCTCCCGCTTTCTCTGTCTCTCTAAAGGATAACCATCCACTCGGTTGCCCAAGCCAGAAACCTAAATGTCACTTACTCCTCCCTCTCTCTCACCACCCACATCCATTTGCTCATCAAGCCAGATCGAGTCTCGCTGCTTCATATCTCTCTATTCCACTCCCTCCTCCTCATTCTCAGCTTTAGTTCAGGCCCTTATCATCTCTTGTTTGATGTATCATTCATTCATTCATTTAGAATCTAGGTACGTGTTGGAAAGAGACAAGGATGCCCTCTTCCCTCATGAAGGATAGTTGAGAGAGCAAAATGACAATAATGAAACAAACAAAAGAATCCCATGTTTACAAATACATTAAAGAGATAGGAGGGACATCGTGTCCCTTTGAAGGAGATGAGATTAAAACTGAGACTTCCTTGTTGAGAAGGGAGAGTCACAGGGAGAGCCAAGGACAAGCACTCTGAGCAAGAAAAACAACAGGTGCAAAGGTCCTGAGGTAGAAAGACTTGCCATGGTTGCAAAGCTGACAAAAGGCCCCATGGCTTTGTGTGTATTCCCCTGATAAGGCAGTGGCACAAGATGGCTTAGAGAAGCAGGAGGGGCCCTTCTGAGCAGGGAAGAGAAGCGTGGGTTCTATTTTAATCTCTCAGAAGATTTTAAGCAGCAGAGTGAAATGTCTTCTTGTGTCTGCCCCTCCAATCCTTCTTCAATATTGCTTCTAGGTTAATCTTTCTATAACAAAAATACGATATGTGCCTTTGTGGCTTTAAAAACTTTTCCATGGCTCCAGTTTGCCCCCAGAACAGCACCCAAACGTCTCAGGTTGGCCTACAAGGCCCTCTGTGACCTTGCCCCACGTTTCTCTTCATTGCTATTTCTCCCTGCGCCTCCTTACCCTCTTTGCTTTGGCCGAGCCAAGTGCCTTCCAGCTCCCCTGATGAATTCTGCTATTTCACTGCTGTGTCCTTGCTCAGGATTTGTCTCTTCTGAGGCCCATGTTCCCTACCCCATCGTCGTCAAAAAGAAATCAGCTCATCCTTAGAGTAAAAAAGATGAAATGTCACCTCATCTGTGTCACCTTGCCTAATGGCTGCTCCCAAGCAGAAGGAACCCCCTGCTTTGTGCCCCGGTGTGTAGGGGATGAACTTCTGCATAAGCCCTTTAACACCTCATGGCACTTCCCAGTTTACATGTGTCTTTCCCTATCCACGCATGACCCTTTCTGGCTCCCATGTATACCCTTTCACTTAGCATAGATCTTGGGATGCTTCGTTGTATAAAGTGAATGAGTTTGCCTCTGTTTTGCGTATTTGGATTGCACATGCTCATTCTGCCAAAGGAACAGGAGCCCGGATGCTTGAAGCTCAGTAAGAATTGTGATGAAAATGTCAGGTAAGCCGAAGCCGGTTTGGCTCAGTGGATAGTGCGTCAGCCTGCGGACTAAAGGTCCCAGGTTCGATTCCGGTCAAGGGCATGTATCTTGGTTGTGGGCACATCCCCAGTAGGAGATGTGCAAGAGGCAGCTGATCGATGATTCTTTCTCATCGATGTTTCTAACTCTCTATCCCTCTTTCTTCCTCTCTGTAAAAAATCAATAAAAATATATTTTAAGAAAATCCTCTTGTTAGGGCTTAAAAAAAAAAAGTCAGGTAAGACTTATAGCAGATCCACCTGTCTTTGAGTTATTAGTGTCCCCACCATTTGCTGCCTCAGCTCGTTGATCCCCGTAGATAAGGATGGAATTGGGGGTGAGTTTGAGCAGATGAAAGTATCCATGGGGCCCTAACTGGTTTGGCTCAGTGGATAGAGCGTGGGCCTTCGGACTCAAGGGTCCCAGGTTCAATTCCAGTCAAGGCCAGGTAACATGGCTGGGAGCACATCCCCAGTAGGGATGTGTAGGAGGCAGCTGATTGATGTTCTCGCTCATCAATGTTTCTAACTCTCTATCCCTCTCCCCTACTCTCTGTAAAAAATCAATAAAAAAAATATATTTTAAAAACGTATCCCTGGGGAGGTGGGGGGTGTTGTTTAGAAACCTATCGACTTGTCAAGCACCTCCCAGCATCTGCACTGTCGCCCCCATCCAGCATCTTGACGGGGAGTGCTCAGGAACAGGTGTAAGGAGATACACCAGCTGGTGGACACAGGACTACTGGAGATGGAACCGTCCCTTTATCATCTCCTGCGAAGTGCTCAGCACTGTGGAGTGGAGGCTGAGATGAATCCAGAAGTAAATAGCTCATTTTCTGTGTGGACTGGGGGCCATCACGGCTATGTCCACACAAGACACTCATGTTTGATGTTTGCCCATTGACACGATGATCTGCAGGACATACGAAGGAGCTAGCCTAGGACTATAAAATCAAGTGACTGGGGTGTTTCAGGCAGCAAATGCTGTAGATTTTCCCTAGTCTCTTCCCCTGGATGTTGAAGGTCAGTGTGTGGCTCCCACCAGCTCGCGTCTGCTTCCGTGGGCTGGGCCGCAGGTGAGGTGAACCTGGGAGAGAATCAGGCAGCGACTCTGCCACGTGCGTTGTTTCCCCGCTGCTGATGCAAAGGGCTTGCCATTGACTGAGAAATGCATGTGGAAGCTACACCCATCCTGCCTTCCCCCGGGCTGTACCTCAGAAAAAGAACAGACTAACGTGACCTGGACTAGCGAGAAGGTGGCAAAGAGGGTCAGGAGGACTGCAGCCACTGATTGCTTTCAGATGGGTTCTCCCGAGAAGAAGTGAGTGGGACACACATGTGCGCCTCGTGAAGAAGACGACAGCAGTGAGTGTTCCTGCTCCCCACACAGCTGGCAGCTGCAGCGGTCCATCCAGGGGCTCCGCCAGCAAGACCTCACGGCCTGGGCCCCTAGCCCGGAGCAGCACGGAGGGGAGGGCCGCTGGCTGCAGCTCCAGGGAGATGTCATGGTTACCAGCTTCCGAAGAAAGATTCGAAAACGTTAAATCCAACTGCAAAGGATGGTGGCGTGTCCTTCCGTAAATCCTAATTGCGGTGCTTCACTGGGCCTCAAGCAGTGAGCACACGGGGCTTCTCCGTGAAGTTCAAGGCTGTGTGTCCCCTCGCCTAATGTTACAAAATTGCAGTTGGCGCTCTTTTTGTTTGTGTGTCTTTCAGCATTCTGTGCATTTATTTCTTGGCTCACCAATCTAATTTGCTGTATAGGACATGACGTGCTCTAAGCAGGGGCCGTGCAGTTCACTGCACGTAATAAACTTGTACTCAACAAAATATATGGACTGACAGGTTGAGTTTTGGCTTTTTAGATCACAGTAAGGCATTTCATATTGATCAAATACCACCTAATACGGAGTCCATAGTCACATCGCTCCGATGGCACACTGCAAGTTTTTTGCAGCTTTTTAGCTAGGGTTTGACCTCTATACCTCTTTAGACAGAGAGTTTCTTATGGTTCCACTTGCTTGCTCAGAATCTTCTTCAGCCCTGCTTTCTGCAGAGGGTGAGCCTGTGTCCTCAAAGACGAAGGAGGAATTTAATCCCATAGCTCTTCTCTGTGGATAGGAACCGGTACAACTGTCAGATCTGTTGTGTGTCCAACGCAATGCCCCGCCTCCAGCACAGGCTCTGGGGGAGGTGCGGGAGGGGCAGGCAGGTGGTGCTGCAAAGCTCTCCTTGGAATATCAGCTGTAAACGCGAACTCACTCCGGAGCAAAGAACCCAACCCGTGGCTCTGAAAGTAAAACAAAGATGTTAACAGCACTGGGTTAGTTAATAACCTGTGTGACCATGTCCCAAGGAGCGAATTTCTGTTTCGATTGGCTGCTTTCCTTGGCCACGTCGCCTTCGGTAACTTAGGCCTTTGCCTCCTGACATCAGCTGGATAGCAGCCTTCAGGTAAATCACCCAAGGTTGCAATGAAAAGGAAGCAAAGATTCAGTCACTGAAGACAGAATTAATAAGCTCACCAGGTCCAAAAAGTATGCACCCCAAATTCAGCTTTTGTGAATTGGCATCTCCCCATCCCCCATCTTCCATATTTAAATATTTTTGTGCGTGTGTGCGAGTGTGCGTGTGCATGCAAGCACGCGCAAGATGACTCATCCAAGCTGCTCTGGAAGTCGTCTCTTCTGCTGCTGACAGTGAAGCTGGTCCGCCCTCTGCCCGCCGCTCTGTCTGGTGCAAACGCAGGGAATCGGCTGTGCAGCACTGCGGCTGCTTTATTGAGGGGCGATTCTCTGAGGCAGCTTGCTCCCACACGGAACTTTTCACCTCCTGATCACATCCCCCACGGCTTCCATGGCTTCCATCAGCAGCAGCGTGTGCGAGCCCTAAAAGAGGGTGAGGCCCCCAGGCTCCTCAGAACCCACGGAACAGGCCCCTCCATGAGTGACCTCCTTGCTCTGCGGTCTGCATGTCCAAGGAGACGAGACACTAACCTATTTCCCAGCCTTATCAGTGCAGGAGCCCTGCTCTCTCTGCCTGCCCCTCTGCCATTCTCCGCCACACAGGTGCCAACATGTTGCCTTTGAGCTTCCAGTAATTCTGATGCTGACGAGTGTGTCAGAAATTCTGAAACTTCTGGTGGCAACAGCTCCCGGATTTCTTTTTACAACATTTAGGGGCCAGATCTGTGTTCTGGGGTTCAGGCTAACCACCCTAAAAGCAACCGTGCTTTTGTGGAAATTGCCCTGGTCCCCATCCTTCTCTATCCTCTATAGATTTTCCACATTCTGAAGGAAGTCAGTCTTTTTTTTCCTTCTTCTTTTTGTCTTTTTTTTTTTTTTTTTAACTGTAGATCATCAAGCCAGCCCTAGCAGGCTCCCAGTGCTCTCTTCCCTCCTCCCTCTTCCTTCTTCCCGCCGCTGGCTCCTGTTCAGTGACTAAAGCTCTCCAGGAGTATTTATGGACCAGGGTATCTATTGTGACCTTGTGATTGCACTAATCCCTTGGCTGGAGGCTGCTCTGCTCGGAGAGTCACAAGGGTGCCTGGGCTGGGAGCGGGGAGGCGGGCGGTGCATCATCCTGGAGTGGAGCGGCTATTTATAGAGCAGGCCTCTTCCTTTCCTTCCTAGGGCTGTCTGCTAATGCAGCAGTGGTCACATCCTCAAACAGACGCAGGGGACGCAGGCCCAGGGCCCCAGAGGTATAAGCTGGGGGTTCTGGGAGTCAAGGCACCCAAGGACTGCTTCCCCCAGCTCATGGGACAAATCCTAAGAGGCCTGACTCCCTAAGGAGGGTTGTCCCCTGAACATTATAACTTCCTCAGAGTCCCAGAGCTGCAGCCAGAGGTTCCTGCCTGGGGACATTCGACTCAAGGGTCTGGATGGAGTGGGGATGGAGAGGAGTGGAGGGTACAAATCAAATTTTGGGGCAACTTTGATGTTTTCTGGCTGAATTTGGGGTCTGGTAGGACTGACCACCTTTGGGGGGAGGGCCTTTGAAAAGCATGCTGGGGAATTGCTGTTAGAGTTAGAGAGAACCAAGATGAAAGGAGACCTGACTTTGTCTTGTAAAGTGGGATTTTCATGACCTGGATTAAGAAAAAAGAGAGAGAGAAACAGGGCTTTGGGGAAGGAGTGAGAATGAAGGCCCTCTGAAGAAGGCTAGAGGCGGGCTCTTGAAGTGACAAGGCCTGCTTAGGAAGTGGCTTGTTTCTCTGATTCTCACAAAGACAACACTTGGGCCCCCAGTAGCCCTGGCCCGAGGCACAAAGGGGGTGGTTCTCAGTCCTGTCCTCTCTGTCCTGGGACCTGCACTCAGCTTCCAGATGCCCGACCACAGCCCAGTCTGTGTTTGGTTTTTCCCATCAAACAGCAACAATTCAAATGCATGTGGCATTTCACATGTGCTTAAATTCTCACTCCATCTTCCAAGCTCTCTGTAAGGTAGCAAAGGCAGGCATCCCCCACTCCTCCTTCAATGTGCATATAATAAAGTAAGTAGATTTTTTTTTCATTTTTCAAGGTATTATATGTGTACATATCTTACCATTGGCCCCCCTCCCATACATGCCCTCCCTCCCTAGAGTTTTGTGTCCATTGGTTATGCTTATATGCATGCATACAAGTCCTTCGGTTGATCTTTTATCTCCCCCAGATCTCCCTCCCCTCCCCAGTGAATAGATTTTTAAATGTTTGGTTGACTGCTTCAATAATCAGCCTCACCCACCTAAGCAACTCTGAAATCAAACACCCACCTCCCTTCCAGTTGGTGGCCTTCATTCCCTGGCCGCCACGATTCCCAGAAATGGTCTCTCTCATCCCATCCCTCTGCACAAGCTTTTCCCTTGGCCTAGTGTGTCCTTTCTGGTCTCCTGTCACCTGCCTCCTCCCCACAGGGTCAGATCACCAAGCAAAGCCTCTTACTGCCCCCCCCCCCCCCCGCTTCCCCCCTGCATAGGCTCTGCCCCCTGGGAACCCCCTCACCACCAGAGCTGTTGTCCTTGTGCTTGACTCTCTGACTCACCCACCAGGCTATGGAGGGACCAGGAACGGGCTTTTGAATTTCTAATACTTGGCAGACAGCCTGGATTGCGGAAGGAGGTTGATGAAGGTTCGTTGAACGAATGGAAATTGCTGAAGACATACTACTGTCTTTAGGTCACGTACTGTCAGCTGTCAGGAATTACTTTGGAGACTTTTTGACACAAAATAATGGATTAAAAAAAACACAAAAAAAACCCATGAGACCAAACAAGGAGGAGGTAGGATTTGCAGGGAAAGATGAGGGGAGGGAATGAAATGAGAAGTGGGTAGAATGACCAGTATTCCCTTCGAGTCACCTGCAGTAACATGAATCCCTCCTTTGCACTTTGCAAGCGACCGAGGTGTGTCCCGAAGCAAACAAGTGAAGCCGCAGAGGGAGGACTTCAGGCGCTGGCCCATGACGGGGGCAGGAAGTCAGAGGCTTTGCAAAAGGGGAAGTAGGAACCTCCTGCAATTACAGCACCTCCCAGCCAGGCCCTTGGCTCACACCCCCCATGTCCCCCCGACTCCCCTTCTCCCACCGGCGTGGCAGCACCTCTCTCGCTGCCCTCTGATCTGAAGGTGACAGGTTGCTTCCTGGTCTGGATTCTGTTGGCACCTGGGACACGAGGCTTCTCGTTCTGCACTTAGCACATAAATCAACTTCGTCTTTCAAGCTCTTATCCTTGCCAGGGTGACTTGCATTCCAAAGGAATGTTTGTAACAAAGGAACTAGCCTGGGGATCAGGAGCCTGGTTCCCCTCTCCCCTCCAGTGGCCAGCGAGCTGCTGCTTGCAGGCGGGCAGCTGTAGTTTCCACTTCCTTCCCTGCTCGGGCCGAGCTTCCCAAGGCTGCCCACTAAGCTTTAATTATGACCCCTTCCAACAAGCTGCAGAGCTGTTTTCCATTCCTAAGATTGCGCCTTCGAAAACTTGGACCGCCTCGCCGAGCCCTCTCGGTGATATGACTCCGTGAACTCCCGTGGCCGAGAACGTATGATAAACAAAAGCAACCCCAGAGGGAGTTGCTCGAGTTCCAAATGTTTGATCTCAAAATCTGGCTGCATTTATCGGCCGAAACCACCCCTGACCGAGCATTTCTGGCTGACCCCTCTGCCCTCCGCACCCACCGCTCCTGGGCCCTCCTACCAGCATCTGCACCAACGCCTCTCCCGGGAAAAGGGCCTGCGTTCTTCCTGGAACCAATTTAAGCCCCAGGAGCCTTCCACAAACCACGCTTCATTGCTGGAGAGGATCCCTCTCCTTTTAACTCATGAGCTCATTCCCTCTGGGAATCCAGTGACATTTCGATTCCGGTGTGTAAGTTGTTTTTTCTTTAGATTAGCTTTTGGGTAAACATTCCTCTGCAAATTATTTTCACTTTTTTTTTTTTTTTAAGGAAACTTCTTTCAAATGACCAGTCAGACTGATTCCTGCTGTGTTCCCTTCGCTACCCCCAGCTTGACTCGACTCTCGCTCACCAACTTCCCCATTTCTCAGCAACTCAGATTCAAACTGATTCTGTCTCGGGTTAAAATATTTCCCCAACTTTCTGGGATTTCCAGTTTGGGGAGGTGATCGTCCCCCGGGCTACAGCCAGTGGTTGGCCCACGAAGGTTAATGCAGCCAGCGGGGGTCACGAAGGGTGAGTGATCATTGCTCCACCCAGGCCCGGTCAGCGGGAGGCCAGAGTTGCCTCAGGCGGGGACTGAGGAGGGGACAAGACAGGCTCATTGTGAGGCGAGGACCAGCGAGGCCAGGCAGGCAAAGTGGGGGGTGGGGGGCAGTTTTCTAACTATGACACCCCCGGGAGCTCCGAGGTCACAAACAGGGAAGCAGGCAAATTACATCTTCTTCTTCTTCAACCAGGAACTCCGTAGCTCTTTGTAATCGGCCCACAAGAATAACTGCGCTAGTGCCTTTTCTTCTAACTTTGCCGGTGAACGCTTGGTCCAATCTGGTACAATCCTCCTTCTAAGCAGATGATCTCTCCGTTTCAAAACATGTCCCTTTATCAGTGTGCATGGGCTGGTCACGACTCTAGGGACGGCCATTCACACAGGCTACAGTATCATCATCCCAGTAACAAGCCACTTTAGAACTCAAGGGCATCTTTAATTTGCTTTTGCAGGTTAAGAAGGGTAAAATGGTTGAATGGAAAGAATACCCAAGTCGGACCTACCGCAGCCATAAAGTTACTATGTGGCTTGGACAGGTCACTATGCTGTCCCATCTCTCATCTGTAAAATAAAGGAGTGAGGACTCCACCATCTTTGTAAGCAGCACAAAGAGATGTTTCTTTGCTCAATAAGCTACCTTATTGGTGGGGAGTTTTTGATTAGCCATTTTCTTCCACCGTTCTTCCACTCCCACATTTTTAGTGGCTCAGCCTGGTTCTGACTTCAGCTCATGGCTACACCATGGATTTTGAAGTCCAGTGAATGCGGACTTACTGTGCCAATTCCCTTCCTTGCTTTTCTGAACTGGAGTCCTTTGTGCACCATTAAAAACAGAGGCACTCCTTTGGGGAATTAACTGTGTGGTCACTTGAGGTCACACAGCAGCTGTGCCCCTTCAGGGTCTCACTTTTGCAAAGAAACAATTTTAAAAAAAGGGGGTGGGGAGGGCAAGAAGGTTGACCAGATAACTTGGGAGGCGTAGGAAACAAAGCATTCCATTCTAAGTTTTGAGCTGTGGGGGTTGAATCACAGCTCCTCCTGGGTTTTGTTCCCTATCGAATCACAACTTGGCCAGCATTTTCTGGCAAAGGTCATCCCCTTTGCTGTGGAGGACAGTGGAGAAACACTTACTTGACCAATCTCAGAGCAGTCCTGCCATACCACATCCCAGGAAAGAGGTGGGAGCAGGGGGCGGGTGGAAATCTCTTTTTCATTGGCTACATCCAGCCAGCTTTTGTCAGGAGCTCCGGTGGTGAGGACACAAGTGTGGAAACACTACTCCTGAACCTTGAAATTGATTTGTAATCTAGCACATGCGCCAAATCAGAAAATGAGAGCAGTGCTTCTCAAACACTGGGGAGTATATTGCAAGCAACTTAGTACTACTGAGAGCACTAAAGTTTGAGAGAGAAGAGAGCACTAAAGTTTGACAGTGATTGTTTTTGAAAACATAATTTTAGTGAATTCAAGGTCATCTTTCAACATGGTGATTTTTTTTTCTCTTAAGTTCTTTACTGGAATCCCTCTGCAGAATGGGATTGATTTGTTTTGGGACATACAGTGAAGACACTTTTAGGTTTTAAAAGATGGGACAGAGCCTGAAAAGACAGATCTAGGGGAGGAATGATTGAATTATTCTGCATAATAGAGAGGATGGAATGCATGTTTTTTTGTTGGTTATTGTTGTTGTTGGGAATGGGCAAATCAAGAAATGGAATGATAGTGTGGTCTGGGCTCTGTGGCTGAAATGAGTTATCCAGGTTCATGTCTATGAAATCTGCCCCGATGCCCCTTGCGATAAAACAATTCGATGTAAGAGAAATGGTGCCTAGCTTCCATCCTCTCTCCAACGCCCAATCTCAGCCAGTGTTGGGCTGAGGTTCTTTAAAAAAAAAAAATAAAAAAAAAAAAATTGCGGTAAAATATACATAACATCAAATTTGTTATTTTACCCCCTTTTCAGTGTATACTTCTGTAGCACTAAGTACATGCACAGTGTCATGCTGGGCTGGAGTAGAAGAGAATGTGGAGGGAAAGGTCACACTAGCACCCCCAGTGTTCTTCCAGCCCATCTCCCTGGCGCCATCTACCTAGGAGGTTCCCGAAACGGCTGCTCCCATCCCGCCCATCCAACTAAGCCCAGGAAGGGAGACTGACCGTGACAATATTTAAGCCCAAGTGCCCATGGCATGGAATCAGCTAGCACAGGTGCACAAGCTCACCCAGCCACTCCATTAACCTCACAATATGAAATCCTGCATTTCGGGAGAATAAAGAATGGCCCCCATATATGTCTTCCAGACAAGTTTACTGTGTATATGAATAGACTAGAGGCCTGGAGCATGAAATTCATGCACAGGTAGAGTCCCTAGGCCTGGCCAGCGATCAGGGCCGATAGGTGGCCTGGGCTTCCCTTCCCTGGCTGCCAGCTGCCAGACGGGGACTTCCTTTGTTCTGCACCGCCCCCTGGTGGCCAGCGCACATCACAGTGAGCAATCGAACTCCTGGACTCCAGGTGGAACTCCTGAGGGGACTCTTTGCATATTAGCTTTTTATATAGATAGATAGGTAGTGCCTATCACATAAGCACTCACAAAGTACTAGCTATTACTAGGCATGTCTAATATTCAGGTGGGAGTTGTTGCATTGCTATGATGGTAACTTGTTCTGCAATAATTCTACACCCCCAGGATTTCTGTATTATTACTTTGGTGAAAATTAAAATGAAGTTCTTCTCGTGTAATATATGTTCAAATGATGTTTGTTGAATTAAGTAGCAAACAGATAAAGGCAAAAGGGAGAGATTTAGGGAGAGAAACGAGCTAAACTGTTTCAGAAAGACTGAATTGGTAGTGATGACAGGATGACAGCCGGCTTGGCCTCGCCCGTCATGTGGGTGGGGTGGCTGTGACTGGACCCAACTGCATCAGCCATGTCCTTGGTCATAATCACTCCTAACTGAAATCTGAAGTGACACTGATGGCCTTACACCCTGTTTGTAAATGGCCTTAAATCATTTTAGAGCAAATGGAATTATAAATAAGTCTGCTTATAAATAATATCTGCTGATCAAAAATGGTGACCAGATCACACTACAAGATACCCTCTCCAGAGAAGATAAACTGTCAGACTATGTGATATTGGTATTGGTCAATTCCATAGACCAAAATCGGGAATGCTGCAGAATTAGGAAAAAGGCAGATCAGCATCCAAAAGCACAGAGAGGCCCAGAATTGGATCCACCTACAGAGCTGAGCTGGGCCCAGCTGGAGTCGGCAGCTGCTGCCTGCCTCCCGGTGTCCACGCCTCCCTCCTCCTCATTCCAATTGTCTCCCAGGCAGAACAAAAGCCTCTGCCTTCCGCCAGAAGAACCCTCCCCTCCCTGAAGGGCACATATCCCAGCTGAACTGTCACAGAAGCTACACACACACACACACACACACACACACACACACACACACACAGGCATGTCTACATTTTTGCTTCGGGCTTCCTAATTTCTTTTCTGTGTGCCTGTGATCTTGATTTCATTTGGGGCTCAGGCCAAGGTGTTTTTGATGGCGGCCTTTCCAACAGGAATTCTGTAACTAGTGGCATTTCTCGGTGCAGGACTATGACCAAGTGAAGTAGGAGAACAGCTCTGGTCAGGGGCAACATATCTGGAATGAGAAGGAAGTCTGAACAGGAGCTGGAAAAGAGCTCACGTTTTCTACGTGAAATGTCCCCATGCCTGAACACATGTAGTTTTAGAAAGAACATGGGGTCTCAGAGTCCAAACTTCTGGTGTTTTGTGGGTAAGGGAAGAGGTTCCCGGTAACATAGTGACTCCCAGAGCTCCTGTGTAGGTGAGTTCTCAAAGACAGTTCTCTTCTAAACTTGACTCAGGCTCTTTGCATAGAAGACACAGGTGAATTATCACATATCAATGTGTAGTTTTTAAAAATATTAAGGCTGAGACAGGTTTGGCTCAGTGGATAGAGTGTCGGCCTGTGGACTGAAGGGTCCGGGTTTGATTCCGGTCAAGGTCGTGTACCTTGGTTGCGGGCACATCCCCAGTGAGGGAGCAGGGGGTGCGGGAGGCAGCTGATTGATGTTTCTCTCTCATTGGTGTTTCTAAATATCATTCCCCCTTCCTCTCTGTAAAAAAAAATAAAAATAAAAATAAAAAAAATAAAAATCAATAAAAATCAATAAAATATATTTTTAAAATAAAATAAATAAAAAAGATTAAGGTGATATCCTTCATTGGAAAAGACATTGCACATGATACTACCACTCAGCTGTACCCACAATAATGCTGGTCCTTAGGGTGGAGGTAAAGAGCTCACAGTCCCTCCCTGTCCCTGTGCACAGATCACACAAGTACCACGATGCTCGGAAGAATAGGGAGATGGCAGGGGAGAGAAGGGGTAAAGGCAGCTTTCTCCCATCAGCACTTTCTCCCATCAGCACCTACCCAGGCTCAATAAACACTCAAAGCCTCTTGGAGCACGGTCACTGTGGGGTAGGATACAGCAAAGGGAAGAAGTAGAGAGCTAGCCACTAAGGAAAAAAGTTGAGAGAATCTTTGCAACTTTCCTGTCAGTTTAAAATGATTCCAAAATCACTTTATTTATTTATTTGTTTGTTTATTTATTTATTTATTTATTTTTGCAGGTATTTAAACCAAGCTCTGGTCAATTTTATTAAGGAAAAATTTCCCATGGTTTACTTTTCACCAGTCTGTTCTGGCATGCTTCTAATGTTATCAGAATCACCTGGGGCAATGATAGCCAGTGTGCATACCCTGTAGTACGTTCCACACGCTGTGCCCAATTCAATATTATTGCCACTGTAGTGATGAACACCAGTCTTGGCCAACATGGCATAGTACGCTATTTCAGATTTCCTCAAGGCTGGGCAGTCGTTGGCCAGGATGACCAGCTTCGCTTTGCTTTGTCGGATCATCTTCAGCGTCTACTTGTACCCCAGCATATACTTGCCACTTTTCATCACCAGCTGGAGCCTAGAGTTGATGGACTCCAACGACTTTTTTGTCCTTTTTGCCGCCACCATCTTCCTGCCTTAAGTGTGGGACGGCCCCCAACCAGATGCAGCCGCCAAGATGGCCGGGAGTGATAAAGCCAAAATCACTTTAAAAAGTTGAGGAGAAGCTAGTGGTTATTTCAACTATTGAAATATTTCAAGTGATCAATTATTTGTCCAAGACCTCTGGAATTCTCT
This sequence comes from Pipistrellus kuhlii, assembly GCF_014108245.1. Classification (NCBI taxonomy): domain Eukaryota; kingdom Metazoa; phylum Chordata; class Mammalia; order Chiroptera; family Vespertilionidae; genus Pipistrellus; species Pipistrellus kuhlii. The sequence continues at coordinate 167,243,277 of NW_023425529.1, forward strand.
AGTTTCTATTTGTGTGCCATTGTGGGAACCTTCTGGTTTTCTCCTTTCATTTCTTTCCTTAATCCAACCCCTCGGATTCAAACTTCCAGTTTTATCACACTTCTCAAAATATGTGGGCGCCTCCTGACTTCGTCCCTTACTTATGTAACCCTCGTGTGTTAATTGCTCAGGGTTACTCAATGGAAGACCGGTATTGGGGGGTAACAGAAAATCCCCTAAAGCTACAGATAAGATTTAAATAAGAGATCTCGTTTACTGAATATCCAAATGTTTACAATTTAGAATTGAACTTGTGCAACTTGTGCAAGAGAGTTAAGTATAAGAACCTGCCATCAAGGAGAATTCTTGCTTCTAGCAGAGATTTCATTTTTTTCAAACATGAGTCAGGTTAGTTATTAGCTGTGATAGCAACACAGAAACAGGGCATCGAACCTAAGTAGCCCACTCTGCTGCCACAGGGAAAAAAAGGGTTTGGGGGAAGGAATGGAGAATTTTGCTTTCTTATTCTTTTTTTGTTTATCCTCACCCGAGGATATTCTTTCCCCATTGATTTTTAGAGAGAGTGGAAGGGAGAGAAGAGAGAGAAACATCGATTGGTTGCCTCCTACACCTACCCCAACCAGGGCTGGGCATCAAACCTACAACCCAGGTACATGCCTGAGGCCATTTGGTGCACAGGCCAGCGCTCTAACCACTGAGCCACAAGGGCCAGAGCTCTGCTTCCTTTTTTAAAAAAATAGGTTATTTCTTAGAGCAGTTTTAGCTTCACAGGCTTTTAGTCTTTCTATGCTCTCCTTCTGACTTCCTCTTCTCTCTCCCCTTTCAACTGAGCCTTAGGAAGGAATTTTTCCACCCTGCCTTCTGAACGCAGCTTTCTGATCCTGTCCTAAAGTTCTGATTTACTTCAAGTCCCTATGAACTTCGGTGGTTGGCGCTCTAACTCCGCAGCTTACTTTTAAAAGATGGGGGTTGCGATCATAAATTATTTTTTAACCCCATAAAACTCCCTATTGATTTAACAATTCCCCTTCCCCATAACTAAAGTGAGTGGCTTTCAAACTTTCAAAACCTTTTTTTTTCTTCTTCAAATTTCCAGGCTGCCGACATTTCAAACTGCAACCCAATATGTATATAAACATGCAAGTGAAATAGAAGTTTCTCAAAACAGTACTTACCTTCACTATTTATTCTTAAAACAAATCCTCTTCTTTCCTATATTCTTCTGATTCATAGTCTCTAAAATGGGTTTTGACCTGCAGGTTGAAAAACATGGCTCTCAAGACTGTAAGTCTTTGGGAGTGGAGTCCCCCAGTGGCCGTTCACACACATTGGCACTGGGAACTGATGCAGGAAATAAAATCATATTTTAGACATATTATTTTTGCCAAAAATTGGTGATGTTACAAAGATCAACGGAGAAAGAAAACAAATGTGTCTGGAAAAATCAGGACCTTATAAGAGACAAATTACAGTAAGGACCAGCCTTTGGGTGAAACAGAAGGCACATTTATTATTGCACAACGCCCTGAGGTCTGGACCAGTCTGTTTAGTGAAATATCATAATTATGCCTGAATGCACCAAATTAGCTAAGTGTGCTGTCTGTTATTTTTTATGTCTAGAACAAAAATGCCTTTCTGAGCCTACCGTTAAATCACTGTGATTACGAGTTTGCACATCTTAAGAACTCAACACATTTTGTCAATTTAATTTATTTTCAGAAATTCAGATGATACAGGGGGCCATCCTTGCTGGGCATGAACTGAATGAATCTGGGAGCACACTGGTGTGTGCCAGCTTGTATCACAGGAGCATGAACACACACACACACACACACACACACACACACACACACACACATACACACTGGCAAATAAACAAACACCAATACCATCTACTTGGAATTGCTAATTTCACATATTTGTAAAGGCACCTAGAACATAGGAAACTCAAATGTCAATTAGCCTTTGCTTTAAATTGGCTAGATAATTTCTGTTAACTGAGTTATGTCTTCAATCTGTTCTTGCATATGTATTCCCATGGGAACCAAACTTTGAAGGATGTACACATTTTGGCAAAGAAAAAATAGGTCACAGAAACCTTTTGTGGCTGGTACAGGTCTGGGGAATTCCGAAGTTGTCTGGAACACACGGACTTCCATTCCCTACTTAACTAGCTCAATCACCCCAATATGGGGATCCATCTTCAGCTAATCCTCCACTCCACCTCCTACACAATCTCAATTAAAAGAATAAAGTTAGCCCCAACTGGTTTGGCTCAGTGGATAGAACATAGGCCTGCCGACTCAAGGGTCCCAGGTTCGATTCTCGTCAAGGGCATGTACCTTGGTTGTGGGTACATCCCCAGTAGGGGGTGTGCAGGAGGCAGCAGATCAATGTTTCTCTCTCATTGATGTTTCAAACTCTCTATTCCTCTTCCTCTCTGTAAGAAAATCAATAAAATATAAATATTTTTTAAAAGAATAAATTTAGGTAACTCCTGTTTCCAAAGCTTTGTTATGTTTAGATGTCTAATAAAACTAACAAAATCATCCTATATAATAAAAAACTAATATGCTAATCAACCAAACAGTGGAATGACTGGTCACTATATGTGTACTGACCACCAAAGGGCAGATGCTCAACAATTTGAGAGGGTGCAGGCTGGGCTGAGGGACACCCCCAACCCCATGCATGAATTTTGTACACCAGGCCTATACTCCTAATAAAAGAGTAATATGCAAATTGACTGTCACTCCAACACACAAGATGGCTGCCCCTATGTGGTCAAAGATCTTGCCCCCATGTGGACACAAGATGGCCGCCACAAGATGGTCAGCAGGGGAGGGCAAATGGGAAAAACCAAGTCTGCAAGGGAGGACTGTTGGAGGTGATCAAGCTTGCAGGAAAGGGCAGTTGCGGAGGGGCGGGGGGGGGGGGGGGGGTACCCAGGATTGCAGGAGAGAGCAGTTGGGGGGAACCAAGCCTGCAGGGGAGGGCATTTAGGGTCAAAGAGGCTGGCAGGGGAGCAGTTAGGCATTAGTCAGACTGGCAGGGAGTGGTTAGGGGGTGATCAGGCTGGCAGGCAGAAGTGATTAGGGGCAATCAAGAAGTCGGGCAGGCGAACAGTTGGGAGCCAGCAGTCCTAGATTGTGAGGTATGTCCGACTGCCCGTTCAGGCCCTATCCTGCTGGGATGGGGCCTAAATGCGCAGTCGGACATCCCTCAAGGGTTCCCAGATTGGAGAGGGTGCAGGCTGGGCTGAGGGACACCCTCTCCCCCCATGCACGAATTGCGTGCACCAGGCCTCTAGTAATATAGATATAACATTATCTAAATCTGGAGAAATGGATTTAAAAAGCATGAAAAAGACTAAGTGGCTATTAGTTTTGTTGCTCATTTTGACTGAGGGTGATACTGTCCACTTATATACAAACTACAGATTCTTGGCTACATCACCTCTCTCTCTGACCCTTTTCCTCAATTATAGAATGACTAACATTAGTAGATCAAGTTTTGTTCATACTTTGGCCACTGGCCATAGCAGGAAATTACTGTTCATCATGACCTAGTACATACATATTTATATCTGAAACCAATTTTATGGAGCAGAAATTTATCCTTAACTTGTGCAATGCACTTTGATATCTGTCACATTTTCTCTTATTAAAATACTGACGGCCATGCACTAAGATGATCCCATGATTCCCTATTTGTAAAAATGTGAAAAACACTAAGTAGTCTCATATTATCTATATAATAAAAGTCTAAGCTACCATTATGGCGAATGACCAGAATGACCAGTCACTATAATGCACACTGACCACCAGGGGCCAGACGCTGAATGCAGGAGCTGCTTTCTGGTGGTCATTCCCACTGGGGTAGTGCCGCTTAGCCAGAAGCCAGGCTCACAGCTGACAAGTGCAGCAGCAGTAGCGGGAGCCTCTCTTGCCTCCATGACAGCACTAAGGAACAATGCGCCAAGCGGCAAGGAGCAGCAAGCAGGTGGGTGGTAAGGAGCAAGGGTTCCTGAACATCCCCTAAAGCACATGTGTCAAACACAAGGCCCTCGGGCCAAATCCGTCCCGCCAGGCCTTGCAATGTGGCCCGCACCACGCTGTCATCACTGCACTCCGCTGCGTTTCCATCACAATGACAGTTTATGACTGTTCAGTAAACCATTCGGCCCGCGATTCAGGCTGGATTTTAGATTTTGGCCCCTTCTCTGATTGAGTTTGACACCCCTACAAAGGGTCCCGGACTGTGAGAGGGCACAGGCTTGGCTGAGACACATACACACACACACACACACACACACACACACACACACACACACGTATCACACCATTGCGGGCCTCTAGTCTAACAATAAAATTCTGTAAGAGAGCAGAAAGGTAATCCTTCCCCTAACTTCTTAGAAAATGATGCAATTTCTACTGTCTTTAGGATTCAGTAAATGGCAGCGCCACCTCCTCCAGTCACGTTAAGGAGTCCCCTCCTGACGGTTCAAGGAGCACACTAGTGAAAAATGTTTTTTGGAACTTTATAGGCTGTAAGGTCTTACAGTGCAGCCAATGGTCAGCAAGTGACAGTGGATCCCCACCTGGGCTGTAAAATGGAGCCTCTTATCTTTTCCTACAATATAACATATACAATGCCCTGCCCAGTCTCTCAGCCCTTTAAGCAGAGTTGGCCTAGCTCCGTGGTTGGTAAACTGTGGCTCGTGAGCCACATGCAGCTCTTTGGCCCGAGTGTGGCTCTTGCACAAAATATCTGTGCCATTGAAACTTCGTGGCCCATGTGCAAAAGTTGATTTTCGGCTCTCAAAAGAAATTTCAATCATTGCACTGTTGATATTTGGCTCTGTTGACTGAGTTTGCTGACCACTGGCCTAGCTGGTACTGAAAAAGATTTTCCTGGTATTAACCTAGAAGAGACATAACATATCAACTATTTTCTGTGGGCCATTCTGCAATGTTTACACAGCGCTGGCTTCTTGGGATGACTTAGGTTCTTACGACTTGAGAAATGCCAAGGCAGACAAGAAGTCTGGAGGCAAAACCAACAAGCGTCCAATTACTTTGTTTGCACAGATGCAAAAGCGTGGAAATTTATATGGTAAGGCCTGAATTCCAAAGTTTGTTCGTTTTGTTTTTAATTACACACCCAACCGAATGCATAAAAGCCCACAAAATGAGTGCAGTGAAAAAATGTCATCTTTTCTATTTTTAAACTGTAAAATGGAGCTCATAAAAGTGAAGTTGTCATAAATTTTCACTTTGGGACAAAAACCACTATAACCAGGAAAAAAAATGCATATACACACCCAAATATAACAGTGGTAAACAGTTTTTATTCAGGCAATGAAACATGGAAAAAATATATTAGTAATCATTATAATAATTTCATTTGTGTGAGTATAACTTTTACAAATATTTACCTGACATATAAAAGGGAAATTATTGTGCATATAAAATTTATGTAGATGATTACTCCACACAGCACAATCCTGATAGCAGTAGTCAATGCAGCGTCCATTCCTCGAGACGAGGCTCTCACACACTAAATGGCACCCGTGGGGACAGAGTGGAAGCAGATGTGCAATTAACTTTTACTTGTTGGCACATTAGTACACATGGGTATCTACTGGCAAACACACTTGCTAACAGCAACACTGGAAAGTTTACTGCCACCTCTGAGATTTAAAGAAATGCCTGGGTCCTGTCTCATCGGGTAGGAAGGACAGGAGTGAGGCTGTAGGTATGGTGACACCTGCCCTGTATCTGGAAGGGGGAAGGGTGGGTCCGAGTTCAGATTTTCATAGGTCCACTTGGAAATTTTTAATATAGAATATTGGTTAACCATATGACTTGGAAATGTGTTTTGGAGTATATTTCAGACACCACTGAAAGGCAGAGGGGGAGAAAGTGGCATCTTTATAGTTCTAAAGAATCGATACAGGGAAGGTTCAAACCACACCTCAGCTCCACATCTGGCCTCCTCCAAATGAGTTAAGACTGTCGGCATCGCACACAACTTTATATTATAACTATAATCTGTATATATATATATATATATGTATATATACATCTGTATACATATATGTAATAGCTGTAACCATATTATAGTTAATAAAGTCATTCCTTAGGAATCTTGTTTGTCCAAATCTAACTGCATGCTAAGAGGCACAGAAATGGGACTGCATTTGGACAAAGAACTACGAAAAGTGCAATCTTTAATCTCCAGAATGCTAACTAGGCACCAGGGAGAGTCTTCCCTAGAAATGCTGCTGTTTATGTTATCTTCCAGAGGAGATCCTTAGAGAGAAGTCTGATTTCTTTAGCTTTACTATGGGAGACTCTAGGTTTGAGTGATAAATTGCTTTCTAAAAATCACTGGGATCTGGAGGCCAGTCAAACCTTTTTGGACAGAAGTCTCCTCAAAATATTTCTATTAACATCTCTGAAGAAAATGACTTCTTAGACCTTTGGCCTGACATTCTGGGATTCCCAGATAATATTTGTATTTTAATAAGCAAGTAATAATCTGCTATCTTTAAAATTCTTCAGAATATATACATCTTTACTTTAAAATCCTTTGCCTGAATCATTTCATCTTTTAACACCTAGTTTCTCTATTTCTAATAAGAGGATAAAGTGAGAAACCAAGTCCAAGAGCAAGCTCACATGGTCACAAAACCACAATGAAAAGACAGTTTAGAGAGACGACTGCTAATTGTAGTGAAAAACCAAAAGGAAATTCAGAGGGAGCTTTGGGGCTTTTACAGCACTAGAAAGGATGTGCTGGATCACTTCCAAGGAGGGCGCACAAGTTTACTGGTGCCTGCTCGTTAAAAATTCCATGGTGAGCTCCAAACCCCAGCAAGCCCTTGTTTACTTTTATTCAAAGTGAGCGCTTCCCTCTGGCTGCTTCAGACAGACAGCCCGGGAACACTGAGGGCAGTTTACTCCCCCTGTTCACAAATAGTACTAACTCAGGGCCGTCCAACCAAGGTCTAGGTATTAGTGTGCGAGTTGCACAAAACGTGGGACAGGTGGAAAGGGTAACCGGCTGGAAAGAAGATTCAACTTGAACCATCCCTCAAAACCAAACATAAATCTTTCCTTAGATTCCATATCATACTGGAAGGCAGCCAGACCCTCAGATGTGTTTCTACACTTCCTAATTTGGGCTGGGTCTGAAGAGGCTGGAAACCACAAGAGAAAACCGGGCTTCTCAATTTTTCCAGGACAAAAGGTGTGGGCAGGCCTTCAGGAGCTTCTCCCAACATAGTTCCTCTCAGGAGGTCTGACTGTAACAGACCATCTGGCCAACCTAGCAACACACTGCTCAGTCTCCAACTAAAATACTTTAAGATGAACTATCTACACTCTGGCAAAGTAAAAAACTTAAGCAATGTCTCTGGATCCAGAGTCTCAACAAGATCACCGAATACTTCCCAACTACAATCTGGGCCAGCAGCTTGCATTCATGTCTTTCCACTTTTGTAACAGGGTTACTATGGCCTAACAAGGAATCTGGCTCTCTAGGGGCCAACTCTAGGCTGTCTTCTTACTCCAGAGTTCTAAAAGTTTGGAGTTGGTTTGTTTGTTTTGTGTTGTTTATTTTTTAAGAAAAATAAACAAACATACTTTATTCTGTCCAGTATAGTCTCTTGATTTGCCAGCTACATTTTTATTCTCGTTGGAGAATATCCACCTATTACATTAGAAGGAAGAACATGTTTTTCTAACGGTCATGGCTGAGAGGACAGAGGCAAATATTACTTAAACCGAGTCCTCTCGTATTCCTTGTGCAGCAACTTCACTCCAGGGCAGCGGTTCTCAACCTGTGGGTCACAACCCCTTCACAGGGGTCACCTAAGACATCCTGCATATCAGATATTTACATTATGATTCGTAACAGTAGCAAAATTACAGTTATGAAGTAGCAACGAAAATAATTTTATGGTTGGGGGTCACCACAACGTGAAACTGTATTAAATGGTCTTGGCATTAGGAAGGTTGAGAACCACTGCTCTAAGGTCTAGTTTTTAAGGAATCTCTTTTACCAGTGTGCTGGGGAAGGATTGTCGTCACCTGTTTAACACGTAGCTATCTTTTTTTATATACACAAGAAAACTAAAAAGAGGACTAGGATTTACGATGAACACCATCTATAAGCCTTCCATGCTTAAAACAGATCAACAAACATGGACATGTCATCAAAATACAGCAGCAAAAAGGTTTAGCAATGTTTCTGCAAATGCAGTGGCTTTTCTTGGTAGGAGACGGCTAAAGGAGGAAATCAGCGACGCCACCTGGAGACACTGAGCTAAGCTACAGCACAGCAATCACATTTACCCAGGGACTGTTTTCAAAGCCCAAATGATTGTCCCGTCACCTCTCCAACCACACACCACTTCTGTTGTTCTTTTTTGTACAAAGTGGTAAGACCATAGGCTTTAAAATACAGCCTAAGCACCAATTGTGTAAATGCATATTGATAAAATGTGACTCTGGCTTTAAAAGGCATTATTGACCTCCTTGGGGCTAAAGATTGCACGCCTGTGAGCAGTACACTTCTAAAGGGGAATTCGAGTTTTAGGATCTACAGAGGCTCTCCACCTGGCACAATTCATTGTGAAGGTGGATCATGCAATAGTTTTCCAGGAAAAGCACGAAAACTTACAGGTACTGAACACAGTGCATGTGACCATGAAGACCTTCAGGTGGTAAGGTTAAGACGAGTGCTTTAAAACACCTGCAGGGTCTGGTTTTGCCTATCAAATGCTGGGAATTTCCTTTTGGGGATTAACAGCTTCTCAGCTCCTGAGCAAGCCCAGGAAGAGCTTGAGGAAGTGGGTTCTGTGTGCGGGCCTGTTCCCTGCACTCCGCTCCTCCGCTAGTCAAATGGCTTCTGTTTAAAACGCTCCAAATGCGCTGATTTTCAGAGTGGTTCACATGACTTTTACTGCCCGTCTTGTTAAAAATTCTGTCTTACGTTTGAAAGAACTTTTTTTTTTTTTTTTCTCAAAAGAAAATATCTGAAGAACAAGACATTCCCATTTGTGAAAAAACAACTGTTTCTTCCCCTTTACTTGCTGATGGGGTTACAGTCACCTTTTAATTATAAGATCATCTAAACCTTTTACAAGATTTTCTCAGTGGATTTCAAATGATCAAGAGGAAATATTGGTTTTGTAGCAACAAGTGAAGCAGAAAAGAAGTGGCTCTAGGACAGCCTAGCCACACCCAGTTCCTAGACCCAGTTCCGAGGAAACCCCACTCAGCTGTCCCCGCAGGAAGCAGCCACAGTCAGCTTGCAGACTCACCCAGAGGGCTGAGGAGTATCCAACACCCAGCAACAAATGTTATGGTGAAGTCTTCCCTGGACGTGAAACCTGAACTGGGGTCATGAGTCACATGTTCAATCCCCCCAAATCCTGAGGCTGGCATTCTGAGCTAAGACTCTATTCCAAAATAAGTTTTTACATGTATGGAAATAGGCTCTTCTGTAGGTTCTTATTTGACTATACTTAGGGGATAACAGCAGCATAGGTAAATATATGTGAGTGTTTGTATATGTATGTAAATGGGTACTCAGAGCTCCTTCTTGTTTACAAATTAGAAGTAACAAAAGCCAAATTACCTCCTCAAATAAAACCACCAATACTGAAAATTAAATTTAAAAGATGAAATAAATATGTCACACACAAAAAATCAGAGACATGGTGAACAGGAGATGATCCCAAATAAAATCACAAATTTAGCGCACTTGGAAAAGCAAAGTGGACTTCAAAATGAATGAAGACAGGCTGTGGTGGCACCATGTTAGGACGAAGGGGAAGGAGGTGGGGCATTTAAAAGGGGTATGGGGAGTGGGGTTGGACCCAGGGCTGCAGCAGGCCTCTCCCTCCCTCCCGCCAGAATGGTTGTGGGGGATGGGTGGGGGAGATGATGCCGGTAAATCTCAGTGGAAATAATTTGAGAGAATTATTTGAGGGTTCATTTGAAGGCCTGCTTTCCCTACAATATTTAGATTTATCCTTCAATAAAACAGAATTTCTTGAAAGGAATGTGTTTCAAGCACTCCTTTTTTGCAATATATAAATCTTGGTTGCAATTTAATAACAAAAGTGAGCTTTGGAACATTTCAGGCTGGCATGGGATGCAGCTTTTACACAGTGATAAGGAAACAAAGGTACAAAGAGGCCAAGGGACTTCTCTAGCTCATTTATAGCATGCTCTGCTTTCTCCAGAACTGACCTTTGGCATGTGCAATAAAGGCACCAAGCACACATTCATTGTCACGGGAATCCCAGTGGTGCTTCTGCCCTAATATATGAACGGCCCTAAAAATTCCATTTCTGCATCTGACTTGGATTCCTGCTCGCGTGCAAAGTTCCTAACTGCTTATCTGTATGAGACATAGAACTGAAAGAATTAAGTTTAGCTCAGAGTTCTCCAGGGAGCAAAAGGTGGGGGTGCTTCCTCAGCCATAAGTATCTTTCACATGTGTCAAACACAAGGCCCGCGGGCCAAATCCGTCCCACCAGGCCTTGCAATGTGGCCCGCACCGCGCTGTCATCACTGCACTCCGCTGCGTTTCCATCACAATGACAGTTTATGACTGTTCAGTAAACCATTCGGCCCTTGATTTAGGCTGGATTTTAGATTTTGGCCCCTTCTCTGATTGAGTTCGACACCCCTATTAAATGGTAAAGCAGGAAGAGTTCCTAAAAAGCTGCTCTTCGTAATTACTGAGAACATTAGTTTTCAGAACCTATGTGCCTCTGAAGTGAATTACATGTGGCAATGGGAATCGTTGAAGTGTGGGAGAATATGCTGTTCATGGTATGGTTGAAAAGGTATTAATAAGGAAAGTACACAGCTGTAAAAAAAAAATGAATTCATACAGAGAAATCACAAACCCAGCTCAGCAGCCGTCTACTGGACCACAGGCGGCGCTGGGCGGACCCCCGGCCACTTCTTCGGCGTCGGTGCACCGCTCCAAGGCTCTTCCAGGCTGTGCGCCGGCAGCAAAGCAGGACAGGCAGCAGTGGGCATGTGCTTTTTCCAAGTTTTTTTCTCTGCAAAGGGGCAATAATTCCTGGGTAAGGCAAGATACTGTGGTCACGACAGAAGCAGCCAAATGCAGATCCACTGAGCGAACGGGGGAAACTCAGTCAGTCTTTCCCAGCTTGGCAATCAGCTCGTCGCAGATTTTCGTCAGTTCTTCGATTTCTTGGTTCTGAAAGACAAATGATACGACTGTGCAGGTCATCGGTGTACTGAGATACAGGAAATGATAACCAATAGTCCCCAGGCTGGCTCTACTCTAACTCCGTGGCTCTTTCTACATCTTTTCTCCTTGGAAGAAAGGAGAGCACTATACCTTCGCCTCTGGAAAATGCTCATGTGTGAAAGGTTATACTTAAATGGAGTAGGGAGTGAGGTCAGTCACTGGTCCTCTGCAGCTTGTCCATGAAGCCCTTACTTCTCAAATTTTCTTGTTATCCTAGGAATTACCCAGGATACCTGTTAAAAACACAAGCATCTGGGCCTCACTCAATCCATTAGCATCTCCAGGGACCTGGGATTCTTGAGTCCTCATATCCCAGGAACTCTGTCTGATTTTTTTTGTCAGAAGCCGAGGTAAAAACGCTGTCCTAACTTAATGGAGGCCACAGGCACGAATACACAACTGGAGACATAGGAAGGAAAACACTGGAGGCAGACAAAAACCGAAGTCTGAGGATGGCCGAGCAGTGAGCAGTGAGCAGCGAGCAAGAGGGACCATTGTTACCACTATTCACCTACAGCAGCTGCTCCACCACCCACCACGGGCTGGGCCAGTCTTCCTTGTGGGGCTGTTCCCTGCACTGTAGGATGTTTGGCTGCATTTCTGGCCCCTCCCCACTAGATGCCAGTAGCATCTCCTAGTCCTAACAACCAAACATATCTCTAGGTGTTGCCAAACGTGCCCTGCAAGGTAAAATTATAATCAAGGGAAAGACGGCTTTTATATTACATTAAAACAACACCACCACCACACATACACACACACACACACACACACACACAGACACACACACACACAGACACACACACACACAGAGAACTTTTTAAGGGAGCCTAAGACCCAACTAAATAGTGTTTGGTGCCTGAAGTTCAGTTAATGCCACTTCCTCTCTGAGCCCTGCCTGTGGACAGTTCCCACCAATGTGCCTGGGAATTTCCTGGTTTGCCTGTGTGTTTCCCCCATGAACTGGCTCAAGGAACTGGACTGAAGTGTCTGGGCAAAAAGGCGAGGCCTCTTTCCTCCAGATCCACCGTAAGCTGGCCGCTGCGGAGGACAGAAACCTAGGTCCCTGTGGTCACACCCCTCTCCGTACCTTCTGCTGCAGGGCCCTTTCCAGGGACTCCACCTTCATCTGCTCTTTCCGGAGTCCTGCGTGGAGCGCTGCACTCTCAGCCTTCGCTTTTGCTCGAACCTGCGCAATCTCTTCATTGGCTCTGTTGAGGTTTTGTTTGTCGAATAAAGGGACAAAAAAGCACATGGTTAGTCATCAGTCACTGTAAGAGAGTCAGGACAGTAACCACTGACATCTCTGAAACAACCTAAATGAACTGACTTCATGACAAGAGAAAAACAAAAGGAATCGATGACCTAAATAATTCAATTTTAACTGGTAAACAATTTACACACAACTGCTAAGCAAATATGCATGGTGCAAACCAATGGTAGAGTTAATCTCAAAGGCCATGGTGTCCTTCAAAATTCATGTCACTGGAAAATGAATCCACATGAGTTTCTACAACAATCAAATTAGTTTTGTGGGGTTTTTAACCCTGTACAATAGCAGGTAGGATCATCCTTGAGATCATCACAGCTGAAGAGGCAGGATACTAACCATCTCATTTACGACACAGTCCTAAAAGTGACTTTATTATTGTGGGGCAAAAGAAACTTTAAAAAAAAACATAAATGTCAGTTGATAAATAGCCACTTAACTGACAAAAAGATGGTAAAAACTCACTAGTAATCAGAGACATGCAAATTAAGGTGATAAGTCTTAAAATCCGTCAGACCGGGAAAAATTAACAAGAATGATCTTGTCCCGTACTGGCTGAGATGCAAGGAAACAGGCTCACTGTGGGGGTGAAAATTGGCCATCTCTGTGGAGGGCAATGTGATAGTAACCACTACAGGTTAACATGTATACACCGTCTGGGTCAGCAGTGCCCTCCCTGTTAGTAATCTATTCACAGCAACATTCCCACTTGGCACAATGGTGAATTAGATTACACTGTAAGTTCTGACATGAAAAATGGCCATGCTATATTATCAAATGAAAAAGGAAACTTTGTAATATGCTGCCTCCATTATAGTTTTTAATTTAGAAAGTCAAAGCCATTATGGGCAGTATTTGTAAAGGCACAAAGACTATGAGGGTACACAATAAATTTTGACAGCAGAACCTCTGGGAGTGGCAATGGGACAGGGGGAACTTAAAAGGTTTTACAAGTAGGAAGACAGAGAGCAAAATCTATGTATTACTTTTTAGTTAAAAAATAAAGTTGGACAAAACCGGTTTGGCTCAGTGGATAGTGCGTCGGCCTGTGAACTGAAAGGTCCTGGGTTCGATTCCGGTCAAGGGCATGTACCTTGGTTGCGGGCACATCCTCAGTGGGGGGCGTGCAAGAGGCAGTTGATTGATGATTCTCTCTCATCAATGTTTCTAACTCTCTATCCCTCTCTCTTCCTCTCTGTAAAAAAATCAATAAAATATATTAAAAAAAAAAAAAGAACATAGAAAAAAAATATAATAAATAAATAAATAAATAAATAAATAAATAAAGTTGGTGCATCCTTCATACCACTCCTCAGGATAAATCCCAAATGTGTTGGATTTAAGAATTAAAAAATTAAGCCATAAAAGTACTAAAGGGAAAACATAGGAGAAGTTTTTATATTCAGCCCGAGGGAAATCTTTCTTCCTATGACAGGAAATCCTGACGCTGTAAGAAAAATGACTGCTAATTTCACTACCAAAAATACATGTCTGCACATCAAAACCACTACAAGCAGAGCCAAAAGGTAACTGACAAAGCAGGAAAAATTATTTACCACTCATATCACAAAGGGCTGTCATCCTTAACAAATAAGTACTAGAAGCCTGGTGCACAAATTCATGCACAGGGAGGGGTAGGATAGGTCTCCTCAGCCAAGCCTGTACCTTCTCCTATCCAGGACCCCTCAGGGATCGGGCCTAAACCGACAGTTGGACATCCCTCTCATAATCCGGAACTGCTGGCTCCTAACTGCTCACCTGCCTGCCTGCTGGATCGCCCCTACTGTGCCCCTGTCAGCCTGATCACCCTTAACTACCCCACCGCTGGCCTGGTTGCCCCTTACTGCCCCCTACTGCCAGCCTGGTTGCCCCCACTACCCCCCTCCTCCAACCTGGAGGAGTCTCACTGCCCCTTTCCCCCACTGCTGGCCTGGTCGCCCCATACAGCCTGCTGTTCAGTCGTTTGGTTGTCCCTCACTAGCCCCCCTGCCAGCCTGGTCACCCCATGCAGCCTGCTGTTTAGTTGTTACCGTGAGGATGTTCTGACCATTTTGCATATTACCCTTTTATTAGTAAAGATAATGCCTATAGTAACATATATATAAACTGATAATAGAAAAATGGGCAAAGAACAGTCATTCATAGTAAAGTAAATATCTGTATGGACAGCTGCTAAAATATGTTCAATTTCACTCATAAAATAAACATAAATCAAAACTACAATGAATAAAATAAATGTTCTGTTGCTTGCCAAAAAAAACCCACAATAAACAAACCCAGAACAACAAAAAAAACTCAACCAACTTCACTGAAATACCATTTTTCATCTATTGTATTTGCAGAAAACTGAAAATCTGACCTGTTGGCAAAGCTGTAGGGAAAAAGAGACACTCATACATTGTGTAGGAATATAAATTAATAGAAGTCTAAGGAGGGCAAATGGACAGTATCATAAGTTCCTATATTCTTTGGCCCAGCATCCCTTTCCTATCATACAGATAACTCCCATGCTTGCCTAATGATAATCATAAAAGGTTGCTTATTGCAGCCCTGTTGGTAGCAGATTTTAAATAACCTGAAGGTCCAATAGGGAGGGACATTCCAACAGTGGAACATGCCACACGGCTGTCTTAAAAGTAAGGAAGCTCTTCGTGGATTGATACAGGAAGATTTCCAAAATACATTGCTAAAAGAGAAAAGCAAGATATGCTATCATTTGTATAAAAAAGGAGATTCTCACAACATTAAAAAATGGTAATTACTGAGATGGAGGTATTGGCTAACACTATCATGGTGCAATACGTAAGTATATCAAATTGACACACTGTATACCTTAAACTTACACATATATGTCAATTATGTCTCAATAAAGCTGGGGGAGAAAAAAGATGGGGGTAAAAGAGCATCTGGGAGTATAAAATAGTGATGATCCCAGGAAAGGAAAGAGGAGGAAATCCAAGGGAATGGGCATGGAGTATAGGGAGATACTGTATATCTTATTCTTTTTAATATTAGAACATGGGAAGATTCTACCTATTCAAAAAAAGTAAACACACACACACACACACACACACAAACACACACACACATCTAGAGTTGCAAAACAGTGATTTCTTCCTTGCCTCCATCAATCTTCACATCATGAAAAACAAAATTCTTATGTGCAAGCTCTTACTTGTCCAGTTTTTCTTCTGCGTGGATCTTCAAAGCCTGATACCGCTGTTCCTCCTGCTTAACTCTGGCTAAGTAATCCTGAGCACATTTTTTCAAGGCTTCTTCATTCTGTTCTCAAATGACAAGTGAAAAATAAAAGAAACAGATTATTTTCTTTTTTTCTTCTGCTGATACACACCATGTATCAGAGTCCTCATTTTTTTAAAACCAAGAAAACCCGATTAATTCAGATGCCTTTAAATTATACTATATGGTAATCTGAAACAGGCACAAATAAATCTACCGAAAAAAATCTAGATAATTTCTTCATGTATAGGTAAGGGGTATATATTAATTTTCATACAGCAAGGTTCAGTTACACTAGTACTCCTGCTTTAGGAAAGCAGTTATTCAACTCTGAACGTCAATCTGATTGTCATAGATAAATTAGCCAGTCTCATTTTTATTTTAATATGGACAAAAAGAATGTTCACTGCTATAAATGTTATCTCATTGATGGTAAATCAAATCAATACACCTAAATTTGAAACATTACTTTTCTCTAGAATATGCAACCTAAACTTCTCAGGGCTATCTCTAGAATCCTTTTTACTTTTACTAATATTGAATTGGTGCATTATCAAAATGAACATTTCTAGAATTCTCCTAAAGTCCAAGGGTTCCGCAGTTCTTATACTCCATGCCATACTCTAAATGTGTCTGGGGTTTACGGCCTGACCCAGGAGATGAATGACCAAGACATGCCACCCACACAGAAAAGGAGGAAGGGGATCCTCCAGCTTCCCTGGAACAGAAGATCCAGGTCCACAGGGGCCCCAAAACCCAATTTATTGTAAAAGGCTACCCATACTCTGGCATACACATCTGACAATCCACCACCACAGCAAAGAGATTCCAGAAGAAAGGACAAGCTACCTTCTTGAACCCTTCCAGAACACCTTTCAGGTTTTCATATCTCCTGAAGAGATCAGAAAGGGACCTTTCCACAGAGTTAAGGTCAGCCAGGGCCTGCTCCTTCTCCATGGTCAGTTGCTGGAAGCTTTTCTGAGAGGTCATACTTGTCCTTTGCTCATCTTCTGTGAATCACAATCAAAAGCAAAGGCACATTCAATCAACAAGCAGTTAGCAGCTGCCCTCCTGAGCTAATAAGCAGTGTTCTCGCTGGTGGGACCTAGAGTGGACATTACAAAGTCCTCACTTTCAAGCACTTACATTCTGTTGGGGGGAGATGTGGTGACAAGTGATGGGGAATCAGGGCAGGGCAGCGGGGGGGGGGGGGGTCCCTTTTTATAGAGAGTGACCTCACTCAGGAGAGATCTGAACAGATTCCAAGCAGATGAGGTGAACAGCTGTGGCAAAGGCCACGTGCTGGGACGGTGTTAGGTGATGAGGATGGTAGAAAAATACCACCTCAGTGCTTAATTGTAGAAGACCTGACTCCGATTTCAGGATCAGTCCTTACAACACTGTCCAGAAGTTCTAAATCCAGTGCAGGAAGGTCAGCCACTGCCATTCTGGAAAGGCACCATGGGTCTGTACACCTGGCAGTGAGCTCACGGCACCACCTGGGGGTACAAGCAATGTGCCTAGGCTGCCCGTGTTCTAGGTACTGGGGGGGGAGAGGGGCTTTTCACAGAATCCAAGTGTTTGCCAGCCCCCAGCTACAGCTGATGCCCATCACTCATGGATTCCCTATCTGTGAATTTGCCTACTTACTAAAATTTATTTGTAAACCCCAAATCAGAACTTCTGGTGCATTCCTGGTCATTCACAGACATGTGCGGAACAGCTGAGGTTGAGAAAGGTGACGTCTTCTCGCTTTCTACTGTAAACAAGTGCCCTTTCCACAATTACTTAGTGCTTTTGTGTATGTGTGTCTGTGCTTTCTGTTGGTGATTTTGCTATTTTAAAAAAAGCTCCCAAGTGTAGTGCTACAGAGCTGTCTAGAGTTCCTAAGTGCAGGAAGGCTGTGATGTGCCTTCCAGGGAAAATACATGCTCAATGAGCGTTGTTCACACATGAGCTATTAGCACTGTTGGCCTCGAGGTCAATGTTAATGAATCAACACTATATATCAAATAAGATGTCTTTAAACAGAAGCACACATAGGACAAGATTATGTAATTTCAAAACAGTTGTGACCAGAGCTTGCAGGAACCTAACCCTGTACTTCCCTAGAAGCAACAGTTCAGTGTTTGTTAACTCAGTGTTGATGGCAACTTCATAAAACATAACTACTGCGAATAATGAAAATCAACTGTATCTAAGGTATGGACAAAGTGAAGTTTGTAAACTGATTTGAAATTTATCTATGGATCCTATGGCTCATTCCCTAGGGAAAAAAATCTCCTTACCAATCATTTGGGCAATGGTCTTTTCATATTCAGCCACAATTTTCCTTAAAAATAAAAATAAAATTATTATCAGAGGAGAATTTGTAGACAATAAAAGTTGGAGAAATACTTTCCCAATTAAACACATTAACATATAAGGTAGGACAAAAATAGATTTACAACTGTTCATTTGGAAAATAGTACAATTAATATAATCCTATCTAATAAAATAGTATGCAAATTGACCATCACTCCAACACATAAGATGGTCACCACAAGATGGCCTGCAGGGGAGGGTAGTTGGGAGGGACCAGGCCTTCAGGGGAAGGCAATTAGGGGAAACCAGGCTGGCAGGGGAGTGGTTAGGGGGTGATCAGGCTGGTAGGCAGAAGCAGTTAGGGGCAATCAGGCAGGCAGGCAGGTGAGCGGTTGGGAGCCAGCAGTCCTGGATTGTGAGAGGGATCACAGATTGGAGAGGGGTGCAGGCTGGGCTGAGGGCCAACTCCTCCCCATCCCCCCCCCCCCGCAGGCCATCTTGTAGCTGCCATCTTGTGTCCACATGGGGGCAGCCATCTTATATGTTGGAGTGACGGTCAATTTGCATATTACTCTTTTATTAGATAGGATTATATTAATCTATATTTATAAAAAGCTAAGTGACTAACCAACTGTTACATATGACTCGCACTGGCAATTTAAAAATAAACGTTGACTCGGGCATGCCCAATACATAGAAAGCTTTTGCTGCTGCCAATCACATGTATGTTTTGATCTGTCATTGTCAATCATGAATTTGGTTGACACTTCTATTATGGAGAAAGGGCAAATGGTGATATTAAAATATTTCTTCTAATTAATTTTAATATGCACAAATCTGTGCACCAGGCCACTAGAAGCCCGATGCATGAAGATTCGTGCTAGTATGGGCCTTCCTTTCCCTGGCTGCCGGCACTGCCTTTCCACTACGGCCCAGCCCCGGAGCCGCCTCTTTCCGCTCCTGCCCGACCTTCCCACACTGCCCAAAGGCCCTGAGAGACTGGGTGTGGGGCTGAATGCTTGCATCCTGCCCGGGCCCTGTGTATGCAAATTAACCGCCATCTTTGTTGGGTTAATTTACATATCACTCCTGACTGGCTGATGGGCACAATGGAGACATGGTCAATTTACATGTTTGTCAATTATTAGGTAAGATTATTTTCCAATACTGACAGATTTACGTAACCCATTCATCCACTTTGGATCTCTTTTTTTTTACGTTAATACAAGATCTGTTAATGTTCAGAAAGGTTTTTCTTAAGATTTTATGTTTAACAAGCCTTCGTTCTATTTGTAGAAACAACTACCTTCACTTTTTCCTTGCCTCCAGGCAAAGAAATGACGTCCAGGCAATAGATTTAGGTTTGCTTAGACAAATCAGTATTTTACAAATTAAGTTACAGTAGCCCTCCATTACCCATAGCTTCACTTTCCAGTTTCGGTTACCTTCAGTCAACCACAGTCCAAAAATATTAAATGAAAGATTCCAGAAGTAAATAACTCATATGTTTTAAATTTTGCACCGTTCTAGGGTGATGAAGTCACACACCACCTCATTCAGGCCTGTCTGGTATATAAATCATCCTTGTCCAGCATCTCCAAGCTGCATATGCTACTTGCCTGTTAGTCACTTAGCCATTTGAATTATCAGATCAACTATCTCAGTGTCATAGGGCTTGTGTTCAAGTCACCCTTATTTTACTTAGAGAAGCCATAAAGTGTTCCCTTTACCTGAAAAGATGAATAAAGTACAAGATAATGTTTTGAGAGAGACAAACCACATTCAAATAACTTTTATTATATTATACTAGAGGCCCAGTGCATGAAAATTCGTGGGGGGGGAGGGGGGAGAAGGGTCCCTCAGCCCAGCCTGCACCCTCTCACAGTCCTGGAGCCCTCGGGGGATGTCAGACTGACAGCTTAGGTCTGCTCCCCACGGACATTCCTGACCCCCATTCCTCTGCCGCCAGTGGCCTCCCTCTGCAGGAGGTTGGGGACGGCTGGCCCCATACCCTGACTGCCCCTCCATCACTGCCCCTCTCATTGCTGTCCCCTCCCTCTGCCCAATGGCACCTGCCTTAGCTGGCCAGGCACCGACCACGCACAGGCCCCACTGACCTGTCATTCTGCTGTTCAGTCGATTTGCAAATTAGGCGTTTATTATATAGGACTATTAAAACTGTTCTATTTTATTATAGGGTATTACTGTTAATCTCTTGTGTCTAATTTATAGATTAAACTTTACCATAGATATGTATGTACTGGAAAAAGTACATGTAGGTTTCGACACTATCTGCAGCTTCAGGCATCTACTGGGGATCTTGAAACATATCGTTGGTAGGTAAGGGGGGAACTACTATAAGGACATTATGGGGGCGTCTTCCTAAAAGATCTGATCTGTGTTCAGGCTTTCCTGGCCCCGATCCACCATTTTTGATATCTGTCCCCTCTGATTTACTTACAAGTTTTATTTTACTTTCCTAATCCCCAAAGCAGCTCAGTTATTCAAAGATCACCTGTCATGTTAATCTTCCTTTAAGCGAAATGCAACAATGTTGGCCTAAGTGACGGTGCTCTTCCCTGTGATCCCTCAGTAAGAAACGATGGCTCCCCCTCTCCTCACTGGTCGTGCCCATCACTTTGACCCTGCACCCAAGCTTTTAACACATAATAGCTCCTATAAGCTCTCCAAGGACAGGGGCTGTTCCTTCTCCATCATTCCCAGAATGGTGCCTTACACTCAGTAAAAAAAAATGCTCAAAAAAACAGATAGCCCTGGTCAGTGTGGCTCAGTTGGTAGAGCTTTGCTCCATGCACTGAAAGGTTGCTGGTTCAATTCCCAGTCAGGTTGCAGGTTTGTATGGGAGGCAACTGATTGATGTTTCCCTCTCTCCCTCACCCTTCCTCTTTCTCTAAAAAAATTTTCAATAAAAACATCTTTTAAAAATTAAAAAAATAACAATAACACAAGAGACACAAATTAGCATGGACTTATTTAAAATATTTCCTCATCATTCAAGTGCTGACTGTATAAATTATTTATGCTTTTTCCCTCTTCTTTGATGCCATCTCTAGTTAATCCAGAGCTCCTAAATCTTTAGAGAGAGTGAGCAGCAAAAATAAAAAGCTTTCAATTTTAAAATGTCAATCAGTTCTGTTTCCTGTTAACATGCTTTTTATAATCTATTGATTGGTTATGAGATTTGACACTACCATGAATAGATTTTTTAAAGTATTATGTAAAGGGGACATCTGTAATACTTTCAACAATAAAGATAAATTTTTAAAACATATTATGAATTATATTGTCTCCATAACTAAATGTCAGGACATCTTATTACTCTGTATTTCAAAGGGATATTTTTATAAATCTGTTATTTCGAAAGATAAAAATTATGTGAGTTCTCCTTATTTGTAATGTTCTGAACACCCCAAAATAAACTACAGTATTTGACTATAGTATTTGCCTGGTGAGCAATGCTCATGAAATGATATTATTAATCACAAATTAAGATATAAATAGCATAGCCCCAAGTTCTCAATAGCTGATTCTTTGATAAGCAAATATTTTCATCATTTCATTTGTACTAAATCTAACAATGCATAAAGGCATGCAATCCCTCGCCCAAACCTCCAATCTTACCTCATCTCCAAGACTTCTTGTCGGGTTTCTTCGTATTTTTTCTTCCATTCATTTGCTTCAATCTCTTTAGTGATTATCTAGATTACAATAGAAAAAAAGCTTGGTTTTACCGATTCAATCTATTACAGCTTGAATTTAAGACTGAAGACAAACAACAGTTCTACCCAAGACATTCACTATACATTAAGAATGTACACTTCATCATCTATCTAATGCTCATAAGCATTTAGAAAAATAAACTCTTAGCCACATGCTATGCTGGAAACTTAGCCACCAAGGTAAAGGTGAGTAGAACATCTCCTAGGAAAATTCCAATTGGTAACTAAGATCCCTGTAAATTCAACCTACAGCCTCTCGCCTGTAGGCCCAGAACACAGATTGGGACAAGACACCCAGAGCAGAGTGTCATCTGACAGAAAGTCACTTTAACCCAAGGAGACACCAGTGCACCAATCTTAGTTAGGATGAGAAACAAAACTGCCACAGTCAGAGCATTAGAAGTTGGCATGACCAGCATATTCTCTTTCTGCAGAGATTTCTGATTGCCTAATAAAACAGAGTCAGAAAGAGAAAGTCGGAAGTTCAGTGCTTCCAGCCAGTGCATCCATCTTACTACAGGCTGTGCAGAACCCATGGGGATGCCCATGCTACATGGAAAGGAAATTACCTAAATTCACTGCCTGAAACACCATTTGCCTTGCACAGGGCTTGGATGGGCACACCTAGTTCTCCTTTTATTTACTTCTCTGTGCTTCTAATTGGTACGTTTTACTTTGGAGCCTTTAATCAGGATCCTAAAAGCTAGCTCATCTGCTGCAGTGACTAAACACATCTTTCCTTTGATCCATGAGGGGGACACCTCATAGTTTAATTCTAAGGAGGAAGGTGAGTCATTTTTCTTTTACGAGATTCGGGTGGGAGAGAGGGGCTCCTCAATACTGCACCCAAGCTGACAACAGGGTTACTTGACATCTCTCATTACCAACTTAATGCTATTTTTTTAAAATATATATTTTTATTGATTTCAGAGAGAAAGGGAGAGATAGAAACATCAATGATGAGAAAGAATCATTGATTGGCAGCTCCTACACGACCCCTACTGGGAATCAAGCACACAACCTGGGTGTGTGCCCTTGGCTAGAATTGAACCTGAGAACCTTCAGTCCGCAGGCCAATGCTCTATCCACTGAGCCAAAACAGCTAGGGCCTTAATGCCATTTTTTAAAACTTTAAGAGAGATGTATCAGAGGTACTTAACTACTTTCATCACATTATAAAAATAAAATTGCTCCACCTGCTTTAAAATAGGGTGGAGTCACCAAGTAATACACAAGCCAAGTATATAAATATGGCACAGAAATATAACAGGAGAGAGTGGTAACTGATTTCTAATATACTGTATAACAGTGCCATTCATACTTTTCAGATCACCCAAGGCCTAGCAGTGACCTACTTTTGGACAGAGGCTGCTCAAGAAACACGATAAAGGCATTTGAGAGTTGAATTAAAAAATAAATGAATGTATTGATAGAAAACAATAGTATATTAGTGCAAGTCCAGAATTTAAGCAATTTTTATGTAGGAGCATAAGTGCTCTGTAAAATAAAGGCACTGATTTACAAACTCATGTGCAAAAAATTAGCAATTTTTTATATTTAAAATTTCAAGGCTAAAAGATAAAGAGGACACCACAGTGTTAGACCCCAGCATCAGCGGGGAGCTTTACAGGGAGCCCTTTATCTGAGCTGAACAAGAGGCAGGAAACACGAACTTCCAGCAGGGATGACTAAGGCCAGCAGAGATGGAATCGGCCTGCTGCACACGACTTTACAAAGAAATGGAGCGATAAGTGGGTGGAACAAGGAAGCATTTACCTCTTCTCTTATCAGGGTGAGCACGGCTGTCTTATCTGACTCACTGAGGCAGATGCCATCCAGGGGGCTCTCTCCTCCACAGGCCACGGACACGGGGGCCTTCTCCACAGGGGACTCCAACGGTCCCTGGGGACAGGAAGGAGAGAGGTTACATTTAATACGTTTAATCTACAGCTTCTTAATCCTAAGTATCCTTCAGTAATTTCCTCATTACTACATTGATCACAATCTTTAAAAACATGTTTCGAGCAAAAAAAACAAACAAAACAAAACAAAACACACACACACACACACACACACACACACACACACACACACATACACACACACACACAAAGAAACCCAGCAGGGTTTTTGAGAAATCAAGTCTAGTTACAGTGCTATCTGAAGGAAAAAGTTATTCTAATGATTATCAGGGTATCTTGCTTGTCTAACAGAGAACCTAGAGAAGTTTTCTTCTTATCCCCCAAAAGAAAGTGTAATTACCATAGTGGTCAGTCACCAAAGAATTACATGAAAAAACAGAACACTAGCCCTAGCTAGTTTGGCTCAGTGGATAGAGCATTGGCCATCAGACTGAAGGGTCCCAGATTTGATTCCGGCCAAGGGCACATGCCCGGGTTGTGGGCTCGATCCCCAGTGGGGGACATGCAGGAGACAGCCCATCAATGATCCTCTCTCATCATTGATGTTTCTATCTCTTGGTAACTAAGATAGAAACTTGCCAGGATCATTATAGAATCATCCTTTCTCTAAAAAGTACTAAAAAATATACAATTTTGCAGACAGCCTCCCAGACCTCATCCAATACAGAAACTCTGGGCTTAGGCCACAGAAAAGGGAAATGCAAAGCCATAGGCTGGCAGTGCCCATCTTCAGCAGCATTTGGGGGAGGGTGGCCCACTATGCTGACAGAAGTGCAAAACTCCTAAGAAATAGTATCTTGGGACAGACCTATTACTAGAGCCAAGAGTCACTTGTGGCGGGAAGCCTCTAAAATGGCTCCCGTGACCCCACCTCCTGGTACTAATGCTCTCGGCACTCTCTTCCTTGGGGCAGGCTAGACCTAGGACTCACGCCTGTAGGGCACAATAT
Source organism: Pipistrellus kuhlii (assembly GCF_014108245.1). NCBI lineage: Eukaryota > Metazoa > Chordata > Mammalia > Chiroptera > Vespertilionidae > Pipistrellus > Pipistrellus kuhlii. The sequence continues at coordinate 167,268,006 of NW_023425529.1, forward strand.
GGTAAAAGTCATGGTAGGTCACTTTGTTTACAAAAAGACTCCAACTTCCATGCAGTGAGAAGCTCCATGGGGAGGTCCATGTGGCAAGGAACTGATGGCTCTGTCAACAGCCAGAGAGCATCTGAGATGTGCCAATGGCCACCTGACGGAGCCTGGAGGTGACCGCGGCACTGGTCTATCCCTTGCCTGCAGCCCCAGGGTTCCTGATCCACAAGTGATGGCATAATAAATGCTCGCTGTGGATAACCCCTGGACACTGATCATTCTGTTAACTTCCTGTGCCATGTCTATCATCAAGAGGCTTTCCCACAGTCTTGCTTCCCATATAATTGTCCACAGGAAGATAATGTATAATACTACGTTAGGCAAACATATTTGGTTCACCTTGTTGTTATATTTCCGATTCTAAATTAATACTTTTTAAAGTGTGTCTTTTGTGAATGTTTATTATTCTAAGCCAGAATCCCCATCTCTAGGAACTAACTTTCTTGTGCCTCCCATGGCCTTTGTGTTATCAAGAATTTGACCATTCTGTTAACTTGATTTTCTTAGTAAGGAAAATATCTATCTATTCTAGAGTTCTTTAAGTTTTTTGTTTTTCATCAGCACAGCTTCAGCTTTCCTGCCACCTGCCATGCAACCAGTCAGCTCCCACAGCCCCTAGGAACACACTCTAGTACAACCTTCACCACAGGTGTGGTTTGTGTCCATTCTGTACCCGTTGCCAGTGCTGTTCAAAATAAATATAATGCAAGCCATATACAACTTAAAAAATCCTCAGCAACCACATTGAAAAAAAAAGAAACAGGTGACATTCAGTTTAATAATATAGTTTAGTTAACCCAAAACATTATCATCTCAACATGTAATCCATATAAAGTTAGAGACATTTTGCCTCCCTTCTTTTTATGCAAGTCATCAAACACTGGTTGTATTTTACACTCACAGGACATCTCCTTCAGACTAGCTACATCAAGTGTCAGTTGCACATGCGCTAGTGTGAGCCCCTTAAGCGAAGAAGCTGTGTTTTATTTATATTTCATCCCCATCACCAAACAATGGCCACAATTTATTTAAAGATTTAACATGAGCCTCAAAACAAATGCTGAAAAAAACCTGAGCTCTCCACTTAACGCCCCCCTCACCCGCAAAGCTTAGGAACTTACAGGCACGGCAGATCCATCTTTCTCCATCTTCTGGCACATCTCTTTGTCTATGCCTAAAACACAGAGTCATTTTTGTAGTTAGCCCAAGAAGCTGGTTCCTTCCCTTCCTAGCGAAAGGCACTGGGAAACCCCCAGCGTAGGCCCAGAATGACATCGACTACACAGGAACGCACTCCAAGTTTCACAGGGGCGAAGGCTTCCTATTGATCACGGTGTTGTCCATGTTAAAAGTCCAACAAATTTACAAGAAAGAGTGTGGAGTTAGTCAGTCATAAATGAAGCCACAAACTTCAGGTGCAAAGAACAGCAAGTCTGCCCCCTTGTGCCCATGCACTAACCACGGGATTATTTCAGGAAGAGGAAACACTGAATGCTGTTGTATTACCAAGTCTTAAACTCCAGCCTACCAGGGTACCCTCAGTCTAATTAGTGTAAACAGTAGCAGATAAAACAGTAAGCTTCAAATTGCAATACCCACAAAACTAAATTCATTTTGTACCTCCTACTCTACTACCAGAGACAACATTTTAAAAAACCTAACACTACACGTTTTCTAATGAAAGGAATATGCTCTCACTGAAGACAATTTTTTTTATTGATATTTAGAGAGAGGAAGGGAGAGAGAGAGGGGGAGGAAGAAAGGAATAAATGGAAGGAAGAAGAGAGAGACCAATTGAGAGTGAAACATCCTATACACCTTGCACTAGAGCCTGCAACCTGGACGTGTGTCCTGACTGGGAATCAAACTGGCAACTCTTCAATGCACGGGATGATGGCCAACCAATTGAGACACACTGGCCAGGACTGAAGACAATTTCAAAATATTTTAAAATTCTATACTACTACAATCTCCCACAAAGCAATAACAAATTATTATTTTAGCATAGTGTCCATCTATAATGAATTATTTTAAAAACACAAATGTGACTATCACTACTCTGCTTAAAAACCTTCAATAGCCCTAGCTGATTTGGCTACTGGATAGAGTGTCAGCCTGCGGACTGAAGGATCTTGGGTTCGATTCCAGTCAAGGGCACATGCCCAGGTTTCAAGCTCAATCCCTAGTAGGGGGAGTGAGGGAGGCAGTTGATCAATGATTTTCTCTCATCATTGATGTTTCTATCTCTCTCTCCTTCATCCTTTCTCTCTGCTATCAATAAAAATGTATTTTAAAAAAATAATGAAAAAACCTTCAATGGCTTCCCTCCACCAAATCCTCATTCCCACTTCATTTTCCCACTTACCCTGTACTCACAGGCTACAGGGCATTTTACCCACATGGCAGGTTCCTTCCCAACCCTGAGAGAGATCCTCATTCTCTGGTGCACATCTATGTCTGTATCTATCAACACCAAGCTCCAAGGTGACTTTTCCCAATAAATGTTCTCTGATTCACCTGACAGCTGTCCACCTTACACTCCTACTGCATGAGCACAGCTTCTGCTTCTCCCTTGATATGGATGATCATTACACACAGTGACATACTACCTACCACTATGAGGACAGCACTGTATCTAACAGAACTCCAGCTCTACAAATTTCTGTTGCAGGAATTTCCTCCAAGTGAGGAAGAATATAATTCAACAAATATCTACTATGCACCTGCCGTCGAGGAATTCGAAGATGAATCACTCATAGTCCTTAGCCTTGAGGAGCTTATCAAAGATACCCTTCTATAATGAATACACAAAACAGGAACAGTAAGAAGAAACGCATTGGGAGCATAAAGGATGGTGGGAGCCAAGTGACATTTTTTTAAATAGGCCCAAAAGGATGGGCAGAATTTCTATAAGAGATGGCAAAGAAAGATATTTCACATAAAAGAAATAAGTGTAGCCTGCCTGAGTAAGGTGGTAAAATGGGAAATGGCAAATGAAGTCTTGGGAAAGAAGTCAGAGCAGAAAGAGGCCTGGGAGGAAATCTGTACTAGTGCCTGCCACGTTTATTTTATAGATGAAAAACTGAGATCTGGGGGCAGGGAGGAGGCTGGAAGAGTAACTCTCACAAAATCCTGACTCCCATCCCATTTCCCTCGTTTGATGAAATCATGATTTCTTAAATTCTAGGTCTAAAAATGCCAAATTAAACTATGTTGCTTTTTAAATAATGTTTAATGTAGTCAGGAACATGGTTCTAAACATTTCACAAGTCAAGTTTAGGATCACAGATACAACCTGGGACCTAGGAGGGTCTCAGCTCTAGAATGTTCTGAGAGTCCAACAGCAAGAAGGTTAGCAAGAAAGTTAGTCTATCTAGGTTCTTGTTTGGACATTAAAAAGGGTTTTATAGGACATTGGTCAATTTCAGTCTACCACATCTGTGAGCAGGACAATTTATAATGGTCAAGTGCAGTGGTCAGCAAACTCATTAGTCAAGAGAGCCGCAGTTTGCCAACCACTGGTCCAGTGTAATGAAAACAAACTTTTGATTAAAAGACCATGGAACCTATTGCTAAAGTCTAAATCCTAGTTCTACCATTTACTAGCCATTTAGTAACCTTGGCCAAGTTACTTAACTTCTATGTCTCACTTTCCTTCTCTGAAAAATGGGGGGGAAATGACACATAACAAAGAGCAGTGAGTTAATACACATAAAGCACTTAGAACAATGCCTGCACATGGTAAGGAATTACACGTTAGTTATTATTATTTCTGTAAGTTGAAAAGGAACACAATAATCACATCATGGTTACAGGCCACTATACTTTGAGATGTGGCCACATTAAAATAAATTATAAAAAACGTCAAGCAGTCCCACGCATTAGTGCCCCCAGCACATCCTGCCACACTAATCCATATGTACCTGGTATTTGATAAGACACCCTTTTTGTGTCTCTTTTCTAGATGAAGAAGCAAAGCTTAGATCAGAATCCAAATTCTCTAATCTCTCTAAGGCATCTCGACTCTAGGCTTTCAGGCATTTCCATGCTATATACATTAGAAAGATGAATATGTACTTCCATACCTGCTTCTGAGGATGAAAGCGCATGATTTATGGTAGACACGGGAACATTGGAACATTCAAAGTACTCCAGGTCTTCCTCTGGCTCACCTTTCACCTCGGCCCCGGCTGATTTCTGACCAGATGAAGTGGATGCCAGTTTCTCCTCATCGGTAGCATGGCCGTCCCTATTAGAAATGTCTGGATTCTGGGAGATCACTGCTCCTTCATCCTGGGAGATGCAACAGAGAAGATGCTACCATTAAGTGGGGAAAAGGACATCTCAGAGCAGCCAGCCACTATTTGATCTGAGTTAACCACAGATCTGAGTACAGATCAAGCAAGAAGCTGGAGTCCTTCAATCATAGAATGTTGCCTTTTTCTAGCACCTAGCAGCTGTTCTGTTTCCAATCTGAGGTTTGACAAATTAACCTTCTCTAGCCAAAATTTATTAGAAAGATGTTTAAGTGTCCCAAGGCAGTGGTTTTCAAATATTTTGCTCATAAACCTCCTAAATTAAACCAAAAAATATCTGCGTACCCCATTGTATTTTCAAGTGCCACCTAAAAACTGTTCAGCATAGTTTTAAATAATTTTGAAGGATATAATATCTAATATAGTTTAAATACTACCTTGCTTAATTCAATGTAGTTATTCTAATGATTTGATATCCTACAATGTATTTAAAATTGGACACAACCTCTTTAAGGAGTCAAAAATGTACATTATTCCTTTTCCTCTCTGAACCTGTACTTCTAAGTCTACTTCACTTCCATCAACTCAGGTCTTCTTATTTGGTTGAAAGTGATGAGCTGGAAAATCATCTGAATTTAAAAAAATAGTATCCGCTCACTGGAGTCAATCACCTCCTTAAAACCTTCATCAATATTTAAATCTCCCCTTTGCTTGGTGCCCCAGAGATTTCACACCCAGTGGTAAGATTTGAAATGGGTGAGAGAGAACCTTAAAATAATGGGAAAAGGGGAATTGTGAAAGGGTTGCCTTGTCCTGAGAGGCCTTTTCAGATCAGTTTAGGACTTTGGTTCTCTTAAAGCCAAATATTCCAGTACCCAGTGGGAAGTCTCAGTTAACTACCATTCCCCCTCCCCCCCCCCCCCCCCCCCCCCCGGGGGAGAGGGGATGCATTCGTAGTTTGGGGACAAATGGTCTAAAAGATGTTCTGGTGATAGACAGACTTACTTGTGAACACCCATCCAAAGCAAGAGATTGCGTTTCATGATTCTTCACCTTGCAGCCACTCCTGAAAGAAAAAACAAATTAACCAGGCTGGTTGGGAATCTCACTGACAACTTCTGAGCTATGAGATGGAGCAGAGAGAGCAGTATGTGCAGATAGAAGCCAAGGCATACAGCACCACATAAGTCATACATCTACAGGTCAGAGATGGGAGCAGCTTTTACATCTCTGAATCTTCTCTTGAGATGCGGGGCAAGCAAAGAACTACAGTCAATCCATTCTCCGAAAAGACCTCCGCATGAGCTTCTACACTTTTTCATTACATACCACAGCCTTTGAGAGAGCAGCCTAAGCAGAGACATTCGGTTCATCTGATCCTCACTCACTGGGGCTTTGGCATTCGTTAGAAAAATTACCACGCTGGACTAGATTCTTTAAAAATTCTTTATTGCACTAAAAACCATAAGAAGTCTAATAAAACAACTCTGGGCATGTGTACTAACAGAGTAGAACTGGGGTTAACAGAAAGTATAAAAAGGAAAATATCTGTGTAAACTATTACCATTCCTATTAAGTAGTAAGATGGAAAAAACGTTATGGCTGGAACCAGGAAAAACTCAAATCAAGTTATTTAAACTAGCGCATAATTTACTATCCAAAGACTAGTTCAAATTCTTTTGTTTGAATGAACTTAAAATTTCCAGTAATGCCACTATGAAAAAAAAAAAAAAGCAACTTTTTTTCCTTGTGTGGGGAAACAAACAAAAAAAGGCAAGCATATATGTTACTAAAATGTGTACAACCACTGCCTGACTCGTAATTTTCTTTCCTACTGCTTGAGTGCCACCCCTTGCCACCCAACTCAAGTCAGTCCACAAGAATCCCAATCATAGTATGATGTCTCCATTTCATCCCCTGCTCCAACCCAGTAGCCTTATCCTATCAAGAAAGTCAATTATTTTCAACATTAAATAGCAGAGCAGTGTCTGAAACCCCTGCCAGATGATCTTCGGGGCCAAGCCAGCATTCAGTATCAAAGCGCCACACAAGGCGTGCCAAGGCAGAGAGCGCAAGCTCACGCACCTAAGGTTGGAAGGCCGACCGCCACTCCTTCAGGTACAGACAATCACAAGGCTAAGCTCACTCATGAAGTGGCAAATGAAATGCAAAAAATAAACAGAAGGTCAAACTCAGAACTGGAAGCCAACATGCTATGGAGAGATGGTCTGGGGAGGAGGGAAGAGGAACTGCCAACAGTCTCAGGGACAGAAAGAAACCACCGTAGGAGTACTTACAACAGAAAACAGAGAAATTTCACTTGTTCAGTAGTCCTGATGCACCAACAAAATTAGAAACAGGAAAGAGACACACAGATGGAGAAAAGAATCATGTAAAGCCTGAGATATTTATCTCTAGTCGGGCTGCAAAGTTCTTTCTATGAGGTGAGATACAAATTTAAAATATTTTTATGAATGTTATCAATGGCGAGTGAATGATTGTCAGGAACCTCATCTCTAATGAGAAAGGGTGATAGAAACATTCAGAAATGCCACATACTCAAGCTTACAGATGAAAAAGTAAACATTTCCCTGCTGAACACATTTACTCTTAAATGTCTAGTCATCTAAGGCAATGTGTGAATAAAAATATAGTTGAAGATGTATCTGCTTATATCTGCTGTAGGTGTTTGTCACTAAGGCACCTGATTTTCCATACTTTATTTGGTCCACAAAAATCCTAACCATAGGATGGTGTCTCCATTTCACAGAAGAATCTGAGACACCAATTACATACATCTTTTAAAAAATAACACAAGTACCCTGCTAACAGAACTTCTAATTCTCCACTAGATTCTACCTCCACATGTATATTTTCAGTCTTCCTTACCAATGAAGGGTTTTGCTAAACAAAATCCCAGTTACACAGAGGTCAAGCAACCTTCTTGGAGGCAAGAGTTTTGATTGCATAGCATTTTTTAAAAATCTGTAAGGTATATTATTAGATCAAGAAGTCCATTCACCAAAAACAGATTAGGAGGACAATGCTACCAGGTGAGGGTGGTAAGACTCAAGGGAGGGTGCTTCTTGCTATGGAAAATAAGGTGTAGATCGATTTCCCTCCCTTTGATCTAGATTTAACCTCATCTAATGTGAATGTAAAGGCTACATGACTTCAACATGTGTCGGAAGGAAGGCTCCCAAATGAAATGACTTATCAACCTTGCTAAGTAGAGACACCCCATATATAGGATACCCCATATCAAGAAGCACCAAGGTAATGACCTGGCCAATGCATACCCCAAGCACTGTAACTAACCTCAGCCACAGAAGAGCATTTTGGGGACACCTGATCAATCATCTTTTTCAGCAACCATTTAACGGCCCCTATACACTGAGTGGCCAGATTATTATGATCTCTGAATGCATACTGAACACATAATAATCTGACCACTCAGTGTATATCCTATATAATAAAAGGCTAATATGTAAATTGTCCCCTCGACCAGGAGTTCGACCAGCAGGCAGGCTGGCCAACTGCCCATGTCCCCTCCCCCTGGGCAGACTGGCCGGACCCCACCCATGCACAAATTCATGCACTGGGCTTCTAAAATAATACACACACACACACACACACACACACACACACACTGAGTGGCAAGATTACTATGCGTTCAGAGGTCATAATAATCTGGCCAGTCAGTGTATAATCAGAGAATAAATCAACAATAATTACTGGCATCTTATTTCCCTAGATATTCTGAAGTTGCTGAAGAACTGATTCCTACATTGCTTGAGCTTCTTGGTCCGGATTGATACTTTCTGCTCTTTAAACCTTTTCCTTTAGTATAATATATCACACCATCCAGCATTTTTTTTTTTTAAAGTAATAGTAATACTAAAAATTGCTTCCCTAATGATCTATGGTGACAATTAAAAACATATTTCTTTTCAACTTCCCTTTTCATACTTCATCCTCTATGTCATTGGTCTCTCTTATATTCAATGTTCAGCAAAATGCCTTTGGGTCACAAAGGGGTGTACTATCACCACTTCGTTTTGTGATAAGGGAACCTTGTAACAAATTTAACCTGAAACTTGACATGTACTGTGGTCTGAGGTAATCACTCTGAAAACTCCAAGGATCTTGCAAAAGTGGCTCCAGACTTCCCAGGGCAAGGGGTAGGGCAGGGGTGGTGTCACAACACACAACAAAAGACTAGTCAGATTTCTGTCATCCTTTAAAATATTCTTGATTCTTATTGGAAATTCACCTCCTTGTTGATGGAACAACCATAAAGACATAAGAATTTTCTCCAACTTTCAATGGTTGGTTTCCAACAAAAACCACAGTTTTCTGTTTTAAGTGAAAAACTTCCATAAGACCCTTTTGGACCATTTTCTACAATACTATTAGGTCTAGTAATAATTAATGTCGTTTTCTAATACTTTTTAAATCGAATTTATTTAAACAATACAACAAAATTTAATCAACAATATAGTTGCCGTTGTTTTCTACTACTTGTGCCCAACGCTCAGGAAGCTTTAATCCCTCTGTTGTAAAATTCTTGTGATTTTGATGCAAAAAATTCGGTCAATGCATTTTTGAGGCATTCTTCATTATTAAATTTTTTTCCAAGAAGAAAGTTTTGCAAAGAACGAAACAAATGGTAATCGGAAGGGGCAATATCAGGAGAATATGCAGGTTGAGGGAGAACTTCCCATTCCAACTGGCGCAGTTTTTCAGCAGTGATTCTTGCAGTATGCGGTCGTGCGTTATCGTGGTGAAGAATTACACCCTTCCGATTAATCAGCGCGGGTTCTTTTTCTCTTAAAGCTTGGGATAACCTTTCCAATTGGGCACTATACACTGCACTTGTAATGGTTTGGTTAGATGGTAAAAGTTCATAATGAAGAATTCCTTTAAAATTCCACCAAACACACAACATCACTTTTTTCGCATGCAAGTCAGGTTTTGGCGTGGGCTGCGGAGCCTCATTTTTGTCCAACCATTGAGGCCGCCTTTTCATATTAACATACAGCACCCATTCTTTATCTCCGGGAACAATTTGCTCTAAAAACGGCAAACGGTTTTGACGAGAGAGGAGCGAACTGCAAATTGTGACTCTTTGATTTCGGTTGTTGTCGGTCAACTCATGAGGAACCCATTTTCCAAACTTTTGGACTTTGCCAAGTGCACGCAATTGATTGGAAATTGTTTTTTGTGAACAATTTAACATTGTCGCAAGCTCTTGTTGGGTAATTTGAGGATTTTGCACCAAAAGAGCTTGAAGAGCTTCTTGATCAAAATTGGACACACGGCCTCGACCACTCTTGTCATCTAACGAAAAATTTCCCTCGCGAAATTTCTCAAACCAACGCTGGCATTTTCTGGCGCTAACTGCATCTTGACCAAGAGCACTACAGATGTTTTTTGAAGCCTCACTTGCTTTTCTTCCTAATTGGAACTCGTAAAGCATGCAGTGCCGAATATGCTCTTCATCCGCCATCTTCTTAGCCCTAGTTTTGCAACAAAAACCAAACCAAACACGAACTTTTTCAAGCAAAACCTGTTAATTGCACTTCACACGTTCTGTAGATACCACGTGTTTAAAGGTTATGTCAATACAAGTCTACGCCAAGCAAGATTTTAAACTAATGTTTAAAAACGACATTAATTATTACTAGACCCGATAGTTCTTGACATTAAACAGGTAATCTGTAGGCTTCGAGTTTTTGTTTTATCCACAGAGAATCTGAACATGAATTCTGTAAGTAAAGCGATTCCTGACAGCCCAGATAAGATTTCTGAAAACCATCAAATCTCTACCTGCCTATCTTGTTAAACAGGACAAAAGTACCAAAAGTAAGGAGGGGGGGGGTTGTCGGGGAAGAGTTCAGCTGAATAAGCTGAGGATTCATAAACCAGGCAGATATCGAGAAAGGAAACCTCTGGTATTTGATTCCACACAAAAGTTTGCTTTAAAACAAACGTACTTTCCTGGCTTAAGTGAAGACTGCAATATGAAGTCGTAAACTTTGTGTCTGCCTACCTGCACCTCAAAGAGAACTCCAGATCCCCAAAACCCACAGCAGCCGGCTGCCAAACTTTCAGAGTGTACACAGAACACAACACCCACACCCCTCATCACTCACGTTATTAAACGGGACTTTGCCTTCTTGGGTGAGTCTAAGGTTTCATTAACATGATTACCAGCAGGAGAACAGTCACCATTTGTTAAAGCTGTAGTTGGTTTAAAGGGATCCGTGGACTCATCAAAGTGGTAGGATCCCTTAGAGGAGAGGGGAGGGGAGTCCTGCGGTGTGGACTGGCCACCCAGGGGACCAAAACTGGGATTCTGCTTAGAAGACGCTTGGCAGAGAGAAGCATCATCTGTGGCTTGGTCCGGGGGTGGTTCTGAACCTTTGGTGCCTCCGGGCTTACTGATGCCATCTTTCTGTGCCTTTGGAGGCAGTTTGTTACCCAGTTTCCTGCCAAGTTTTCTTGGAAGGCCTTTCCTGGACTCTACATTTTCCACATCTTCTGTGAAGTTAAACTCGAGCTTCAGAGGTGAGCTCCTTGGATCCTCCAGCAGCTCCACCCCGGAATCATTGGTGTCACTGCTGGGAGTGCTGCTTGTTTCCCTAGTGTCAGGGGAAGATTTCTGAGTCCTGGCATCTCCTAGCAAAGGACTTGTGTTCCCATCCATTTCATCAGGATGGGTTGCCTGGGGGAGAGGCATGCCCTCCATGGAAGTTTCTGAGAACTCGCCAGCTGTCTTCTTCCTCAGAGAGATTGGTTTGGGCTTTCTGAGCTTGCTTCTGCTGGGCACTGGCTCCGGACAGGAGTTGCCACTCTTCAGGTCAGCTTCTGTGGAAGCCTCCAGTGTAACCCCCATGGTGCTTTCTGTCATCACCTTGTCCTGGGTGGCTTCTGGCGGGCTGGAGGGCAGAGCCTCGCCGGAGATGGCCGTTACACAGCCATATGCTGCTTCTGTTCCAAGAGCTGCCTCCGAGTTATCCGTGGACTTCTTGGTTGCTATTGAAAATGGCCTCACCACTGAAATTTTGCTAATATCATGTTCAGGTCCTTCTTTGAAATCCCTAACTGAGTAAGAATCAATAGCCTGCTGTGAAACCTCGTTTTCTGTGGGTCTAGAATGAGTCTCAGACGAACATTTTGCAACCACTTCTGCTATCAGCTGTACATCAACTTCTTGTGAGTCTGAAACAAAACACAAAAGCCACCTATTAAAGAATGATCTTTTTGGCATTGATAAGTATTCTCTACTTGCTGAATCCACATAGGCAAATAGGCTCTTTCCTCTTTGCTTTTGTTAAGCATCTCTATGGCAGCACAACCACAAAAGGAAGAGCCAGTACTGCACCCAAAAGTGAATTTTCCCATCCCAAGTTGTGTATTATCCAAGTTATACAAATAATAATTATACCAAGCAGAGCTCTGTAGGAAAAGGCTAGTAGATCTTGGTGCACTGAAAAGCATATTGATTGATGTTAAAATTCTATAGGTTAAAATGACTGATCTGGAAGAAACTTTAGATGCTGACAGCTCAGGTGCAGGGGATCTGGCACTGACAGTTCCCAGGCACTGCCTAACAGTTTCAGGTTCTGAATTTCACAAAGCAAGCAGATTTTAATTTTTGCATGTTAAAGATGAGTACTCCCTCTTCCCCAAAATGGAATTTAAATAATTCAACTTCTTCAAAATTAATTCAGCCAGCTCAGAATAACTTCTCTTTAGAGTGAAAACCTAAAAGAACCAAGTAAAAAAAAATGAATTTGAAAGAGCAGACACAGAAATGGCTTTAAAAACAAATAGCCCTTATTTCGCTTAGACTAGTCATAAAAATAATATTGTCAGTTTTTCTTTGGAAGCGCTCTCTGAGATGGATCAGAAATTCTCTCAAAGCACCTGTCAAAAATAAAGATTATTTTTAATTGGGGTCTTAGTAGGAGAATTGCTTTAATTAGGAAGTTGTAATGAAGGTATTTCTTTAAAGCATAAACTAAAATCATACTTTCCTGACTTAAATATCTGAAAAAAAAATGATACAGTAGCAGCAAAAACTGAATAAACTGATTATTATCACTGTATCACATGACTTTAAAGGAACCTCAGATCCAAATCCGAATCCTAATCCTGGATCAAACCTGAGCATCACTGAAAAAGTTTTGGAAAGTACTCACACACCTTTTTACATGACTCTTTTATGACTGAGATTGGCAGTGGCTTCCTCCTGTAGCGTTGGAGGGTAGCATGGGGAAGGAGAACCAACACCCTCATCTGAATTCAGCCCCCCACACTGAGCAGGAGGGAATGGAGCTCCACCAAGAAGACACCACCTCGCCTAGCATGTCTTGGCTAGCTCAAACCAGGAGCCAGATAAGTAAACCTGCCAGTCAGTCCTTTACTCAGCACTGCAGACCCCACCTTGGTCTATATCTTCAGTCACCAGCAAGAAGTACTGATGGGGCAGGAGAAGACTGCTCATTGACTTAAACCTGTTTTGGGAATCACGAGAACACCAACCAAGAAAACTAATCAATCACATAACTCACATAAGATTTTTTTTTATTTATGCTCTTAAACAGTTCATGTCCAACACCAGTTGAACCCACATTCCTAAATGCTGCCATTGAACCTAAACTTCAAGCATCACACCACAGGTAACTTTAAGAAGTAAACACCCTTTCTCAGTAGGCTCCAGTTCCCGAACTTCATCAGTGGAGAGGTCTAGCCATAGCTCTCAGTCTCTGTCTCTAATCTGAAAGCACTGTTGTGTAACTAACCGACTTCTCTTCATCCTTCCATTTTTAATAGATCCTGGATTCCTTAAAACCTTCCTCCAGAGAACTGAAGAGCTCCCTCCTAGAAATGAGTTTGATGAGTCTGACAAGTACCTCTCTGCCTGGTGGCTTAGTGAACACAGAGAAGGATTAGATCAGTAGACCAATTCAAAGCAAACACAGAGGAAATTTAAAAATAGACCACCATTTCCACTTCTGCCACATTTGCTGCTGTTAATGAAACTTCCTTCCCATAGTCAGACTCCCATAAATCTACAAGGTTGTATGAATCATCCAAGGATGCTCTCAAACAGCAGATGTTCATTCAGGATGTAGACTATTCTGTAAAAAGAAATGTTCCCCAAGCCCTTCATAATATTTTTAAGAGAAAAGGCATGAAATGCCAAAAATTTAAAGATTAAAGTAACAGCTATACATTCAGGTTTGCACTCCTGTATAATGAAAATATACTGCGTTAAAATACAAGCTTATGAAAAACCTTAAAAGCCTTAGATTAGAAGAGGGGAAATGCCATTATCACAAAATGTATTTGAAACTCTGAAATGTATTTAGCTGACATATACTGAGAACCAACTAACTAGTTGCTTTCACATGTATATCTCATTTTAGAAGAAAGAAAACAATGTGTGTTACTTCAAATTTGGCATTATTTTCAAGTATGCTTGACTTTTCCCCCTCAGGTTTTAACTTTTTCGTGAAGCATTGTCTGCAAGCTCCTTTTAGATCTATCACTTCCTGTCCTTTAGCTACAGATGGTCCCCTTTATGGGTTTCTAATACTTGGTATGCAAAGTGAGGAAGCTGCCAAAATTTAAACAGGCTTCCTGTATGGCACAGATACACACCCTTGCCTTTTTCTAACTTCAAAATCCACAAATAGTATCTCGCATCCAAGTCTAAGATACAGGTCTGACTCTAAGGCAAAAGTCTTAAAACAAAATCTCAGAACCAATGCATGAAAATGAATGTCTTTTACAATAATTCAAAAAGGTTTTTAGATAAATTTTCAGAGGATCCATGAAGTCTCTGAAACTCAGTGATAAATCATGTGAGAGCATTGTCTGGTGGGGAAAACCCACAGCTTACCATTTAGGAGCCACTGTGTTTAGGGTCCTCAAAAGGACCCCTCTCATTACTGTATAGTTATAACTTCAATCCCTGCCCCCAATCACTGCACTGGGATGTAGAAACCCTTAAACTACTGGAGGAGGGGGAGGGGAGAAATCTCAACATCAAAGTATGAAACTTGTCACCTCTGAGAACACTCAAAAGCAATGTGTTACAAGTGCTGTTTTAGGCAATTTCAATCCTTGAGAGAGAACACTCACTAAAACACAAGTTCAAATAGATTTGTTTAAACAAAATTCAGTCACCTTACTTCATACATGTTGACATTAAGACTGCACTAAAGGGTGGACTAAAGGGACACTAAATATCAAGTGAAAGTTGCAGGGGGATATGGTCTGGTCAGCACACTGGGTGTGGTAGGAAGTGAGTTGGGCAGTCTACCCTGGAAAAGAATCAACCTCCAGAAATAAGCTTCAGAAAATAACTTCCTTTTCTGAAGGGTGGTTCAGGTTTGCTGTGCAGAGTGAAGTCATAAGGTCAGAAGGCAGCCAAAATTTGGCCTAAGTCTGCAGAATGCTATCCACTCTTTATTTCCACAAAGCTCTTCTCCTCTAATAACTACTGGATATTTAAAATACATTGATTTAAAGGGGGAACCAAATTGCTAGCCTGCCCAGTGACCCTGGCCATGGATGGCCCCATTCAAAGGTCAGGCACAGTGAAGCCCTGTTAGACAGGCTCACATACCAGATGTGCAGGAAACACCGGAGTCATCATCACTAGACAATAAGTTCCCTCCCACAAAATCTGGCATAAAGTGAAAAAACAATGTGAAGGAAGAAAAGAGAGGAAGTTGAGCACTGACTACTGTGTAGGCATGGTGACTGAGCATTTTACAAACAAAAACTCATACAGTCAGAATTAGAGAACACACAGGAAGAATTTCAGTTCTTTTCTCTCCCCCTTTCCCCCAAATATATTTTTATTGATTTCAGAGAGGAAGGGAGAGGGAGAGAAAGATAGAAACATCAATGATGAGAGAAAATCATTGATTGGCTGCCTCCTATACACTCCCCACTGGGGATCGAGCCTGCAACCCGTGCATATGCCCTCACTGGGAATTGAACCGGTGACCTCTTGGTTCCTGGGCCAATGCTCAATGGCTGAGATACACCATTGCTGGGCAGAATTTCAGTTCTTAAGGACTTTACAAATTGGAGGGAGTGAGCAACCAGAGCAATCCTCCTCACCACTTCCCATGTAAAGAAATACTCCTGGTGCCTTCCATTAAAGTAAAATTAATAAATTCCATACGACAAAGGGTATACAAATAAGCAATTTTTTTTTAAATGGCCAAAACAAATTTTTTAAATATATTCACTTTAAATTCATACACAATTAATAAACAGGATACCATTTTTAACCTATCAGATTTGTAAAGTTAAAATATCAATGATACTCAGTAACAGCTGCTAAGCAAGAGGGCCAATAGGCACTCTCATACATTCCATGGTAAAGAGCATCATAGGAATCTTTCAGGCAGTACTGTTATGAAATTTATTTTAAATGTGCACATAAAGAGGTCTAAACACATACATGTACAAGGATGAAGATGTTCGCCTAAGTGTGATATTGAAAAATATTCACTTTTTTGTGCTATTATAACATAGGAGACTGATAGATGATTTAAGATGCAACATTACACTGGATAGTATATGGGAGTTAACAATGAAGTAACATACTAATACATAATAGCCCCAAAGTGGAAATAACCCAAATGTTCATCAACTGAACATTTTGGGTGAACAAAATGTGGTATAGCCATAGAGTGGAGAATTAATTGACAATGATCTCAAAGACATGGTGTAGGGAAAAAGCAAAGGAAAGAACAGTATGTTCAAGTATGAATCATTATTCATTTTAAACAAATAAAGACACATAAAACTGATATTCAGAGGCTCAGAATCTTTCATAGTAGGAGAAAAATCTTTTCTACTCAAAACTTAATCCCATTCTACCCATTTCTCTTACCTCAATTTCACCTTAGTGTACCTATTTCCAATCCCAACGTGCTCCACCTCTACTTCTTCCAAGACCATTGGTTAGGCAAAGTCTTCTTAGATATGACAGCAATATTTGAACTTTATCAAAATTAAAAATGTAAAATACTTCAAATGATAATCTCAAAAACGTGAAGATAACTCACAGACTATAAAACATTGACAATTATATATCTAATAAAAGATTTGTATCTAGAATACATAAAGTACTTATAATTCAATATAAAGAGATAAACAACCCAACTAAAAAGTAGGCAAAGAATCTGAATGAACATTTTGCTAAAAAGATATACGAACAGCCAACAAGTACATGAAAAGATGCTCAACATCGTTAGCCATTAGGAAAATTCCAAATCAAAACCACAAAATACCATTCCACACCTAATAATAAGGCTACAATCAGACAGATAGCAACAGATGTTATCAAAGACATGGAGAAATTGAAATCCTTATACACTATTGGTAGGAATGTAAAATGGTACAGTAACTTTATAAGAAGTTTGACAGTTCCTCAAAATATTAGAAATAGTTACCTTACAACCCAGTAATTCCACTACAACTGGTAGGTATAAGCCCAAGAGAAATGAAAACATTTATCCACACAAAAACCTGAACACAAATATTCACAGCAATCCTATCTAATAAAAGGATAATATGTAGATTGACCATAACTCCTACACACAAGATGGCTGCCCCCATGTGGACACAAGATGGTCACTACAAGATGGCCAGCAGGGGAGGGCAATTGGGAGGGACCAGGCCTGCAAGGGAGGACAGTTGGGGGCAAACAGGCTGGCAGGGAGCAGTTAGGCATCAATAAGGCTGGCAGGGGAGTGGTTAGGGGGTGATCAAGCTGTCAGGGAGAAGTGGTTAGGGCCGATCAGACAGGCAGGCAGCGAGCAGTAGGGAGACAGCAGTCCTGGATTATGAGAGGGCAGTCGGGACATCCCTCGAGGGGTCCCAGATTGGAGAGGGTGCAGGCTGGGCTGAGACACACAAACCATGCACCGGGCCTCTAGTACTAAGTATTATTTCAAAGTGGAAATAATCCAAATGTTCATCAACTGAACATTTTGGGTAAACAAAATGTGGTATAGCCATATAGTGGAGAATTAATTGACAATAAAAAGGAATAAAGTACTAATACATACTAAAACATGAATGAGCCTTGAGAGCATTATGATGAGTAAAGAGTTAGTCACAAAAGAGTACATGCTTATATGAAATTCCAGAACAAGCAAATCTATTGAGACACAAAGCAGACTGTCAGTTGCCTAGTACTGGAGGGTAGAATGAGGTGGGGGTGGGGTGATAAATATTTTAAACATTATATTGAGGCAACATTTGCACAATTCTGTTCATTTACTAAAAACCATTTAAATGGGTAAACTATATGGCATGTAAGTAATCTGCATATATAAAAGGCTAATATGCAAAGTGTCCCCTCGGAAGTTCAAACGGGAGACCGGGAGTTTGATCGCTCGCTATGACGTGTGCTGACTATCAGGAGGCAGCAAGGAATGACCGAAGGCTCCAGCTGGCAGCCGGCAGCCAGGGAAGGAAGGCCCTAGCTGGCAGCCATAAGTCTCCCGATCTGCCCTGATCGACAGCCAGGCCTAGGGACCCTGCTTGTGCATGAATTCCGTGCACCGGACCTCTGGTATCTCAATAAAGCTGTTGTGTTGTGTGTGTGTGTGTGTGTGTGTGTGTTTGTTTGTTTGTTTTTTAATAACATGGAGGCTCAGAAGGTAACAGAGCAGGAGAAGTCTTAAAATATCTAGTAAAATGTTCTACCACACCACAGACTTACATTTCAGAAAATGCTTTAAATAGCCTCTTATGTGTGTCACGTGTAGGGATACATACTCGAGAGAGGTGGTAGGTCTCACTTCTATATCAATTTGGGATTTTACATTTTTCTTGAGGAAGCCTACAATGTGTTAGATAAAATCTATTTACAGAAGGAGGTGAAATAAATGACATCACTCCTCTCTCATATAAGAGACATAGGCAAATATATGAACCATCCTAAAGATATGACAATTGTTAAGCTCAAAAAAGGCTTTGTGTTTTTGTTGTTGTTGTTTAGGGGGGTAGGTTTTGTAAATTCTAATTTTTAATATTTGACTTTACACCTTCCTCCCTCACATCTTCCCTTGCTAAACCAACTATTTTCTGTGATAATTATTTATTTGCTGCTAAAACATCTTGGGAAGCCAACAAGCCTGGGAAATAGAAGGCAGCTAGCTCCCTCCAGTCTCTGAGGACGGCGAGGGTCTCACACTGTCTTGTCACTCCAGAGCAAAAACCAAGTGCCCAAAACACAGTTGATGCTCAATCAGTGCCTACTGCCCAGGGAATGCCTAATATATAAAGGACGCCCTTCTCCTATGATTATCTTTTTTAATACACAGAAAAAGTAAATACAAATAGTTATAAAGCCATTCTGCCCTACACCAGCTGTAAAGTACTTAGCGACTCCTTCCCTTTGAAGACAGCTCCTCCTTAAACAGATGCTTGCCCTTGCCCTCCTGACCCCTACTCCCAGGTTTGAATAAAGGGCTTCTGAAGGGAAACAAGTGTGATTCTGACACTATGCCACCCTTTCTGCTCATGGTCTGACCTGAGGAGACTTAATAGGATACACATTAGCTTTTAGGCAGGTTTGAGGTTTTTTTAGTTTCGTGTCTCTGAGTTCCAGTTGAAATATATTGTATATATGTATGTTCTCAGCCACTTAGTTAAAGGCATCAGCCTTAAAATGGAGTTGAAGTGAACACTATATATTTACTAGAGGCCCGGTGCACAAAAATTCGTGCACTTGAGGGGGTCCCTCAGTCTGGCCTGTGCTCTCTTTGCAGTCCAGGAACCTTCTGGGGATGTCCATCTGCTGGCTAAGGCCCACTCCCTGGGGGATCAGGCCTAAGTTGGCAGTCAGACATCCCTCTGCCATCCCAGGAGCCCCCAGGGGATGTCCAACTGCTGAGGAGGTGGGAGAGGCTCCCGCCACACTGCTGCACTCATAGCCATCAGCCAGACTTGTGGCTGAGCAGAGCTCCCCTGTGAGGGTGCACTGACCAACAGGTGGTAGCTCCTGCATTGAGCGTCTGCCCCCTGGAGGTCAGTGCACATCATAGCAACTAGTCGTTCTGTGGTTGGGGTCAATTTACATATTACTTTTTTATTATATAGATTGTCCAGTGACAAGCCAATGGGACAAGAAGGTCTTTTCCAGAAAGGCTGGGTAGAACCTAAGGGTGGGGACTGCAGAGCTCACATTCACCTGACAATCACTGGGGCCTCAAGTTAGGGTGCCAAGTGCGTGAGTCAAGGCAGAAAAAGGCAGAACATCCTCTTAGGTGTGCCAGAATTTTAAGATGTTACCACTTAAAGCAGAAAGACAAAATCAACACAAACACACCCCTGACCCAACCCAGATAATGAGCTAACTGTCCAAACCTCCTCCCCCCCCTCCAAAACAGAATCAGCAGCGTTGGTGGTATAGTGGTGAGCATAGCTGCCTTCCAAAACAGAATCAAATAAAAACATTGCCCAAGAACTAAGGATTGGGGGTGGGGGAGTAACTGCTTTCTGTAAGAGACAGGGAGCCAGGTGCCAAGCTGTTTTCTCAAGACAAGAGATAACCTTCTAACACTAGAGAGAGGCTGGCTCTAAAATACAAGACTCTGGTAAAGAATCATTTGGAAAGCCACTTGGTAAACTGAAAACCCTTGTACTAAGGATGAAGCAAGTACTTCAAATTTCCAAACCAGTACCTCATGCTATTTCATTTAAAAAGAGAACCAACCCCTATCCTCTGAAGGCCAAGATTACAATAAGGTAAGAGGGCAGGGCCTATTATTCAGGAAGTGTCTGCCTATCAGGAAGGCAAAGCCTTCTCCAGAGGAGCCATGTAACAATGTCTTTCCTTCCCACTCAGGAGCTGCCCCTGAGTTTTGCAACCGTCTGGATTTGTTTGAGGTTACGTTTCAAACAGAGTAGAAACCCCAGACCACAGACAGAATCAGAGAGGGCCGTCCCCTTCCCCGTCACAGGACTTCTACAGCAGGAAGAGCAAGGGGGAAAGGGGCACGTGCTACCAGATGGGACTCCTGTGCGGAGATATGAAATTATGTAACTTCCCTCTGTTGCTGCCAAACAACCATAATGTGGATCTCCTCAGAAATAATTACTGGAGAATTCAAAATACCAACTGCCTCTCTCACAAAGTAGCTACCGCCTACACAGAGCTGGGAAGCTGATGCAGGATAAAGAAAGAGGCAGCGAGAGAGGAGCCTCCAGACAGCAACAGCAGCCAGTACACGGGGCACTTGAGACACCTTCTACAACTGGACAGGGACCCTGGCTGAAGGCTAAGTCACTTCCCTGCCTCCTGCTCCTTCACTCTAAAAAAGGGGGCAGCGGGAAAGGGGGGCGGGGGCAGGGGAAGAGAGGGGACAATAAAGAGGCCCCAAACGAGGACAGTAATAAGTTATTATACTAAAATTTGATATAAAAAATTTTTAATAGAAAAGGGCCTTGTGGTAGCCAGCCTCCAAGATGACCCCCAATGAGCCTCATCTCCTGTCATTCACATCCCCTGGACGGACGTAGTAACAAAAGGATATTGTGTAAATAACAGTGTGACATCTGAGGCTGTGTCATAAAAGACATTATAACTTCTATCTTGCTCTAGGGTCACTCATTCTGCGGGCAGTTAGTAGCCAGATTGAAAAATGCGTCCATTTTCTCTTTCTCTCTCACTGATGAGCTAAAGCTAAGCATTAAGGAAGCAAAATGTTTTCAATCCAACAGTGCTGCTTATCCAGTGATACTTTTTTATTTGCTTCTGACTCTAAATTGTGCTGTAAGCTTCTTAATGTCTCATGTCCAAAACTCTTAAAATACATTTTATACTTTTTATTATATATGCCAAGTTAACACATTTGGAAGATGTACCTTCTGCTGATTAAAAAAGAAAAAAACAACAACTATCATTTAAAAGCACACTTAAGAAGATACTTTCTCCCATTCACACTGTCCTGGCAACATTTTAAGAATCTTTATTTTCTGTGATAAGTCCTCTCTTCAGTCAGTAAAGAGAGAGAATTCACACATTCCCTGGAGAGAGAAGCTAAATAATATGTTCCAAGAGCTCTGGATCTATGATCTTAGGAGCTGAATTTAAGACCCCACTCTACCACCAGCAGTAAAGGCGCTGGCCTCAATTGCCTAATCTCCGAAATGGAAAACACATATGTCCTATTTTATAGCATCATTGTTACAAAAATAAAATTAGACACTATTAAAAAAAAAAAAAACTACCTTCTTCCAATACATCCATATATACGGCTGAAACAGAAAGTTAGTGGTCTGCTAGGTGGGAACCTTGCAGTGGGAAAGCTGGAGATCAATCATCGGTTGTTATATTTCTAGCGAAGACAGGTAAGAGGATACCTGGAGAGTGTCTGTATCTGCCAAAGAGAACTGTCAAATTACATTTCTGAATTAATGAACTGCTCCAACTGGTTTCTATTCCCTTGGGTTAAGCCATCATCAATCTAACTCCTGGGGATCCAACTGAGTTTGTGTGAACTCAAAATTAGGCTGACGTACACGCAAAAGTGAAGGTAAGATCTTAAACTTATAAGCAGCAATCCCTTTCTAGGCCCACCTTGAACAATTATTGGACACTTTAGCAACCATCAGTTATCAAATCCTCTTGGTGATGGATGTTTGGGGTGGACAAACCATGATCACTAACTTGAGTTTAGGAGGCTGTGACAAATGCTTACCTCTAGGGTTTCCTATGAACAGTTTTACTAGTCACTTGAGACACTATTCACTATTCTTTAACTGAAATGTTTAAATGGCTTTAGACCACATCTGTTTTTTAGGTGGAGCATTGTAGGGAGCGGCTATAGGGCTAAGCCTCAGATTGACCAGTGGCAGGGTCACAAACAAGTCCCAGCTTGGAGGGCAGAGTGCTCTTAGCATAATTAAGCTTTACCTTATAGCCCCTTCCTAGTTCCTTCCTAGGTAGCTAATGGGCTGTGGGAGGTTCAGCAAGTGCTTCCAAAACAAGGCAAAACTCACAAGAACATTGTAAACATGTTGACCACTACTCTTGTTTTAATCTGACTATAAAATA
Organism: Pipistrellus kuhlii; assembly: GCF_014108245.1. Lineage (NCBI taxonomy): Eukaryota > Metazoa > Chordata > Mammalia > Chiroptera > Vespertilionidae > Pipistrellus > Pipistrellus kuhlii. The sequence continues at coordinate 167,290,413 of NW_023425529.1, forward strand.
AAGCCTCAACTTGCAGGCTGGATCTTTTCTGTGTCCTCATCCAGGCACGGGAGATCCCCTGAGCCCCAGCTGTATTCTCTTTGTATATCTTCTTTAATCCTTCATGGCCCCTCCTCCAGCTGTGCTGGCATGCCACAGAGCATTAAGTGGTAGCAGCACTATTTTAGATTTTTTTTCTGTATGCGCTACCACCACCACCACTAGACGCATACAGAAAAGGCCTCCGCCATCAGAAACTATTAGAGTAAGCTATATTGCTTTATTTGATGCTAAGGAAAGCCCAAAACTGTGGCATGCAAGTCTGAAATGAGTTTAATCATTATAATATTTCTAGATGAATTTAATATTCAACTTACTATAAAAGAAAATTACTGCTTTAATAATTACTAAAATCTTTACTTTTGACTTTGCCCTGGCCCCTGAGTTCTTTTATTCAAACACTGTGATTCTGCATTCTCTGAGGTCTTTGCTGAAAGAGTGTTACATTAAAAACACTCAATGGGCAAAAGTTAAAAGTCTATGTTTGTACTTGTTGAAAACACTACCACTTTTCCCCCAAGGCATTCTCCTTTAGGTACAGCACATACAGAAGAAGAGGTGTTCCCCTCATGGCTCATTTATACTGGGATAAATAGAACAACAAATAAATACAGCTCTGATCTCATTTACTAACTAGTGGGAATCTGTAAGTTAAAAGCTAAAAACATTTTATGGGGTGTGGGAGGGGGAAATGGAATCGTGTCATGCTGCTGAGGTTCTCAAGCCTTAAACATCTTACAATAATATAAAACAATAAAACATAAAATTTAAGCTGTGAGTCAATCAAATATAAAATCTATATATATAAAAGGCTAAGCAACCGTCCAACCATCTGCGCCCTTGGGGGATGTCAGTCAGTTTCAGCCCAATTTCCATAGGCCTGGCCAAGGGACTCCACCTGCCAGAGGGACCCCATGCTCACTCTGCAGTTGCCCTTTGAGCTGTGGCGCCACCCCAGGTGCAGTCTGTGGGGAAGGATCATTTAAAGTTGGCTCCAGGGTGTGTCCAGCCTATCTAGCCCAGTCCTGCCCCACCCGACCCTGCTAATTAATTTCCTTCAGTGTGCACGAATTTGTGCACTGGGGCACTAGTAAGAAAAGAAAATAAAAGCATTAGCCTGGGATGTTGTAGAAGGAGCCACGTGGGTTGAACCTTTGAATCAGGTAATGTTAAAAGTCATTATTAGTACCATTATAGTTCTAGAATATTCTAATAAAGCAATCACTGTGGTAGGGGCAGGGAGAGGATGTTATACTAAATCCCTAGGAGAACCATACTTGTATATTCAACTGGAACACTTCAATGTATACCTAATGGGTTATACATCTAACACAACGCCTTAGAATAGAAAAATCTAAGGCTTAGATTTTAACAAGATCTCCTTCTACATCTCACATCTGTAGTCTAACACATTCCAATAAATACATGTAACAAATATACAATACACACTAACAATATACCATATCAACAGTCAAATTACAAATCTCAAACACCCAAAGTTACATTAAAAACACTCAATGGGCAAAAGTTAAAAGTCTATGTTTGTACTTATAGTAAGCGATTCCACAATTCTCTCATTCTTCCCTAATTTCCTTTTGTCATAACTCCTCAGATCTTTTAGTCAACAAAGAATCAAGTAACATTAACAGACCAGTCACATCATTTCCATTTTGCAAAAGAACAAATAGCCAGCCCATAGCAGTCTATCCCTAAAGTCTTACCTGGAGGCTACACTAATGGCACCCAGCACACACAATTCGTTTGTTAATCAATCAGATAGAGCCTTGCTGCTTTTTTTAAAGTCATCTTGCTAAATTAATTAAACTTTGTATTTTTTACCAAAATTGCTGAAAGTGTGGATCCAAGTTGGCAAACTTTTCTGTTAGTAGGTTTTTCTGGCCATTGGATCTCTATTCCAAGTACTCAATCTTGCTATTGTAGTATGAAAGCAGCCACAGACAACATCTAAATGAGTAAATGTGGCTGCATTCCAACAAAACTTTATTTAGAGGCCCTAAAATTTGAATTTCATATCGTTTACACACATCCCAAAATATTTTTTTCAAAATATTTAATGTAAAAACACTTCTTAGCTCTTGAGTAGAATTTAATAGGCAATAGCAAGTGGCAGGCCAGATTTGGTCTTTGATCTATAGTTCGATGATTCCAGATCTAGACTACAAAACTGTGTCAACAAACAACTCCCCATTCCTTATAAGGCCTCCAGCAGTAAATATCTGAGACTGATCCTGTCCTCTTTTCTTCTATTCTGGAGGCCACTGTATATCTTTGAAAAATCTAGCCTCTAAGTAACATATCAAACAGAAGACTTAACTACTGGTACTTGTTTCAAGGCACAGTGTCGGCATGGATTAAGATGCTCTTTCTCAAAGCAGAGTAACTATCTGTAAATAAAGGTGGATGTGGCCCTGGCTGGTTTGGCTCAGTGCATAGAGTGTCGGCCCGCAGACTGAAGGGTTCTGGGTCCAGTTCCAGTCAAGAGCACATACCTTGGTTGCAGGCTCAATCCCTGGCCCTAGTCATGGCACAGGGTGGGAGCAGCCAATCGATGTGTGTCTCTCTCATTGATGTTTCTCTCTCTCTCTGTCTCTCCTCCTCCCTTCCACTATCTCTAAAAATCAATGGAAAAATATCTTCAAGTGAGGATTAACAACAACAACAAAGTAGATGTATCGAGGGGGAGGTCTCAGTAGCAGAGCACAACCAATACAGCTTTGACTGTCTAAAAAAACACTGGACAAAACCAGGCCATAAGCAACACCCCCTCTCATCCCCATCCACCCTTCCCCAAAAAAAGGAGGAACTTAGATTGTATCTTTCAAAAGTCCTTTCCTAGGTGATGTCTCCTCACTGATACATCTCCCAGCAGAGAAAGTGCAGGAAGAGCAGCAGCTTACACACTCTTCATGGGGGAAAGCAAACAAACAGAAAACACAGAACTATCAGCGCAAACATTATAGCCACCACTCTGGTATTTTCAAGAAACCTCTTTGGCTATAGTTTAAGCCAAACCTAGAAAATTAGTCTGAAACCGATTTCTATTTGTGGCTTAAAAAAAAATCAACACAGCCTCATCCACTGTTAATTTCTAAGATGGCATGCAACTCTGTCTTAAGAAGAGTTACTATACAATTTCGATACCATAAGTCTCTAAAAACCTTCTAATAAAGATAATATTAACTTCAAAATAGATATAGATGTTTCCCTGAGTTCAAAGAATTAAATGGAGGTTGGGGTGGGGGCCACAGATATGGTATAGGATATAGCCCACACGTCTGAAGACCATTATATACCAAGAAGCCAGAATCTTTTACATGTTAGTGCCAGCTCCTGACTAATTCATAAATCATTCCTCCAAAAAAATGCAGGCTTATATAATCTATGCCTGGTGTCCCACCATGTCCTAGAACCACAGAAATATTAAACACTAGCTTTGTCAGGAGCCAAATAATCAACAATTTGGGGAGAAGAAATCATTCAGGCCCAGAAATTGACTTCAATTTGAAATGACTCTGCAGGAATTTTGCCCGCTGTTATCTTCCCTGGTCAGACCTGTGCTTTGGTTGTATTGTTACATTTACTGTGTGTGTGAGAAAGTTGTATGCATTTCTAGAATGGCATACAACTCTGTATTGAAGGGTTACTATAGAGTTCCGATACCATAAGTCTCTAAAAACCTTCTAATAAAGATAATATTAACTTCAAAATACATATAGATGTTTCCCTGAGTTCAAAGAATTAAATGGAGGTTAGGGTGGGGGCCATGGGTACACTTACTGTGTGAGACATACAAAAATACTAAATGTAAATTGTTACATTTACTGTGTGTGTGACAGGGCTCTGGATGTTGGGTAGGAGCCCTAGAAGGCAGGATACTACCAAGCCAAAGAGCAATCATCTTATTATGTAAAGACTTTAAATTGAGAGATTTCATAATATGCAGTGGTTGTTTCCCAGACTCTAACCCTCTCCCAAACCCTCATTGCCATCACCAATCATGAACTATTCCACAGAGCTTTCCTGGTCCATGAAGGAAAACTTTTTAGAGATTGTAAGTCACCAAAACTTGTAATAATGAGTTAGTGGCACAAAAAGGACCAAATAATTGTGTCTCTATGGCTCTGAGTGCCATACAGGCCACTATTCAATTAGCAAAGAATCTGTCAGGATGAATCAGACTACCAGCTAATAGAATGGCAGGAAGGGGCTGACCAAGCTGAGGGCAATTCAAAGAGGCTTTCAAAAACCAACTTAACAAGTCTTGTGAGCTTTATTTAAATGTGATGGAAAAGCTACAAAATAGTTCTTTCAAGCTTTCAAATCTCCCTTCTGATCTGCCAATCTTGAGAGAAGAAAAGGGAGTTTCTGAGAACAAGAGGCATCTTCAGGCACTGAGAGTGCTACAAATACAAAGCAAAGCTCGCACATAAATTCTCCAATGCAGGTTTGCCTGCTCCCATGCAGGCTCTGTCTAAAGCCATGGTAAAAGCAGCTGGGGGTGCCCTAGCCAGTTTGGCTCAGTGGAGGGAGTGGCAACCTGTGGACTGAAGGGTCCTGGGTTGGATTCCAGTTAAGGGCACTTGCCTGGGTTGCAGGCTTGATCCCCAGTAGGGGGCATGCAGGAGGCAGCCAATCATTGATTCCCTGTCATCATTGATGTTTCTCTCCCTCTCTCTCTAGCTCTCCCCCTTCCTCTCTGAAATCAATAAAAATATATATTTTTTAAAAAGCAGCTGGGTTCAGTGGAGGGTATTTTCAGTTCTCAGAAAGGGAAATACATAATGAAGCTCACAATTTAAAGCAAAAGCAAATCACAAAAAGCTGTTATTTCACTGATTATCCAGCTCTACCATGTCTACCACAGAGAACTTGACTTCCCTAGGTAATCTGTGAGGAAGTTACCAAACAATAAAATACAATAATGATTGAGATGCAAAAAATCATAATCAGATAAAAAATTAGATAACTGGCTAACTAAAAGCTGGCTCTATCTGCCACTCACTGTTGGGTGACAGTGGCAGACACTGGAATAGAGAAAGATGATAAAAAGGACATCATCCTAGAGTCCCTTCTCCAGATAGCAGCCAGTTAACTTTTTTTTTTTTTTTATGTTTTTATTAACTTCAGAGAGGGAGTGGGAAAGAGATAGAATCATCAATGATGAGAGAGAATCATTGATCAGCTGCCACCTGCACACCCTACACTGGGACTGGGTCTGCAACCTGGGCATGTGTCCTGACCGGGAACTGAATTGTGACCTCCTGGTTCATAGGTTGATGATCAACCACTGAGCCATGCTGGCCAGGCCAGCTAATCTTTTTAAAGGAAGTTAAGCACAGTCCCTCTGTGCTCAAAGCCCTCTGTTGTGAGTTGACCTGGATTCCCTCAAAAAGATGTGTTAAAGCCCTAACTCCCAGTGTTTGCTAACAGTAACTTTGCAGATGTAACCAAGTTAAGATGAGGTCATACTGGATTAGGATGGTCCCTAAACCCAATGACTGGTATCCCTGTAAGTATGCCATGTGAAGACACAGATAAGTAGAGAGAAGAAGGCCATGTAGTGAAGGAGGCAGAGACTATCATAAGCCGAAGAACACTAAGAACTGCTGGCAACCACCAGAAGTGAGAAGAAACAAGGAAGAATTCTTCCCTAGGACTTTTGGAGGGAGCGTGGCACTGCTGACACCTTGATTTCGGACTTCTAGCCTCCAGAACTGTGAGAATACATTCCTGTTAAGCCACCCAGTTTGTGGCCCTTTCTCAAGGCAGCCGTAGGCAGCTAACACAACCTCCACTGGCTTCCTATCTCACTCAAAAAGAAAATCGCAGCACCATTACAATATGATCCGTACCGCCCCTTACCTGGGTGACTTCAGCAACTACTGCTCTCTGCCTCATCACTCCACTCCGGCCACAATGACTCCCCTTCACTGGGCCTCAAACATGAGGCCACACGGCCCTGTCTCAGACCTTTGCAGATGCCATTCCCTCTGCTGGAAGGTTCTCTCCCCAGGAATCTGCAAGGCTGTTCCCTCAATCTTTTTTCAAGGCTCTGCTAAGACTCCTTATCATTAAACCCCCATCTAATTACCCTTCAGCATCTCGTACCCCCTCCCCATATACAGTATATCTCTTTCCCCGAGTCACTTTGTTCTCCATAATACTTAAGACAAGCTAGTGAAATTCACTTAGCTTTTAAAAGGTCCATGGCCCTCTGCAGTGAGAGCAGAACTTTTTCCCTGCTGAATCTCAGTGCACTCTACTGAGCAAATAAATTCTATCAAGGCAGGTGAAATTTTACTCCAAACTGGCTGAGTGACAAAAAAGATTTCTGCTAATTAAGTGGAACAGCAGAAGCCTTTGTAGATGAAGGGCAGGCTCACCACCATTCCTGTGTGAGGAAGAGCAATTTTGAAACAGCCTCTTAAGATTCCTCCTTATCTACAAAATGTCGACTCTCACCTATAATTTTTGTCTCCAGCCACACCCTGTAGAAAGCTACTTAGCCTGGGAAATTGGTGAAGTCAAATCTAAACCTGCGTCCAGCACTGCATTCCTACACACGTTTTTGTTTTGTTAGGGGCCGAGGGGAAGGGCCCAGCAGGTAGGTTTTGATGATGACAATCTCATACTATAAATGCACAAACTACTTGGGAAAGGAAGCCTCTCAGACTACCAGGATCCTAAAAAACAAACATTTCAAATAAACCGGGAGCTTTAAAACTGCTCTTACACAATGATGAGACAATCCAAACCTTTTTTTTTTTTTTTTTTTTTTTTGGCCCTACATCAATACTTTTCCCTCCCTCCTTTACATTTTCAAAACTTTAAAGCAAAAGAGACAGACAGTGAGAGTCTTTCCTCACCTTGGGTTTTGGCCACAGGTCCTGCTGATCCGAGTGCCGAATCACAGCAGTCTTTGAGAGGTGTCTTGACGGGTGTTTCAACTTCAGGCGTCTCAAAATTACCTTCAGAATCCGAGCTGCCAAGGGGGAAAAATGAGGGATTACCACTTTCAACGGTATTTCCGACAGCCTTGACAATCTATCAAAACGGCTATGAAGTCGGGGATTTTTGCCTAACGACACAACCCCCTGGTCCTCGGCACCAATGATTGGCCACGGCCAGATGCTGCGGATTTTTGTCTGGCATCCCGTCTCCCTGAATTCGCCACCATCCTTCAAAGCGTTTCAATCCAGCACCATGTATGTGGATGTCCTCGTTCCCTGACACCCAGGAATAAAAGCTCTTTTCAACGGGCTCCTTTTCTCACAAGAGCCCTTTTCCAGACCCTTCAAAATTAAGATTGCCCCCCTCTCCCCTCCACCCCCTAAAAAAAATTAAGCCAATTCTCGCAGGATGCCTTTTTCTCCGGCAGGCCTCTACCTGTTTTTAACTCCCCCGGTCCGAGGCGGAGGATGCTGTCACCTGCCTTCTGCAATCACACGGGTGACAGCACAGCGGAGACCACCCTTTCTCGCCAGCTGCCAGGGGCATGTCATCACGCGACCTTCTTTCCCAAGAACGTATTTTTTGGGGACACAGGGGGATCCCCGGGTGTGATCAATGACACTGTGAGAGTGTGTGTGCGCGCGCGGGCACGCGCAGGGCCGGGGAGCCGGGAGATGGAAGCTTTTAGAGAAGGTGACTGAGGCAGACCGGGGTGCGGAGAGACCGCAGATTCTGGGTTAGAGGTTCAGAAAGCTCCTATTTGAAAAGGGGGAACGAAAAATACACGGGGAGGATGGCACATCTTGAACTTCCGAACGCACAGCGGGGGGGACCTGGTTGCAGGCAGGGACGCGGCATTGCCACGAAGATGGTCACGCGGGCGGGTGGGCGACCACACACACACACACACACACACACACACACACACACGCACTCAGAGCGAGCAGCGGATGGATGGGCGGATGAATGGATGGGCGGCCGGGTGGACTGATGGCAGCACGTCTGCATCCCAGCGGGGATGCGTGTACTTGCCTGAAACTCAAGGATTTGGTCTCGGCTTGCGAGTCCTCCTCCTCCTCGGGGTCGCCCTCGGGCCCTCCGGCCTCGGCCTCGTCGCCGTCGTCGCCGGCGCCCCCGCCGCGCACCGCGGACCACGTCCACTTCGCCCACTGCACGGGGGACAGGATCTGCCACGGGCTGAACGCCATGAGCGCGGGTCCTCCGGCTCCAACTCCTACGAGGTGGGGAACGGGAGAGCTCCTTTTTCCCCCCCCTTTCAAAATGGAGGTAAAAAACGGTGACAGGCGCCGTTGCCAGCGGAGGAGGCGCGGATGTGGTTAAACGAGCGCCGTCGGGGCCGCGGTTGGAAGCGCTTCCTCTTGACCCGCAGGCAGCGCCGCTTCCTCCCAGTGAGTCCTCCTCCTCCGTCCCCAATGGGGCGGCCGCGGCGCCCCCCTGCGCCCGGCGACTCCCTCCGGGAAGATGCTTGTCCTGGGGCCTCCCCAGGGCCCCGGCCCGCGACGCCCGGCGGCAGCTCGGGGACTCGGGGCGCTCGGAAGCCCAGGTCCCGCTTCCCCGCCGGCGCGCTGCGCATCAGCTGCCGCGGGAGCCGCGCCCCGGGAGCCGCCCCCTCGGACCGTACTACTTGCGCGCGCGCGAGAGGGGTGGCGGCCGCGGCGGCCGCGCTTTGATGTCTGCGGCGCTGCCCCCGAAACCCCCCGCCGCGGCGCCACGATGGTCGCGTCCGCACTGCGGGCAAAGGGGCTTCCCGTCCGAGGCTGGGGGCTGCGGGGCGGAGGACCCAGGCACCCAAAGGGCTCCGTCAGCGTCCCGAACTGGGAAGATCCATTTTTTTTTCTGGGTCCGCGCACGCCGGACCTTCCCCTTTTTTCCTTTTTATTTTTATATTTTCTTTAGGACGTTGCCGATGATGGATCGCACAGAATTTAAGCCCCCTTATAAAAAAAAAAAATATTTTTTTTTTTTGAGGCCGCCTTAGGCTGGCGTTTTCCCTCCCCGATCCTGACAGCGTGGAAGATTTCAGCCCGGTCACCTTCAACCTTAGCACCCCTAGGATTTGGATAATCCGTCAGCAATGCTGCAAGCGTTAGCCAAGGACTGGAAACTTAGATGCTTGGTCCCTCCCCAAACCGCACTCGTGGGCGCTTTGGCGGCCAGGTCTTGGGTGAAGGGTGCTGGATTACCCTGTGAAATGATAGCCTGATTGGTTTCCCATCCTCCTTTTGTGATGCGTCCTTTTCATAACTTCCAAGTCTTTGCTTTCTGACTTCGCTTGCTGCTCCACTGTATGCCAATGGGCTGCCGGGCGAAGGCAGCCTTCAAATTAAAAACCCTCTTCATGTTGGAAGGCAGAACTCTCGGAGGGCTTCTTCAGTGTCCAGTTAGGGATGGCTCCTCTACAGAACACCGAGCTCTTGTACTGTTATAATTTCCCAGGGGTATGGTGCATCCGTGAGGGGGTTGCAGGTCCCCACAGAGAGAGCAGCTCCAGAACTTAGGGACAAATCTTTGTTGATGAATCAGGACTGTTTAAGCAAAAATAATGGGAGGGCTGAGGAGGAGCGCATGGCAGGTTGCCTTACCATAACAGAAGGGCAGGGGTTTGCCGAAGTCTAGATGAAAGGGTTGGGGGTGTCAGGATGGGTATAGAATTTATCCAGCATCTTCTCAGAAGTAAACACAACTGTCATGAGTGTTCTGGAGACTATGAAGAGGTGAAGTAAGCAGGAGTCTTTTTTTTTGTTTTGTTTTGTTTTTTTTTTTTTTTAGGTTTACATGACTATACCACCACACTATCCAACTGTATTTTTAGGTTTATGGTACACCACATAAACCTTTCGATTATAAGGTTCCCCAGGTTCCGGTATTTAACACAAGTGTTTTTGCTGCCTGGAAATAACAGTATCCCATGTAAAAGAGTAACTGGCACGGCCTAGGTCCTGTCCATTCTTCCTCCTGAATAGTTCTCAAATTTTTTCATTACTCAGCAATGTCTCCCAACTGGTTCTACCAGGGGTTTTTCTTACCCCGGGTCACTGCCTGGCTGATCTGTGACTTGTACTCTAGTCTTGCTGCTTCTGCCACTCCACATTCCCAGCATTTTGTTTTCCTAGCCATCATTGGCAGAGAATTGGTTCTGATCCTTTACTATGTCCAAGAATCATCTGGGGCACAAATTCAAAATACCATTAGGACCTGGAAATCTGTATCTTTACCAAGTGTCCTGGGGAATGTCACAGGATACATTTTGGGGAAAATGACTAGTTTGAACCAACTAATTGCTTCCTCCGGAACAATATCCCTTTTGCCTGCAGTTATGCATAGTCCTCCCCCCTTCCTCCACCTTCAGCTCTCTGAGCTTGACTGCCTGAACTTCCGCACCAATTCTGGGAAAGCATGCTGGTTTCTCCATCCTTTTTACCATCTCTCTACCCCAAACATCCAGAAAGACTTACTGTGGCCCTAAGGTCATTTTGAAAGGAGGCACTATAAATACTAGTTATACCAAGACAACAGACATAAACAAGGGCATCTCTGGATGTAAGGTCACCCTACACTTAGCATACTATATATAATATATTTGTTTACTTCTCTGCCCCACTCTGCACCGTAAGCTTTAAGTGGCAGGGACCAACCACATTGGATTTATGATTCATTTTTGTTTCCCCAGGAATTAGGATGGCCACACATTCCGTAAGTGTTTAAGAAATGTGCAGAAAAGGAATATTCTAGTTTACTAATGGACACATGAGTTAGCTAGTGTGAAAAATTCCTAAAATGTGACTCCTCCTGAAGAAATCAGGGTCTTGAACCAGCACAGGGACAACTGATGGCCCCAAGAAGATAAAGCCTGGCCTGTACAGCAGTTTCTTGAAACTTGAGAAGCAAATGCTCAGTGTCTGAAAAAGCACTCCTCTGCAAGCTCCTGCACTCAATGTGGACAGCAATAGAGCAACTGCTCCATAGTTCAAAGTGATTGTACTGCCTAGAAGCACAACTAAGGAGACTAACTGATATGTGGATTTTCTTGTAATGCTGGGCAAGTGGGCAATGTTTGACAACAGGCATTCCAACCAAAGTAAACAATCATTTTGCTGCTTCGTCCTCAACTTCATGGAACGAAATGTCTGCAAATACATGACCATAAGCACAGAAAGGATCCCATCTGTTCTCTTCCTTCCTCTGCCTCCTGCCCTTCACAGAAGCTCTGGATCAACACACCATGAAAATCTAAAAGATAACTCCCTTGAAACACACGACAATGGTAGCCAGGCCAGGCACAGACTTTGAAGCTAATGGATGCTCCGGAAAGATCTGGGAAATGGGTCTTTGAGGTTAAAAATAATAATAATAATAATAATAATAATAATAATAATTATATATATATATATATAATTATTATTATTATTATTATATATATATATATATATATATGTAAGCCAGGTCAAACAAGCACACAACAATCCATTCAGTAGCATAACTACTGTGAGAATGCCCATGGGAACATGGCAGGAGGTGAGGGGCAGAGGTGGGATGGGGCCTAGTTGGGAAGGATCCTGTACACCTACCTGTTAAGGAGTCTGAACTTGATCCTGTAGTGGGGGGAGCAAGCACAAGTACCTACCTTTATAATATAAGGGAGTGACAAGGCCTGGGTGGTAGCTGTGCCACCTGGAAAACACTGCCTTGGCTAAGGGGCAACCCTACCCAGTTCCTGGTACCCAGTGTTGCCACTGAACAATTTTCCAAGAGAAACCAAAATCCTGGGTTTCATAAAAAGTCTCCAATCTTTAAAGTTCTCACTAATTTAAGTCGTCTAAAACTTTGTGGATGCCAACACAGTGCATGACAAACAAAAGCCATCTACCTGTGCACCTGAGTGGCCCTCAGAGCCTGGAAAGACAGAGCGAAGTCATTGGGTTTTGAGCAAGTAACATTTCATTTAGAAACTCATTCTGGCCATCCTCTGGTTTTGTCAGAGGATAGAGCATCAGCCTGAGGACTAAAGGGTCCCAGGTCCAATTCCAGTCAAAGGCATATACCTTGGTTGCGGCCACATCCCCAGTGGGGGATGTGCAGGAGGCAGCTGATGGATGTTTCTCTCTCATCAATGTTTCTGACTCTCTATCCCTCTCCTTTCCTCTCTGTAAAAAATCAATGAAATACTTTTTTTTTTTTTTTTTTTTTTTTAAGAAACTCATTCTGGCAGAAACCTGAGGGCTGTGAAATTACTACTTTCCCTGCTCCCAAACTGCCTCAAGCAGGGGACAGCTTCTCCCCAGAGGGCAAAGGAAGCAAAACTGGAATAAGTGTCCTTATCTTTCTTTCATTCCATTTGTACACTAAGTGTCAGTGCTGTAAGCAAGACAAGCACCACAGGAACACTTTAAAATGGGAGGAAAGGTCTCCTGCTAAGAAAATGGCGTCCCCGACAGCCAGCCTGTGAAATGGGAAGACATCTGTGAGATGATGTGGAGGGAGTGAAGGAGGCAAGGAGGGAGGACAAGGTCAGGATGACACTAAGGAATCACAGAGATAAAAGGGCCACTGAGCTACCAGAAAGGTCAGGCCCACAGACAAACAGGTCAACTTATCTGTATTTTCTAACAACTTAAGAATTTGATGAGCAAAAGACACATTTACTTCGACTGAGATTAAACGTCAGATTGATGAGGTAACCAAAGTCACTGGGCAGCTTTGAAGGTAAGAGAATAATTGAAAAGCACAGATGAGGACATGTACTGGGGGGTAGGGGAGGCATATGTACCACTATTTGAAATACTTCAAACAATAAAAAATGTTTAAAAAGTTAAAAAAATAAAATAGTGCTTTATATCAATAAAGTTTCATTTGACCCCTATAGTCATTCTCTCATGTAGCATCATGTTTTCTCATTCTCAGTTTGCTGACTGAACCAGAAAGGGCGACCACCTGCCAGGAGTCACACAGCTATTTAACACCACAGCTGAATCTAGAACCTTGCCTCCTGCCTTGCAGTACTCTCTGCACTATATCAAACTGCAGGAAAGCAGAATGCCCTGGGGCTAGTGATTCCATTGGTTAGACATTCCTTGAAAATTGTTGTTGCTACTACAGCCTGCTTCCTGCTTATGTGGTACCAGCTGCAAAATCACAGCTAGGATATCCCCCTTCCTCCCTCAGTGGAAAACAGGCATTGTCAATAGGAAGCCTGCTTTCCTTACCGACCTCAGTCTAACTAGGCAAGAGCATGCTGATGTCTGTGCAAGACAACATTGTCAATAACAGCATCTGACCATATTCCTCCCTGTTAACATTACAGTCTTAACCTTGCAAGATCTGATGTTATCCCCTATAGAATATATATTCCACTACCTAAACACACCCAAATCAGGGACATATATTTTATGATGTTTACACTTAACTGGCGTTGTTTTAGAGCCACTTTATGAGGTTCTCTCTATTCCCATCAAATATCATGACAATATGTGTACTGACTTGATAAGAAAATTCATGATAGTTCTCTACCCTGGAGTGTAAGAGTATTAGAGAAATAGTTGTTGAGGACAAACGATATAAATAGAATTAGGTCGGTCTGCCCATTCTACGTGAGGAAAATGACCCTAACATTATTCCTCATTCTCCCCACCAACTACCGCAAATCTGAAGTTGGAAATAAGCAAACCAAAAACTGACACAAAAGATTCACCCTGAGCAGTGAACCATCTTTAAATTTAGAAATACCTTCTATTCCAGTTTGGTTTTTCCTGCCAAACAACATTGCAGTTACAGAGCCAGTCAAACAGGTAAAAATAACTGTTAAGGATTTAGCACATTTTGTTTTCTCTGTTGAGCTTACATTCCTTTTCAGCCCACTAGGCTATGAGAGAAGTAACCCTCCTAGATATGGAAAGTCTCAGATGAGAACCCTCTCTAACTTGCTTATGAATTTCAGTTTCTAACGATGAATATCATTCCAAATTGGAGAGGTCTACTTTACTTCATTTTTCCTGGCTTCTGGGGTGTGGAATCTGAAGCTTGAATTAAAGAGGTTGAAGGAATCCCGGAATTCGAAACAGAATAATATTCCTTATCCTGCAGCCATTTTATTCCCTCTCCTCTACCCTGCCTCCAAAATAAAATAAATCTCCCGAACAGTGTCTCTGGGAGACTAGAGGAACATTGATCACATGGCCCAGATTTTCTGAGATCACCCTGACAGCCAATATTCTACCCACTATCCTAGTAAGAGCATGTCCCATAGTCAATGTGGGAAACACTATCACTAAGATGTTAGAAGGTTACGGATTGGGAGGACACTTGGAAAGGGCAGCAGGGATTCACTGATAGGAAGATGTGAAGAGAAGTGTCCACCAGGAAAAGAATAGAACCACAGAAAGATTCCCAAAATAATTGAGACACCCCCTCTGCCTCAGTCCTCTCTCTGGGGAGTTGGGGGCATTTCATTACTGTAACTGGTGTATTTGTGATGAATAATCTGCCTGTGTTTCTAGGAGATAAAAAAGATGGGAAAGTAGGAAGCAAATTCCATGGCATGATACGCAGCCTTCTGTGACTCCCAGCTTTCATCTGTTTTAGAGTGAAAGGTTAACTGCCATTTTTTGGTTCTGAAACTACATGTGAGGGGAAATGGAAGGAAAATATGTCCTTTTAGTACAAAGTGGGGAGAGGGGAACCTGTTTCCTTTGTGTCTGTTTTAATACTCCAAATATCAAAACATTAGTCATTTACTCACCAATAAGTATCAGCTAAACCAACTAGCTGAATAAATGCACCACACATCACACTGTTCCTAGTTAGTAAAACTAAATATTGTAAAGATGGAGGCAGTACTGCATCATTAATTTGTAGGTCTAATGCAGGTTTCATTCAAAATTCTTAGGGGATTTTTCTTAGGATTTGTCAATATTTAAAAGAGTTAAGAATGGGATTAGGTCTACAAGATATTGGCACATTTATGCAAAAATAGGCATATCCTTGTTTTGTAAAACAGGACAGAAAGCCCAGAAAAAGACCTTGTAAGATATAGGAATTTATCATATGATTTCTTAAAATGTTACAATGTATTTGGGAAGGAAAGATCCTTTCTAATAAAAGAGTAATATGCTAATTGACATCACTCCAACACATAAGATGGCTTTCCCCCTGTGGATACAAGATGGCTGCCACAAGATGGTCTTTAGGAGAGGGCAGTTGTGTGCCATCAGGCCAGCAGGGGAGGGCAGTTAGGGGTTACCAGGCCAGTAGAGGAGGGCAGTTGGGGGAGACCAGGCCTGCAGGGGAGGACAGTTGGGGGGGACCAGGCCAGCAGGGGAGGGCAGTTGGTGAGGACCAGGCCTGCAGGGGAGGGCAGTTGATGGGGACCAGGCCTGCAGGGAAGGGCAGTTGGGTAGGACCAGGCATGCAGGGGAGGGCAGTTGGGGGAAACCAGGCTGCAGGGGAGGGCAGTTAGGGGCAATTGGGCCATCAGGGGAGCAGTTAAATATCGATTAGGCTGGCAGGAGAGTGGTTAGGGGGTGATCAGGCTGGCAGGCAGAAACGGTTAGGGGTAATCAAGCAGGCAGGCAGGTGAGTGGTTGGGAGCCAGCAGTCCTGGATTGTGAGAGAGATGTCCCATATTGGAGAGGGTGCAGGCTGGGCTGAGGGACACCTTGTCCCCTATGCACGAATTGTGTGCACCAGGCCTCTAGTTATTTAATATTAAATAAAATGGTTGAAGAATAATGGGGTGTGTGAATGAAAAGGGGGCTATGTGATAAACCTGACAAGCTCAGGGAGGCCACATGGCAAGCCTGACAAGCTCAGTGATAGAAAGCAATCACATAGGCTGGACTGATCCCAAATTTCTAACTGGGCAGTTATGGCAGGTAGTCAACTCCAAGGCCCAGAGCTTCCTTAGCAAAGGTCAAATCTTTAAGTGAGCCCTGTTTATTGTTCTTATGCATCTAGGATACCATACCTTTGAAAGTTTAGAACAATATTTTTGTTTTGTTGTTGTTAATTCTCACCTGAGGATATTTTTTCCATTGCTTTTCAGAGAGTTGAAGAGAGGGAAGGAGTGAGAGAGAGAGAAAAACATCAGTGTGAGAGAGACTCATTAACTGGTTGCCTCCTGCACGTGCCCCAACCAGGGGCAGGAGCCAACCTGCAACTGAGGTACCTGCCCATGACCAGGAATCAAACCCACACCGTTCTGTGGGCAGGCCAGTGTTCTAACCACTGAGAGCATCACTGGCGAAGGCTAGAATCATTTTCTTTTCCAGATGTCTGAAAAGCACAACTGAAGGCACCAGAACACAAGACCACCAGAGTGGGAAACCATGAAACTCTTTATCTTGCTGCCTGTACACCATCTCCATTGACTGTAAATGTTAATTATCCTCTACCCACCAATGTAAGAAAAAAATAAATGTGTTTCTCCATTTTGCTTTTTATCCAATCGTAGAAATTTCCCCTTTGCTTTCTCCTACCCCTGCTTAATCTGCCACCAATAGATTTCATGTAATCTGCAGAAAAAGAACTGCAGTATTGCTATTCTCTGGAGCATTTTCTCAATCCGTTGAGACCTTGCTTCCGGTCATGTTCTCAAAATGTTGGCTCAAATAAAGTCTTATAAACATTTTCTATAGGTTTGGATGTTCTTACATCAACCATTGGCCATGGGGGAAAAGATCAAGTTAAAATAAATCCTTAGCTCAGAGTTTATACTAAGAAAAATTCCAGATGGATTAGATGGCTAAATAGTAAAAATCAAACCATGGGCAGAAAACAACCTAGAAGCAACAGAATCTGTCAAAGCTCTGTTGGAAGGATAACTGTCCACACTTTGAAGTAATTAATGAAATCACACACAAAATAAAGACTGTAGATTTGGCTACATAAGAAGAATAGGTTTTTAAATGTTTGCCTTCAAATTAAGGGGCAAATCAATAGGCTGTGGAAAATAGCAGCAACCAAAAGCTGAGAAAGTTCTATTCTAAGGAACTCATGAAAACTTGCCCTAGCCAGTTTGGCTCAGTGGATAAAATGTCAGCCTGTAGCCTGAAGGGTACTGGGTTCGATTCCAGTCAAGGGCATGTACCTTGGTTGCAGGCTCGATCCTGACCCAAGCTCTGGTAAGGGTGTGTGCAGGAGGCAACCAATCAATGTGTCTCTTTCATATCGATGTTTCTCTCTCTCTTTCCCTCTCTCTAAAAATCAATGGGAAAGTATCCTTGGGTGAAAATTAAAAAAATACAAAACAACAACAACCAAAAAACTAGTCCCATCATCCATACCCCAACAGAGAAATGAATAATCTTAACTGTTTACTCTGCGTCAGACACTATGCTAAGCGCTTTCCATTTAATCCCCATCCTCTTGCCCCATAGTCTCACAAGGAAGGTGTTATCTTGGACTGGTCAGGTTGGCTACATTTCAGCTTCTGGAGGACGGGCTCCTGATCTGGGTGAACAAAGAAGGATCTCAGAAGATCATAACCTCTTTGAAATTGGATGCACAATTATGTGAGTGTGCATATTCGCATCCATCCCTCCACCTCCTCTTCCCTACTTACAAACTCCACTCCAGGAATAATGCGTTAGGCCGATGAAAGGTTAATTTTCTAATCTGAAAGTGGAACAAGCAGATTTTTTTTTTTTTCTAACGGCCACAAGAAAGTTCTAAATGAAGGAGTTCTTACACAGAGAAGCCAGACCTGCCAGAAATTAATACAAGCAGCAGCTAGCAAGCTGGCGTGACATGCAGTGAGTGGAAAGGAATGTCCAGTGGTCAGCCTGTGAAACTAATATAACTGACCTGCTGCTGTCTAAAATGCCCACCCACTTTATTCAGAGGCATTTGCCTGGAGAGCCCTAAAAATGGGAGCTCTTTTTAAGATAAATCCTCAAGAACCTCATGAGCACAATGCGGGGGCTCCTCTGGAGACGTAGAAGGGGACCTAGGCAAGTGAGGGGTCCTAAATTTTACGCCCCATTAGCTTCAGGGTAAATTCAGCCTTAGCCTGGCCCAGAGGGCAAGAGAGGCCCCCTCTGTCTCAGGAGCAGTGCAGCCGGCTTCAACTTGGTAAATGAGGGAAGGGGTCACACTGACCTCTTCTATCTTTCTAGAGCACACGTGTCAAACACAAGGCCCTCGGGCCAAATCCGTCCCGCCAGGCCTTGCAATGTGGCCCACACCGCGCTGTCATCACTGCACTCCGCTGCGTTTCCATCACAATGACAGTTTATGACTGTTCAGTAAACCATTCGGCCCGCGATTTAGGCTGGATTTTAGATTTTGGCCCCTTCTCTGATTGAGTTCGACACCCCTATTCTAGAGGAAATGAAAAATGTTAACCGCTGGACACTTGATAATATTATCGAAAGATACCTCCTCCATGAATTGTGAAACAGAACTCAGAGTTCTGTTCCTTTGTACCAGTGAATACACACACTCACACTCTAAGATCCAAAAAAGAAACAAATGCTCCTTTAGCCCACTGTGCCTTCGGCACCCTCATCCTTTGAATTTCCACAAGACCACCATGGTAGAGTCTGAATCCCCCCACATCCATGATTTCCTTATTTCTTCCAGGGAAAGAACCTTCTGAGTTTTTTCTGGACACTTGGCCACCCAACTGGAGCCATATTTCCCAACTAGACCCCTTCTCTGTGGCTAGCTGTGGCCTCGTGACTCAGTTCGGACCTGTAGGATGTGAGCCAACGGTACATGCAACTTCGGGGCAATGTCTTCAAAAAGAAAACTACTTATCTCACACGCTCCTTCCCGCATCCCGTAGGCTGGGGGAGAGCCATATTCTGTTGTGCGGATGAGGATGAAGGGGTGCAGAATACGCCACCCCAAAGTGTTCCACTGTGGCTTGTGGATTACTCTGAACTAAAGTCAATCAAGACCAAGGAGACTTAAGGAAAATATTTACCTCTTCCTTAACTACCTCTAGGGCGCCTGTCTCAAAAAGAGAGCTATTATAGAGATACCTGTGTGGCAGGGCAAATGTCTAATTACCAAATATCTGCTCATCTATCTTCCTGTGACTTACCCTCCTTTCCTTTGAAGTCCCAGACCGCACCCCATTCCTTAGGGACAGCACGTAAGCCTCAATTTGCCTGACTACCTTTGAATCCCATATTTTTATGCATATCCCATATAAACAAAGTTAAATTTGTTTTTCTCTTGTTGATCTGTAGTATGTTACTAGACCAGCAAAAGAATCTGGGAGGGAACCAGGGAAAATCTGTCCTGCCCTACAAGGACCACACTTGGGAGATGGTGAAGCAGCAAGACAAATAGACCCAGGCCGGGCTGACCTAGTGGAGCAGAACAGCCTGCTGCCTAAGCACCAACAGGCGACTGTTCAGTGGGAGATAGATAAAAGCCTATCTTCTTTGCACTATTGTACCGTTAGGTCTCTTTGTTGCAGCATTAACTCTATAACTTTTGGGGGAGCGTTTCAGCATCTAAATTCCCTGAGGTAATGATTTAGGAAGAACCTGCCCTAATTTCATTCCACATCATTTGTGAGGATTATATTTGGTTTCC
This sequence comes from Pipistrellus kuhlii, assembly GCF_014108245.1. Lineage (NCBI taxonomy): Eukaryota > Metazoa > Chordata > Mammalia > Chiroptera > Vespertilionidae > Pipistrellus > Pipistrellus kuhlii. The sequence continues at coordinate 167,309,985 of NW_023425529.1, forward strand.
TTCAAAAAGTCATCTTATATCTATCTCAGTGGTGTCCTTTTCCTAAAACCAAAATTCCTCCAACCATGAGACTCAAACTTGCTATGTGGATGAGGCAGTCTAACTGTTATGGTCATAATTGATGAGTCTATTAATATTAATAAATAAAAAAAGGAAGCAAAGAGAAGGTGGACATCATAAGCATAGTCATCTGGCAGCTTCACCAGGAAGCTACAGCATCATGCTCCCCAGGGAACCAGGTGTCCACTCCCTGCAGATAACTGGGGGAAGGGATCAAACACAGTGGGAAATGAGCACATGAGCAGTGAAGTCGGGCAATGTAGGGAAGGTGCTTGCCTGTCAATCTAGCCTGAGGCACAATGGATTGCCTAGAAGGGTGGAGCCACTGCCAGCCTGCAAATTCTTGGAAGGTTAAGACCCCAATACAGAGCTCTCTCTCTCTCCTGCTTGCTCATTCTTGTGCTCTCTTGTTCATGACCTGCACTCACCCATGTGCTAGCCTGCCATGTGGCCTTAAGGAGCCACCTGGTCCATGTCACATGGACCCCACGTGCAATAGACTGCAGCTGGGAACATAAGCCACGCTGGCCAGATGCTGGACTGGACTGGACTTTAATATGGAACAGAAACACCCTGGCTGGTTTGGCTCTGTGGATAGAGAATTGGCCTGCAGACTGAAGGGTCCTGGATTCAATCCTGGTCAAGGGCATATGCCAAGGTTGTGGACTTGATTCCCAATGGAGGGTGTGCATTGGGAGGCAGCCAATTGATGATTCTCTCTCATCATTGATGTTTCTCTCTCTCTCTCTCCCTCTTCCTTACTCTCTAAAATCAATAAAAATACATTTTAAAAAATATATGAAACAGAAACTCTGGGCACTGGTCTTAATCCTGGCCCTACTGGAAACAAGATTGGACTTTTTCCATGGTGGGTTGGGACCTTAGTGGGGAGCTCCATTAATTTTACATCACCAATAAAATTTTCCCACGAAAACCTATCCTCCTGTGGAGGCCTCAGGACATTCTTCTTCTTCTTCTTCTTCTTCTTCTTCTTCTTCTTCTTCTTCTTCTTCTTCTTCTTCTTCATATATATTTTTTATTGATTTTTTACAGAGAGGAAGAGAGAGGAATAGAGAGCTAGAAGCATTGATGAGAAAGAAACATCGACCAGCTGCTTCCTGCACACCTCCCACTAGGGATGTGCCTGCAACCAATGTACATGCCCTGGACCAGAATCAAACCTTTCAGTCCACAGACCGACGCTCTATCCACTGAGCCAAACCAGTTTCGGCCCTCAGGAAATTCTTTTCCTCGAGGCATCCTAAGTACTCCACTTCCACCAATAATATAATTGTTAGAATATGCCACCCCAAAGTGTGCCACTGTGGCATGTGGATTACTCTGAACTAAAGTCAATCAAGACCAAGGATGATGAGCCAGATACAGAAAGTCACCAGGGCACAAAGCCCCAGATGCCTGGAAGGGGCAAAATTGGGAAAACAAAAGCTTTACCCCCAGGGTAATCTATCCTCCCCTAGCATATCACTGGTTAGGCAGTTTAGACTCTCCCCCCCCACCACCACCACCACCTTTTCCCCCTAAAGATAATATCTAGGTCTCAGCTGTATTTCAGGTCCAGGCCCAGAAAAGCAGAAAAACCAGACAAGTAACATCGTGGCTGCCTCAGGACCAGCTGTAGTGACTTAATGACCCCCTGCCCAACACCAACTAATCAGTGCAGACCATGACAGGAGTGGGTGGGGAAGCACACCTGGAGAGCTGATGAATATTCTATTGAGAACCTCCCCCAAGATCTCCCCTAAGATTTTCACCTTCAAGATTGAGATAAATACACTTAGGACAAACGACCCAGGGTACCCTCTCCCTCCAAGAAGTATGCCCACACCATTCCCTCGCCCCTCCTCTTCCCCCACAGGGACCTCTAAGGGACCCCATGAGACTTGCAACCAGGGGGGCAATGGGCAGCTGCAGCTCATCTGGGACTAATCCCCTGAACTTGTCTCCAAGGCCCCCTTTTGTCTCACTTCCCCATGAGCCAAAGCAGCCCAGCCCAGGCGTTGCCCTTCCTTGTTTCACTGTCCTGAGTGTACTTTTGCTGCCTTCATGGACCCAATACCCTTTGGCTCAGTGCTGCGTAGCCCTTCCCTTTGGACAGCACCACCCTCTCTCCCCCTTACCTTGCATGCATTCAACTTTTCTCGACTCACAGTCTGAGGTGGCTATGTAGCCTGCCTGCACATCACTGGCTTTAATCTTTCAATAACTCTCCTGAACACAAGATAAGCCCACATTTCTCCCTACTGAAATGTCTTCAGGTGTAATACTGCCTGTCTGGAAATTAGGCGGTTGCATCTTTAAAGATGATAGGTGTGGGCCAAAAAGCTGAATGGCAACAAAGGGAGCCAACACTTAGGTGCTCACAAAGGCCAAGTCTTTCAGGCAGAATGGATTTGACATTATAGGAAGAATATTAACTTTTTTGGGGGAAAAATAATATGATTTTATAAGTCCAGAAATGCTGTATAGTAAACAAGTGCTTTCCCAATTCAAAGGCTAAAATAATAACTGATCCACATTCTATAAATGAATTCATCATTATTGTCCTTTGGTTTGAATGCTAACTGGTGTTAGTGATCATTTCTAGCACTTACCTACCCACAAAGTATGTTTTTAGAAGTTGTTTTCTTCAGTCCATAGGCCGACGCTCTATCCACTGAGCTAAACCGGTCTCCAGAAGTTGTTTTCTTATTGACTCCTAATTCACCAAGTTATTTTGCTGTATCACAGATTTTCCTTACTGCTCTTTCCAGTACCTCATCATGTAAGACATTGAAGGGGACTACAGTTTTGCTACCCTGAAGCTACTCTTTCGGTTGTTGATTTTAAGCGGTTATTAGGAAATAAAAGATGCAGAAAGAATATTTGGCCGAAACCGGTTTGGCTCAGTGGATAGAGCGTTGGCCTGTGGACTGAAAGGTCCCAGGTTCGATTCCAGTCAAAGGCATGTACTTTGGTTGCGGGCATATCCCTAGTAGGGGGTGTGCAAGAGGCAGCTGATCGATGTTTCTCTCTCATCAATGTTTCTGACTCTCTATCCCTCTCTCTCTTCCTCTCTGTAAAAAATCAATAAAATTATATTTAAAAAGAAAGAAAGAAAGAAAGAAAGGAAGGAAGGAAGGAAGGAAGGAAGGAAGGAAGGAAGGAAGGAAGGAAGGAAGAAAGAAAGAAAGAAAGAAAGAAAGAAAGAAAGAAAGAAAGAAAGAAAGAAAGAAAGAAAGAAAGAAAGAATGTTTGACCCTCCTTGCCTGCCCAAGAGATTCAGGTGGAAAGAACATCTTCAGTCGTTCACCTCAGCCTAATTGGCATTGAGTATGGTGGCTGGGAGAGCTCCAGGAAAGGGGCCTGATAGCTACATCACCCCTTGTGTCCCATTGAAGCAAGAACTTGCCCTACATGTGTGTTCTGCTCTTCCTCAATTACCTCTAAATCGCCTATTTTCACTCTTAACATCTAAAATCCCACTCCCATCCCTTCGCCCAAAATGACATATGTACCAAATTTTGCCTCACTATCTTTGGAGTTTTCATGCTTATGTGATTTCCCCATGTGTGAGTGTTAAAACTGTATTCTCTCCTGTTAATTGGTCTGGTCTCTGTTAACTTGATCATAAGCTCAACTAGAAGAAAGATGGGAGGAAAAGTATTTTTTTAGCCCCACAGTATAGTAATAGAATATGTGTTTTCTGTTTCCTTTGGCCAATGTGAATATTTCTCTCTTTTTTGAGTCCAGCAAAGCTAGAGAGGGGTCCGGTTCCAGAGTAGGGGCTGCTGAGGATTGAGAAAATGAAAGAAAGAGACAAACATAGAGATGGAAGAATAAAGCTGGGCCCAGGTGAAAGGGCAGGGCGGGTGGGGCTAACTCCTGACTCCATTTTGTACTGTGAGGCAGGGCAGAGCTATCCTCCATTTTGTGTAACTGGACCCTAGCCCTCACCCAAACAATCAGGCTCAGCCAAAGCAGTGACATCACCACCTCTATAAAACCCCTTGACCTGTTGAAGCTTGTCCTCTTCCGCCATGCTGTCGATGTAAGTGGGACAGAGCCCATGCTAGCATGGAATTCAGGCTTTCTGCAATTGCATCGGGCTCGGCTCCCTGGTGGTCCTTGGGGATCATGAAATCTGGGCGTAACACAGGTGAGACCACTGTCCTCTGACAGAGACAGGGACAGGGAGTAAACAGCCATTACAGCGTGTTTATTTTATACAACAAAAACCAGGAAGTTTTACTGGAAGTCAAGACAAAGGAGATTCTGTGCATTCTTGGGTGGGCCCGACTATTCATTCCTGTGCTTGGCTGGATTTCAATAACCAAACCCGCCCCCTGGCACCTGGGCTGAAGGTCAAGCTGACCACACTCCTGCCTCTGGCAAAGTGTGTTTCCAGCAAGTGGCTTTGCTGAGGCCACTGGATTCAGCTGACAATCATGAAAGAAATGCCCGTGCGCTCTCTACTGACCAAGGCACAGGTAGTACAGAATAGAACGTATTTGTTTTAACAATAATGTTCTGAACTAATAATGTCACTGACTCCAAACCCCAGATCTCACAGACCAGAGGAATTTGTACTTGGCATGGACCTCGGCCAGAGAGCGCTGGCTCCAGTATCCTGGTTTTCCGATGAGCAGATGAGTTCCTGAGTCATTAAGCATCGCCTGGGGAGTACTCAGCCCCAAAGCCCGCACTAGGACTCCTGACTCTCGAGTGGGGAGCACGAATTCTAGCTTTCTCCCCGACCCTGAAGGAATGTACACTGGGTAAGTGTAACAAAGATATATGGATGCAAGTGGCCACATGCTGACCTGACAAGCACAGGGGAGGCCTGCATGGCAGTCTTGCAAACTCAGAGGCCTAAATTTCAGACATAAAGGATGGTCTGAAATTAAACTTTAAACGCAGTGATAGTGGGCAGTTACATCCTAGGCCGGTATCTTCACTGACAAGGTCAACCTTTACCTTAACTGAGCCTGTCTTTTTTTGCATCTATGACAACATAACCTTGAAATGTCTGCGCAAGTTATAACTTCCCTTTTTCTGGAGCCCTCGGGGCCCAACCAAATGTGGTGAGCTTCCAGGACAGATACCACAAATTCCTTCATTATCATGTTAATTGTGCCAGCACCCACCTAAGTACATGTCTATTTTACTTTTTATCCACTCCCAGGGGTTTGCCCTCTCCCCTCCCCCACCCCTTTGCTTTATCCCACCTCCTTAATTTATCACCAATGAATTTCATGTAACCCACCTATGTCCCTCCTTTGATTGCAATATGTAAATACAGATGTAACCCGCCATTCTCTGGAGCATTATCTCAATTTGTTAAGGTACTGCTTCCCAGCATACGTCGACAGTTCAGCTCAAATAAACTCATAAAAATTCTTTACAGGTTTCAATGTTTTTTTGTTTTTTTTTACGTTAACAGTTGGAATGTCTCAAATAAACTCACAAAAATTCCTCACAAGTTTAAATGTTTCTTACTTAGCAACGCTCCCCACCCAATTGACCTCATTTAAAAAGGCAACAGGAACTATCTGATAAAGCAAAGCATTCTTCTGTATAAAAATAACATGGTGGTTTGTTTTTTAAAATATTTTAGTCCTGGCCTGGCAGCTCAGTTGGTTAAAGTGTCAACCCACTGCACCAGTGTTGCAGGTTCGATCCCTAGTCTGGACACATAACACATACAAAAATCAAACAATAAATGCATAAATAAGTGGAACAAGGAATCTCTCTCTCTCTCTCTCTCTCTCTCTCTCTCACACACACACACACACACACACACACCACACACACACACACACAAATAAATAAATAAAAATTTAAAACTATTTTAAGCCCTAGTTGGTTTGGCTCAGTGGATAGAGCATTGGCCTATGGATTGAAGGACCCTGGGCTCGATCCCCAGTATGAGGCATGCAGAAGGCATGTCGTGGCTCCTGATGCACACATGGGTGGGAAAGTAACTAAGGCCTAACTAAACAGTCGGTTCACTCCACCAGCAACACACACACACACACACACACACACACACATCTCTCCCACCCGAGAACGCTTGGTTCAGCACAGGGCACAGTGCCCAAGCACTGTGTTTCCTGATAATCTCTCTACACTTTTAACCACGACCCCTCCCACTGTCTGTAACAAATCTGGGCCTTCTGGCAGGATCCTGGAGAAGGAGGAGCGTCCTCAGGGAGGGAGACAGATGAATAGCTGCCACAGGAGCCACTGTGGGAGAAGTGGCATCTAGCTAGCTACCCGCAGCGCATCCCGCAGGCTCCCCTGGGGTCAGGCAGAGTCCGCTCAGCGGCACCGGTGGGCAGTATGTGCAGACACGTGCCTCTGCACTGGGATTAGCCAACACGGTGGGCACGTTCATTAGTCACTGGCCTTTGGTTCAATAATCCCTTTATTTTAAATGCTTTGTGAGCCTCAAGTAATGACAGCAGGTAGACACATTCCCCAGGCTGCTGGTGCCAGGAATGGGCACACGGAGACCGTGTGGCCACATTCTCAGCCTCATCCTGCCACTCCCGGTATATCTGTTTGGTACAAAGCTGCCTCCGATGTTCCCAGAACTCGCTCTCCCTCCGCAGCCGCCAAACTGAAATACATTATTTAACTCAAATATTCAGGTGTCAAAATATTGTGCTGGAATCTTTCTTTCCCCCCTTTATATGTTGACTTTGTTTCTTCAGTAAGATATTCAGAATTGCTTTATCTTCAGCAACTTAATTAAATCTGCTCATTGAAAAACATCTCTTGAGTGACTCAGCTTGGGCAAGGGACGCCAAGGGACCAGCACATTCTTCTTGAACTTGACATATGAATCAGACCCGTTAGGGACAGCCTAATGCAAGGGGCTGCTGTGTTTCACACACCCCGAGCCTCCTCCAGCGATGAATGCCGAGGAAAGCTCAGGATGACCAAAAAAGGAAGCGACGTGACAGAGGGAGAGGGAGAAAGGCGTGTGGGAGGGAAACCCACTGCTGGCTGCAAAAGAGAAGCGCAAACCCCCGTCCACACTCCCCTCCAGACTCCTGGGAAGGCAGAGCTGCTGCTCCTGGGGAGACAGCTCCGGGCTGATGAGCAGTGCAGCGTCAGAAAGCCTCCCTGCCTTGTGCAGAGCGCGAGCGATCTGGGAGGTGATGCTGTCAGAGCATTCACACTCTACCCCAGATACACAGTGCAGCCCTGAACGGAGCCCTGGCTCAGCGGGGGCACCATCGCCTCTGACAGCTGTATGTGTGAGACTGCCACGGCTTTGTGAGAGGAAAGTCAGGGCTGGCAGCCCAGGCTCATGCACACACACACACACAGACACCTGTGTACAAACACACACACACCTTCCACACTGTGCACACACACATACCTGTGCACAAGCACACACACACCTCCCACACACCCTGTACAAAAACATACACACATGCCATGCACACCTGTGTATACATACCTCCCACACACACCTGTGCACACACACCTTTCCCACACACACCTGTGTACAAATTCACACACCTCCTATTCACACCTGTGCGAGCACACACACACACACACACCTCCCACACACACCTGTGCACAAACACACACCTGTGTACACACACACCAGTGCAAATACACACACCTGGGCACAAACACACACCTCCCCCAAACACATCTGTGCATACACACACCTCTCCCACACACACCTGTACACAAACACACACCACCCACTACACATCTGTGTGTGTGCACACACACCTGTGTACACACATACAGGCTCATATACAGACCTTCCCCACACATACCTGTGCACATAGACACAGACACACTTCCCCCCCACACAGTCACACACAGATATATATACACACCTCTCAGATTGTCACACATACCTATGCATGCAAATACCTCTCTTCCCACATATACACCTGTGCACATGCACACACATATACAGACTTCCCACACAGTCACACACACACATCTCACACAGTCACACACACAACCCTGAAGTACTTCGATCCCATCACATGGACCTCCTCAGGCCCACTGACGATTCAGACAGGGGAATGGAATCAACCAAACAAGACAGACAATTAGCAGGGGTATGAAAACCACTTTTACTTGAAAGAAAAAGACCGTCAACTGGAAAGGACTGCTGGCACAAGGAGACATTTAAGTGTAGACCTAGGACAACTAAGACTGAGAAAAAGGGATGCTGGAAGAGTCAGTCCCGTAAGTATTGGAGTGTGGGGTTTTGGTGTCTGAAGAGTAGGCCTCAGGGGCTGGAATAACCCACTCTGTCGGGGAAGGCTCTGCATCCTGCTGGATCCCCTTCCTCTCCCTGAATAAACCTTCTGAAAGCACCCATTTGCCAGCAGGGAGTTTCAGCAGCCACCAGAGGGCACCAGAGAGTGCTGTCACATACTCAATCAATAAACCTTTGGAGAGAATTTCTTCGAGATTTATCTTTCGGTAAATACAAAAAGTCACAAGGAGGCCCCTCTGCGTGGCACAAACACCAGTGATTCAGCCAGTGAGCACCCATGAGCAACAGGAAGACGGACGAAGACGTCCAACTAATCAGAAGCCACAAAAAAATATGCGAACCATGCGATGTGGAGGAGTGGAGAGAAGCAACACACCCAAGAGAGGTAGGATCCTAGCCGGCAGAAGGAAACAGGTATCAAAATATTAAATGTCATCCTTCTTCGTTCCCTAATCTAATCTCTTCTACGCATAGTTTATGTCAGTATCAGAGGACTTTCTCACTTTAAGCCCATCCAGCAACAGAGCTGGCTGAAGAAAGTCTTGCTCACCTCAGGCTAATTTCAGCAAAAAGAACAAACAAACCAACAACTAAAAAAACCACCACCAAAAACCACAAAACAAAACAACAAAAACTAAGCAGATGGTTGCTGGCGCCCCCTGGTGGGAGAGCTGGAGAACAGCGCCTTTTACCTGGCAAGAAGCAGGAAGACAACAGATGAGAGAGGCCCACTCCAGACTATACCTGCTATCTCTGTCTCTCTTCTTCCCCGCTAGTGTCAGTTGCCCCTAAAATCCGGGCACACATCTTAGTTCTAATTTTGTCCCCAAGGCAACCTGCCAACTTACATTTGGGGTATCAACTGTAAAGGTGGCCCATGTTCTTCAGAACTTGACTTGTGCACCCAAATGTCATCATCACGGGCCACTGGACATTTATAAGGAGCCATCGCTTCCCGCATGGGGAAGCCAGTGAATTCAAAGGTTTGAAAAGGCAAAGGAAGGAACAGAGGGAGGGACAGAGACAGGCAGACACAATTGGACTCAGAGAAACGCTTAGAAGAAGATGTCTGGCAGGTAAAATGTCAGTCTGCTTCCAATTGAAGCCTTTTCTGGTTTTGTTTTCTCCAACTGCTATATATATTTAGGAACAATTTTTATGTAGCCATAGAAACATAATATTTTGCAGTTGTTAGAAAAGTAAAATTAAAGCAGGATTCGGGCACAGATAATTCAGCAAAGAAACCCAGGAGAGGCCTTCTACCTGCAATACAGTTTATAAGTATTTACCTACAGGATGGGATGGACAATATTTTCTCAAACATTTCGTTTCCTGACACTGTTATCAGCGGGGAGAGCGCCATAAAAACGTACTGTCTAGCAGACAGACAGAAGCCTCCGCTGGTGAATGAGCTGCCTCTGTGGCAGGCCCGTTTTGGAAGTGACGGGTAATTTTGTTTCCTCTGCTTCAGCCAGGTTCCACTACACTGGAATCCCAGCTCTACCATTTAGCAGCTCTGTGGGCCTGGGTTTCTCAACTTTTCCAGGCCTCAGTTTAGTCATCTCCAAAATGGAGAAAATAAGCTACACTTCACTGGGCCCATGAGAGAATTAAATGAGACAATGCATAGGCTGCAGGATACCGGACGGACACTCATAACTTTTATATATATTGTGTATGTGTGTTTCCATACTGGAAAAAGTCTATAAAAGTTTTATTATAGTACTAGAGGCCCACTGCCTGGAAATTCATGCGCTGGAGCGGGGGTCCCTCAGCCCGACCTGGCCCCTCTCATAGTCAAGGAGCCCTCACGGGTGGGAGGCAACCCAGCGATCAGGGTAAGGTGATGCCTCATCACACCTCTGCTGCTGCCACTGCCCGCAGCACAAGCCTCAGCCGGCCCTGGTTACCCGAGTTTCAGGTGGCCCTGGGCAGCTGGGCAGCCTCCATCCGAGGCTTGCCTGTGCCTCAGGCTGGCTCTAGGTGGCTGGGGGGTTGAGGGGACTGAGTGCCGCCATCTTGTGGCTGTGGGCACTGCCATCTTTGAGGGTGGGGCAGTCAATTAGCATATTCCCTTCTTATTGGCTATGGGTGCCACCATCTTTGAGGGCTGGGCAATCAATTAGCACATTCTCTCTTTATTGGCTGCCGGTGCTGCCATCTTTGGGATGGTGTGAGGGTCAATTAACATATTCCCTCTTTATTATATAAGATTAGGGGATCCTGTAGAACCAAGACCATTGGAAAACACAAATAGTTACATTACGATTCATAACAGTAGCAAAATTATAGTTATGAAGTAGCAAAGGAAATAATTTTATGGTTGGGGGTCACCACAACATGAGGAACTGTATTAAAGGGTCGCAGCATTAGAAAGGTTGAGAACCATTGCTCTAAAGTAAAGCCTCTTTGCAAGATTCCTGGGAGCTCAATAATATAACATGCTGTCAGACTTTCATAGGGACATGCAGTATAAGACAGATGTGTGGATTATATTTGAAACAGAACTATTCTGCTTTCAGAAAATAGCTATGGCTCTAAAGCTTTTATGTAATACCTCTAAGCCAAATATAATTTCTTCTGCCTAAAATTGCTATTAATAACATTTGCAGCAGACATAACACGAGACTGGTCAAGGTGAAATTGTACTATGTATAGGCCAAAAAAAAATTATATCCAAAGTATTCTTAAAAGTAAGAATTCTGGGAATAAAGAAATGAGAAAGTAAGGGGTTCTCTCACTCTCCAAGGTTACCAAGTGGCCCTAGGAAGAAGTGGCAGACACAGGGGGAGTAAAGAACAGAGGTTTGTCATTTGCCATTCCTTATATAAATCTACTGGAACTTTATATATTACCATAAAAATAAAGTCTAGACTGGGCACGAAAAGTGTAAGTCTAACAAAGCCTGCAGATGACCTGAGAGTATTTGAAGGCACCATGTTTCCATACAGGAAGCTAAATTGTTGAAAATGAAACCTTTGAATCTAGATCAATGGAAAGTCCATGAGAAAAGCTCAATCATGAATGTCCTTTTTCCCCAAGCTCCATTCACAAGGTCACCTCCACTTACCTGACTGGCAAATGTCCAGTGCCTAATACTATTAAAATTTGTTTTAGATTTTGGACATTTCAAAATGCTTCTCTCTGCTCATGTAAATTCCCACATAAATAATAAATAATGGTCACAGTGCCTGAACATAATAATACAGCCGATTAATATTTGTTGAGTGAATGAGAATGGGAAGAGAAAAACCATCAAAGGTTGAACAGAAGGAAAGCAGATGTAATACCAAATTTTAAAAATGGCATTACAAATCTGTGGGAAAAGAATGGATTGTTTAACACCTCAAACTAGTACTGGAGTAACTGATTAGCTATTTTGAAAAAGAACAAATTAAAGCCTTACCTGACACTAGTGAATCAAGAAATTTCAGATAGAGTAAACAGTTTGTTATATAGAGAATGAAGTCATAAAACAACTAGAAGAAAAAATTATCTCCTTCTGGGATAGGGATGAACTTATGATACTCAAAGGCGGAGCAATAAACCCCAAAGGAAAACATGATAGATTTATTTACATTAAAAAGGAAATGTAATGTGGTATTCTGAAAAAGAAAAGGGATATCAAGTAAAAACTAAGGACATCTGAATAAACTATGGACTTTAGTTGATAATAATATACCTGCGATGGTTTCATCAATTGTAACAAAAGTACTCTTCTAATATAAGATGTTAGTAATAGGAGAAACTGCTTGTGGAATCGATGGGGACTCTGGATATATCTGCTCAACTTTTCTATAAACCTAAAACTGTTCTAAAATTAAAAGTTCACTAAAAGGAAAATCTCCTCCCCCAAAACAAAAGTGGTGGCCAAGGGTTAACCGATTTACATAACACAACAGCTAGGTATATAGGTCTGTGGAATCAGGCTATCTAGATTTAAATCTCAATTGTGTCACTCTAGCTGTGAGACTCTGTACAAGCTATTGAATCTCTCTGGGCCTGTTTCCTCGTGTACAAACTGGGAATTTAACACTGTACCCACCTTTCAGGGTTATTTTGAGAATCATGTAAGTTAATGCATGTAAGAGACTAACTTTTCCTAGCACATAGTAAGTGCTCAATAAATAATAACTGGCTTCATCATAAAGAACTCTCACAGCCTGGCCGGCTGGTGTGGCTTAGTGGTTGAGTGTTGACCTAGGAACCAAAAGATCACAGTTTGATTCCTGGTATGGGCACGTGGAATCATATGCCCAACATGATCCCAGTGTGGGGCGTGCAGGAAGGCAACCTCCCTCATCATTGATGTTCCTTTCTCTTTCTCCCTCTCCCTTCCTCTCTGAAATCAATACGGATACTTCTTTAAAAAAAAGAACTCTCGCAAATAAATATTTTTTTAAATATATTTTATTGATTTTGTACAGAGAGGAAGGGAGAGAGATAGAAAGCTAGAAACATCGATGAGAGTCATCGATCAGCTGCCTCTTGCACACCCCCTACTAGGGATATGCCCGCAACCAAGGTACATGCCCTTGACCGGAATCGAAACCGGGTCCCTTCAGTCCCCAAGCCGACGCTCTATCCATTGAGCCAAACCGGTCTCGGCAAATAAATATTTTTAAAATATATTTTTTATTGATTTTAGAAAGGATGAGAGAGGAGACATAGAAACATCAATGATGAGAGAGGATTATCTATCAGCTGCCTCCTATTCGCCCCCTACTGGGGATTGAGTCTGCAGCCCAAGAATGTGCCCTTGACGGGTTAACAAATTCACCCATCCCGCAGCCCACTCTGGCTACTCACCAAAACAGACATTAGATAATCTTTGCTAGCTGGGGATAACAGCAACTGTGTCCTTTCCCCCACCCCCAAACCCTTTCTCTTCTTGATTTTTAACACATGTACCAGCTGGGAGAAGCTGTGGGGTGGAGGTGTGGTGGAACACAATTGGCCACTGATGCTAAAACAAAGAAGAAACGATGGGGCAAAGCTACACTTGAACCCTCTTGAATTTCAGTCCTTGATAGAGTACCTATCCTAACCTTTTCAGAGTGGGATTCTTCTTCCCGTATTAACTCTCTCACTATTGCAACTCCCCTCACAGTCTAGGAGTTATAATATCTAACACCCACACAACACAACATACACACACAAAGAATTCCCTTGTCATGTAATTCAAATCATTTCCTTTTGGACTGGCTTCCCTGGAGGTGGAGCCAGCCAACATCCCCTAAAATACATTATATATATATATATATATTTCCACATCTCTCAAGTTCCTCCTCCAAGTTAAACACTATAATTTACCCAACTTTTCTTTATATAGCTGGTTTTTCTGGGTCGTGGCCACAAGCTTTCTCTAAATCTCTCTCTTCATGGTACACTGAAAGATTTCACACGGACATTTAAAATTTCCTATGGCCACTGGGAATGTAAACGTTGTTCACGACAATAACAATCGTGCAGAGAGAAGGCAGTGAACAATATTGTGAACTTGAAAGCAAGAGGTTCCAGAAGTATTGTTCCCGAAGTTTCCTTATTTTGAGTCATGTTTTCCTGTGTCTGAAACTTCAAAGCCAGCGCCGCCCTCTTGTTGTCAGGGGCATCTGTCCCACCAGGCAGCACTCGGTTTAGTTGTTGCTGACTTTGAAGTTCACCAGAACGTTGCAGAACCTGCATTTAATCCGCACGATCGGAAGGGTACACAGCAACAACACTGCAGACCTGAGAAACCCGCCCTGACCTTGCACTGACCCGTTCCATGATGCTGTGTTCCAGATGCAAACAAAGAGGGGACCAGAGGCTTAGTAAGAACTGACAGCAGGTGCACACCTTCCTGGGCACACAAGCTCAACAAGTTCTAGATGAATGAGTTATGCACCCTACTCCCCAAGGAACCACAGACGCTGCTCTGTGCTCTCCACAGATGACTTGCTGTGCTTAGGAAACCCGCCCTGGACACACCTGCTGAAAATAATCAACTACGGAATTAGTGATTTCAAACACTTCGTCAAACCGTCTTCTCTCCCAACGCATGTCCATCCTCTGGATCTTTCTGGGAGGTGGGAATTCACGGAGGAGAAAACTGACTCGGAAAACATGATTGCCTTGCTTCTGTAAGACGCCTTGCTGAATCAGGACACAGGTCCGCCTCTTCAGTGGAGACCCTGCCTTACTCAACAACACACATCTCCTCTTCCCGGGACGGTCAGTGCAGGCTCTCAGAATGGCCTGGCGTTGGACATGCCTTCGGAGGCTGTCCTAGACACGGCCTCTGCAAAACCAGGCTGTCCCCGAGCCCTATAATAGGATTGTTTATCTTTATACCAAGAAGGCCGGGAAAGCATCAAAATCTACACGTGCATAGGTCGGCTTCGCAGAGGTGGAGCTGTGAGACCTAAGTTCTCATGAGGTTGTCTAAAACGAAACACATCAGCAGGGCCTTTGGTGGATCCATGTGTGCTCAATGTGTCCGTGACAGGATTGAGCGTGCTTTCCTTAGTGAGGAGAGAAAACCGTTGAGAAAGTGAAGTTGAAGGCACAAGTACAAAGTCAGAAAGCCAATTTCAAAATGAAGCTTTTTTGAGAAATAAAAACAATCAAAAGGCCAATTGACACATATCCTGAAGAACTTAGCATAGTGTCCGCTTTATAGGCACATGTACATGCGATTGTGTCCATAATAACCAGACTTTGCACTAATAATATATACCACTTTTAAAAGTAGCGAAGGCCCTAACCGGTTTGGCTCAGTGGATAGAGTGTCGGCCTGAGGACTCAAGGGTCCCAGGTTTGATTCTGGTCAAGGGCATGTGCTTTGGCTGTGGGCACATATCCAGCAAGAAGCGTACAGGAGGCAGCTGGTCAATGTTTCTCTCTCATCAATATTTCTAACTATCTTTCTCTCTGTAAAAAATTAATAAAATATATATTTTTTGAAAAGTAGCTAAGGTTATTACTGACATTTAAAGATGCAGAAATTTGCCCAAGTGAAGAGTTAAATGATTATTTTCCAAAGCTTCCTAAGTTAGCATGCAATCTAGTTGGAATTTCTACCCAAGCTGGCCTCATTCTCCAGCTTCTGCATTTAATCACCATTATTGTGCAGGCAGCTTTCCCGAGTAAATGAAGTGAAATTTCCCCTAGCTTTTACCAAAGCCAGCTCACTTGTTTCCTTGGATTTGGGGAAAGTAGACCGCTACAATATTTAAAAATATTTGAGCTTCATCTTAAAATCAGACATCCCTACTTGTTTATATTCCACAAAAGAGCTCTGTTTAGAGGTTTATCTGGTTACATTAAGTACCGGATTAAATGATTCTGAAGTGTACATGGGGAACATTCTGAAACATCATTTCTCTTTCAAAAGATAAATGCCAACATTAGTGCTTTCCTTGTGAGAGTTTAATGTAGTTACTCTCTTACTTTAAAAAGGAACAATAGGTTTTGAAAGCGCAACAGCCTGAGTAGGAGAACTTCCTTGAGGTCAGTGTTATCCCACAGCCACATGTCCGGCAGGAAGTCTGCAGCGGGCGTGACATTGACAAAGAATCCCCCACTTTCTTCGACCCTGGAGAGACTTGTGGCTTGTCCACCCGAACGAGGCAGGCCTTGGATAAAAAGCATACTTTTTGCTTTTCATGTATATTACAGGCATGAAATCATATTTCTAGAGAGACTTTCACCAGCTCCATGCCAAGAGGTTTGCAGGGTCGACGTATTAGGCACAGCCCACACACTCTGATGAGTGCACGCAATTGTGCACTTATGTGCTCTTTCTTTAAAAAAAACTTTATTTAAAAAATATGTTTTTATTGTTTTTTTTATAGAGAGAAAGGAAGGAATCTCAATCGGCTGCCTCCTACTTGCCCCTGCGCCCCCTCCCCCCCAACCCCCCGGGTTGGGGTTTGAGTCTAAAACCCTGGCATGTGCCCTGATCGGGAATCGAACTGGCAACCTCTTGGTGCACAGAACGATGCCCAACTAACTGAGTCACACCAGCAGGGCATCGTGTGCTTCTTAATGTATTCACTTGAGTGATAGAGGGCATCCCCGGGCTTTATTCCCAAGCGAAGACCAAGGATGCACTTCTGTGTTGATTTTTTTAGGTAAGCTTTGCTAAATATATGGATTTTTAACATTCGGAATGTACTTAATGCCACTTGTACACTTAACATGCAGAACCTCATTGGAGAGAGAGATCCTCTATCTATTGCCACACCACTGGATAATTAAAACAACTGAGAAATGAATTCCGCACCTCAACAATCCTGCACAGAAAGCACTGTGTTCATTTCCTCAGCACGCTATCCGTGAGTGGTTCCAATATTTACTTTCAAGTTATACAATAAAACTGGCTAAACAGAATACTGTTCAGAGATAAAACTGTATCTTGTTATTCATATGTACATGATATTATGTCATCCTCAGAACAGCCTGTGAAGTGGACATTCAGGAGCAGGGCCATCGGCCCCAAAACTCAACCTCATCTCAGTGTTCTTACTGCTTCTTATGTTTGTTTTTTAAAAAGTTACATCAGCCCTAACCGATTTGGCTCAGTGGATAGAGCATTGGCCTGCAGATTGGAAGGTCCCAGGTTTGATTCCAGTCAAGGGCATTACCTTGGTTGTGGGCACATCCCCAGTAGGGAGTGTGCAGGAGGCAGCTGAATCGATGTTTCCCTCTCATTGATGTTTCTAGCTCTTTATCCCTCTCCCTCTCCCTTCCACTCTGTAAAAAAACAACAAAATATATATGTTTTTAAAAAGTTAAATCAGCCCTGGCCAAGTAGCTCAGTAGGTTAGAATATTGTCCTGAGATGCCAAGATTACAGGTTCGATCCCCAGTCAAGGCACACAAAAGAATTAATCAATGAATGCATAAATAAGTGGAACAACAGAGCAACAAATTTATGTTTCTCTCTCTCTTTGTCTCTCTCCCTTCCTCTTTCTGAAATCAAACAATAAAAATCTTTTTTTAAAGTTAAATCAACTTTGACACTTTCCTCTGATTTGGTCTTAAGCACTGTTAATTCTGATCTCTCCCTTATTCTGCAAGAACTGAAGAAAAAAATGGGGTATGTTCTGCCAGCAGAGATAAAAGTTTGTTTCCTGAGATAGTCCCATGACTCCTGTAGGAGGCAGCAGCCGTCCAGCTCTGGATCTACGCAACCTGGGCCTCCACATTAGCTGTGTGACCGTGGACAGGTCACCCAATCTCTCTGCACTTGTTTCCTCACCAGCACAATGAGGCAACAGTAGAAGCTAACTCCGTGTTTGGGGGGGGGTTAAATAACACAGGATTTAGAACAGGGTTTCCCACATTATGTCTTCAGTCAGTCTCAGCTATTCTTGAACTGCCTGAACTAAGTTTAGGTTAGTGATCATACTAACTCACAAGAGACACCATGCAAACATCAGGAGACACAACTCACACATCGTTTGGACATTCAGGAAGCTACTTCGCCTTGAAAAGATGATCCAAAAGCTCTCAGATGGCCCAGGCTGCCTGTATGTGATGGCTAAGTGTGTATCTCTATCAAACCAAATAGCTTTGGCATTGGCTGAATTAAAATAGGGTGGGTTTCTTGACATTACCTCACCTCCAAGACTCATACACACTCTAAATTTAAAAAAATAAAATAAAATAAAATAAACAAAGATTGCTTGGGTTCTCAAATAAATAGCTGTCAAGAAGCATGGCCATCTTTCTAACCTGCAACTTGCTCCCATCGCTTTCTCTAAAACTGTCCCCTCGCAGCGTGCATCTCAGCACTTGGTGTCCCCGATGGTGGCGGCCCCAGAACAAAAGCCCGATTGCCGCGGGGACAATGCAGCCCTTTCTCTGAGGTCACCGCGGAGCCCTCGGAACAAACAAGCAGAGAGGGCGTTCCTGCGAGCTTGCAAGCACGGCATCGAAACCCCCGGACCCCGGAGGCCGGCCGACGCGAGCTGTGATCTTGGAGAGTCGATTCCCATGCTCCTCTCTCCCCTTCCCTACAAACTCTGGCTCTGACTCCGGGACGTTTCAGAGTTCTTTGGGACACGTGTGTTTCCCTGCTCCCCCGAGTCTGCAAAACCCGGGGTCCTCTTCTCCCATCCGCACAGCGAGAAGAGAAGCAGGACAGCAGCCCCTTGGGCGCTTCAGTCTCCGTTTGGGGGGGTCCTGGCCAGGCGCGCCCCCCAGCAGGGCTCGGGGTGGGGAGTCCCCTAATAACTCCCTTTCGGAATGTGTTATGCTCTGTCTCACCCTTTCCTGCCTCCCCCCTCCCTCCTCTCCGGCCATCTGTCCACCCCAGTGTTTGGGTTTTGGGGTGTTTCTTGGGGGGGGGGGGGGGTGGAGGGTTTTATAAGCCAACCCCCGGGTCCCTGCGCCCCCGCGAGCGAAGCGGGAGCCCCACCTCCCCAGCCCCGGTGAGCGGGGCGCCGGGTCTCCATCCCCGCCGGCACGCACACCCCCGATCGGCGGCCCGGGGAGGCCTCCGGGACTCACGCGGTCTCCCTGGGTCTCAGGGGCCTCTCCCCGGCCGGCTCCCGGCCCCTCGGGGTCAGAGAGTGGGCGCCTCCCATCGCTCCGAGCTCGCGCCTCCGCTGCGCCCTCCGTGTCCCTGAGCGCCGGCCGGACCTCCCGGACCCGGACCCGGACCCGGACCCGGACCCTGGGCGGGGGAAGGCGTGGGGGCGGGCGGAGGCGGGGGCGGGGGCGGGAGGGACGGTGGGTGGGGCCGAGGGCTGGGCGGGAGTGGCCCGGAGCCCCGGTTGGGGTCCCGGCCCGGGGGAAAGCCGGCGAAAGGACGCCCGGAGCCTTGGCCAACTTCCCCACCAAGGGCAGCGCTCAGCCTGCGGCGCCGCCCGGCACCCGCCCCGGTCCCGCCGGGCCGGGCGCCGCACTCACAGCCGGGGAGCCCCCAGGAGAGGACGGGACCCTGGGGCGCGACCCCGGAGCCCCAGGGCTGGGGGACGCCTCTCTCTGCCCGCCCAGCCCTGGCGGGAGGGCGGTGGCGGCGCCGGGGCGGCGGGCAGGCTCCTGGAGCCCCCGCGCGAGGCTGCTCTGCCCAGAAGCACCAGCAGAGGACGGTGTGCACCGAGCGGGAGACGGGCTGCCTTCTGAGCGCCAGGGGTGAGGCCAGGGTTGGGTACTACAGAAAACTGGGTTGATCCTGGTTCTACCCCAGATTAGCTGGGTGAGTTGGGACAAGCATCTTCACCCCCTCCGATTTATTTCTTCATCTGTAAAGAAAGCATGGGAGCACATTTAATGTCCTTTCTGGGTTTGACAACCAATGAATGGGTGTTCTTTCAAACTCGGGGTGAGAGGCGGAGAGGGAGGGGGGATGCCCGCTCTCCCTCCCATTGCACCTAATAACTCCCTTTCGGAATATTTTATGCTCTGTCTCACCCATTCCTGCATCTCACCTCCCTCCTCTCCGGCCATCTGTCCACCCCAGTGTTTGGGTTTTGGGGGTGTTTCTTTGGGGGGGGGGGGATAATAAAGATTGGAATGTCTTTGTTCACTAACATCTACCTATTTACCCTTCCAGATCCAAAGCAAACCTCCTTCTAGAACATTGTCTTAAGTCCTGATATGACATCTTTTTTGTTGTTATTGCTATCTCCTTCGCTGGGATGTAAACCTCGTAAAGATAGGAAATTTATTTTGTTTTCATTGTTCCTATTTGGCGCTCACTTGTTGATAAATGTAGTCATTCTACAAACTTATTATCACCTTCCTTCCTCGTGTCCCGATAACACTTGTTAATTTCTCTAACATAGCATTTACCAATCTTATTTTGTAATTATCTCTTCACTCCTTCATCTTTCCACTGGAATCTGAGTTTTTTAATGGCTTTTATCTCTGTATCCAAGCTCAGTGCCTGTTCCCTGGATGGTATACAATGTTTGCTGAATTAATGAAAGCCTGTGGGTGAGCCCACAGAATGGTGTTCAACATTAACTGTCATTCTTGATGGGAATTGCTAAGAGAATAAAGATGTATGTGGCTACATTTTAATGTCTCCAGAAAACTCAGACTTATATTTACAACACTAGAGGCCCAGTGCACAAAATTCGTACATATTGGTGTGGGGGGAGTCACACTCTCCAATCTGGGACATCCCTCTCACAATCCAGGACTGCTGGCTCCCAACCACTTGTCTGCCTGTCAGCCTGATCGCCTCCTAACCACTCCCCTGATGGCCTGATCAATGCCTAACTGCTCCCCTGCTGGCCTTATTGCCCCTAACTGCCCTCCCCTGCCAGCCTGGTCCCCCTAACTGTCTTCCCTTACAGGCCTGGTCGCCCTCAACTGTCTTTCCCTGCTGGCCTAGTCACCCCTAACTACCCACCCTTGCCAGCCTAGTCACCCCCAATTGCCCTCCTCTGCAGGCCTGGTTGCCTCCAACTACCCTCCTCTGCAGGCCTGAATGCCTCCAACTGCCCTCCCATGCAGGCCTGGATGCCCCCAACTGCCCTCCCCTGCCAGCCATTTTGTGGTTGTCATCTTGTGTCCATATGGGGGCATCCATCTTTGACCATATGGAGGTGGCCATCTTGTGTGTTGGAGTGATGGTCAATTTGCATATCACTCTTTTATTAGATAGGATAGTTCTCCTTTTTTATGTTTAGTGTTGACTTCCTGTTTATATATTATTTTCACTCTGTTATAGCCAGAGAGTTCCTCAAGTTCAGGGTTCTGTCACATTGTAGACATATGCATCAGAGTATTTGGGGGGGTGGGAAAATACACATTAATTCATAAAAATATAATGAGACTGAACTGAGGTCATATAGGAAGGATTTCAAGTAGCTGAAGAAAAGTTAACTCTTGGCAAATACTTTTTTGGGGGTTAAAACTCTTCACCCATTCTACTGGGAATACTTTGGCAATGTGATTGAAGAGCCAATGATATCACAAGCAAGACGCTGTTAAAGCTCCAGAGGACACTTAGCCTCTCCTAGTGAGAAAGGGTCATTCCAAGGGAAATGGGAGGGGAAGTGACTGGGGAAAAGGGGGAGGATGGGAAAATTGTGGACAAGACAGGCTGTGGGAAGAGGTTTATTACTGTGAACACAGAAAGGCTCAGGATGGTTTAAAAGAAAAGGGAAAAAAATGGAACCCACAGCCTGTTGTGGTGCAGAGAAACCAAGATAAAGATGGGAAAAAGGAGTCTGGAGAATAAGGTGAAAGGCTGTCTATACGGGACCCAAATGCATTTCTGCAGAGATGCTTGTGTTGACTGACTTGCTGCCCTGACTAGTACCGTCGGGGCTTTACACATGAAGCCAGTGAAGGAGATGAGATCCCTTGCCCTTCCATCGTGTGAGGACACAGCAGGCATTGGCCTTGAACCAGGAAAATGGCTTCATCAGAATGCAACCAGGCTGGCGCCCTGATGTTGCAAGTCCAGGCTTCAAAACAGAGAGAAATAAATTCTGTTGGGTTTTTAATATATAAGCTATCCAGTTTGTGGCATTTTATTTTAGCAGCGCAAATGGATTGAGATAGGAGGTGAGCCCTTTGGGGGCTCTTTCTTTTCCCTGCTGGCTGGGATGCTGATGGGATAGAGGAATCACTCAGCCATGCTTAATTCTGAGGTTGAAGGAGCCTGAACCCATTACACCCTGGAACCTCTGAGCCTGTCCTGGATTGTTTACCTACAGATTTCCTTATGTAAGAAAAAAAGTGAATAACACATTGGTTAGTGACTAATACTTTGGATTTCTGTGAAACTCAGACAACGCAAACCCTAATCAACATTCTGGCCATTAAACTGGGGAGAAAAAGAGTCCCATTATCTCATAGTCAAACTACATGTACCTGGAAGAACCGTATTACTTAGTGGCTTGCCAGCAATCGCTCCATCCTACTCTACCGATAAAGAGTGCTATTAAATGAGCCCCAATTCTAATACAGCTATACCTCACTTTATTGCACTTTGTTTTGTTGTACTTGCCAGAGATTGCATTTTTTTACAAATTGAAGGCTTGTGGCAACTCTGAGTTGCACAAGTCAATTGGCACAGTTTTTTCAACAGAGCTTTCTCATTTTATGGCTCTGTGTCACATTCTGGTAATGATGGCAATATTTCAAAGTTTTTCGTTATTATTATGTTTGTTGTGGAAATTTGCTATCAGTGGTTGTGGTTGTTTTGGGACACCATGAACCAAGCCCATATACAGTGGCAAACTTAATCGGTAAATACTGTGTGTGTTCTCACTGCCCCAGTGGTCAGTCATTCCTCCATCTCTCTCCCTCTCTTCATGCTTCCCTATTCCCTGAGACACAATGATATTGAAATTAGGCAATTAATAACCCTACCATGGTCTCCCAGTGTTCAACAGAAAGGAAGAGTCAAGCATTTCTCATTTTAAATCAAAAGCTAGAAATGATTAATTTTAGTGAGGAAGGGATGCCCAAAGCTGTGATGGCCAAGCTGTGAAGGCCACGGAAAAATTTTTGGAGAAAATGGAAAGTGCTTCTCCAGCGAACACATGAATGATAAGAAAGTGAAACAGCCTTATTGCTGATATGGAGAACATTTTAGGTCTGGATAGATCAAACCAGTCACAATATTCCGTTAGGCCAAAGCCTAATCCAAGCAAGGCCCTAACTCCCTTCAATTCCATGAAGCCTGGGAGAAGGTGAGACAGCTGCAGAACAGTTTGGAGCTAGCAGAGGTTGTCTTGTAAGGTGTACAGAAAGAATCCATCTCCATCACAAGGTGAAGCAGTAAGAGCTGATATTGAAGCTGCACCAAGTTATCCAGAAGATCTAGCTAAAATAATTCACGGAGGTGGCTACACATTTTCAATGTAGATGAAACAACCTCCTATTGGAAGACGATGCCATCTAGGACCTTCACAGCTAGAGAGGAGAAGCCAATACCTTGTTTCAAAGCTTCAAAGGATAGGTGGACTCTCTTGTTGGCAGCTAATGAAGCTGGTGACTTGAACTTGAAGCCAATGCTTAATTACCATGGTGAAAATGCTGGGGCCGTTAAAAATCGGGCTACACCCACTCTGCCTGTGCTCTATAAATGGAACAACAACGTCTGGATGACAGCACATCTGTTTACAATGGGTTACTGAATCTTTTAAGCCCACTGTTGAGACTTACGTTCAGGAAAAAAAAAAAATTTTTTTTCAAAAATGTTATTGCTCATTGACAATATACCTGGCCACCCAGGATCTCTGATAGAGATGTATAAGATTAATGTGTGTTTTTTTTCCCCTGCCTGCTAACACAATGTTCATGCTGCGGCCCATGGGTTAAGGAGTCATTTTGACTTTCAAAGTCCTATTATTTAAAAAATACATTTTGTAAGGCTCTAGCTGCCATAGACAGTGATTCATTTGATGGATGTTGGCAAAATAAAGTAAAAAACCTTCTGGAAATGAGTCACCATTCTAGATGCCATGAAGAACATTCGTGATTCATGAGAAGAATCACCATTAGCAGGTATTTGGAAGAAGTGGATTCCAAACCCCATGGATGACTGAGCGGCTCAATACCTCAGCAGAGGAAGCACCTGCAGCTGTGGTGGGAAATAACAGGAGAACTAGAATTAGCAGTGGAGCCTGAAGATGTGACTGAGCTGCTGGGTTGTCACAACAAAACTTTAATGGATGAGGAGTTGCTTCTCATGGATAAGCAAAGAATGTAATTTCTTTTTTAAATATATATTTTTTTATTGATTTTAGAGAGGAAGGAAGAGGGAGAGAAGGATAGAAGCATCAATGATGAGAATCATTGATTGGCTGCCTCTTGTACGCCGCCTACTGGGGAATCAAGCCCACAACCCAGGCATGTGCCCTTGGCCGGAATAAAACCTGGGACCTTTCAGTTCGCAGACTGACGCTCTATCCATTGATCCAAACCAGCTAGGGCAATAAAGTGATTTCTTGAGAGGGAATCTATTCCTGGTGAAGATGCTGCGAAGATTGTTGAAATGACAACAGAGGCTTCAGAATGTTATGTAAATCTGTTGATAAAGCAGTGGCAGGGTTTGAGAGGATTGATTCCAATTTTAAAAGAAATTCTAAATAAGTAAAATGAATAAAATGCTATCAAACAGCACCACATGCTATGGAGAAATAGCTTGTGAACGGTAGAGTCCATTGATGCGGCAAACTTCATTGTTCTCTGATTTTAAGACATTTCTGCAGCTACCCCAGCCTTCCACAACCACCACCCTGAGCAGTCAGCCATCATCGAGGCAAGACCCTCCCTACCAGCAAAGAGATTATGACTTGCTCAAGGTTTGGATGATGGTTAACATTGTTTTAGTAATAAAATGTTTTTAAATCAAGGTATGTACATTGTTTTTCAGAGATAACGCTATTGCCCACTTAATAGACTACATACAGTATACCAAAGCAGCGTGACTTGCTTTATTGTGATTCTCACTTTATTGTGGTGGTCTGGAACTGAACCCACATTATATGTGAGTTATGTCTGTAATTCCCGAAGTTTAGCTCTGTCTGAATCTGCCTGTAAAATCTACCCCTCCCCCCCCCATCCTCCCACCCGCCACGTCCCACAGCCATCATTGCTAAGCAAAATTATGCCCTATTCCAAATAAACTTCCTCCATCTCACATCATTGTTTTGGCACTGCCTAACCATAAGGAAAAAAACAAAACTAAGAGACTGAGTCCTAGAACAAAGCTGGGAAAGCTTCAGGTGCCATCGAGTTCCACCTTCTTGTATTTACATAAGTCCGCCAAGGCCAGGATGCTAGAGACGTGCCCAAGGTTACAGAAACCATGCCAAAGCTGGACCCAGGACTCAGATTCCCCGCCCCCACCCCATCCTTTGTTCTTTCCTCGATCCTGATTTCCTTCAGTCGCACGTAAACCAAATACAAAGATTACATGTCTGTTATTTTGATTAGAAATTTTTTAAAAATCACTTTAGAAACCACCTCAGTTATACTCCTTGTCAAAGGGAGAAATGTCCTTTGATGATTGGTCTTTGAATTTATTCTCAGTTTACTCTGAAAAAAGTGAACACGCCCACAACCCAGGTCGGGACCTTTTCTCTGGCCTTGGAACCCTCTGGACTGAAAGAAATTAAGTCAGATGAAAGTCACATGCTTACTTACAGGGTAGGTATTCGGTGCCAGTTCCCAGCCAAATGCCTTTTGCCTAAGGCTAATTCTCAGAAATTCCTCTATAATCCCACCAGCCACTCTGTGTGTGACTGTTCTCTAATATTTTGTGCAGCAAAATGGAATTCTGGCAAAAAAAAAAAAAAAAAAGTCTTTGTTCCCTGTTCCAAGGTGATGCATCTGTCACCTCTAATAAGTTGGCAGTTTCCAGAAGAGAGCTCGTGCTTCTGACCTGTGACCCTCCTCTTCTACTCTGGAAACAGCCGCCAAGTTCACAGTTCCCATCTGTATTCTCAGGGAGTGGAATGCAAGCACTTAAAAAACACACACAAAACCTTCTTTCCTTTTGTATTTCATTTACTCGTCATTTATATTCCTACATAATGGTTCACGGACAGTATGCTCTTTGTCTGCTTTTTACTAATTTCCTTTTAAAGCAGGCTATTTTTTTTTTTTTTCTGTCCTGGTGTTGTTTTCAGAGATAGAACCTGCCTATAATTCAAGCATCCTGGACTCAGTGACCACAAGTGTCATCTTGGAATATTAACTCTTGTTACTTTTTTGGGTCTCATGCAACTTTGGAATAGTGACCTGTAGCAGCCTTTGGATGTTTAAACGTGGATTCCAATCTCCCTGTCTGGTCTTTGGGGTGGAGGGTAAGGAGAGTTCACCCACCAACTCTTTATTTCCACTCTCTGACCCAGCAGGTGCCTACTTTAGCCATTCCAATGAGAAATGACAAAGCAGACAGGAAAACCAGAAAACTGGCAGGAGTCCTGAAGGCCTGGGTTACAGGCAGTGCTTTAATTTGTGAATCTTTGAAATTGAAATCATTATGCCCAGTTCATTGTATAAAAATAGCACGATTATAAAAAAAAAAAATGCTATTGTTCTCTAGCTGGGCAAAACAAACAGTGTCTGTGAAGTCTGAGTGTGCTACAAAGAAAGTAGAAGCAAATATTTAAAGGAAATCTCTAAAGAGAGACAAAGTAAATATACAAATTTCCTCAGGCTTAGAAGTTAAGACTGTCCTAAGAGGTCATGTGAAGACCTGAATTATTTATCTGAGAACATTTGTGAGCCAGACAGAGCTGTCAAGTGGCAGGAATAAAACAGGCTTCTAACCTCAAACAGGTCAAACAAAAGGAAGAGTAAGCCCAGGAAGAAGAGAACAGAACCACTCTTTCTTCAGGAAGTCTGCACGTTTTCCACCTTCCCACAGAGAAAGACCAGAATAGCATCGGAACACTCTGCACCTGCTGGTGAAAATCCCAGGGAAGCCACGGAGAAAATGAAACTTTCATACCTTGCTAGATGTGATATATGCATAGCTCAGTAGAGAGCACTGTTGTTTTGCTTTTTCCATGTTTCAGGAAGGGGTCATATCCAATCAGGACTTGGTTTCTGTGTAGTCTTAGCTTTGAATTTTTCAACTTTCAACTCGCAAACTTCCTGTCTATGCTCAAATCTGTGGTCCACATTGCTATTGATACTATCACCATTTCCTTGAGCATCTAGGATCTACAAAGGTGTGGACAGTGGAAGTGAGAGCTATAGAGCTATAAACTTTTGGTCCCCAGGAGTCACCATGAATAGTCCCGGAAAGAAAGGTGGAGCTCTGACCTACTTATAGACAGGGCAGGGCATAAAATGGTCAGTGCAAGAAGGACAGCAGTGGCTTGAGCAAGATACAATGAACATGAGAAACAAAATACCTGGGTTGCCCAGACCAAATCAGGCCAAAAGACAGTCCTAGGGCCCAAGAGCTGAATGGGGCCAATGGTATCATCTGATTCCAAATCCCAACAGATGCAGGAATCCTTTATTCAGGATTCCTGACCAACGGTCAGCCAACTTCTGTTTGGAACTTTCAAAGGTATTTCTGGTGACACAGAGCTGCCGCACTCAGATCCCTCTCCAAGAGTAGACTTAGTAACCCAGCTTCAAGGAATGTGGTGATCTGACCATCTCCAGCTGTCAGTGCCTTCAGGGTCTGCCTCTGCTTTTGAGCCCAGATCAATCTTCTCTGGCAATCCCCAACCAATGGCTGAGCAAGGTGGTAATTTAAAGGCCTGACCATTTTTGTCCAACATGGGGTTCCTCTAAAGCACATGTGTCAAACACAAGGCCCGCGGGCCAAATCCGTCCCGCCAGGCCTTGCAATGTGGCCCGCACCGCGCTGTCATCACTGCACTCCGCTGCGTTTCCATCACAATGACAGTTTATGACTGTTCAGTAAACCATTTGGCCCGCGATTTAGGCTGGATTTTAGATTTTGGCCCCTTCTCTGATTGAGTTCGACACCCCTACTCTAAACTGTCAATCTTTGCTTTGGAACTCTGCATTGGTCAGGCAGAGACTTAGTCCCACGTGCATCACAGAGTGATGGCTCTCCTGCCCAATCTTGCTTTTGCTCCCTCCCCCCACCCCCTGTGTTATTTCTCCACAAACCTTAATATGTGAAGCACAGTGGTTATTTTTAGGGTGTGAAACTATTCTATATGATACCATAATGGTGGGAACATGACACTACCCATTTGTCCAAACTTGTAGAACTTTACAGCACAAAGAGTGAACCTACTGTGTGAAAATTAAAGGGAAACAATTAACTCCATCCAGGAGATCCCAGGATGGAATGCACACTATGGCAAAACAAGCTAACTGTATTACAAATGAATAAAACAACTTCACTGAAGGGGCTGGAGAGGGAAAAGTGCTGACCTAACTAACTCAGGAAATGAGTGGCATCTGTAAGACTAAAGACAAAAGAAACTGAACATATAAACACTGTAATCTAGCTGATAAAGTCGTTTCCTATGGGAGTACGTGTTAGTAATTCTAATACCACTAGATTAGTATACTGCAATTGAACAATGAAGTAAATGGATGGCAGGTGGTAGGAGCCAGATTTCTCACTGTTGGAGTCGGAACTTATAGATAAGCAAAGGGAGGTCTAGAAAGATCCATGTGGTAATGGATTAGAGTTGGAAACATTAGTATCAATTTATGTTTTGCTTAATGTGGAGTCAGATGGTTGCACATAAAAATAGTTATAAATGTGTGTATGTGCACAGGTTAGCAGACACACATACTGTATATCTTCTTGCTCTATTAACTAAAAGGGACTAGAAGCAACAGCACCTCAATGGCAACAAGCATACTTGGCACCCAGAACTTGGTTTTTAATACTGTTCTCTAATAAAAGAAGCCAAGGTTACTCAGAGAAATGGCTGATTCTAGTACTGCTGCAGGAACCACACAAGATGAGCTCTGATCATCTTACAGTGCTAGATGGTAAAGATAGTGCTAAAAACCAACCAACCAAGAGATCACCAAAACCCACGTTGATGGGAGTATAACGAAGGGACACAGAAGTCAATTAAAAGAGTTACCAATGGCCAAAGTTGGGACAAATTGAGCGATAAAATTAATAAATTAGTACTGGATTACAAACTTAAC
Source organism: Pipistrellus kuhlii (assembly GCF_014108245.1). NCBI lineage: Eukaryota > Metazoa > Chordata > Mammalia > Chiroptera > Vespertilionidae > Pipistrellus > Pipistrellus kuhlii. Next base: position 167,338,873 of record NW_023425529.1, read on the forward strand.
GTATAAAATAAATATGCAACAAGTCTCTATGAATATAAATAACAATTTAACAACTAAATAAATCATGAGATGAGACAAATATCCCATGAAGAAGAATTCCAAGTAATTTATATAGATACTCCACCCTCAATGAGGCAACGCTTAACTTCCACTCTGTTAGCTTGAACTGTGCAGAGTAACTTCCTTCCAAAAGTGCACATGGAAAAGGAGAAAAGACTTTACAGTGGAGAAATCTGACAAACACTGCTTCAGCCAGGTAGTCAAGCTTAACACCAATAATGCTAAGTCATGTTGATAGTACATACCTGTGACAGGACACAATGAAATGGTGCTTGACTTCTGTGACATTCCCAAGAGCGCACAACCCCAGTGTAATAATGAGAAAAACATAAGACAAATCCCCATTGAGAGACATCATACAAAATACTGGATTAGCAGTCCTCAAAGAGTTCAAGGTCATTAAAAAGAATTCTGAGAAACTGTCATGCCAAGGTAATCTAGAGTCATGGGGAAAAAAAAAAAAAAAAAAAAAAAAAAAAAAGGAAGAAAAGAAAGAAAGAAAAAGTCATGGCTATAGATTTTTCTTTCTCTTATAAACAAAGCCACATGTATCAGTCAGGACCCTGGCAGGTAACAATCTCCAATTTGAGAGTTTCATAAAGGGACTGTTCACAAAGGCCTGAGTGGAGTTTGAGTGACCTCAAGAGATAGCAATTCCCAGGGATGTATAGTGGGGGAGACTCTGCTCCTGCCCTAGGCTGGAAGGGTCAGAGAGACAGGGTCAGAGGGACAGAGCCACGTGGAGAGGGCTGTCTGAGAGGAGCTGGGGTCTTCAGTCAGAGGACACAACCCCCCATGGGAACCCAGCAGGAAAGGAGAAAAGGGAATAAATACCTCTGAATCATTATCTTCCCTCCCTCTGATTTCCAACCGTGGCCTCTTTTGGCAGAACCTAACTGAAAGTCAAATGCAAAGGAGCCATTCAGAGCAACCTCCTGGACACAGAGGAGAGTGGGTTTACAAGCTTAAATGAAAATACCCAGCACCCAGATAGTTTTAATCACTTTCCAAAGAGCACCCACACCACAGACTGGTTTTATGAGAGAAAGGGTCCCCCGGGACCCTGGTTCTGTGACCTTGGGGAAGTCACTACTTCTGTAAGCCTCCTTCTCCTCCTCTGTAAAACGAAGGGTTTAGACTAGACAGTCTCTGAGATCCCTCTCAGCCCCGATGCCCATGATTCTGGAAGCAAACTAAATGCCTCACCAGGCTACAGCTGATACGTGCCTAGAGCCCTGACAGCTGTTTATTTTCTAAAGTATACGCAGGCCTCTTTTTTCCATGACGTATCTCTGCATCTGTGCAAGGCAGTGCCGTGCATGTTGGTTACTGAGCCACTCCGAGAAAAGGAGCAGGCTTTGCTCACTCACACATGCAGACATGACACAGGCCTGCCGGGAGAGGAAACCTGAGACTGAGAAAGCAGCCGAGGTTCTGGACAACCAACTGCAAGAGGCCCGGAGGCAGGCCCAAGAGCAGGCCACTCACCCAGGCCGGGTCAGCAGGCAGTGGGCAGGCCCGCTTGTTCCTGCAGAACCCTGGAGGGGGCCTCCGCAGCTGGCAGCAGCTGCTGCAGCCCTCAGGTTGGCCCGGCAACTCGACTGCCAGGCCTAGAGAAGGGTTGGCTGCGGCAGCCACGCAGATGGTAATAATTAGCCAGCAAGTCAAACTATGGAAAGTTCCGAACATCCAAGAGAGCCTCACGTTGAACAATGAACGTACAAGCCTTCCCCCGCTGCCTTGGGACATTTTGTTCTGTTTTGTGTCTGCCTTTTCAACTACTGTCTGCGTCAGTCTCTTCAAACCTCCTTGTTCTGAAAATAGAGGGCGGGGCTAAGAACAGGAATATTCCTATTACTTAGACCTTGTGATGTAAGAGGTATGGCTCTCTCCATCCACTTCCAAACACAGCACTCTTCAAACACACAGAAACAACTTTTATTGGGGAGGGCTCAACTTATTAGAACCAGCATGTGAGATTAGGCACCCATACCCCAACCAGACAGTCCTGAGTTAAAATCTCAACCTAGCACTCACTACCTGTGTGTTTTCGTGCGTGTTACTTCCTTCTGCACACCTTTCTGTCATCACTTGTAAACGGAAGGTAATAATAGCTCTCACCTGATAGGTGGTCGTGATGATTAAATAAATGAGGTAACGGACAGGACACACTTGACACAAGGCATGGCTCATAGTAAGTGCTCGCTAAATGGCAGTTATTAATTTACTTCTTGCCTCCTTTTACTTCCAGGGAAAGGTCAGCCAGCTCACGCACCCTACTTTCAAAATCATTGCAAATTTAATCCAGACTTAAGCTACACTCACACGTTTGCTCTTTGAAAAAACCACAGGATTCTTCTGTAAATCATGCTTTCCTTATTGTGTGTTTTTTCTTCCTTTAAATCAGCTATATTTAGCTCTTAACCTTTATATCCCAGCTTGAAATCCTAAAGTCATTCTTCCAAAAATACAAGTGATTCAGCGAATGTCATTTAGTCATTGAGAAAAACAAGCATATTTTTTTGAATAACAATAGGTCTAATGGTTGGGACCATAATACTTTCCATAATGGCAAGGATAAATAAATTATATTTTTATTTCATCAAGGATCCAATTTGGCAAGGCCAACCCTAAAGATGTGTTGTTTCAATTCTACCTCTTTAATCCCTGGCAGAACATCTAAGCTCTTTCATGTAGGTCCTAAGTTATCTTCTTGGGACCCTGGGTCCTTCCTGGCTGGGGTCCAAGAACAATCTTTTCATCCCCAGGTCAAATGATTAGGACCCATTTTATAGTCTCAAACACCAGTTACTTCTTATGTCCAGACTGCCATCCAGCTACCTTACCTAAGTTAATCATACAACCTCTTTTACACATAATAACATATTTATTGAGTGCCTACTTTGTGCCAGACACAGTTCTATATGCTTTAAGTGGACTAAGATATCATATTATCTTTGTGAAATAGGCACTGTTCTTTTCATCCCTCTACACAGGATATCATTATTTTGATAATTTTCCCAAGATGACCTAGCTAATACGTGGTAGAGCTGGGATTTGAACCTGGTAGTCTGGCTCCAGAGATGGCTCTTTCTCACTAAACCCCACAACCTCTCAGAGGAGAGGTCAAGTTTACCAGAGATGGACAAGAATCCTGAGTCCGCTTTTTCACAGAACTTCCATAGAACTTTCTGCTCTCGCTCTGTCACTGTTCTTCTCAGCCTATTCTCAGGGGCATCCTTTGCCAAAAATATGACAGAACTATATTCACAACATTCCTCTTACCTCTGTCAAAGAAGGCTACAAAAATATTCAAGACTCGGGGGATATAGCTTCAATCTCACCTTCACCACAACTAACGGGCTGTGTGACCTGGAGCAAGTCGCTTGGCGTCTCTCCCTTTAGCTTCCTCATCAGCAGAGGGGACATCAGGCTGAACGCCGCCTTTGAAGGCTTTTGTGGGGAGGGCATGAGTTCAGCTGTGTAATGTGCTCAGCACAATGGCTCAATCAGGAAGCTGGCATCATTAAGGAACAGCTACACTCGCTATTATGATCATAGGTCACGCAGCCCATAACTATGAGAAGTGAGGAGGGCACATTCAGAAAAAAAAAACAGAGCAAGGCCAGGTTGTAATCTCAGCTCTCTGAGGCCCTGCCCCATGTCGGCCCCTGCACATGAGGATAGGCTGCCTGAGAGGGAAGCTCTCAGCTCCTGAGCCTGAAGGCAGACGGGGAGGCCCAAATGAAAGTCTAGACCAGTGGTCGGCAAATGCATTAGTCAACAGAGCCAAATATCAACAGTAAATCGATTGAAATTTCTTTTTGAGAGCCGAAAACCAACTTCTGTGTATGGGCCACGAAGTTTCAATCACGTGCGATTGGCCTATACGCAGAAGTTGATTTTTTGTGCACGTCCACACGTGGTATTTTGTGGAAGAGCCACACTCAAGGGGCCAAAGAGCCGCATGTGGCTCCCGAGCCGCAGTTTGCCGACCACTGGTCTAGACAGGACAAGCTAGAAATCCCTCTGAAAACCCACTCTGTCCCACAATCAGTCAATTCAGCTGAGACAAAACATCCCTTGTTCCAGGTCAGCAGTTGAAAATTTTTCAAAACTTCCTTTCAAATGGCACCCCGCCAGGTACGTCAGGTAGAGACGTAGCCGCTTTGCCAGAAGTGGGAAGAGGCGGCTCCCGGAGCGCCTACAGGCTCCTGGCTGCACTCCTCCCCCAAGGGGAGCCTGTGTCCCTTCTGAAGAGCAATGTCCTTAGACTGAGGCTTAGGAAACATTTTCCAAGAGACACAAATGTACATAAAACACAAACCCTGTCCTTAGGGAGCTTAGACTCTAGTAAGCTGTCAGCTACAGTCTTGCACTGGCCGGCAACTGAACCCCAACATCCCTCATGAAAGGTACAAACCTAACAAGGCCCCATTGCTACCTTCTGCAGAACGTGAGCCCTTTCAGTTGCCAGGGATTCCTCCACAGTCAAATAGCGCGCTCTCAGACTCGGGGGCAAGGGGGGGAGGGGCGCGTAGGGGAGGAGGGGAGAGGGTGTTGCATTGTTCACCTGCTTCAGAAGAATAATATTTTGCAATGAACTTACCTTTCATAACATCTTGTGAGGCGGGGTTATGACCACCCCATTTCACAGATGAGGAAACTGAGGCTGAGGATATTGAACTTGTCCTGAGTCACCTAGCTAGACAATGCTGGAACCAAGATTCAAAGCCGGTTTCAGAGCATGGTGGCATGGACTCCAGACTAGGGCTACCCCAGTTCAGATCCCTCCTCTGCCACTTGCTAGTTGTGTCTCTTGCCTCCGTTTCCTCATCTGTAAAATGGGGATGATGATGGTGATACCTACCACCCTTGGAATGATGCCTGGCATACAGCAAGTGTTCAGCAAGAGTTAGTGGCTATCTTGGGATCACCAACGAATAGGTTATAACTAGATTGGTTCATTTCATCCTGCCATTTGCTAGGCTGTTAGAGAAGAGTGCATAGCAGCATGTGGCTAAAAAGAAAAACGTGTGGTTCAGAGGAGCCAGTGCCGTGGGAGTGCCCAGAAAGGGCATTTGAAATGTCTCATTTATGACCGCTCCATTCGTGTTCTAGGACTCCTCACCAGAGGCCATGCTGAGTCCTCTGAGCCAGTCCAGTGACAGCACATGTGTCCCATAGCTGGCCTTTCAGCTGGGAGCATGTCCCCAAGGAAGCCGAGGGCCACAGATGGCTGTCTGGGTAGACCAGTTAGCTCTGCCACAGACCTGCCCTGGGGCTCTGCCCATAAACGCACAGCACCGATGCCCAGCGTGGCACCTCTCCATGTCCGGAGGGACAACTCAAGGGGTGTCCCCATCCATGATGGGGGGTGGGAGAGAGGGAAGGAGAGAGCATTGGGCAGTGAGAAGAACACATGGTCCAGGCCCTGGGAAACAGCTGGACCCCAGTTCACCAGGGAGACAATGCCTCCTCCTAGCCTTTCCATGCCGGTCAGTTCTCTCCGAATCCATTCAAAGCTGAGGGTATTTGTAAATGCCCTTGGCATTCCAGAGACTCAAAGGAAAAAAAACAAAAAAAAGTAAAGTAAAAGAGCAGAGAGAAGAAAGGGAAAAGGGAAGGGAATTCCTAGAATTCTGCTATAACACGTTCCACATCAGAACTCAAATAAAACGTGTGCTTCCAGGGACCCGGGAATTAAAGTTAAATTTGCAAAGAGCGTGGCAAAAGGAACGCCTGACCTTATTCTCTGCGCCCATCCACCCACCCAGCACACATACCCATCCGCGAGGACGCCTCGCCCAAGGCTGAAAGGACCAGCGCCCCGTTCAGCTCCATCAATGTCAGTGGGTCTCCAGAAGGTCCCGTCCCTCGGTTCCTACCTCTGCGGCCTTGGTCCCGGGTCGTTTCTCTCTGGTTTTGCACCACCTGCTACAGATCCATCATCTCCCCTCCTCTCCTCGGGCAGCCGAGCCGCTGCTCAGGGAGGGGTTCCGCGGAAGGAAGGGGAGGGCAGGCCTGAATCTCAGAACCAAGCGCTTGGTTTCGGGGAAAAGGATGTTTTGTAATTTTTGGCTTGAATTTCCAGAGGCTGAACAGGAAATGTCCACTGGGATCTCAAGAGAGAACCGGGCCGGCGGGGCCGTGGTGTGCCTGCCGAGGGGGACAGGCTCTCCCCCAGGGCCCGTCTGGAATTTACAATGTAAAGCTCCGTCTGAATCCTGGTGCCTTTTCCTCTGACTCTTCCCTCCAGCCCCAATACTCCCCCCCCTTATTTTTTTTCCTTAATGGAATGTCAGTTTCGTTCCTGACATGCTGGAAAAATTCTCCTCTGCCTAAGCTTGGCTCAGGATCACTCTCTCTTGTGAGAGAATTTCTCCTGTTACACAGTTCAGCTTTTTTTTTTTTTTTTTTTTTTTTAAGAGAGCTATTTGTTTTGCCAACTTTTGTACTAAGGACATTTTTTATGGATTTCCACCCCGCCCCCATGAACCTCTGAATTCAAGAAATATACACACCCACATCCTTCTGGACTGTTTTTCCCCTTCTAATAAAAACAACAACAACAATAACGGGTCAAAGATCGCAGTGAAAATGTCCTAAAACTGTGGGCTCAGACCAACCTTCCGATGGTCCCATTGGGCTCACAGGGCAGTGTGTGTGGTGTGTGGTGTGTGGTAGGAGGGGTTATGATTCTCTTTAAGGTGCTCTCTAAGTTCTAGGTCTTTCTATGATGGTAACACGTTTCAAGTTAGAAACTGCCTCCTTGGCTCCCCAGGAATGGGGCTGGAAGACCTGTGCCTGTGATTCTTGGAGGTGCTGGAGTAGTGGTACATGAAAGTGAGAGGCCATTTGAAGACTCAGTTGTTGGTTGACGCCTGGAGAGGGGCATGTCTGTGAACTGTCAAATGCCACCACAGATTGGGGACCTTGAGGGGACTTGTTGGCTCCTGCAATAAGACTGGGTAGTTCTCACAGGGGTAATTAGAGATTTGTTCATAAACAGGAAATGACAATGTCTCCTCTGCTCTATTTATTTTAAAAAGTGGATAATGAAGAAATTAATAGTGTAAACAAGATTATAAGAAAAACTTTTTTGGTCTATTTGTCATTTTAGAAAGCTTCCAATGTTTTAGAAGTACCCTTAATTTAAAAAAAATTACACTGCTCAAATAATAGACTGAGGCTAGTAATTTTTAGAGTGTTGATTAGATGTACTGCCTACATATTATTTGTTATCCAGTCAGGAAAGTAAGGCTGGCCTAAGTGATGTTTTTCTGTTCTAGCCTGAGTTTTGTACCTGAACTTGAAAGTAATTAAAATGCATTAATATTTTGAGGTTAGAGATTCTGTCATTTTAAACTCCTTTTAGTATGGAGCTAATTCTAATACACAACATTTAACCCACCATTTAAGAGGATTTAACTAGATGCCTATTTTTAAACATATTTAAACATAACAGTAAAATAAACATAGAATTCCCTCACTTGGTTTTGTCCCCAGATAGTTTCAAGAATCACACTCGGAGGTAGGCAGGTTGGGTCTATTTGATACCTAAAAATAGACAACACGTGTTTTTACAACATTGATCGAGCCCCCAATTAAGGGCAAAAATCACAGACTTGAGGAGTGTGCAGCTCACTACAAGCTTGTGGTTATGTCAGGCAGAACTAGGGAGGTGAGCCCTAACTGGTTTGGCTCAGTGGACAGAGCGTCGGCCTATGGGCCAAAAGGTCCCAGGTTCGATTCTGGTCAAGGCCATGTACCTTGGTTGCGGGCACATCCCCAGTAGGGGTGTGCAAGAGGCAGCTGATCGATGTTTCTAGCTCTCCATCCCTCTCCCTTCCTCTCTGGGGGGAAAAAAAAAATCAATAAAATATACTTTAAAAAAAAAGAACTGGGTAGGTGGCACTTCCAGTTCTCATCATCAGAGCACGATTCGCTAGATTAGTCATCTCTGTTTACTTGTTAAACTAGCTGCTTTGGTATTTTGAATGTGGACACAAGCATAATGATCTCATATTGGGCAGCAAAAGACAGAGCTGAAGGTGGGATGAAAACCCAGTCTTTTTAAGGAGAAAGCTAGGCAGTGTCTCACAGAAGGGCAGAGCTTGGATTGGTTAGTGGGTGATGGGCCATAATGAATTGAACTGCCTACAAGACATTGATTGAGTACCTACTGTGCGGGCCAGGTCTGTCAGATGAAAACAATTTTAACACAACAACTCTGCGAGGTATTGTTGCTGTCATTATTCAAAAGTGGAGCTGGGGTTCTGAGAACTCTGCTTTGCAATTTTACCTGTCAGTGTTAAAATTGTTCATGATTTCAGTTTTTGTGTTTTTTTTTAAAGAGCCATTTTATTCATACTGCCTGTCTAGTTTCCCAACTCCCTTCCAAGTTTCACGTTAGAATTGCAAATATCATCCACTCAGTCATTCCAGTTAATAAACAGTTACTGAGCATCCATGTACATAGTCCTGGGACCGGAGATGAATACTTCAATCTCTGTCATGGGGGTGCTTCTAATCCAGTAGGGAGAGGAAATAAACACACCTTTATCATTCAATGCAGCAGCTCCACTCCTAGGTATATACCCAAGAGAACTGAAAACTTATGTCCACACAAAAACCTACACTTAGGGTCAGAGTAGCATCATGCATAACAGCTGCTGTGGAAACAACTCAAATATCTACAACTGATGAAATGTGATATAGCCACACAATAGAATATTACTCATCCATAAAAGGAAATGAAGTATAGGCCCGGCTGGTGTGGCTCAGTGCTTGAGCATCGACCTATAAACCAGGAGGTCATGGTTCGATTCCTAGCCGGGCCATATATCTGGGTTGCAGGCTTGATCCCTGGTGTGTGGCATGCAGGAATTAGCTGATCAATGATTCTCTCTCATCATTGATGTTTCTGTTTCTCTCTCCCTTCCTCTCTAAAATCAATAAAGATATATTAAAAAAAAGAAAAAAAAGAAACGAAGTACAGGTATATGCTACAACATGGATGAACCTTGAACACATTATACTAAGTAAAAGAAACCAGTCCACAAAACACCACATTCTAGATAATAAAAACCTAATATGCAAATTGGCCAAATGGTGGAATGATGCACACTGACTACCAGGAGGCAGATGCTTAGCAGGAGCTCCCGCAGCCTGCAAGTGGGTGCCAGTGCCCTCCCCCGGCCCCCAACCGCTCCACTGGTTGCCCCACAGATTTGCCCTGATTGCCAGCCAGGCCTAGGAACCCTACCCATGCACAAATGTCATGCATCAGGCCTCTAATATTATATAATTTTATTTACATGAAATGTCTACAACGGACAAATCCACAGAGACAAAGTGTAAACTAGTGGTTGCCAGGGGCTGGGGTGATGGTCTGTCAGTAGCAGGAACTTGAGGGTTGATAGTGAAAGCATATGGGTTTTCTTTGGGAGATGATGAAAATGTTCTAAAATTGATTGTGGCAATAGGTGCACAACTTTGTGAATATACTAAAAACCACCGAATTGTATTCTCTAAAAGGTGTATAAATTTTACCTAAATAAAACTATCGCAAAACAAAACAACCTGAAAAAAAGAACTATACCTGTGTATTTTGTAACCCACTCCAACTTCTAAAGTGCCATATTCCATGTAGAGTTTCTTATTTCCTTGACTAATTCATTATGGGGCTTTATTTTTGAGAAATTGAAGACATTGCCTGAGCAAAGAAAAGATGATGTGGAAAATTAAAGGAAACACTTATAGGAACAAATTATTCTGCATGCCACGACTTTTTGACAGTCTTCTGTCTTTAGTGAAACAAATATCCTCAAGCTCTTTCTATTCTGCCCTCTACCAAAATTTATACTCAAAGGACTTTAAAAACGTAATTGCACTGAGATTTAGGAGTCTGGCAATGATTTCTATGTGAATATAATTCATAAACAAATTTTTGAGTGTCTTAAGCTAATGAAACACTTCTCCTCTAATCTTTCATCTCTCAGAAGTGACCAAATTCCCTTTATATTCTAAGTACCCTAAAGGTGCAGGAGCTGAGAGTCTATGGAGGAAGCAAGCAAAGAAACAAATGCAGGAGGCTGTTCCAGGTGCTATAATAGAAAACACAGGTACCACAAGGGCCCAGAGAAGGACAGGAGTGGGGAACAGCTGGTATGGCACGTGGCAGATGTGGTAACAAGGAGGTGCTAAGAATGGTGAAACTGGAGCTTTCACTCTAGAATTTCTGGCAAGTAGAGGTTTTTGTTGTTGTTGTTTTTAAGGATGGATTATGTATGGATAATTTAGAAGCAGCTTCCTGGCTCCCAAAATACGACTCGACAGTTAGGGAAGGGGAAGACAATCCAGCCGCCCTTTTAAAGAATCCATTCTGGGGCAAACTTTAGTTCTCTGTGTGGGTCAGACGTCATTCCGTGTGTACCCAGTAGATGGAGGCATTGCTGTTCCAGAAGGAAAAGTCTCTTTCCAAACTTGGTCTTGCATATCGCTCAAAGCAGCTGAGCACCAGGAAGCTGAGCCATTTACTCCCTTTGGCCCTGGGCAGCAGGCCAGACAGCAGCCCCCGGGTACGCAGTGGAGAGAGCATGGGCTGTGGAATTGGCTGAAACTGTCCGTATCCCGACTCTTTGCCTTTGTGGAGTGACCTTGAGCACCTTACCTTGGTTCTCTGAACCTCGGTTGCCTCATCCAAAATGTGGGGATTTCACAGATCCACAGTGTCATTCATATCCTCCACCAAACTCCCACATTCTGAAAACCAGAAGCGTTTTATAACTTCCTCGGCAGCAAGGTGCTAGGTATCTTCCTACATGGTGTGAATATTCTTAGATTTCATTAAGAAAAGGGTTTGTGTGCTTCCTTGCAAGGTGCTCCCCTACTCACTGGAGTTTGATTGAGTAAAACATATTATGCAGTATTACCTTTTCAAAATCGGGGGGTTGGGTGGGGGGTGGGCAGAGGGCCGGGGGAGAGAATCAGAATCCTGAGGGTTTTGGGGTAAGAGATAATGGACCTGCCATACGGACTGCAAGGGTGTACTAAGGATGAAAGGAGGTGACTTGTTTAAAATATCTGGCTCTCAAGGGACCTTCTCTCCCACCAGAGCCATCTGATTTGGGGCCTGGAATATAAGAGAAAGCTGAGGAGGGGGGAAGAAAAGGCAAAGAATTCCTCTTGTTGCCTTCATGTCATTCATTCATACAACAGAGTTATATTAGGTACCTACTGTTGCAGGTGGTGGGAACAGCACCAGGTGTTAGGCTGGACCTGGGTTCAGTACTTGAGTTCTGGCTAGGGAATAATGCAGAGTCAAGACTCCAACTATACGAGGACATTAGTTCTAAAATCACAGAGGTAGGAGAAGTAATTTGTAGTAGAAATGGGCTGAGGAAACAAGTTATAGAGATAAAGGGAGGGTCCTAGGAGCTTGGGAGTGAGGAAGGTAATGGAAATGCGTCTGGGGTGGGGAGGGAAAAGGGAAAGGCAAGGACATGTTAGGAGGGAGAGCCCACTGGGTCCTCCTTCCTAATGGTTATAAGGGTGGAGATTTTAGGGGAGGTCCCAGGGTAATGCCGGATGCTGGGTGCGATTTAACGCCAGTGGTCTTCATCCGGCATCTAGAAGGGTTCAGCAATCTGGAGAAGGGGCTGTGTGTAGATTAAATAAGAGTCCAGAGACGAAACATAATTTTGAAAGGCATATTGGGGGAGGCAGAGGAGCTTGGCTGAAGAAACCAAGTTCTTGTCTCAGGACCCATTGCTTTTTATTAACACAAATTGTCCTAAGGCAAGGTGGAGATACACACTTCAAAGGGTAGGGTTTCACACAGAAGCATTGTCAGAATGGGGAATAGCCTACGGCTGTTCAGGTATTTGGCCAGTAGGAGGCAATAGCAGGTAGATTGAGATGCCCTGAGCTGTCTGGCCCCAAGCAATCAATTTAATGCATCCTTTTTCAGGTTTGGGTAAATGCCTTTAGTCATTCCCAATAGGCAATAACATAGGTGACTCAGTCCTTGTTGAGTCCCCAAGTTCCATCAACCTTTCAATGAAATTCTTGCAATTATGACATGCTAGAATTGGCTTCTGGCACCAGGGGAAGGTATCAAGAGAATAGTCATCAGTTTTCCAGGTGTGCCCTTTCAGGTCTGTGGCCTTTACTGATTGATTGGTCATTACTCAATGCAACTGGTCCTGAGGTCAGCTGTGGTTGGTTTTGTCTGGTTTTGCTGCTTTTCTGGGCCTGGAGCTGAAATTCAAGGGAGGCCTAGATATTATGTCTAGGGAGGAAAGCTCAGGGGATCCAAACCATAAGAATAGCAATATACTAGGGGAGGAAAGATCACCCTGGGGCGAGGTCCCACCCTACACTTGTCCTTTACTTTCTGCCCTTGTGACCTTCTGTACCTTCCCATTGTCCCGGCTCTGCTCATGGCTGTCTAACTGCCTACCACACTAGTATGTGCCAGATGCTTTGTGATTAATAGGCGTATAGTCTTCTGCTGAGCTTGTGCCCTCCTCACGGGTAAACTCAGGGATTGTCTTGGTTAAACTCCAGGCATTACTCAGGCCACAGCGTCACTGGGTGAGGCAAACGTAAGATCCAGAAGGAGGTGGCTGCGCCAGATGCTGCGGAAAGAGCAAAGAAAGATCCTGTTCCTAGGGCCCGGCCACACTCTGGCTGCCTTTTCCACCCATTCTAAACTTTTCATACCATCTTTGTTTTTTGCTCTCAAGATTTTTTACAGAGAGGAAGAGAGAGGGATAGAGAGTTAGAAACATCAATGAGAGAAAAACATCAATCATATGCCTTCTGCACACCCCCCACCAGGGATGTGCCTGCAACCACAGTACATGCCCTTCACTGGAATCGAACCCGGGACCTTTCAGTCCGCAGGCCAACGCTCTATCATTGTCTTGTCTCTTGCTTCTCACTCCCTCCCCCTCTATGCTCCAGTGATATCAAGTGTTTGCTTCAAACATACCGAATTCTGCCTTCCTTCTTTGCCTTTGCACATGCTCTTCCCTTTTCCTGAAACTGCCTTTACCACTGCTCCCTTCTCTCCTGTTTAGCTCCTGGAAGTTCCTCAGCACAACCCAGGGCTCAGGTGCTCCAGATGCCTTACCTACCCTTCCTTTCCGCCCAGTCCTGAGTCACCCCAAGTGACCCTTTGCACTTTGCCAACAGAGCCCTGAACAGTGCCTCCCTCACTCCCACCCCAACCCCTTCCCACCCACCACACACATACACTGGCAGCACCTTGAGAGCACACCCTATTCTCTTTGTGTCCTTAAAACCACTGGGCTTGCCACTCAACTAACTGTTTGTGGACTGAATGAATGGTGATGAAGATTGATGCTACTGTATTTATTAATTTAGTTAACATATTTTTATTTATCTCAACATCAATGATGAGAGAATCATTGACCAGGTGCCTCCTGCACGCCCCCTACTGGGGATTGAGTCTGCAACCTGAATGTGTACCCTTAGCTGGAATTGAATCTACGACCCTTCAGTCTGTAGGAGAGCCAAACCAACTAGGGCAATGTTACTGTATTTATGAAAGAGCTTTGAGTTCTTGGGAGGTATGATAAAATTCTGTAGATCAGAAAATAACAAATCTTGCACTCACTGCAAGAAGAAATCGGAGATCTGCATGACCCATTGCTTCATCCCTGAGACAGAGACCTTACTTGTGGGAAGCACACTGAGCAGGAAGTCCCAAAGCTTGGGCTCGGGACCCATGCCTCTCACTAGCCAACTGTGTGATCACATCGTTGACTGTCATATAGCAGCTTAGCCTCCTTCTCAGGGTGACAAAGAGTCAAAGCAGCTGTTCCCTAAAGTTCTAATCTTCTGTGGTTTTATTTTGAGTGCATAGAGCTGTCATTGGACACAAGATGACATCTAATTAATTTTCCTTGTTCTAAAAATAGGATGTGTATGGGAATATGCACCCAAGTGTGTACAGAGACAGGATGGTAGATAAGGATGCCAGCAATGTGGTTGGTAGCCAATTGGAAGACTGACACCCAGACACTTCCACCTTTACAGATTGATTCCTCTTCTGTCTTCACAAAGTCTTCTTCTAAAATGCAAATACTCCTGGGTCCCACCTTTTTACCTTAAGATTATAGCATTTTGAGACTGGAAAGGAGTTTAGTAGATAATAACTCAGTTATCTTGTCAAAACCTTGCAGGAATAGAACAATGAATGGGACAGGCTCTGAAGGGCACCTGTGTAGTAAGGCCCAGTGATATCTGCAAGCCGCTGGTGGGAAAATAAGAAGGTAAGTAAAGAAGAACTTTCTCCCCCCTTGCTGGTTTCTCCTCTGACCATTATCAGTAATGTAAGCACTTCTACAAAACCAGACTTTCTGCTCCAAATGCAAGGTGTTCTCCTTTCTCCATTCCACTCTCTAGGCTTTCTTCCACCATAAACCAATTGCTCAAATCAAAGACCTATAAATCATTCTATTTTTTCCCTGCCTCTAACACTCAATCCATCAGTAAATGCTGTCAACCTTTTCCTTTAAATATATTCCCAGTCTGATCACTCCTCAAAACCTCCATTGCTAAAACCCAAGTCAAAACCACTGTCATCTTGCCTTCTGGTTGAGCCCCTCCTCTCTTCTTGTTCCCTAGACATCATTCTCTCCATGGCAGCCAGAACCATCTTCTCCAGCTTAAGGTTCTCCAATGGCTCCCCATTGTTGGTACGGGAAGATCCACACGGCTTGCCCTGTCACAAGGCCCCTGCCCACCTCTTCAACCTCACCTTCCAGGCTGCAGCCACCCTGGCCTTTCTGTCCCTTCACTGTGCCAAGCAAGTATTTTCTATTTCAGGACCTTTGAATGCATGATTGCTTCTCCCTGCAGATCCTCACGCACAGGTCCACCCCTAAATTAGTGGGGCCTACACACATGGAAGCCCACATGCCCCTGAAAACTGTTACATAAAGTATTTTCTATCCTCTTACTGTGACAAATGCCTTCATAATGACAAAATTGAAAAAATTGTGTAAATGTATGGTTTTTTTATGACTGTAAGTTTGTGAAACATAAAGGACAATTGGATTTAATTATTATTGTGCATATTTGGGTGTTCGTGGTTGGTGATACTTAAATGAATAACAGAGACAGACATTATTCATAACATGTTTATTTCACAAAAAATTATTTTTGGTTTTCACTTAAATGACATCAGGAAATTAATCATTTTCAAAAAAGTGTGTTCCCTTGAGATGAATGATATAAAATATTTTTTAAATGTTATTGTCTTCAAGTGTACCAAATTTAAATATATTATCATTAAAAACATAGCTGAGCCCTGGCTAGTGTGGCTCAGTTGGTTAGGTGTCATTCCATGCACCAAGAGATTGCTGGTTTCATTCCAGGTCAGAATAAATGCCCTGGTATTGGCTTGATCCTTGGCTCTCACATAGATGTCTCTTTCTCTCCCTCTCTCCCCATTCTCTCTCACTCTCTCTCCTTCTCCCTTTTTCTCTCTCTAAAAGTCAATTAAATTTTTTTTTAAATAACTGAAAATATATATAAGAAACAAAAAGCTAAAATGTTTTCACAGGTGCTTTTAAAAAGTTATTTTTCTTAAATAATTAAAATTTAATAAATGAAGTTATAACCAATAGATATGAATATTTTAACTTAGAATTAAATAAAGGTGAAGAACTTTTTTGAAAAATTTATGTGAATTATATTAAATATTATTATTAACAAAATTATTCTCAATACTAGTGTTCAGTGTTCATGTGGTTGCCAAAGTAAAGAATTGGTTTGCTTTAAGCATCTTACATTTAGAACGGTACACATAAAAATTTAAGAGAAATATGAATTATTTAATAATGTAAATGTTTCTCACATACCATGTGCAAATACCACCCTAATACAAACATCTCCAGACACAAGAAGAACAACAACCAAAAAATGGATGCTCAGAACTCTGGGAAATAATTCTTGATGCAATCACCTATCACACTGATGCTATCTGAGAAGAAGGGCTAACCCAGTTCATCTGTCCTTTCTCTTATCTAAGTTTGTGAAATACAAAGGACAATTTAATTTTAGTAGGGTGTTCATGGTTAGTGATACTTAAATGAGTAACAGACACAGACATTATTCCTTACATGTTTATTTCACAACATGTTTATTTAACCCAAGTCATTTGTCTTTCCTCTACTCACATCATGCTCATCCTCTCCATAGTGGTTTTCATTTGGATGCAGAGGTGCCGAAGCAGCTCTCCTTTGGAGCCCAAACCGTGTTACAGATGAGGATGCTCAGGGTCTTCTCACACACACAAGTGCAGGACAGGGGCCCCTATTGCCTTGGTCCAAGGGTAGTTCTGTTCATAAGGTCATTTCCTTCCTGGACTCACAGACACAGAAAGGCCTTCCCCGACCACGCTGACTCACTGAAGGGGTGCCCACCTTCCCATCCCAGCCATTCTCTAGCCACTGTCCTGGTTGCTTTTTTCTTCATAGCAGTTACTGCTCTCTGGAATTCCATTATGTCTTATTTGTGGATTGCTTATTATTGCCCTTCTACACACACACACACACACACACACACACACACAATGGGTTTTGTCATATCTACTTTACATACTCAGCCATTACAAGAGAGCATGACAAGTGACAGGCCTCAATAACTGTTTATTAGTATTTAAGCATCTCCAGTCTTAGAATTCTAGACGTACTAGAACAATGTATATTTACTTTTTAAATTTATTTATTGATTAAGTTATCACATATTTGTCCTCAATTCCCCATTCCTATCCCCCCCCACCCCACCCCCTTATATTTACTTTTGTCATGCTGGTCCACCCTTACATAGTTCCTGCTCATTCCTGCCCACTCACTACCTGTGATGTATAAAGGACCCGATGGGGCTAAGAGAGGTTTGAAGGTTTGCTAGTGTGAGCACATGGTAGAGCTGGGATTTGAAACCAGTAGTCTCCTAACCATAAAAATGGGGTGATATACTGCTGAATCAAAGAAGAAGCCTTGAGGCTTTATCACGTTGCCTTGAAACATACTCGGTGAGCAGCCCATGCATTTCTTCCCCTAGAGGGCAGTGGCTGCCCATGCATGGACATCTGAGTGACAGGCCCCTCTAGAAAGTAGGGATGGGTGCCCACATCTTCACCTAGATCTTAGAAGACCCTCTAGACAGTCTGATCACACCAGACTGTCACACCAGTTCCATAGATCTTATTAGCTCTCCGTGTGTCCAGATACTGGGAACTTCCTAGTATGGACCTTCCTCTATCCCTCCCTTTACCCTTTAGAATTTAAAGCCAAATACATCTCTGCCCTTTTCTGCTTTCAGACACCTTATTACTAACCGTGTTTCCCCGAAGATAAGACATCCTCCGAAAATAAGACCTAGTGCATGGAAAGAGAAGACATCCCCTGAAAATAAGACCTAGCGCAACTTTGGGAGAAAAAATTAATATAAGACACTGTCTTATTTTCGGGGAAACGGTAGTATTTCTCAATCTTCTCACTACCGAATATTTTTTAGTTGTGGAGAGGTATTATAGGATGTCTAACAGCATCCCTGGCCTCTACAAACTAGTTGCCAATAGTACTCACTACTCACTCTCCCCTACCCAGAGACACACACACAGAGTGATAACAAAAAATGTCTACTGCCAAAATCAGTTTGGCTCAGAGGATAGAACGTTGGTCTGTGGACTGAAAGGTCCCGGATTCAATTCCGGTCAAGGGCATGTACCTTGGTTGTGGGCACATCCCCGGTAGTGGGTGTGCAGGAGGTAGCTGGTTGATGTTTCTCTCTCATCGATGTTTCTAACTCTCTATTCCTTTCCCTTCCTCTCTATAAAAAATCAATAAAATATATATATTTTTTAATGTCTACAGACATGGCCAAATGCTCCCCAGGAATGGATGGGTGGAATCATCCTATCACCCTCGTTTGAGAATCACTGCTTCTATGTTGTAAAAGTTGTAAAAAACAAAAACAAACAAACTGCGCATGGAATAGACGTCATGGAGTCCAGTTGCTTGAGGAGACTGCTGAGGATTCACAAATGTTCTCAACACAGGATCTCGTGACTTTCATGTTAACTTTCTGCCAGCGATGTTTAATTTTTTATCATCTCCAAATGGCAACCATTTGCAAATTAAATGGTGTTTATCCTCCTGGCTATGAACTCTAAATGGAGTGTAGGGAATGTGTGTGCATGTGTGTGTGTGTGTGTGTGTGTGTGTGTGTGTGTGGTGGTGGTGGTGGGGCATATAGTTCTTCGTCCCTGGGAGTCATTCGTCTGCCTTTTATTGTTGCCATTTCTCTCCTGGCCTCTTCCTCCACCAGACAGACTTAATAACTGGCAATCATCACATGGCAGGGCAAAGCTGTCGGCAGCCACCTCCGCACCAGGGGGGATCAGTCAGTCTAGAGCTCCTTGGAGCCTTCGCTCCTTTTGTTTTCACAGGCAGGCTGCAGTTTTGTCTCCTGGCTCTCCCTGAATGAAGAGAATCTTAAAACATCTTGTGGCTGTAAATGGCTTCCTATAGGCTGGAAGGAGGAGTAAACAGGAAGTCAATGGCAAAGGAGAAATAAAACTGATCCATGAGACTGTTCAGTCCCCCCTTGGCGTCTTTGGGGAGAACTGGGCTGCACTGAGCAGGCCTGGGCAGCCAGACCCCAGAGCAGAGCTGCAGAAACCAGCCAAGGGATTGAGTACCAAACCCCTCTGAGAGCCAAAGATCTGCCAGGAGGGGCAGGGCAATGTGGCCCGCATGCGTGCGTAGAAATCATCGCGGCCGAGCTGCAGAACTTACATGACAGTTTTTTTTTTCTTCTTTCCTGGACTCAGATGAAAGGCTGTGCTGTAAGTGCAGAATACAATTGCTCTGGCATTCCAGTCCCACATCTGGCTGCTCTTGTTGTGCCCTAGATTTTTACATTCAGCGAGAGGCAACCCCCTGTGTTCCTGAGACACGCCGGGCACTGAGACTCCAACTGTGCCCCGGAGTCTACTTCCTGGCACCCTGGCTGCCCTTCCAGCCACCACTCAGTGTCTATGGCTTCTGTGCCCGGTATTCTGACCCAGCGGCGCCCCTCCAACAACAGGAATCACTGCCACACTGCTTTAAACCCGGCCCATCCTGCCCATGGTCTCTCCTGAAAACAGGATCAAACAGGATTGGGGAGATGATGTAGTGACTTATTTGACAGTGACTTATCGGTCTGAAAGGGATGCCTCACAAATCTGAGAGAGAGAAAGAGAGACACTAGGGTCTTGGTATCTATTTTCGAAAGAGATACCAAGACCCTGATTGTGCAGACAGCGAGTTTTTTTTTTTGTTTGTTTGTTTGTTTGGTTGTTTGTTTTAAATATATTTTATTGATTTTTTACAGAGAGGAGGAGAGAGGAATAGAGAGCTAGAAACGTCGATGAGAGAGAAATATCGACCAGCTGCCTCTTGCACACCCCCTACTGGGAATGTGCCAGCAACCAAGGTACGTGCCCTTGACCAGAATCAAACCTGGGACCTTTCAGTCCGCAGACCAGCGCTCTACCGCTGAGCCAAACCGGTTTCGGCAGGAGTTTCTTATTTCCTTTCTCCCTTCTTTCTTTAGGATGTAGGAGGTAACAAACCAGTTTGAGGTCAGAAGGGTAAGAAACATATTTTTAGGCACGTTTCTAAACTTCATACCTGGAGGAGGCAGGGTATGCAATATATAGAACACTGTGATTAAAAAAAACAACAAACTCCCTCTCCAATCAAAATTCCTCCGGCCTGCTTATTTTCGTCACAGGTTATACTTCAGATCTAAACATGGATGTGGCTGGGTTGTGTCCCATACACAACGTTCATCTGTGGATGGTGGGGACATTGAAGGAGAAAACTCAGATTCCACATGATGTGAAACAACGGGATGATGGCGGAGCTCTGACCTCCATGCTCTGAGCTAGAGTCTTAAGCAAGTTATTTTCCAACACTTGACACCCCCTGTGACTAGACCGAGGAGGAGAGATCCCCACCAGGTGTGGGGAAGTGGCTGGTGTCCAGCTTCTGTTGAAGCAAAGGCTCACCTTCCTGGAAGCACTCTTGCTGTCTGGCTCTTGGCCACAGCAGCAGAAGCACTCGCAGGAAGCAGCCGTGGCTGCCCTCCCCATGCACTGTGTCAGGAGGGGCCCCAGGGAGGGGGTCACGAAACCTCCAGCCCAGACTCAGGCTTCTCAGGTTCATCAGCCTCGGCATGATTCTCCATCGCCTCCGTAAGCAGCCCCAGCAGGAATCAAACAATCACTTACACCTATGGATGAAGACAGGGGCAGGGGTAAGGGCATGGGGTGGAGTTGGGAATCAGGTGGAGGGAAGCTATGGGGGAAGAGGGGGGAAAGAGAAACACCTGTAATAATCTGAACAATAAAGATTTAGCATAAAAAAGGAAATCAAGAAATCACAAATAGATGACTTGGTAAACACGGACACACATCTGCTGAATGGGGAGAGCCTCTCAGTACATCTTCCATTTTCCAGGTAAGCTAAGTGCAAAGACTTAACCCAGCAGGTCATCATGGACAATAAGTGAATCAATGAGCCTCAGCCGTGTGTCTGGACTGTGTTTGGTACTGTGGTCATATTAAAGAAGCCAAAACACACTCCTGGCTTCTGTGAGGTTGCGTTCTAGCTCAATTCACAAGGCTAACAAACATGCAAGGCTGAGATCATAATAGGAGGCCACATGACCGTTCTGGCCCTTGTTGAGCTCAAGCTTTGTTCAATAGTACCTCACATTATTATTTAACTTTTCTTTTATGTCCTCTATCACTTATCAAGTTATAAACTCCTCCAGAGTAAGAAGAACAGTTTCCCCTTCTTAGGGTCTCATCATCACACACACACACACACACACACACACACACACACACAGCTGAGTGCTACACACACAGTTAGGTGCTCATTTTACTATTCCTGAAAGCTCCAGTAAGTTAACTGTGTGGGGCAGAATATAATTGCAATAGGAGTTTGTGTGAGGGAGCCACCTGGGTGGGCAGGAGGAGTTGTAGGTAAGGAGACACAATGGAGATGCAAGAGGCCATTGACAGTGAACAACTGTGGTTCTTAATTTTCTCCTTTTAAAAGTAGTGCTTAGACTCGCAGGGGTCTTCAAACTACGGCCCGCGGGCCACATGCGGCCCGCAGAGGAGTCTGATCCGGCCCACCAGGTTTTTTGGGCAGTGAGCGCAGCCGAGGTATTACAGTAGGAATTAGTAGTTCATATAGTCCGGCCCTCCAGCTCTCTGAGGGACCGTGATCTGGCCCCCACTTTAAAAAGTTTGAGGACCCCTGAGAGGTAACATTTACATATTATAAAAGGGCACATATTCATTAGAGGAAATTTATAAAATGAAGAGAAATATAAAGAAGAACATTTAGGTCACAGGTAATTTGACTCCCAGACATTCGTAAGCACACAGAATATATTATTATAGGCTGTAACAAGTGTTAGGAGAGAACAGGTTAATAAGAGATTAAGTAGTGGAGGACTTGATCTAGAGGAGGCCTCTCTGAGGGTGTGGCATTTGGGCTGAGACCTGGAGGGTGAGCAGGGGTTACACAGGTGAAGAGAGGAAGAAAGAGACTAAAGGCAGGCGTGTGTTACAGGGAAAAAAAAAAAAAAAAAAAAAAAAAAAAAATATATATATATATATATATATATATATATATATATATATATATTTATGGTAAACCAATGATCAGACAAATATAAAACAGACCTATGCCAAACATTGTGTTTAACTCAACAATTAATGAAGGAATCAGTAAGATGTTACAACTAGTAATTTAAAGGAGAAATCAAAGTATCAGTCAAGAATCTGAAATGAAATATAAAGAGATTCCAGGTTGGGTGGGGAGGAAAACCAGCTGTCCCTCTCCTGAACAGAATTCACTGGCATATGGGAAATTATCATTTGCACCTACTCCATTATCTACAGTTTATAGAGTTGTAAATTATTTCAGGAAAAATGAAAAAAAAATGGATATAACCAGAATGGGTAAGCTAGTCAGGACACCCACGAGTTTTTTTCTCCTTATTTCAAAGCCTTTCACAGTTTTTCCTGACATGTGTGAATGCCCTGGGAAAGGAAAGAGTTTAACAGAACTGAAAGGAGAGGGATGTTTCTGGGATGTAATAAGTAAGGAGAGTGGGTTGAGATGGGAGGCATGCTTACTTTCCTGTTTATAGTCTGCTTTTTTCTTTTTTAAAAATATATTTTATTGATTTTTTACAGAGAGGAAGGGAGAGGGAGAGAGAGTTAGAAACACTAATGAGAGAGAAACATCCATCAGCTGCCTCCTGCACACCCCCTACTGGAGATGTGCCTGCAACCAAGATACATGCCCTTGACTGGATTTGAACTTGGGACCCTTGAGTCTGCAGGCCAACGCTCTATCCACTGAGCCAAACCCGTTAGAGCTATAGTCTGCTTTTTTCATTTAACAACATAGGATGAACACTTCCCATGTCATTGAATATCCTTTCGAAGTATGAATCCTTTAAAAGCCACACCACATTCCCTGTAGTGGACTTACCACCCCCATTCTTGTCCACTTAACTTGTTCTCACTTAATATTCTTGTACATGAATCTTTGTTCTTACATATCTCCGATTAGTCCCTTGGGGTAGATTTCCCTAAGTAGAATCTCTAGATCAAAGATATTTTCAAGGTGTTAAAGAATAAGAACTGCTTTCAAATGACAAGTTTTAGGAAAGTATTGAGATGTGAGGAGGTGGAGGCTCTGAGATTACCCAGAAGGCCAATGTACCAGGGAGGTGTGAGGTGGGAAGGGTCTGACCTACAGGGGAGCAGTGGGTGGAGAGGAGGGTCAGAAGTGGGAAGGGTCAGCAGCAGCCCCAGTCTGGGAGTTTGGGTGTGTAGAGTGGGAGGAGGTGGGGGAGATGGCTCCAAAGCTTTGGGCTTGTACTTCCCTTAGACACAAGTTGGAAATGGGCATGTTTGGAAGAGTAACTTGGGGGAAGAAGACACATTTATTTTTGGACACGGAAGGTGTGGGAAAACCATAGAGTATCCAGAAGCATGGGGGTTGGAGAGGTTGATCTGGGAGTCATACAGAGATCTGCTGGTTCAAAGCAGGAGAGAGCAGATGCCTAAGTGAGAGGAGCCCTGGCAGACCCCCACACTCGTGGGCATGCTGGAGGACCCAGCAATAAGCAAGCAGGAGAGAAGAGGGTGGGGAAGGGTCCTCATGAGGTGGGTAACAAAACAACGTCAAATACCACTAGGAGGTCAGAAAGAGTGGGGACTAAAGAAAAAACCATTGTGTTTGGCAAAAATAAATTCTTCGTGACCTTGCCTAGAGAAGTTGCAATAAAATTGTGGGGGCGGAAGTCGGCGGTTTAGGAAATAGGAGATGGAGGTATTGAGTGTTGGCCACCACATGGGGAATTTTGGCAGCAAAAGGAAGAGGAAAGTCTGGAAATTAGCTAGAAAGGAGGAGAGTCCAGCATTATTTTGTGTATGTGTCTTGTTCATATTCCAAACCAGCAGCTTCCGTCCACCTCTCCACAACCCTACCACAGTTCCCTCCATTTAGTTTTAGATCCCAGATATTTTTTTCAACCTCAGAGGATATTATGTGGCTTCAAATGACAAGCATGTAACACAGAACTGGTCACATAGCTAGTGCTCAGTACGTGTTAGCTATTGACATTATTTTTTATTAAGAGTCTTTACAAACCAAATATGTAAACAAAAAGGAAAAACAGTATACCAGGAAGAAGTAAGTGAGAATGGGGATGAGGTGAAGGAATGACCTTAATGCTAGATCTATATTTGACTTAATTCTAGGTATACTGTTTCTATATAAGAAGGCCCAAGGAACCTGCATTTTGTCAATTGGCATGTAGCTTTGAGACTGTCCTGAAGGACTTCTTTTTGCATTTTCCTTCACTGCTTTGGGGTCAGTCTAAGGTCTGGCCCTGCCCCTTGGAACTGTGGAAGGGAACAGAGGAAGGCTCCCCAAGGGACAGAAGTTAGGAAGAGAATGTGCAGAGAGGAGCTAAGCAAATGCCAAACATGTGAGCCACTTGCAGCAAACGCATGTGAGGGACCGAGGAGCCCGAGAGCCCAGAAACAGACTGAGTGCAATCCCAGCTGGTCATCAGCAGAGAGGGTCTGAGCAGGAGCAAAAGCCCAGAGTGTCCTGTGTGAAGGTCAGCAGTGTGGGCTGAGGAGCAGAGGGGGCAGGTGCTGCTTTTCCTGTAACAAGATGACAGCATTAATCCACAGTGCAGTGCCGCTGTGCAGAGAAGACACAATTCATTTATTGTGGCTAGAACTTTCCTGGCCTTTTTCCTAAGCCACGGTCACCTACTGATTAGAAGGCAAAAAAAACAACAACAACAAAAAAAAAACTAACTGCTCAACCTAGTTAAAGCTTCAATAACTTAAAGAGTCACTTTGGGTCCAGTTTGGTCTCTTCATGATAAAAATGTTCGTCCTCAACTGGCTGATGTGGCTCAGTGGTTTGGCATCGACCTATGAACAGGAGGTCCCAGTTTCATTCCAGGTCAGAGCACATGTCTGGGTTGTGGGCTTGATCCCCAGTGTGGGGCCTGCAGGAGGTAGCCAATCAATGATTCTCTGTCAGCATTGATGTTTCTATCTCTCTCTCCCTCTCCCTTTCTTTCTGAAATCAATAAAACGTATCTTTAAAAAAAAAAATGCTCCTCCTCCTCTCCTCACACTAAGATAGTGTCTGCACTGGAGAGATTGAGCTATGTGGCTCCCACGAGGGAAGGCCTCGGATGCGTCCTCAGCATCCTGGGAGGCCCAGTGTGCTTCCTGGTTGCTCCTTGCCCTGGTGGCCTTCTCAGGTGAAGGGGGCAGGCTGTGTAACACATAATCTGGCCTCACTTGTACGTTGACTTGGCTCTCCTGTCGCTGCACGCCCCTCTGAGGACCATCTGTAACTGGCATTAGGGTCCCACCTGGATTCCATTCTGTAGCCCCGGCTACCGACCACCCTTCCCCATGGTAATTTTTGTCTTCCTCACTGGTTGCATTTCTTGTCAGTAGCAGAAGCCCTGCTGGTACCAAAGCTGACTGTCTCGTTGCTTGATTTTATATGTGGGTTAAATGTCAGCCCACAGGGGGGAAAAAAATCTACTATTAAGGCCTTGCCTAGAATAAGACCTGAGTCCCCTCAATTCCTCTGCTTTGACTAGTGCTTCAGACCGTTGTTTGAACGGACCAGTTGTGTGGGCATCTGGTGGAGATGGCCCTTTTTTGGGGGGGGAGGGAGGCTGAAAACCTGAGAGGTCTTTTTCTTTCAAACCCTCTAAACTCTGTGCTCAATGAGGGTGGAAAGTGTTGCATATGGAAATTGCCTGGGCGACCGGGGAAAACTTGCCAAAAGAGAAACTTTCCAGCTCTTAGCTTTCAAAGTGTGCACTGTGCCATATGTCATGAGGTAATACAGATCCCTAAATAGGGCTGCACAGCCAGGGAAAGCAGTGGCCTGACAGTCAGCAAACAGTTCTAGTCACCAATCAGAGGCCAAGGAAGAACTGGCAAGAGAAAGCAAAAAAGAAGAACTGACAAGAAGAGCAAAAGAATGGGCACCCGGGAACCCAAGCTCCACAAAATGGAGGGCAGGCGCCCGCGGGCCCAGAGCCTTCGTTCTGCGCAGGAGAAGAAAGTGAGTTTGAAAGTGTCCCTGAAGCAGCGGTGTCAACGCTAACAGATACCATCTGGAGATCCAGAAAGCTCAGATTTTGTTTTCACAGACTTGTACTGAAAACCAGTTCCAGCCAGGGAACCTCAAATCTCAGAAGTTTCCAACAGGGCATTGAGATATAAACAATCATTTAGCAAAATCCGCGGTCAAAATGACAGATGAAGGTTGTTGTCTTCTCTGTTTAAATCAAGAGATGAGGTCAGACGTGACCAAGTGCCTGGAGATGTGATGGTCTGTGGAGATGCATTTTAAGTAATTTTTTAACCTATAAAGTTTGGCTTCGGAGACAGGCAACATTTATCTTCAAGACTTCATTCCCCTCAAATATCTGGTGTCCTCCTTCTGGCCTCTACTTAATTGCCCTCTCTGCCCCCCACAGATTACAGCTCTTGGAGGATAATGACATGATGGGCTTGTTAGCCATTTTCCCCCACTACCATATACCCTCACCTCTTATTTGCATTTTAACAGGGCTTTTTAGAGATAATGCCTCTGAAAAAAGGTTGACATTGTGGGGATTTTAGGCAGCAACCTGATGGGCTTGTGGGGAAGGAGCCCGTTGCATTGGGGAAGGTGGTATGTCTCTAAACCACCATTCTGCAGACAGCTGCTGCCTGCACAAGAGCATTCCCTGGTTCGAGGCTGGCCCTCACCTCCTTCCACTTCCTGGCAGGATACCTGTGAAAGCCTTGCTTTCCTGTGCAGCACAAACCGTGATCTTGTCTATGTTGTTAGCTGAGAACAATTAGTGCAGGTTTCCCTAGGTAACAAGGTGGGGGGGGGGGGGGAGAGAAGGTAGGCTTCATACATCATTCCTTGCCTGTATATGGCCATTTCCAAACCAATTTCCCCAGCAGAAGACAGCCTCTTAGAGAGCCCCGGGCCTGGCTTCTTTCTCTGGCCCTGTCCTCAGTGGGATTCAGCAGCACTGCGATTCTGCGGCTGCCCAGATGCTCTCGGGTGCTTCCTGCAGCTTTGCACTGGACTGTGGGTCATTCCCATGCAAGGGAAGGTCACAGGCTTGTTAATTAGATGGAAAGCAAAGACAGACCGGATATGAATTTTCCTAGAAAGACACTAGCATGGTGTGATGTCAGTATTTATTTCCAAGTTTTAGTGGTGATTATGGCCACTACCCTTTCCTGCTTCCTGAGGACAACAGTTCAGCATGACTTCCAGCACAATTAAATCAACCTGCTTTGGACAGAGCCAATGTTAAGGAGTGTGTAGGCCTTAGAGCCACAGTGCACTAAATTTTTACATTTGGTTTCTCAAGGGGGCACTCATGCAAAACCTGCAATTGGGAATACACAGAATTTCCTGGTTTTCGTTTTATTGGTATGCAGCATATATTTGCATGATACTTTTTTTTTTTTTTTCCTTTTGGTAAGCACTTTCTCATTCATAATCTTATTTGAGCTTTACCAGACTGCCTTGAGGTAGGTACAGTGGGGATTAATCTTTCCCTTTGATGAATGAGATATCTGAAGCTCAGACAGCTCCCACAGGTAGTAGTGGAAAGGTAGGACTAATCCCAGATTTCCTGGCTCGTAGACCCTATCCCTATTGTATCAAATCGCCCTTCATTAAGACCCAGAGGGAGCTGTGGGTGGTCAAACCCCAACACATCTGCTCAAGTAGACATGTGCTTTTTTTCTGCCTAGCATCCCTTCCTTGGGGAAATCACCTTGCTCCTAATTCTGTAGTATTCATTTAGTTTGATTATGGCAGAACTCACCAGATTCCTAACTGAAGGTGTGGTACTAAAACCTAACCAATCAGAGTTTCCCATTTTCCTGGCCACACTGATTGGCTCATGCATGGCCACATGACCGAAGCTGAAATCAGTCTTCTCTGGACCTGTTGTTAGGCTCATGGGAAAGATGCACTCTCTTTCTCTAGGTCCTTGCTGGCATGAAACAAGAGTCTGACTGGGAATGAGAGTAAGCAGAGGCAACCAGAGCTGAAAGATAGCGTCTTGATGATATTATTTGAACCATGGAGTCCAGCTGAGCCTGAAACTCTTCAGTGAGCCAAAAAATTCCTTTTTTGTTTCAGCCAATTGGAGTTCTGTTTATGATACTTGCAAATGAAAGGACTTATTGACTAATAAAACTGCCATTTCTGTCTCCCCCAGAATTAAGAAATTACCTCTTTAAAACTGTTTATTTGTAGTATGCTTTATTCCTCCCTGCAAAAAAATAAATAAATAAAATTCTGAGGCAGCTTATAAAAGTCAATAGGAAAAATAGGCAAAAAGCCAAAATTCAATGAAAGGGTAAGTTTAATACATGAAATGCATATCATATGTAGCATATAATCTTTACATTAAATTGAAAATATTACTTTAAAATTATAATTCCAAGTATCATGAAGAGTTCTTGGAAATGGATACCGTTGGAGAAATTATAAATTGGTTCAAAATTTCTGGAGAGAAACTTGACAATGCTTATTTATATCCAGTGTTTCCACAATCAATAATTCTACTTTTAAGAATAAATCCAGGAGAAACCAAGATGGTGGCATGGGTAAACACCTAACTGCTGCCTTGCATTACAATTTCAAAACTACAACTAAAAGACAAAATGAACATCATCCAGAACCACAGGAAAGCTGGCTGACTGGAATTTCTATAACTGGAAGGAAAGAGAAAAGCTCTGAGACTCCCAGGAGCTGTGGAAGTACAGAGGTAAGGAGGCACCAGCAGAGAGGGCTGGCAACTGAGTATGCAGCTATCTTTTTTAAGCAGGAGGGAGACAAAAAACTTCCAACTGCTTTGAACTCCAGTTCCGGGTGAGACTCTGGGGATCCAGACTTATAAGGGCAAAAACTAGACTGTCTGGCAGTGGGCAAAACTTGAGGGTGACTTTCTCTCAGAGGTGCTTGAAGCAAATACCACTGGACACTGAGATCCAGGGGCCCCTTAGGGCAGGGCTGACAGGAAACCATTGCTGTTTGATCTGCCCTGAGATCCCACCCCAGGAAGGCATTGGCGTTTGCTCCACCCTGAGACTTCACCCCATCCATGCTTAGTGCAAAAGCTTCTGCATATGAATGGCCTGGTCCTTTGAATTCTAAACTTACCTAACAAACTGCAGCTGAGTCAGTGAGACCCAGAACATCCAAAAGCAGGCCCAAGGCCCCACAGCAGCTTGCATTGCTTCACAGTTGGGCCTCATCTGGGCACCTCCAAAACCCAAACAAAGAAGAGGAATCTGTAGCTCTCTCCATAGCTCAAGCTGGGTGGCCTCAGGCAGAGGCTACATTAGCACCTCCTTGGAGATCCAAGAGCCAGTGTGCCCAGGGGTCAGAGTAGGACCATTCAGATTACAACTCCTCAGATCCATAAGAGACAGACTCAGGGGGAGACTTAATGAACACCAAAGCCCCACTGAAGCAAGTCTTGCCTCATAAGGGTTTTTCTAGCACAGAAGTTCTCCAATTATCCTCACAGCCAGTGGTCCTGGAGGTCAATTCCTCCCAGTGATATCAACAACAATCAAGGCTTAACTACAACAAGACTGTGCAAATAGCCCACAAAGAGGTGCACTAAGAGTGTTCACCTCAGGTAACTGGGAGGCTGAGCCATTGAGCCCTATAGGACACCTAGCACACAAAGCCACTCTATCAATTCAGGGGAGTAGCCAAAATGCGAAGACAAAGGAAAAGATCACAAATGAAAGAAATGGAGGAAAGCAAACAACTGGATATAGAGTTCAAAAACCACGGTTATAAGGTTTTTCAAGAATTTTCTAGAAAAGGCTGATAAATTTAGCAAGACCCTTGAGGATATGAAAAAGGACCAACTAGAAATTAAGCATACACTGACTGAAATAAAAAGATAATATACAGAGATCCAGCAACAGACTAGAAGATCACAAGAATCAAGTCAAAGATTTGAAATACAAAGAAGCAAAAAAAAAAAACACCCAACCGGAAAAGCAAAAAGCAAAAAGAATCTAAAAATATGAAGATAGTGTAAGGAGCCTCTGGGAAAACTTCAAGAATACCAACATCCAAATTATGGAGATGCCAGAAGAAGAGAGAGAACAAGATACTGAAAACCAATTTGAAGAAATAATGACAGAAAACTTCCCCTACCTGGTGAAAGAAATAGACTTACAAGTCCAGGAAGCACACAGAACCCCAAACAAAAGGAATCCAAAGAGGACGACACCAAGACACATCATAATTAAAATTCCAAGAACAAAAGACAAAGAGAGAATATTAAAAGCAGCAAGAGAAAAACAGTTAGTTACCTATAAGGGAGCACCCATATGAGTGTCAGCTGATTTCTCAACAGAAACTATGTAGGCCAGATGGGAGTGGCAAGAAATATTCAAAGTGATGAATAGCAAGAACGTACAATCAAGATTACCCTACCCAGCAAAGCTATCATTCAGAATTGAAGGTCAGATAAAGAGCTTCACAGACAAGAAAAAGCTAAAGGAATTCATATAATACCACCAAACCAGTATTACATGAAATTCTGAAAGGTATTCTTTAAGAAGAGGAAGGAGAAGAAAAAGATAAAAATAAAAATTATGAACAACAAATATATATCTACCAACAAGTGAATCTAAAATTCAAGTGAATAAAAATTTGATGAACAGCCAAAGCCGGTTTGGCTCAGTGGTAGAGTGTCGGTCTGCGGACTGAAAGGTCCCAGGTTCAATTCTGGTCAAGGGCATGTACCTTGGTTGCGGGCACATCCCTGATAGGGGGTGTGCAAGAGGCAGTTGGTCGATGTTTCTCTCTCATCAACGTTTCTAGCTCTCTATCTCTCTTCCTTTCTCTCTGTTAAAAATCAATAAAATATATTTTAAAAAATCTGATGAACAGAATAAACTGGTGAATATAATAGAATCAGGGGCATAGAAAGGTAGTAGACTGACAATTCTCAGGGGAAAAGGGTGTGGAGGGTGTGGGAAGAGACTGGACAAAAATTGTACACCTATGAATGAGGACAGTGGCAGGGGATAAGGGCAGAGGGTGAGGTGGAAACCCTGTGGAGGGGAGCTATGAGGGAGGGGAGGAAGAAGAGGAACAAGTTTAATAATCTGAAATTTTTATTTTTTTAAAAAAAGAATAAATCCAAAGGAAATAATTAAATAAAAAAGCATGCATGCGAAGATTTATCTCCAAGAATGACTGTTATAGTCCTAGTCAGGTGACTGGCTCAGTTGTTCAGAGCATGGTCCCATATACCAAAAGTCTGAGGGTTCAATTATCACTCAGGGCACATACTTAGGTTGTAGGTTCAATCCCTAGTTGGGACATACAGGAGGCAATGGATCATTCTCTCTCTCTCTAAAAGTCAATAAAAACATATCGTTGGATAACAACTTAAAAAACAAAAGAATGACTATTAATAATCACCCAAAATTGGAAAACAGCTTGAATATCCAATAATACATTATGGGCCGAAAAATGGTATGTCCACTCATTAGAATATTATTTATTTAATTTAATAAATATGCTAATGTGTTTTTAAGATAGTGATGTGGAATTTTATTTACTGACCTGGAATAATAATCACATATTATAACATGCTTTGAACTAGTATGTCTAAAGTCTCCCCAGGCCACAGCAAGATTCAAGTAAATGGTTCACTTTTGACCCCATGTTAAAAAACAAAACCAAAAACAGAAAAGCTTTTTTATTTTATTTTTTAATTTATTGGTTGTGGTAATTAAAAATGGAAAAAAAATATATAAACATGGCAAAAATTATCCTTCTGTTCTTACAGTTTGGGCATTCATATTTGGGTCAAATTTGGCTCTCCATAAACTTGGTGTTAATTATCCTTTCTTGGACCATGCACTATCTATACACTCTCCATTTTCAAATACTTGACTAATATTGGGAGATTATTTATTGGCAGTGAGATGGGACTCAAATATCATCTATTCTAGACCAATCGTTGCCAACTTTGTACATGCTCAAAACAAATCGCTGAGCTCTCAGAAGCAAATTTTAGAATTTTTAGTTATGAATAACCCTTTTTTATTTGATATTTTCATTTTATAATGTATGTGATATAACTGGATAGTATACAACAAATAACAAAGATTGCTAAAATGTTTTTGATGATAAAGGTGTGTTCTGGTTATCTATCATTGTGCATCAACACAATTCAAAAACTTAGTGTCTTAAAACACTGTTTTAATTTGTTCCCAAGCTTGTAGATCAGAAACTGGTGAAGGACTAATCTGCATAGTTTATATTTGCCTCAATCACTATCAGTGGGAGCAACTCAATTAGATCTAGAAGATTCACTTCCAAGATGGCTTACTCATATGGATGGCAGGTTGATCCTGGCCCAGTTGGGACCTCACCCAGGGCTGTTGGCTTTTGGGGGAATGGGAGGTCTCAGTTCTTTTCCACGTGGCTTCTCCATTCGGCTGCTTGGGCTTCCTCATCATAAGTAGGCTGGTTTCAAAAAAGAATGTTCCAAGAGAGGAAGTAGAAGTTATCAGTTTCTTAAGGCCCAGAGCAAGAAAGCAATGTACCTTCCATCATATTCTATTAGTCAAAACCATCTGAGACCATCTGGGTGAAGGTGTAGATCCCGTCTCTCAAAGAATGGTCTACCAAAGAATCTCTGGCCATCTTTATTCCACCACATGGTATATGATTTTTTTTTTTTTTAATGTCTGAAGACCATTCATTTATATAAAGAGAATGTATACCAGCAGCTCAACTCCCAGACGAGGGCTCAGCTTTCTTATAGAAGAAACTCTTGGGCTTCAGAAGTTGGTTTGCTCTAACTGGTGCACCTCTTCAAAGCTGTTCATCATAAATGAGCTCAGGTTTATTCTCTTAACGACTTTATTACTCCAAAGGCATAATCAGAATAATATGCAGCATAATGTGGGGGAAAATAGAGTTTAACTCTTATTGGTGCCATTGCTCTTTCTTGCTTAATAAAACTGAATTTAGTTAATAATATAAATAAAACATGTATCTGGCTAGGTCTTGGTGACCTGTAAAAAAAAAAAAAGTATCTTTTATATTGTATACTTTAAACCAAAATATGTTGAATATTAACCTAAGTGTAATTAAAATGATGCTTATGTCTCAAAAGGATCTATACATATAAAAGCCTAAGCGACCATCTGACCAATAGCTATGACACGCATTGACCACCAGGGGCAGATGCTTAACACAGGAGCTGCTGAGCTGTGGTGACTTGACAGCTGTGGTTCTCGTGTGATGCTCCTGGAATCAGAGAGGAGGGAGCCTGATCCTGGGTGGGCCACCTGAGACCTGCCCTCTTGCAATCCGGGACACTTCAGGGGATGTCAAAAAGCCGGGTTTCAGCCCAATCCCCACAGGCCAGGTTGAGGGACCCCACTGGTGCACAAATCCATGCACCACCCACCAGACCTCTAGTATGATTATAACAGTGTTCTTAGCAAAAATTTCCTCAGTGCACAGACTGACACCCTCTTTCTTTCTCATTGATCAAGGAAAATAATCACAAACAGAGCTTAAAATTTCTCTTCTATACCATAATATACTCTTGAGAAAAATAAAGTAGGTTACTAAACAGTCGAAACTCATTTTTGTAAGAAAGTCTGTTTGAGAAAGACAAGAGTAAATTTTTCCTTATTCACAATCCAAACCTCTGTCATTAGAAAGAGAGGATCCTGAGAAGAATCTGTTGTTTTCCTGAGGGGATCGGAGGTAGGGGGCTGCAAGGATACAAATTAGATGGGAGAAAAAAAGGGGATATATATATATATAGTTTTTCATGAGAAAAAGAAGAGATGTTTAAAGGAAGTAAAGGATGAAAGATGAGTTGTTTACAGGGATTGGTGGGAGATAATTTTGGTATGTTGGCTGCAGGAAATCTCCAGGTTGCTACATACCTTTTGGTAAAACCTGCACTTCTTTTTGGTATTGGATTAAGTTTTTGGGGGGATAATTCTGAGTGATGTTGACATCACTGAGAGTTGACCCAGGCCCTGAGGGAACAAGAGTAGCCTAAGGAAGTTCAAGTCACTTGTGAGTAATATCCGAGTAGAAAAAGTCATTTTAGATTATTAGATTGTGCCTGCAAATAGCTCTAAGTATTTTATTACAAATAGTACTTAATTCATTCCCTCTTCATTTTGTATTTTTTTTTTACAGTTTTCTATTAGCTGTGTTGTTAAAAAGAAATTATTTTTGAAACATACATGGACAGACAGACCTATATTAGAACCCAGCTCCCCATCTTCTTAAATTTGTGACTTTGGACAAGTCCCTTAATCTTTTAAGCCTCAGTTTTCTCATTTGTATGTAAAACAATAATAACAGTACCTTCCTCATATGTAGTTGTGAGAATTGAATGAAATAATCTGATTGAATGAATGTAAAGTTCTTCAAACAGTGCCTTAGAAGCATACTATAAATAGTACAAGTTAATAGTGTTGTTGAGAACTAAAGCTTGCTGATAGTTCTCAGATCCTGGAAATTAGCAACTTTTCCTACTCACTGCCAAGAAGTTAAGGCAACACCTGGCTATGTGTCTATATCCTCCAAAGAACCAACAGAGTAAAATCAGTCAAGGTTTATCCCTACCACCAGCATGTCATCATCGTAAAGAAAACCTTTTTTGAGTACCTACTGCGTGCAGGTCATTTAAGTTCTTTAGAAGTTAGTAGCTTGGTCAGTTCTGGCCACTAAAGCCCAAGTGTCTCAAATCTTAATTCAAAACCCTGTAAGCGTAGGTTATACTTAGGCCTGGGCCCACATGTTCTTAATTCCCAGGGAAGAATACACATTACTTTTCAGGACTTCTGCACTAGCCAAAGCGTTCTGATGTGGGGTTTGAGTTCCTTGGCACTGTCATGTGACTGGCTTTTGATGTGGTTTCTGTTCCAGTAAGTTCAACTCTGGCATCTCAGAGCTGGCGCGGCCTGCCATACTAAAGATGAATTCTGAGCACAGACTAAGGCTGAATCTGCATGCCTGCGGGCAGACGGACCACAGACTGCCATGGGGCTAATTAGCCCGAGGCTGTTTCAGTGCGGCATGGCCCCACTAGTCAGGGTTCTCGAGTTGCTGCTGCCTGCAGCTTGGCTATCTCCGACAGTGCTCCTCAACATGTTTTTGGGGTTCCATCTCTTCAGTGGGAGAAAAAAAGAGAGAAAACTTCCTCGGAACCCTGCAAGTTCCTGCGGGAGGTTACAGAAGCAAACTTACTGAGATTTATGGAACATCTCTCTGCAAGGGGTGAGATCTTCCCTGCGGTGCCTCGTGTTTATTCATTATGTTAAGTACATGAATAATCCATGCCTAACACAAAAGCATAAGCATTGTGGTAAATAATACTAGTGCCCACCAGTATCTGGTCCTCCTCTCTTTCCAGGCACATAGCAGACTAGACTGCTCAGCTTTCTATGGATGGATGGGGCTGTGTTTAAGCCAATGGGGTGAGAGTTGAAGGGACACCGATCACCTCTGGGCTGAAGCACTGAAGTGCTGAAGAGCAGGTGAGAGAGACATCCAGACTCTTTTCTGCTGAGGAGACCACAGGAGTCCTGTGTTCCAGATGTTGCAGTTACGGATAGCAGAACCTCCATTAGCTTGGATCCTTGAGTGAATGATGGAGTTGAACTTCCCCAATGCACACCCCCTTACCCTCGACTTGCCATGGACATGTAACATATGCGAGAAATAAATCTTTTTTTTGTGTGTTCAACCTTGGGATCTAGGGGTTAATTTGTTCTCAGAGTACAATCTAAGGTGACTAATTCTAACTAATAAAGTTATCTCAAAAATATTAGCAATATAGAAACTGGTCTGCAGGTTACTGTGTAGGACCTGTACTGGGGTTGGGCCAAGGTTGTCTATGGTGAAAGACAGAGGACAAAAGCAATGCTTTCAGGGAGGAGAAGTCCAAATTACCAAGTTCAAGGGGCTTGGCATACTGCAGTCTACTCTGGGATGGCTGGAGGCTGGGCGGAACTTCCAGGGGATACCCTATCTAGAGGGGCTCATCCCTGAAACACCACACTCCCAACCAGGTCAGCCAGGTGGGGCAGCCCCACCCTCCAGGAGAGAAAGCGTCCCAGTAGACTGTGTACCATGGCCTGGCTGGCTCAGACCCTGCAGGTTAGGAGCATGTCTAAGAGCCCCAGAAAGTGAGCGATGCTTCAGAAGCCCCTTTAGATGCACAAGGTTGTTAGACCAGGATGAGAATTTATTAACTGATCTGTTTGGTTTTCTTCCTGTAGAGCCTGAGTGCCAATTTTCCAAAGGGGAATTAAGACACACTGCACAGACCCCATCTAAGGCTCTTCGAACTGCACCATAAATGATAAACTAACAACCCGGTGTGAGGGGAGTCCGTGCTGCACTTCGCATTTCTAAACCTGAAATGACCCAGCTACCCTCACAAACGTTCCCGTAAATTGGACAGAGAAGAACCTGGAAAGAGAATGAGGAGCAGCTCTTCCCCTTGTCATCACTGATGACATGGTTCACAGTGACTGAAAGTCCGTATTACCATCTATCTTTTGTTTGACCAGCCTAAAGTGCAGTGGTGTTCAAAGGACAGCAGCAAAAAGATGCCATGACCAAATTCATCACTGCTCAGAGCTTCCGTCTTGTTAGAACTGGAAGAAAGAAGAAAGGATGATGGGTTCATTTGCTCATGACTCCCTGGGCTGGAATTGCTGAAGCGTTTCTACTTCTGCGTAAAATTGCCTTTGCAGAAATCTTCTTCTCTGAATTGCTTGGGAATGCAAAGCCAGGCGTCTGATAACATTGACAGGAATGCACTTTCTAGGATCAAGTGGGGTTTTGCTACTTTGCTGCTTAGCAGAGTTTTTATGCTCAAGTCTCTCAGGGTTTTTAATTTTTACAAGGTAATTATTTTCAAAGCCATAAGGGTGCAGTTTCTTCTGCTGGAAACCTCCTGCTGCAGGAGAAATGGGATCTTGTTGCAAATTACTTAAATCACTCTGCTCCCTCTGTCTGTATCCACTCTCCTGAGCAGGCTAGCTGGAAGATTGAGAACCACAGTGTGGGTCCGAGGTACCCCGCTGTAAAATAACTACATCAGATGTTAATGTGGTGAATCCATTTAAACAGAGATAAATGCCACATGCAAATATAGTTTTACTTTGAGTGCAATGCACTTAAAAAGAAAATGCCAATGTGTTTAGAATAAAAAGCAGGTTTATAGCCCCACCCTGATTAAATAAAATATTTAGAGACAGTGAATACTGTCAGTTTAAAAGTAATAGCAAACACCTATCTGATGGTCCCTCCTTTTAAATCAATTATCAACAGCACTACAAGGGTATTTATTTTTTAATTTTTTAAAAATATATTTTATTGATTTTTTACAGAGAGGAAAGGGAAGGGATAGAGAGCTAGAAACATGGATGAGAGAGAAAAACATCAACCAGCTGCCTCCTGCACACCTCCTACTAGGGATGTGCCTGCAACCAATGTACACGCCCTTGACCGGAATCGAACCTGGGACTCTTCAGTCCACAGACCGATGCTCTATCCACTGAGCCAAACCAGTTTCAGCTACAAGGGTATTTTAATTGTTATTTCCAAATCACACCTTGATACTCTGTAAAGTGAAAGAAAAAACCCCACCTTCCGGAATGTACCATAGCTACATTTCATTTTTCAGTTGCCCCAATAGTGCTTCATCCCCGAAGCTTGCTGATACAGGATTCCTGGGAGCCAAAGTGGCAGGTAAAAGGCCCTTTGCTCAGAGCCCCAAGGTCTGAGCAGAAGTGGAGCCAGTCCCCTCTACTATGATTGCCACAACCCAGGAGGAATGGGGCCAAGGACAGGTCTTGATTTATGGAGCTGTGCAGGCTTGTGGGTGGAAAACATACTTCCGATTTCAGATTGGTCATGTAACTGAGGGGATAGCACAATAGCTATACCAAATGGATGATTGTAGGGTATGAGGCTGGTGCCCTTTTGGCAAGCAACAGTTAGTATTACCAGTACCTAAATTGAGCTTATAAATAAATGAATGTAATCTCCAAACAATAAAAACTGCACAAATAAGCCATGGAAGGGAGGGAGGGTATTGAGATGCAAGAGATGTCTTTCTGATATGCCAGCTAAAGGTGATGTCGACTTAAATCCTTGGTTCTTTCAGGTCCAAGCCCATTATAGAAGTAAGTTCTCTAAAGGAACACAAAAAGACTAAGAAAACAGGCTCTTATGAGCTCACATAAGGCTGCCTAAAGCTCACACCTGATTGAAGGGAACCGTGAACTCTGCTCCCATCTTGCCAACCCGGGAGCTGAGACTGGTGTGCCGACTGAGAACAAGAGCCCTCAGCTCCACAAATAGTCTGAGGTCAAGTCAGAATCTGTTCCTGTCCTGCCTTTCGAAGCTTTGTTTTTATACGAGCCATGAATACTAACGGCTCAGCATTGCTGGACCAGGGAAGGCGGGGGCTGGCAGTCCAAGGTGGACATTCATTAGAAATGAGGAGGGCTGGGGCTGTTCCTAAAAAGATTTATTAGAGGTGGGAATTCACAGTTTAACCATTGCCCCAGCTACTCTACCCCACCAAAGCCTAACCTACTCTGAGGTTGCCCTACCAAAATAGTGAATGAGTAAAGCTCCATAGTGATGGAGTTACTGCCACCCATATCCAAAGCCCAGGACAATATAAAGTCACCCAGGACTGCTCTTCAGAGGGCTACTGAACATCCTCTGGAGCAATTAAATCATGGAACCTGTGCAAATGAGATTTTGATGGGCTGAACAGAGTATTCATTCTGACCATCACACATGAATTCAGTATAGTTTTTTAATATCCTACGGATGATAGCTACTAATTAATACTATTTAATAATAAATATTTTCTTTGTAAAATATTTATAGCTTACAAAATAGCTTCACATGAATGGTCTCTTTTTTTTTTCAGAACCCCATGATTCTGCATTATTATTGACATTAAGCGAATAAGTAAACTGGGACTTCTTGGAGGTCAAGAGCCTTGCCTTGAGTAACAGAACTAAGCGATATTGGATGTAGGATGAGAATAGAGACTTTAAGTCCAATATATTTTTTCCAAAAAAACCCACAAACACCTTTTTTCTTTCTTGAACGCTTTGACATTTATATTGTTTTAGCACTTATTATTTTATTTGATATAAATAAAAATAGCTAACATTTATTGTCATTACTAAATTGAGTCATTGTATTAAGTGTCAGATGTTCAACACAGACTTTCTCATTTATGAGTTGGTATTATTCTGCCTATAGATGACGAAACTGGGCACAAAGAGATGTTTGTAATTTGCTCCAACCACACAGCAAATAAGTAGTGGAACAGAGATTTGAAAACAGTCAGCATGACTGCAGTGTTATGCAGCCTCCCATCCTCACATCCATCTGGTGAGATAGGCAGGCTTGTGACTTCTTTAATTGACAACTGAAGAAACATGAGTCTAGCTGATGGTAGACAGAACCGTCCATATTGCCAAGATGTTTGACATCTTTGGGATCTATGTTGATTGTTTCAGCTGGAAGGCTAAGCTGGAACCAATAGAAATAACCAACAACTAATAGAAAGAAGCCAAATAACCAATAGAAACCAACCACTCTGCTTTTTGATTGGGTTCTTCTCCTGCTATTCCCCCATTCAGGATAGCTCTCCTTCTCTGTTAGTTAGCCTTTTCTTCACAATGGCATAACTATTATTCCTATTTCTGATACTAAAAGTCATTAGGTTCCTTCTCCCTCATTTTCCATATTCAGTCAATTATTAGGAATTCCTATTTCTTTGTTGTGTATGTCTCTAGAACCTGTTTCTCCTTTTTTCTCCTACTGCCACTACCACAACCCAGTTTGAATAACTAGACAATAGCCTCTCTAGCTTCAGATTCCTCCCATAGTATAGCCACTCTTGTTCCCAGTCATCCAAAAAGCACAGCTGTCCTCATCACATTTTATGCTTGAACCTACAAATAGCACCCTCTTGTCATCACAAGCCCTGTTTTTTAGATCCTTCATTGTCTATACCACTTTCTCTACTGAATTGTTCTCTCTCCCTTCTCTTGTTAAGTGGGCCGCTTCACAGTACCCAACACATGCTCATCTCCACATCTCTGTGACTTCCTTGTTATTTTCCCTCTGATGTTATTTCTCTTCTCTCATGCTTATTCCAATCTAGACCTCCTCACAGCCTTCTATGAAATTTTCTCAAACTGGTTTTTCTTCTTGGATTCCTATTGTTCCTACAGAAGATGCCACAGAATTTAGTGTTTAGTTTTGTTTTCCAAGTGTCACGCTATTAATTTTATGTCCTCCACTAGACTGTAAGTTTTTCAGGTCAAGGACCCTCTCAGATGTTTTTCATGATCCTCCCTGGTAATATGAGAGTACTGAACTCAGGGATGGAACCTGTTTGGTTGACTGATTTCACTTGGTGGAGGTAATTGGCATCAGCCCAGAAAGCAAACTAGCACAGGTTGATTTAGTAGTTCCAATGAACAGCCCAATGGCCTGGCTCTCGGACAGCATGTCAAACTCAAAGGCTAACACAGGCCAAATAAACAACGTTGAAGTTATGTGGGCAGCAAAAAAAAATAAAATAAAAATAAGCTTCAATTCTCATAGAAACGTAGGTTTATTTTGATAGAGACATTCTGAATACTAAGAGCTGAAATAAATGAGTAATCATTAACATAACAGAACATTTAAATAAAAATTAATATTTTTTCTTGAACATTAATTTACCAGACACTGAATAACTGCACAAATTAATAAGCGTGATGCAGATAAACCTATTTTTCTTGATCTTCAAAAGCGAAATGTTTCCTGTTGTGCACACTAAACAAGTCAGTATAAGACTAATGACATGGCAATCGGCTGCTAAAATATTCGTTGCAAGTACTAGTGAAGAGAAATGGTGCACCTGCATTAAGGCGTGTAAGGGAAATGAATGCAACCCCATAATAGCAATCAGTCATTAATGACAATTGTAGTTCGTTATTAATAATTATGTATAACAGGATATTGTAAAATTTAAGCTATGAAATTTTTATTAAAATGTTTCTTACATACCATTATATTGTCCTGGCTGCAAAAATATTCATTGTGGGCAGCATGTGGCCCTGGGGCCGAGAGTTTGACATGCTTGCACTTGGAGGTTTATGTCTCTAATACTTGATACCAACATAAATTCATTTGAAGGTCAGGAGATTACAAGAAGGCCAACTCACTTTCTGTAGTAGAGTTGCCTATTTACTCACCTTCTTGAGCAGCTGAGGAACCCATCTTCACTGAGTCCTTTGCCAGGTCACAGTAGCTGTTCTCTAAAGAGGCATGATAAGGGAGGAGTGAGAGTGAGCTATCCAAGTAAAAGACCACAGCAAGCGGAATCTGACTTATAATCTCCTAAGCAATACGTTAGAGAGTGGAAAGTAGCTCAAGGCAGATGTTTAAAATAACTCATGAAACAGTTTTTACCTGAAGAGAACTTGTTGGACTCTGGTAGGCATTGTTCAGCATCAGCCTGTTAAATCGCCATTCATCAACATTAAAGTTGCCCCAGGCCAACTTCTGAGACTAGTACTTTGTAACCAGAATATTGATAATACTAAAGTTAGTAAATACGCACACATTTGAAAAGTTTGTCCTACTTTCCAAACTGCACTCTCAAGTACCATTTTAGGATTAAATTCTTTTGAGTTGGAAAGAGTGCTGAAGGGTATCTGGTAGAAATAGGGGTAGCATTTTTGCATGCTATTATGTATGCTTCTTCGGTATTTCATTGATTGACCTATCCCTTTACCTTCCCATTTTGTCAGAGACATTATGTCTACCTTTTAGATTTTTACAGCATGAATGCAAAAAAAAAAAAAAATGTTAATGTTTAAGATCTCACAAACAAAAATATTGTAGTAATAACAGTTGCAAAACTAGGTTTTGTTGAGAGAGAAGTAGCGCTTTCTAAATTTCATTAGCTCCCATTTAGCATAACAAGAACTAAGCCTGTAGGTAGGTCTCAGATCATAAAACTATTTCCATGCAGTGCAAGTACTGTTCTATCTATGGTGACTAGGCCAAGAGACTAAGTGCTTTAGGATGAGATGAGAATGATGAATGATAAAGGCAGGAAGCCTGTTCCTTTCTCCTCCTAAAGGACCATGAGAAGGAGAAGGGAGACAGATGCGGGAGACACACATTGATCTTGATTTTCTGTCTCTGGGCTAGCCAGAGGGGGAGGTTTGTTACATAAATTAAAATCAACCCAAGGCCTTTCCTCCATCTAAGACTGCATGGAGACAGGCTCCCCACACCGATCTGGGAGTGGCCACATCAGAGTAAACTCAGCAGCATAGCGTGGTTAGGCAGTGGAAGGGTTGGGGTTTAACTTTCCCAAGCTCCCCTCAGTTCCTGTGTGGTGGGGAGGGAACACAAAATAACCTGCTTGCCCTGGGCCAGGGTGGGGGTTGGGGGTGGGGCAGGCACAGATGTTACTTGGAGTCTGGCTAGAGGACATTCCAGAGAGGGATGACCATGGTGGGCAACATGGCCACGTGGCCAAGGCTACAAAACGAACTGCCTGTGTCCCTGGCCTCACAACCAGATCCTAGGGCCAATAGCCCCAACAGAATGCCAAGAGGGGCTAAATTAGGAAAAAAGAAAGCTGGGCTCTGACTCAGCCAAGAGAGAAAACGAACCACAAGCTACCCAGCCCATAGTCTTCAGCAGCAAACACCGCTGAGAGCCAAGGAATAGGGCGAGCTGCACATCAGTGGCCACCAGTCCAGGGAGCAGCCCAACCCAGCCACCCTACAGCAGCCCCGTGAGGATCCAGGTCTGTTCCCTCTACCCACGAGAACACAGTCAGCCTTCCCCACGCGCCCAGGGACCCTCTTGGTGCAAGAGGGAAGGGGAGAGATATCTGAAACTCTGGGCATTTTTCCAAAAAGGAAAAAGAAAGAAAGAAAGACTGAGTTATCCAAAGAACAAAGAATGCTGGTCCAGAGCATGGGGTTGGAGTGAGATTAGAGGGTTGCAGTAAATTCAGTTTCCCACATCCCAGTGGGATAAGGCTCATTGAGAAAAATCAGAGCCTTTCTACAAGTCCTCTGTACTCTACTCTGATAACAGGGTGAGTGGTTTGGGGGCCCTTCTCCCTAGCCCGACCTTCTACTTTCTG
Source organism: Pipistrellus kuhlii (assembly GCF_014108245.1). NCBI lineage: Eukaryota > Metazoa > Chordata > Mammalia > Chiroptera > Vespertilionidae > Pipistrellus > Pipistrellus kuhlii. The sequence continues at coordinate 167,381,863 of NW_023425529.1, forward strand.
TGCAGAAAAAAACTCGTGTGAACCGTGGGCCCAGGTGAAGTAGATGTTACCTATGCAGAAACCAAGGTCCAGCAATGAAATAATTCATCCATGGTCCACTTGATGGCAAAACCACAACAGGAGTTAGTCCTCCTCATCCCACCACATGTTCCCCTGCAGGACCAGTGAGCCACTCCAGCACCCTGCAGGAGATGTCCTGGTAACCGGGCCCATGGCATAATGGCGAAAGGTATTTACACTCCAAAGCACATGCTCAGTTTCCTGTGCTCAGGCCTCCATCCTATCCTCTGGTCTTCTTTCAGGAGAATCCTACACTGAAGATGTTCCTTTGATATCCTTACACCTGGGGGAAGTGAAGGGGTGTTGTGATTTCTATGTGCCTTTCATTATACCCAATGCTTGAAATGGCATGAAGCTGATGGAACAGTGTTTGAACCAAGTGCTTCTTTTCTCTGAAGGATCACCTAAATTGAAATCTTTATTGGCTGCAGTTTTTATCCATCTGAAAAAAACACAGAGAAAAAGGTTGGCAAATGACTTCAGGCTTTTTCCCCCAGAGTGTTACTTACCTGACTTTAACCAGATGCTGTGTATCAGCCTGTCTCTCTCCTCCATGCTCAGCGTGTAGAAGACAGAAGAAATACAAGGAATGCTTGTTATGTTATGGACTCTCTCCCTCTCTTTTTCTCTTTCTTCCCCCCTCCCCCCAACCTCTTTTAATTCCAGGACCGGATATACAAGTTCCAGAAGAGGAATATACATCCCCAGAGTCTGAAATCAAATCTGGAATTCATATCCTCTGTAAATGTACTTTATTAAAAGCAGGAATCAAGAAAGGTTTTGGAATTATTATATTGGAGGGGTTGATTGTATAGAATGGACTTAGAATTAGGGATAATTTTAGACATGTTTTTCAGGCAGCCAACTCCAAGGACAAATGGGAAACTGGGCACTTTGGCATCAGTCCCATCCCAAAGGCTTTAAAACCAGCCCTTAGCCCGCATTACGAAGTCGAAGTTAAGAAAGGAAGCAGGAGACTGCAATAGAACACATTCAACTATAATTGTTGTAGTCACTGTAGGAACACATAGTAGGCACCCAACTGTCATTCTGGGGTTAATCTTTGTAAAATCCGTTTGCTGACACTGAATGATATTCAGTGCAACCCCAGACCACCGCCAGGGGTGGAAGGCATGCGAGGTTGCGTGTATGTTTGGTGTGCCTGTGCTTGCATCTGTGTGAAACAGCTGGAAGTACTGGTTGAAGTCCAGAATTGGAACCAGCGGAAGCTGTGAGGGGAAGAAGCAAGGCAAGTCACAGGAACTGCCCTGGGATATGCCTGCAGCTTGTCCTACTAGCTGTTCTCAGGGTTGGAAACGCGGAATTTGTCCATTGTTCCCACGAGGCCCAGGCAGTTTTATGCCAGTAAACTGTCTCCTAACAATATTTCCCCCTCCGTTTGGGATCCTTCTCAACACCACGACAGCTCACGGTATTTCTGGGATGAAAGTGATCCTTTCACGGGAGTCAACCAACTCAACAGCAGGAGCAGAATGCCTGTGGGACTCGAACTCCTGTAATAAAATAAGATCTGAGCCCTTTAACTGGTCAAAGTGAAGGGGAGCTCCTCGTTACCCAGAAGAAGCCCCTAGACTCTGCAAGGTCCTCTGCTCTCCATGTTCCAGAGCTAATGAAAGGAGGGCAATTGCCGGGTGTGACAGAAGGCTCAGGAGGGAAAGGCTGAAGTGCTGAGTGCGATGCTCCTGGTGGGGCCACCAGCTGGTTTCTGCTGCTGTCTAGTTCAGGCTCCATCCCCAGGCCCCCAACTCTCCTTCCCATCCAGTACATCTCCTGATGCTTCTTGGGAAAGTTCCCTTTTCAGAACATGGGGGAAGGTACTGTGACCATTAGGATAGCTAAGGTCCTTGACTTTTTTTTTTTTTTTTAATATATATATTATTGATTTTTTACAGAGAGGAAGAGAGAGGGATAGAGAACTAGAAACATGAATGAGAGAGAAACATCAACCAGCTGCCTCCTGCACACCCTCTACTGGGGATATGCCCGAAACCAAGGTACATGCCCTTGACGGGACTCGAACCTGGGACTTTTCAGTCCACAGACCTGACACTCTATCCACTGAGCCAAACCGGTTTTGGCAGGTCCTTGACTTTTCATGTAAGCTGCCTTTCTGGAAAATTCTGATATTGTCTTAATTACAGCAGCCGTAAAGGAGGCTTTGAATTTCCCCTGATAGTGACTCCCCTGAGAAACAGCATCAGGATTGCTTCCTGTCTTCTGGAGAAAGCTGGACTCCCCCACCCACGTCCTTCTTTCTCCCTGCAGGGTTCTGGCCTCCAGAGATGAGCGTGGGCCTGGAGTCTTCCCCCCCAGGGTTCTTTGCAGGAAGGGTGGCTGCTCAGATTCCAAGCTTCCTGCCTGGACAAGTGAGGACTCTAACACCCCCTCAGGGAGGTGGTTTGTAATGTTTGTTCTGTAAACTCTTGAATAACTGTGTTCTGTTCCACCAGAGGAGGTCATGTGGCTTAGAGAGAAAGATGTGTTTTCCTGTGGGTAGTTAAGGACACTGAGACATGGCCAGGCAGCCACTGCTGAGAGAACCCCCTCTCTGAGCCGAGAGCACAGTTCAGGGAGCCAAGGGGAAATGACATTCATTATCAAGTACAGATTAACGTGCTACAAACAGCCCTGGGCACCAGGCTTGTGACACTTAGACATCTGTCTTCTTTACTCTAGAAACAGCTTCTTTTGGAAAGTACAGATCCGTGAGCTGATACATGATTCACTGATGGACTTCCCACAATGCTCAGTGTCCCAGGGCCCTTGTTCTTCCACTCATTCATTGATGGCTGCATTTTTTTCATTTATAACTTGAGCTGTGGTTCTGAGTCAACATCCCCCCCTACCCATCCTTCTAGCTCAGGTCATCCTGTTTGTCTCTAAAAGCCAAAAATTTTCCCAAAATGCATTGAGACAGCAGGTTCTGAGAGACTAGAAGGAGCATGGCTGGCTCTTGCTGGGATGTGAGGAGGGCGCTGGCCCAGGACTGCCGTGGGTCTCAGGCTTGGCTCCGCCGAGTGGTTTTCCCTGTGACCTTGCCTGCTGCCATGCCACAGATGAAAACAGAGCCAACCACTCTTTCTGCTCAGATGTCTTTATCTTCTTGGTTTTTTTAAACTGAGGCATAATTTGTATATCGCAACATTCTAATCATAGAGCTCAATGCATTTTGACAAATAGATGTATGAAGATATTTATCATTTAACTTCCACCCAAATCAAGACGCCATGAAATCTCCTCCTGCCCATCATGTTCTTGGACTTTTGATCCCACCCTGGGAATATCTTACAAAGTCACTGAGCTCTTCTCACTTGGAGCTTCTTGCCCTGGTTGTCACTCTGGCTCGCCACCAACTCAGCTGCAGTCCTTCTCTGCCCTCAGCCACTCCCTCTGCGGCCAGATGAGGGAGCTTGGGAAGACTCCTGTCTATCTTTTGAAAAGTTATTAGCTTGGAGGTCAAGCGATTTGCTCCTGGCTAGTCAGGAATGGTGCGATGGCCAGACCCACCCCCTCCAGGGTTTCTTATGGCTCACTGGCTTTCAGGACAGCACAAAGCTATGCCCTAATGGAGTGAGAAATGGTCAGGATGCAGTCACCTAGAGCTCACCTCTACTGGGGTCAGACAGCGTCCTGACTCTGGATTCCAGGCTGCTTCTCACCTTAGGGTGAGAGGGGGTGTACCCCTGCTTGGGATATGTGTTCTCTCCTCATTCCCACCTTCTCCCCGTTTGCGAGTGGACATGCTTGAGAATCATCCACAGAGTGAGTTGTACACACCAATTCTCAGGCCTGGGGCAGGGCCGGGAGTCTGCATTTTTACCAGGCCTGCTCCTCTCTCTCTCCCCACTTACCCCAAGGGATCTGTGGGACCCACTGCACTTTGATAAATGCCAGTGTAGGAGGAGCTCTCCCTATCTCCTCCACTGAGGAAGTAACATTCAATAGTTTCCACTCTTATCACCCCTGACCCCTCCCTTCCTGGGAGATTTCCCCTTCCCGACCTTCTTCCGCTTTTATCTTTGCTATCTGCCTCATCCCCAGTTGATTGGGTTCCTTTGATCAAGATTCTATTATTTAACTTGTTCATCTAATCTCTAGTTCTTTCCCCAATTGTCCCTTAACCTCTAGATAGTCTCAATGTTTGTAGTGACTTCACCTTATCCACACACACCAACATCCCTTCCATCACTCCACTGAGTAAAGTCCAAACTTCTTAAACTTGCACGTAAGACTCCCCAGTATCTACTGCCCAAATTCCAGTTTCATCCTTTGTCCTCTTCCCTGCAGTATACCCTTTCCTTCCACTACTCTTCCCCAGCTATTTTCATACCCCCCTCTACCTGAGGAAATCCTCTCCTTGGGCTCATCTGGTGAACACCTACTCATCTTTCAGGACACAGGTTAAAGGTCCATCTTCCAAGAAACATCTTAGCCTCCAAACACCCCTGCCCATGGGTGTTCCTTGTCCCGAGGCTGCCTCTCTCCCCTCCCCAAACCAGGGCCTTGTTTCCTCAGAAACTGCATGGGGTGGGGACTGGGGGTGGGGCTATAACCCAACATTTTCCTGGACAAGGGTCTGGTTATTATTTTAGTTTTTACTTATTATTATTTTAAATATTTTTATTGATTTCAGAGAGGAAGAGAGAGAGAGACAGAAACACCAATGATGAGAGAGAATCATTGATCGGCTGCCTCCTGTATGCCCCAGGCTTGGGATCAAGCCCACAACCCGGGCATGTGCCCTTGACCAGAATCAAGCCCAGGACCCTTCAATCTGCAGGCTGATGATCTATCCACTGAGACAAACTGGCTAGGGCAGTGGTTATTTTTATATGATAATCATGTACTTAAATAATCTACCTAAAGATGTTTATTGAGCATTTCCTATGTGCCAGGTACTGTTTTAAGTGCTTTTTCCCCCTATTGGATTTATTTGTATAAGATGTCCTTTTCTCTAATGCTGGTTACTTCCGTAACCTCACGTCTGCATAGTATTATGTCTGACTTCTTATTGTAAATCTGTAAGGGTCAATAAAGGCAATTGTCTCCAGTTGATCTGGGGGTTCCACTTCTATGGCAGGCAAGCTGTAAGCTGAACGTCTTAGGTTCATTCATTTGACTGGGTTGCTGTTTTTCTTGTTTTCTTTTTTCTTGTAGGCTTTAAAAATGCGAATTGAGCCGGGACCGGTTTGGCTCAATGGATAGAGCGTTGGCTTGGGGACTGAAGGGTCCCGGGTTCGATTCCGGTCAAGGGCATGTACCTTGGTTGCGGGCATATCCCCAGTAGGGGGTGTGCAAGAGGCAGCTGATCGATGACTCTCTCTCATCGATGTTTCTGGCTCTCTATCTCTCTCCCTTCCTCTCTGTACAAAATCAATAAAATATATTTTTTAAAAATGCTAATTGAATAATTGGAAGAGCGATTTTGTTTATGATGTGTATCCCAATATGTCTCAAAATTTCAATACAAGTCAAAGGGGGGGAAATGGTTCAAAATATACAGAAGATTTAATACACAGAAATTTAGTTTAAAAGGACCCTCTCCATACCCTATCTGGTTTGGCTCAGTGGATAGAGCGTTGGCCTGCTGACTGAAGGGTCTAGGTCCAATTCCAGTCAAGGGCACATGCCCAGGTTGTGGGCTCAATTCCAGTAGGAGGCGTGCAGGAAGCAGCCAGTCAATTATTCTCTCTCATCATTAATGTTTCCATCGCAGTCTCTCTCCCTCTTCCTTCCTCTCTGAAATCAATAAAAATATACTAATATATATAAAAAGCCAGGGCCCTCACGACCAGATGGGACTACTAAACAGTAACAGTAACAACCACACAGCAGGTGCATGGGGTGACCAGGCAGGCAGGAGGGTTATTGAGGCACCACCAAAGGACTGACCAGCAGGCACGCCTAAACCGGAAGTCAGAAATCCTCTGAGGGGTCCTGGATTGGAGAGGGTGCAGGCTGGGCTGAGGGGACTCCTCCCTCCCTATGCACAAATTTCATGCACTGGGCCTCTAGTCCTATATAATAAAAGGCTAACATACAAATAGACTGAATGGTGAATGACCGGTCACTGTGATAAGCACTGACCACCAGGAGGCAGATGCTCAATGCAGGAGCTGCCCCCTGGTTGTCAGTGTGCTCCCACAGGGAGTACCACTCAGCCAGAAGTCAGGCTCAAGGGGAGCCGGCAGTCGGACATCCCCTGAGGGCTCCTGGACTGTGAGAGGGCAGAGGCAAGGCTAAGTGAACCTCCACCCCCTGCCCTGGCCCGGAGTGCATGAATTTGTGCACCGGGCCTCTAGTATTAAAATAATAAAATAAAAGGAATCTCTCCAAACTGTACCTTTCCAGGCATTTAAAATGCCACAAAGAGGAGTGCCCTTCCTCTATGGAGGTTTCACACTCCCTAGATTTATGACACAGAGTAGAGTTGGAAGTGCAGAAAGGAGAGACCAGCAACTGAACCCTCCAGACTGTGAGTGATCACTGGAATGAGCTGGCATTTCCCAGGAGGCAAGTCAGTTTAAAGCCACCAAAATTGTACTTCTCAATTCATTAATCTCTTAGTCAGGGTGGGAGTGGAGACAGGGAAATCTGCTCAAGATAAGCATGAAGCACAATATGACTTTGCCTTCTTATAAAGAGCCATCCTTCACATAAATTGCATCTTTCAACCTTTTAAGGGATTAAATGCTACAAGACAGCATCTGGTTCAAACAGCAGCAAATCAAAGGGGGTAACAATACACCGCGTGGTGAATAACAGGCAGGCTCCTGTACCCACAGGCCAGCGGCAGAGGGAAAAAGAAACCCGGAGAGGCCCAGTACGAAAGGGTACACCTGTAGATGTGTCAGGGAAGATAGTGCTGACTACGGGATAATAACACCATTCTTCTAAGGTGACCCACAGCGGCAGGCAGTCGCCCTCCTTCAGGGGGTAGAACACAGTTTTTCTTGACCCAGGGCCCGGAGAAGAGAATAGGGGGCAGAGACGCTCCCTTCTGAAAGCCACCAGCTGCAGTCATTAATTAACGTGCAGACACGAATTGGCTTCATAAAGGGTTTCTTCAGAGAGCAGAGGAAGAGGCTATTTGTCCAGACGTAGATAAAAGTAGTGAAGTTTGCCTTCTTTTGTTTCAGCTGCCCCTTTCTTGTCCTCCCCCACTTCAGTCTTCTCCTCCCCCTTTATCTCCATCTCAGGCTCTTATTACTCTCGTGACCTCTGCCCTTTGACCCTTCCAAGGAAGGATCAGATGCATGCCATTCACACCTCCGTGTAAAGTTAAGCCTCTGGAAGCTCCCAGGTATTCTGTTTTAGCCATAACCCCACTGAAAGGCTCTCCTCTGGGAAAGGAATTTCAGGTTAGCCACGAGGTGTGTGTGGGAGGGAGGGCAGTAAGAATCAAATTCTGAAGGTTTTGAGTGAGGCCTGCTTGCCTTGAGCATCTCAGGCCACCCTTTCCTGGATCCCATTGGGAATATGAATAGTTAGGAATAGAGTACCCAGAACTATCCTATGGGCTTTATTTGTATCTTCATCTCTCTTAGTTTTAATTTTTATCAAAGTCACACATGCACCTTTTTTTTTTTTTTTTTTCCGTGATTCTCAAACTTGGCTGAAATTAAGACTTATCTGGGGAAATGTTTTAAAAATTCTGAAGCCTAAACTCGCCGCTGCCCAGCTAAGTAAAAACCCGTGGGCGGTATGGCTCAGGTCCAAGGGTGTCTGCAGAGCCCCATGTGACACAGGAGGAACCCAAGCCAATGATTTGAGGGGGATAATTCTACAAGGCACTTTTAACCAGAGTAGACCAAACCAAATAGCAATATCCCAGCCTAACTCTTCTTGTTTCTCGCTTCTCAGAAACAGTAAATTCAACTATCTGAATTGATTTCTATGGTACAGTGGTCAGTAAATCATGGCTCATCAGCCACATGCGGCTCTTTGGCCCCTTGAGTGTGGCTCTTCCACAAAACACCACGCTTGGGTGCGCACGTACAGTGCGATTGAAACTCTGTGGCCCATGAGCAAAAGTCGGTTTTTGGCTCTTAAAAGAAATTTCAATTGTTGTATTGTTGATATTTGCCTCTGATAACTAACAAGTTTGCCAACCACTGCTATGGTATTTATCCTCCTATTACTAAATTACATGATTACATTGCTACTTCTTTTTAAAAAATATATATTTTTATTGATTTTATTTATTTTTTATTTATTTTTTAAAAATATATATTTTATTGATTTTACACAGACAGGAATTGAGAGGGATAGAGAGTTAGAAACGTCGATGAGAGAGAAACATCGACCAGCTGCCTCTTGCACACCCCTTACTGGGAATGTGCCCGCAACCAAGGTACGTGCCCTTGACCGGAATCGAACCAGGGACCTTTCAGTCCACAGGCCGACACTCTATCCACTGAGCCAAACCGGTTTCGGCTATTTTTATTGATTTTAGAGAGGAAGGAAGAGGGAGAGAGTGATAGAAACATTAATGATGAGATAGAGAATCATTGATCAGCTGCATCTTGCACACCCCACACTGGAATCAAGCCACAACCCGGGCATGTGCCCTGACCAGGAATTGAACGATGACCTCCAGTTCATAGGTAGACGATCAATCACTGAGCCACACCAGCTGGGCTACATTGCTACTTACTGAGTTTTTTATTTTTATTTTTTGCTTTAATCATTTATTAACTTCCCATCATGGAAAATGAGATTTAACTCTTTTATATCACCATCCATACCTCCTAAACTGACACTTCCCAGTCCCCACATCATCGCAACACTGCTATAGTTGGGTTACGTAGATATTCATATTTGACTGTCTTCTCTTTTTGCTTAGTTATCTCTATATTTATCACTAATTCAACCACAAACTCTTTCCAAGTTGTTCTCCTCACAATCAGTTGATATCTCTTGAGGAAATCACTCTCTCTGCCTTGGGGCCTGTGATCTGGACTGGCCCCTTCTCCAGCTGCTGCAGGGTGAACCCCTCACCTCAGCCTGAAGAGTCCCTCCCACCTTTCTTGTGTCGGTCCCTTGTCTACTTTTTTGGCTTTCTTCTTTGTTTTTAGGGAGTCTGTCCTCCAGCAGCCTCTTGGGAAAGAGTACATGGAAGTAAGGTTTTTGAGACCTTGACTGTCTGAAAATTCATTGGTCTCTCCTGGAGTTTGGCTGGAGGCAGGATTTTCCCTCAGAATTTTGAAGGCATTACTTAATTGTCTTCTAACTTTCTGGGTTGCTATGGAGAAACCCAATGTCATTTTGATGTCTTGATAATTTATATAAAACTTTTTCTTCTCTTTCTCTGAAAGCTTGTTGATTCCAATGTCCTGCAATTTCATGATGATGTATTTGATACAGCTACTCAGTGAGCCCTTTCAATCAAGAAATGCAAGCCCTAGAGTGAGAAATGGGATTATTTCATTAATAGTTGCCTCTTTCCATTGATTCTATTCTCAAAAAAATTTTCTTATAGTTCCCATGCTGTACATTACATTTTACATTCTTTTTCTTTTTGTTCTACTTTCTGGGTGATTTCTTCATCTCTATCTTCCAGCTCTCCTATTAGATTTTTCTTTTCAAATAAATCTTTATTGTTCAGATTATTATAGACGTTCCTCTGTTTTTGCCCATAGCTCCCCTCCACCCAATCCTTCCCCCAACCCATACCCTTACCTTCCCCTCCCGCCGCCATTGTCCTCATCCATAGGTGTAAGATTTTTGTCCAATCTCTTCTCGAATCCCTCACACCTCCTTCCCCCTGAGAATTGTCAGTCCACTCCCTTTCTATGCCCCTGATTCTATTATATTCACCAGTTTATTCTGTTCGTCAGATTTTTTATTCACTTGATTTTTAGATTCACTGGTTGATAGTATGTATTTGTTGTCACTTTGTCATACTGTTCATACTTTTTATCTTTACCCTTTACTTCTTCTTCCTCTTATCTAAAGAATAGCCTTCAGCATTTCATATAATCCTGGTTTGGTGGTGATGTACTCCTTTAGCTTTTTCTTGTCTGTGAAACTCTTTATCTGACCTTCAATTCTAAATGATAGCTTTGCTGGATAGAGTAACCTTGGTTGTAGGTTCTTAGTGTTCATCACTTTGAATATTCCTTGCCACTCCTTTCTGGCCTGCATAGTTTCTGTTGAGAAATCAGCTGACAGTGGTATTGGTACTCCCTTGTAGGTAACTAACTGTTTTTCTCTTGCTGCTTTTAATATTCTCTCTTTGTCTTTTGTTCTTGGCATTTTGATTATGATGTGTCTTGGTGTGGTCCTCTTTGGATTCCTTTTGTTTGGGTTTCTCTGCACTTCTTGGATTTGTAAGTCTATTTCTTTCACCAGGTGGGGAAAGTTTTCTATCATTATTTCTTCTAATAGGTTTTTAATATTTTGCTCTCTCTCTTCTTCTGGCACTCCCATAATTCAGATGTTGGTATGCTTGAAATTGTCCCAGAGGCTCTTTTATCTTCATATTTTTGGATTCTTTTTTCTTTTTGTTTTTCTGGTTGGGTATTTTTTTGCTTCCTCATATTTCAAATCTTTGGTTTGATTCTTAGGGTCCTCTAGTCTACTGTTGAATTTCTGTATATTATTCTTTATTTCAGACAGTGTATGCTTAATTTCTGACTGATCCTTTTCCATTTTTTTTGGCATTCTCACTAAGATCCTTGAAGGTCTCACTAAGTTCCTCAGAGGTTTCTAGAAGATTCTTGAGTAACCTTATAACTGTGGTTTTGAATTCTATATTCAGTAGTTTGCTTTCCTCCATTTCTTTCATTCATGACGTTTCTTTGTCTCTGCATTTTGGCTGCTTCACTGTGTTGATGGAGTGGCTTTGTGTGGTAGGTGGTTCAGTGGTTCAGCCTCCCCAATCACTTGAGGTGGACACTTTTGGTGCACCCCTTTGTGGGCTGTGTGCACAGTCTTGTTGTAGTTAAGCCTTGATTACTGTTGGTACACTGGGAGGAATTGAACTCCAGGCCAATTGACTGTGAGGACCCACTGTGTCTATAATGGAAGAACTGCTGTGCTGGAGACACCCTTATGGGGCAGAATTTGCTTCAGTGGGCTTTGGTGCTCACTGAGATTGCCTCTTGAGTTTGTCACTTATGATGTGAGGAGTTGAAATTGGTGTCGTCTCACACTGACCATTAGGTATACTGGCTCCTGGATCTCCAAGGAGATATAGGTCAGCTACTGTCTGAGGCAGAAGTTACAGCAAGATCTGCAGATTTCTCCTCTTTGCTTGGGGTTTGGAAGTTTTGGAGCTGACCCCACTGCAGTTTGTTAGGTTAAGCTGTGATAGGTCAGGCCATTCATAGGCAAAAGCCTCTGCACACAGTTTGGGTGGGTTTGTAAATTGGGTGGGGCGGGGTCTCAGGGAATCACTAGGGCATGGCAAACAGTGATGGCGGCCAGTCAGCCCTCTCTGCATCTCCACATTTCCATGTCCCCGCATCCCATGTCCCAGCACAGTAGACAATGATTCCTGTGTGCACCTCTACAAGAGAGCCACCCTCACTCTCCAACCTGATGGCAGACAGTCCCACTTCTCCCCATAGGAGTCTGGGTCCCTGGAGTCTGGGTCCCCAGATTCTTGCTGGAAACTGGAGTTAAGAGCAGTTGGGAGCTTGTGTCTCCCTTTGGATTGAAAAAAACAACAACAACAGAGAACTTAGTCACCAGCCTAATTCACGTGCCTCCGTACCTCTGCTTTTCTGTGCCTCTGCACCTCCTACCCCATCTCAATGCTCTTTTCTCTTTCCTTCTAGTTGTAGAACTTCTACTCAGCCAGCTTTTCCATGGTTCTGGGAGATAGACATTTTGTCTTTTAGTTGTAGTGTTGATGTGGTTGTGAGAGACAAGATGTATCTTAAGCCGCCATCTTGGTTTTCCCCCTTCTATTAGATTTTTCATGTCTCCCATCTTACTTTAAATTTCTAAGATCTCCTCTTTTCAAAATATCTCTTGTGTAGCCGAAGCCGGTTTGGCTCAGTGGATAGAGTGTCGGCCTGTGAACTGAAAGGTCCGGGTTCGATTCCGGTCAAGGGCATGTACCTTGGTTGCGGGTACATCCCCAATAGGGGGTGTGCAAGAGGCAGCTGATCAATGATTCTCTCTCATTGATGTTTCTAACTCGCTATCCCTCTCTCTTCCTCTCTGTAAAAAAATCAATAAAATATATTTTTAAAAAAATCTCTTGTGTAAAGTGTTCTGTTGTCTCAAAAGTACAATATCTTATCTTGAGGACTTTGGAAATCACATAGTGGAAAAGGCAATGTATGGCTCTGCTGCCTGGTTGTAGAGCCACCTCTGGGACTCACACTATTATACATCTGGATAAAGTGAATAGAGGATTATCTCCAAGAGACAGAAGAGAAATTTTACCAGCATAACATATGGGCAAAAATTAATACACAAACCTAGAAAGACACTGTCTCTTTCTAACTACACAGGAAGCCTCTCATGCATTACTAAGTGACCTTGGTTTTCATGGCTTTAGAATAAAACAGAAACATTTGTTTTAATTTATAGTCCATTTGTTAAAGACGAAAACTGTGTAGTGACGTATATAGATAAATAATAATCCCTTTCCTCTGCATGCAAGTTCTCATTTTGCCAAGAGTGGCTCATGAACACTGCCCCTTTTGGTTCTCATAAAGACAGAGTAGAACAACAGGAAAGTTCTCTTATTTAACAAATGAGGGAGATGCTCTTTCCTCTACACATGCTGCCTTGCTAAGACAAGTTGTAACCGTAGTAATCACAACTTGCCATGTACATCAGGATAGTGAAATGTGAAAAATACTGGAATGGGAATTAAGAGACCTGGGTTTTAGTCTACATTTTGCCATAAATTAGTTAAGAGAACTTGGCCAACTTAGATCCAGTTCACTAACATTTTTTAGGTGCCTCCTATGTACTATATATTATGCTAGATGCTGAAGGTACCAGGCTGGATAAACATAGTTCCTGTCTTTAAATTGCTTACAACTTGGCTGAAAAGACACATATAACACCTCCTCCAAAGAGCAGCAGTTTTCTGTAATAATTTATGAAAATAATGTAGCATATGAACATATGCCCTGAAAGACCTTAAAGGGCATAATTAATTCCATCTGGAGAGGAAAGGCAGTGAAGTTTTCAGAGAGAAGGTAGAAAACTATCTTTATTGTTTTTAAGTACAACAGTAACATATTGTTTCAAGAAAATTCAAACAAAATATGATACATAGAAAGTAAAATATCAACATCATAACTCCCTTCCCACCAAGAGATGAGTGATGCTAATTTGATATGTTTTAGGAGATACATTTGATGCATGTTCTAAAGGACCTGATGTGAAATATAACAGATTGGATAGAGAATTCAAGGCCAAGAAAATATGCAAAAGGGAAACAGAAAAGGGTATGACAAGTTTGGGGCATGAGCTATAGTAAATTGTGGGAAGAATGGAGTGAGCAGTGTTAGTACTAGAGCAGTGTTAATACTATTTAAGCATATGATCAAAGAAATAGATATGAAACCATTAGAGGAAATAAGTCTAGGGGTCAGGAAGTCAGGGAGTGAGAAATAACATGGAAGACAGAGTATAAATGTATAGAGGGTAGGATGTTGGCTGCAAGAAAGATAAATATGGCAGCTCCTTTTTTCATTATTGGTTCTCACTAAGGAGCTAGGAGCCCACCTTTTGGCCTGGAGTGCCCTCCTTGGGTCCAGGGATGGCAGGGCCATGGCATACTCAGGTTTGCCCAATGCAAACTCCAAGTCAGTCTGAGAGAGCTGAGGGCCCTTTGAGTTACCCACTTTCTGGTTCTCTCCTTCCCTATGCGCCAAGTGCTAGAGCTTGCTTCAGTTCCAGCTTGCAAGATGAAAGAAATAGGAAAGGTGGAGACAAGAGGTGAAAGGATATGATTAGGTCAGTGGGAAGATCTAAGAAATGAATTGGGGCTTGTGGCAGGGTTGTACCTCATTATCACAGGGTGCTGGACTGTCCTCAAGATGGTGCCTCCAGACTTCAAAGGCAATCATTTCTCACTTCCAAGACAAGTGGATGACTTCAATAAGTACTAAGTACATGCCTGGGCCTAAATCTTCACCGGAGTCATCTTTTGGCCAGAGAAATGGTCTTAAGGACTTAAGCTTAGCTGGGGTGGGCCAGGCCAGGAGCAGACATGAAGAGAGTCCTGAGCCCTTAAGAAGTGCATACCCCAAAGAATTGAAAGCAGAATCTTAAAGAGACGTCTGCACGCCCATATTCATAGCAGTATTATTCACAGTAGTAAAAAGGTGGAGGCAACCCACGTGCCCGTTGATGGGTAAATGAATAAACAAAAAGTGTATATGCATACAGCCGAATATTATTCAGCTTTAAAAAGGAAGAAAATTCTAGCACATGCTACAACATGGATGAAACTTGAAGACATTATGATACGTGAAAGAAGCCATGAACAAAAGGACAAATATTGTATGACTTCACTTATAGGAGGCAAATTCATTGGGACAGAAAGTCAAATTGTGGTGGCTTGGACTTGTGCGGAGTGAGGGAATGAGGAGTTATATTGCCTAAGGATAATAGAGTTTAGCTGTATGTAATTCACTTAAAAATGGTTAAGATGGTAAATTTTATGTGATTTTCACTTCACCACAATTTTACAAATAAAATAAAATTAAGTAAATAAAGCATGGATGAGCTTGAAAGATAGAAAAGGAAATATCCAGATGCTAAAATAAAGAGGAAGCCGAGAGTCCAAACATTAGACTCCTATGGCCTTCAGGAGATGATGTGATCCGGGAATGGCTAAGGATTGGATTTTAGCACCCATGCAGGGACAGGAGATGAGGACTCAAGCCTGGGTGAAATGAGGGGTTGAAACTGCATCCCTACATGAAGCCCAAATGCTCTAAGAAAAGCCAAACATCAACCCAGAAAGACACCAATAACCATCTCTGCGCTGATTCTACATGAGGAAAAATAGCGCCCCCCCCCCCCCATGAAAATCAAAACCCCAGTCATGTGCCTGGCACAGATTTAGAGTCCAAATGGCTACTACCTATAATACCTACCTCAGAAGGAAACCCCAAGCCAAAAAATTAACATGAAATTGGTCTTTAGCTAGGGAGACCTCTAGGATACCTGGCAGAAACAAATATAAAACTACTCGGAAATTAAACTCCAACACTCCAGGCCATAGAGAATTCTCAAGGGAAAAATAAAGCCCTGCTTACAATAAAAAAAATTATAAAAACAGAGAGAAAATATCTACCATATACAAGAGTCATCAGTCAAAATAAACAGTAGGATTAAACTCCTCAAAACTTTAAATAATAGGTAAACTGTTGTATTTTATAAACTATTGATAATTTTAAAAATCAAAGAAGGATATACCTAAGACTAGTACAAAACATGATTTAAAAAGAATATATTAGCCGAAACCGGTTTGGTTCAGTGGATAGAGCGTCAGCCTGCAGACTGAAGGGTCCCGGGTTTGATTCCGGGCAAGGGCATGTACCTTGGTTGCAGGCACATCCCCAGTGGGGGTGTGCAAGAGGCAGCTGATCAATGATTCTCTCTCATCGATGTTTCTGACTCTTTATCCCTCTCTCTTCCTCTCTGTGAAAAATCAATAAAATATATTTTTAAAAATATTAAATCCAAAAATAAACTAGAAGTAACGTCTAGAAATTGAAAATATGGTTTCTGGAACTAAAAGTGCAAGGGACGCATTGAGCAGCAGATGAGACACAGAAGAATTAGTGAAATGGAAGAGAGATCTGAGGAAATATTCCAAAATGCCCCCTAGAGAAACAAAGGATTAAATGTGTAAATGAAAGATTAAAAGATGAGGATAAAGAAAGAGTCAACAGATGTTTCATAGGAGTACTAGAAGAAGAGAATTAAAAAGAAGAAACAATATTCAAAATTTAATATCTAGGTTCAAAAAACAAATGTCCTTGCCAATTACTGTCTTACCTTGGGCAAATAATTTATTCTTTTAATGGCATAGTTTCCTTGATTGTAAAATGGTGTTAGGACTCTGTTGTGAGAATTAAGTGAGATAACAAATGTAAAGCACAGCACCTATGAAACATATGTTGCTATTACCGTTATTAATGAGAATTGTCCCATATTGGTAACAGATTCAAACCAGACATATAAAACATATAATGTTTGTGGCTACTGTTATTAATGGGGATTATCCCATGTTGGTAACAGATTCAAGCCACTGTTGAAAGAATCACATGGAAGATAAATAAAAATAAATCCATACCTAGACACATTATATTGAACTGGAGAACATAAGAGACAGAGAGAAAAATCTTAAAGCAACTAGAAAGGAAAGACAGATTTTCCACAAAGGGACAATCATTAGATTCATAACAATGATCGTTTTCAGTGGCAACAAAAAGAGTTCAGGAGAGAAAAGAGAAATGTCTTCAATATGCTGAGGGAAAATAACTGTCAACCTAAAATTCAACACCCAGATAAATTGCCATTTAACATTGAGGGTGAAATAAAGGTACTTTTCAGGGGAAAACTGGGATTTATTATTATTATTATTATTATTATTATTATTATTATTTTACCACTCACAAATCCTTACTGAAAGAACTACTAAAGGAATTACTTCAAGAAGGAAAATGCTTCCGGAGAGAAGCCATAGTATGCGGAAATCAGAAGTGAAAAAAGAGAAGAATCTTGTTGGGGTTGGGTAGGGGGTCAGGAAAAGAGGAGGGAAAGGCAGAGAGATGAACTGGGTGGAAAAGGGCAGTTGGGAGAGGTAGGCAGCCAGGGGAGTGAGCATGAGGACCCTCGGGGCAGACAGAGAGAAGGGCTATGGAGGAGAGATGAGAATGGAGCTAACAAGCTTTGGAAAATAAATCAGGATTTTGGTTAAGAGGGACATAAGGTTCTCTTCCCAGAGGTTTTGAAAGAACTGAGTTGCTTTCTGGAACTGAATGTTCTTGTCTCCAGGGTTGGATTTAATGATCTTTAATGTCCCTCTTAGCTCTGACATTTTATAATGTTGGATGATGAGACGGAGATGTGGGGCCAGGGCTCTTGAGTTTAGCTGGATTCAGTGTATGGAGACTTCTGAACCTTTGAAAGATGAGCTCAGTTCATTTCTGAAAACAAGGCAACCACTGACAGTGGGCATCGAAAGCCCCTGCAATAAGAAGCGGACGCGGCGTTGAGACAATTAGAACAGAGAACAGGCCCAAGTGTGGCACAGACATGAATGGAAGTGGCGGAGACCAGGGGAAGTCCTAAAAAGCCACATCCTGGCCTCCACACGGCTCTCCAAAGGCCCTGAGCTTGACAGCCATCCAAACATGTCTTGTCTGAGGCACTTTCCCCTTTAATTTTCAAACTTGTGTATATTTTAAGGGAAACTTAATCTACGTGGCTCTGAGTCGAGCACAGCAAACTTCTCTAAGACACACTTGATGCTGGGAGCTTTTTCCTGAACGTGGACCAACTGGTTACAAGAGGCTCTTTTTTGGACTGATTTCCGTTTCCAGCCTCCACCTCTCTTCCCAAGGTCCAAGATGTGGGTCAGATGCTGCCCTCGTCTTCCCTGGCAGTCAAAGGGAATGCATCCAAGCCAGGGGGGGCCTGGGGCTCGGCTCTGCCAAGGGAACAGTATGGTCCTTGATACTAGCTCTAACGCGGCCTTAATTCTCGGCCCTCCACACAACGGCTGCATTGGAGGCAGGGCTGGCAAACAGGACTCCAGTTTCCAAGCCAGGTTTCCTTCGGTTGCACCGAGCGCTCCACCCAACCCCATTATACAGTGGCAGACCTCACAGCGGCATGTTGGTGGTTCCTGCTCTCCTGCTCACCAGAGCCCAGTCCCACAGGCTCCGGGGAGAGGAAGGAAGGCCTTCAGCCAGGATAGGCTGCACATTATTTTCCTTCCATCGTTCTCAAGTTCTGCTGGCCAGGAGCGCGTGGTCCCGGCCGACCCCGTTGTTTCAGCAGTCCTGCGGTGTACCTCACTTCCAGGAATTTTTACCCAGCCCGGGGCAGAGAGCCTCGTCACTTATTTACCCACGGACCGGTGCCAAGATGTGGAATCATACCACTGGAAAGAATTGCTAGTCTGTGACTTCGGGCCCCACCGTTGCTACATTTCCTGTACAGTTGGTAATGATATAGGTGCCCCTTAAAAATGCCATTTTCACTCACACTCACATGCTTATTTAATTAATTTTTTAGCTGACTTTGAGCTGGGCTGCAAAGACCAATCAAAGAGTCGAATCTTGCCACTTAATAAGCATCGTGGGAGCCTGAAACCACCTCGGGCTGGTTTTCTACATTTTTTTCCCCCCCTTTCCCATTTCATGCTGGAGTTACTCAAAGTAGCTTATGTGGCATATTTTTAGGGGTGACCTTTCCTCCGTAATATCCCCCAATGACATCTGCGATTCCATTACTAACTGTTATTAGCCCTCCCCTCTGCGTTAAGTCTGCTGGGGAAGGAAAAGAGGGGAGTTTGGAATGCACTCGTAAAATACATACATATACTCTTGGAAATTAAAGCACACCGAGTCCCAAACAACTCAATGTAAATGAGTTAATTAGAGCAGGAAGCCCAGCAAAACAATGTGGTTTAGCAGAAAGAACCCTGGGCTTGGAATTAAAAAAAAAAAAAAAATAAATACACATTGAATCCTGGCTCTACTTTCTTTCTCTGCCTTAAGCCCCTCGTCTGTAAATTGATGATAGCCACCCCGGTCTCGTTGTGAAGCTGTGTGTGTGGGTGTGGGTGTGTGTGAACATATTCTGCAGTTACGTTATGAGTGTCAGCTCATGTTGAAGGCAGAGACTGGAAGGGGGAAGAAGAACAGGAATCCTGATGGCCACAAGCTGAACGCCCCGAGGGCTAGCCTCTGAGAGCTCAAGGCAGCTTAGTGCGAGGCCAGCCTTCCCCCGGTGATGCTTGGGAACTGAAAAATGGACTGAGTGTTTGTTAGGGTTCCTTCCACTCCGACTACCCCCCACCCCCACCCCGCCCCAGAGCCTATCCAACGCAGCCTGTCGGCCCCACCTGTGAGTGGGGTCTGCTCTCCTCCTTGGCCTGTGGGTAGAAGCTGGGAGTGCGGGCTGGACAATTGGAAACTCCCCGGTGGCATTTTAATGAAGACCGTTAGACCTCAGGTGTAACTTTTACTGAGTCCTGGGGAAGCCTGCTCACCTCTGCTTGGGGCACCTTTCCTCTGGCTTCATAAAAATTTGTTTATAAGGCCAAGCTCAAATAAAGTAAAAACAGCCAACAGGGTGGTTGGGGACGGGCTCCGAAAGACTCCAGCCCATTACACAAGACTCCCTGTAGCTCCGGGTCTACAGGCTGGTGGATCGCTCCCAAAAGTTAGTTTTCTATTCATTTTAGCAGATTTTCCCCTCAAAGCAGGCCCCTGGAGCTGCCAAGCCAGGGTAACAGGGAGAAACATGGGGCTGACATGTAAGCCCCAAACTGCAGTGGCAGGGGGAGTTGCTTCACCTCCGGGCTGGGAAACAAACGCAGCCTGGCTTTTGGGAGGGAGCCTAATTGATTCTCCCGGTGGCGGCAGAGTGGGGGAGACCCCTGGAAAGAATGATGTTTGGGGCCAGGGTACCACTGCCAAAGGCACACACACTTCCTTTAATTAACAGGCACACGATGCCAACAAACACACCGGCACATGGGAAGTGAGGGCGACTAACAGGCAAGCCTCCCACTTCCTCGGGGAGTGCCCTGCCAGCCAGGATTAGTCCCTGTTCCTGTTTCCTTACAAAAAAGCCCCTGTGCTTGCTTGAGAGGCCGGCCCCAGGTGTTGGCAGACCCCCAGCCTGGAGGCACTGCCTGAGCTTACTTTCCTGCCTCTCTCTCTGCCAGGGACTTCCCCCCACCCCCCACCCCCCCCTCAGGTCGCTCTTTGGAAGCATTCAGAAAAGCCAGGGGACCTTTCTGGGGACTTTCTGGAATTAAATGGTCCATGTCCATCTCCCCCTTTCTCGTTTCGGGACTTTGGTTATTTCTACGGATAAACTTTACCTTCTTCTCCAGAACCCTCCCAATCACCACCTACCCTAACCCTGTGCAGGGTCTGAAATAGTCTCCAGCACCCCGAAAGGCCACCCAGGTGAGAAGTGGGGCTACCTGCATGTCTAAGGCTTTTCCCACAGAAGGTCAGTGCCCCTCATTTTTAGAGTAGCTTTTTCCATGTTCAATGCGTCTCTTTTCATTGTTGGCCATTGCAAACAAAGCTCAAGAGACAGCGATGCATTCAATAAGCATATACATGGAGTATCTGTTATGTGCCAGGCACTGTGCTGGGTGTGGAGGACTCCAGGCACCTGAGGTGAGACCCACTCCAGGTCAGGAGCCAGAAGCAGGACTAGAAGCAGCAGGACTCAGTAAGGGCCTAATAGGTATATCCAAAGAGCTGTGTGTGTGCCATGGTAGCACCATTCTGGCTGAGCACAGACGATCTGAATCAGATCAGACTTGCTAGCAATGTAGATTCCCAGGCCTCATCCTGGAACTTCCAAACCATAATCTCAGGGAAGGAGGCCTAGGAAGATGTATGTCAACAAGTTTCTCAGATGATTCTTATTCACACTAAATTTTGAGAACCACTGTTCTATTTGAGCACCACTGTCCAAGGGGTAGTTAGAAAGAGTGTACCGCAGTGCTGGCATTTGAGGGTTGTTATTTTTTTAAAAAGTAATAGTCTTTATTTAAATTTTGATTTCCACTGAAAGAAATCATCAAAGGATACTTTATTAATGTGTACCATTTATACAGAGGTGGGTCCCAGTTTTTTGGGGTAGTAGCTTACTAAACCGAAGTGTCCTGTCTTTTCCTCTTAATTTTTAAAATGTTTTTTAAATTGTGTTAAAATACATATAATATAAAATTTTATCATTTTAACCATTAGTAACAGTTCAGTGGTATTAAGGACATTCACCTTGTTGTTAAACTTACCACCATTGATCCACAGAGCTTTCATCTTCCAAAACTGAAATAGTTCTTAGACAGAAAGGTCCACATTCACGCAACTGAAAAGACAGGATGACTGGGGAAGGGGATGGAAATATGTGGGTGCTCCAGCACAACTCTCTCCTGTCACTTTAGAAAACAGAGTGGATGGTCCTGCCACTCCCAAGGCAGAGAACACTAGGAGAGGACAACTGTGACTGCCGTGGAGACAAAGTGTCTATGATACTGAACCAAGTGCTCTCCTCTCTCTCCCATGGTGCACTTGGTTTCCCATCTGGAGTCTTTACCATCCTTCCCATGTATGACAAGCCCTGACACAGTCCAGCCACTTTAAGAACATCAGCGGCTCTCAGCTGTGGCCAAGTAAAAACAGTGGGTTCATCCGTGCTTTGTCAATGGCAGGATTTCACCATAATGTCCCAGGCAGTTTCTTGATTCCGGATTCGGACCATTCTCTCAACCACAGAAGCCACCGAAAGGTCTCCGGCTGAGCATCTCATGTTTGCACAACCACGACTACTGGGAGTTGGGGGATACCATTCCTTTGCAGGCTCCTATTCAGCTGTGGCTTTCACAAACCACATGGAAGACTGCAAGTCACATCCAATCAGCAGGCTGAAGACCCAAACTTGTACTGTATTCAGTGGAATGGCTCTGTTTGGTGTACCCACACCCAGGAGACTTTCTGGCGACTCCTGAAAACCCCAAGCAGTGGCGGAGGCCAATGAAACTACTGAGAGGTTTTTACAACTTTAAATTTGAAAGAGCTGGGGTAGATTTGGTCCCAGGAAGAGCACTGCAATTAGATGTCCTAGTTCTGCTGAGCTGGGACAAAGCACAGCCTGAGCTGAAGACTGGAGCACAGAATTGGAGTTGGCCCAGATGGAGAAAGAACTCAATGATAGTGGCTTAACAAAACAAATATGTGAATGTTTACATAGTTCCAGTGGATCAGGAATCCAGGAGCAGCTTAGCTGGGTGGTTTCAGTTCAACATCTCTCATGGGGTTGCAGTCAAGCTGTCATCTGAAGACTTGAATGGGGCTGGAGGATACACTTTCATGCTCATTCAAATGGCTGCTCATACAAAGTCTTAACAGTTTCTTACCATGTGGGCTTCTCCATAAGGATACTCATGACATGAAAGTTGGCTTTGCCGAGAGAGAGAGAGAGAGAGAGAGAGAGAGAGAGAGAGAGAGAGAGAGAGAACCACACAAGAGTCGAATACCAGGATGGCTATAACACTGAACATTCTGGTGAGTACTCCATATTTTAGTGTACCTGTTCTACAGACAGAAAGACAATTTGACCCACGATACTTTCTCTTGGTTTGTTTTTCCAATCTTATTACGGTTCGGGAAACTTTGTGAAATATATGTTGCCTGCCTTTTGACCTCCAGGATTTCCATCCTGTTGCCACCAATGAACTCTTACCAAACAACCCCAGCCCTTTAAACATCAACTGCACTTAGACTCGGCATTGCATCTACCATTCAGCAGTTTATCATTTCCTCATTGTTTTACATGCGCGGCAAATAGACTGTATGATCCTTATAAGAAGGGACCATATGTCTTTTTATTTGTAAGGGGCCCTAACAGCAAGCCCAAGGCTGGACACATGGTAGTTGTTTAATCAAGAGTTATTCGCTGACTGATTGATTCAGAGGACCTCTGGGAAGTTCAGAGTCAGCGAGGAAGAAGCTTGGTCAGATGAGTCATCAGTCAAGCCCAGAGCAAAAGCTCCACAGACAGCTGCGTAACCCAGGTGGAGGAAGAAGTCCGGCCCTTCGTCCGAGGCTCCGAGGCCACCTGCTGCATGTAGCGGGGGGCTAATGGCCAAGCCTCTCTCTCACACTGAGCTGCCCAATAACTCACGAGGCTGTAGGAAGCCTCGTTTCTGTACACCTGGAGCTGGCTGTACTCAGTCTGCCAGGCACACAGTCATGCTTCCAGAGGAAATGGCTACTAACAAGCAGAACTTCCCTTTAAACGTCCGCATGATTTGTGACACGCTCTGAAATGAGAAGCACGTCTGTTCTGCCAAACAGGAGAAGGGCCACTTGCCTTGCACAATGTCATCGGCACATACTATGGAGCCCTACGGATCCGACTCCAGTCTGCTCCTTAGCACGGGATCATGTAACCGTCTGTGAGTTGGGAAGGAAGTTGTGTTCCGCCCCGTGCCGGTGACCTACAGGCAGCGGTACCAACCAGCTGTACTCTGTAGCTAAGCGGCAACGCCAATAGCTCAGATTGAAATCCCAGGGAAGAGAGGGTCCCGCCCCCCCCCCCCCGCCCCCCCATCTCCAGACTCTGCTTTTCACTGGCTTGGGGATACGTGGGGTTAATGGGTCCCTTCTAAAATGTTTGCTTTTTTCAGCGAGGCCTTTGGAAACCTGTGCCTTTTGTTCTCTCCGTGAATTTACCTTCATCCTGGGGTTGTTTTGCGCCTCCAGCTTTTCCTATCAGCGATTTTTTGCATTTGTGGTAACTGTGGGGAGAAAGCCTGTGAAAAATGCTTTGTTATATTACATTGCCCCCTGGCTCCCATGAACTGCTCCATAAATCACGCTATTGTTAAAGTGTCCTAGCAAAACTAAACCACTTTCAGAGGCTTGGAGAGCACAAGGATATTAATCAAAGGCAACTATTGCAGAAGGGTCATTTTGAAAAAAGAAAAGAGAAAATAAACACACACACACACACACACACACACACACCACCGTTTTTAACGTGTGGAGGCAGGAAAAGGGACTGCGCCAAGCCAGAATATCTTTCCTCTTCCATAAATACTCCGATACAGGGACACATTGTCTTGGAACACTTCAGGCCTATTTCGTTTATTATATTGAACACCTGCTGCACCCTCAAGATCTAGTTCAAGCAGCCTAGGGTGAGGACGGGGGTGGTGGGGCGGGGACTCCATAAATCAGGAAGAACTTTTCGTCGGATTCAGCTGGGACCTGCAGCGTTTGCCTCATGGATGACAGGTACAAGCATCTCACAGATAATCCTGAGAGCCCCTATCCTTGACCATCGCACAACAGAGGCGATAAACCTTGCTCCATGAGTTCTGGGTGTCACGTGTAAACCTTAGGGAGGGGAAGCGGTAACAGAGCATCGGTTTCTCAGATTATTGATCAGAAGAACCAGTCAGCAGGCCAACAGTCTAATGGAGAGCCCATAAACCACTCTGTACCAGGTATGATGGAAAAACACAAGCCAAAGCAGGGCCGAATTCTACAGCAGACTAAATTCTGGAATTTCAGTCCACAGAATATTGCTCGAAATAAGCAGCGTTTGCTTGTCTTGTTGCAGGGTTTGGTTTCTTTTTTTTATTCCTGCTTTACTGAGATAAATTGACATATACTGTATACCCTTAAGGCAGACAATGTGATGATTTGAAACACAGATATATTGCAAACTGTTTCCTGCAATAAGATTAGCTAGCACATCCTTCACCCGATGTCATGACCAATTTTGACGTTGTTTCTGTGGTGGTGAGAAGATTTGACACCTATTCTCTTAGTAATGTCCAAGTATACAATACAGCACTATTAACTATAGTCACCACAATGTACATAAGATCCCCAGAACATACCCCTCTTATTGCTGGAAGTTTGTGCTTTTGGCCAACGTCTACCATTTCCCTTAGTTCCTAGTAACCACCATTCTAGTCTCTGTTTCTGTGAGTTTGGCTTTTTTAGATTTCACACAGAAGTGAGATCATATAGTCTTTATCTCTTTCTGACTCTTTTCATTTAGCGTAATGTCCTTAAAGTCCATCAATGTTGTTGCAAATGTTATGATTTCCATCTTTTTATAGTTGAACTAGAGGCCCATTGCACAGTATTCGTGCAAGAATGGGCCTTCCTTTCCCTGGCTTCACTCCCAGCCACCTGGGAGCTGGCAAGGCCCAGCTCCCAGGTCACCCAGGAGCTGGCGTGTCCCCGCTCCCAGCCTACCAGGAGCAGGTAAGTCCTCACTTCTGTCTGGAGAGCGGCTCCAGTAATTCCTTCCGCTGCCCCACTTCCCCTCATAGTAGGCATCACACTTCTCCCAGCCCTCCGCTCCTCGCTTGCACATGCAAATTAACCTCCATCTTTGTTGAGTTAATTTACATACTCATTCTGATTGGCTGTGGGCATAGCAGAGTGATGGTTAATTTGCATGTTTTTCTTTCATTGGGTAAGATGATATTCCAGTGGTGTGTGTGTGTGTGTGTGTGTGTGTGTGTGTGTGTCTACATTTAATTTATCCATTTAAGATGATATTCCAGTGGTATGTGTGTGTGTGTGTGTGTGTGTGTGTGTGTGTGTCTACATTTAATTTATCCATTTATCAGTCGATGGACACTTAGGTTGTTTCCATGTGTTGACTGTTGTGAATAATTCTGAAATAAACCTGAGAAGGAGTGCAGATATCTCTTCAACACAATGATTACACTTCCTTTGGATATGAAATTCTTTGCACTCTACCCAGAGTGGGATTGCTTGATCATATGGAAGTTCTATTTTTTTTATTTTACATACTGTTTTCCAGAGTATCTGCATCAATTTACATTCCCACCAACAGTGCACAAGCGTTCCCTTTTCTCCACGTCCTCACCTGTACATGTCTATTGTCTTCTTTGATGATAGTCATTCTAACAGGTGTGAGGTGATATCTCATTGTGGTTTGGAATTGCATTTCAGGGTTTGGTTTCTAATGGGTTCTGACTTAAAGTAGATGGCTTGTGCCATCAAATGACTTAGCATCTAATAATGTGTGACAATCACAAGAAAACACTGTTTCTGAACATATGCTTAAATCCCATAACTAAAAAACCAAATCTAACAAGTGGGGAGAGGGGCAGCTTTCCACTGATTAATTGCAACAAAGATCAACTTTCTAAAATCCATTATTTCTGCTGAAACTGATTTGGCTTAGTGAATAGAGCGTCTGCCTGCAGACTGAAAGGTCCCAGGTTCGATTTCAGTCAAAGGCTTGTTCCTTGGTTGCGGGCACATCCCCAGTGGGTGTGTGCAGGAGGCAGTTGATCGATGTTTCTCTCTCATTGATGTTTCTATCTCTCTATCCTTCTCCCTTCCTTTCTGTAAAAAATCAATAAAATATATTAAAAAATAAAATAAAATATAAAACCTATTATTTCTTTGCCCTCTTCCTCTTTTCCCAAACACACAAAGAAATTAAAGGTCACTTTAAAAACCACCAACCTTTTACTATTTGGGCATAAAATGATTATGATTAAGCAGATGAACACTGGGACCATCAGGCCTGGGTGTGAGTCATGGTTTCTTGCTCCCTGGTCAATTATATGATCTCTTTAGGCCTCTGTTTCTTTATCTGTAAAATGGAAATAATAGTAGCATTAACTTCATGTAATTGCTGAAAAAATGAACTAAGATAATCCACATAAGGGACTCAGAACATTATCAATAATGCTATTAATATATACACACACATTCACACACATTCTTTTTTATTTTTTTAAGGGACCATATTTTACATACTGTTTAGGTTATCTTTTTTGAAAACTTACAATGTATTATGAATAATTCTAGACATCATCTTTTTCTAAAGTCTTCCACACCACCATTTTCTAAAATCCTCACCTGAGGATATGTTTTTATTGATTTTGAGAGAGAGAGGAAGGGAGGGAGAGAGAAACATGAATATGAGAGGGAAATATCTATTGGTTGCCTCCCATATACACCCTAATCAAACCCAAAACCTAGGTTTGTGCCCTGACAGAGAATCAAACCCACAACCTTTTGGTGTATGGGATGATGCTCCAAACAACTGAGCCACCCAGCCAGGGTGCCCACACATCATTTTCATTGGCTGTCGCATATACCATTACATGAATGCATCCTAAAGTACTTTTCAACGGTCTATTGTTGTACAATTAGGTGTTTCCAATACCTGGTATTATAAATATCCTGTGAGGAACTGCCTTGTGGTGTTTCTTGTACATATATTTGTTTGTTGCCTTCCCAGAACAAGAGCCACTGAAATCAAAAGAAATGCAATTGAAATATTCTAAAAGGAGTATAAACACATTACAGAAAATAGGGGGGAAATATGATTCCACCACACCAATAATGCAATTACTAATATAATTGGGGTGGTTAAGATAGTCTGATGTTTCATTTTTACTTAGAAGAATAGAAGTTTCCAGTAAAACAAAACAACAACAAAAACCCAGATGTTTATTATTTCTGCTTCCTTCTGAAATTCACTAAAATAACAATAAAGAACTAAGAAGGAAAAAAAGCATAAACCCACAATTCAAAGACAATGGAAGAGATGACAGGAGCCAAAGGACGAAATCAACATTTTGAGACCCGAAAAGCCGTCCCGATGGGTGATAACTGACTTAGCGGATCAGAGGAAACTGAAATTCACGTCATGACTTAAAATCCATGACTGGCTCTAAGAGAAGCAGCTAGACTCTCCAGAGCGCCTCCTTGTCCCTAAAAGAAGACAGAAGATTTACCCTCCAGAGAGGCTGAACCAGACAGATTCTGGATCAGGCACTGCCGAGGGTAGGATGAGGCATCTTAATGAAAGGCGAGTATTTCAGTGAAAGCTGACATGTCGACTGAAAGGTAAGATCCCCTTCCCCAGCTCAGCTCCCAGAATGCTGGCAGCCAAGCTCACAGACTCTCTCTCTTCCCTCCCCACCCCACCTTCCCAGACAGGAGATTGGAGAATCCTTCCATGAGCAATTTATAGGTCCAAGGAAAAAGGCTAGGGAGTTCCCCCAAGGAAATGTCAGCTCTCCCCCTCCATGCAGAACAGGATCACTGAACATTAGAGAAAGCCTCTACCATGGAACACACCAAAACAAAGCAAACTAATGAAAAAGAGGAACTCAGAAAAACAGGGCAGGATGCAGAAGAAAAAGCTCCTATAAAATAAGAACTAGAGGCTATAAAAAATTAGAAATCAAGAAAATGCTCTGAGTAATTAAAATATGAGAAAATATATCTACTTCTCTTTTAAACAATAAAGTTTAAGAAATCTCCCAGGAAGTGGAACAAACAGAAAAAGTTACAGAAAATGTAAAGAAAGGGTAGGAAATTTTGAGACAGAGGTTTGAGAAAGAGAGAACCAAGAAAATAAATGGGAGGAAATCAAGACTGGTTCTGAACTGAAGGAGAGTGATGCCCAGTACAGTGAGTGAGAAAAGGCATAACCAAGACACATCATTCTGAAATTTCATGTCATTAGGAATTTTTTTAAAAAGAAAATTTTCTAAAAAAGAAAAAAAATTTTAAGTCACTTAAAAAGATTGAGAGTCACAATAGCATTTGGAAAACTATGGAGAAAGCCTGAGGGGAATTATTTTAATCCCAAATTCTAAACCCAAACTCTAACTAGGGGTGTCAAACTCAATCAGAGAAGGGGCCAAAATCTAAAATCCAGCCTAAATCGCGGGCCGAATGGTTTACTGAACAGTCATAAACTGTCATTGTGATGGAAACGCAGCGGAGTGCAGTGATGACAGCGCGGTGCGGGCCACATTGCAAGGCCTGGCGGGACGGATTTGGCCCGCGGGCCTTGTGTTTGACACATGTGCTCTAAACCAAGTGTACATATATAAAAACAGTGTCTTAGACAATGAAAGTCTCAAGAAATTAATCTTCTTTCCTCAGGAAACTAATGGTAGACATGCTTTGCTTAGACAAGAAATGAAGAGAAGAAGAAATGGTGATGGAAAGCTAACTGCTGTAATTTGGAGACCCCAAAGTAATTTAGTGGCCAGTGAAGACATAAGCTTATTGTTTTTCTCACATAACAATCTATGGTAAGTATTCCAGGTCAGCAGGGCAACTCTGCCCCATTTATTCATTCATTCAGGGAGCCAGATTCCTGCTCTCTTGTTTCTCTACAGCTCCTTAGAGCAGTGGTCCTCATAGTATGGTCTCCAGAACAGTAACACCATCATCACTTGAGAACTTGCTAAAACTGCAAACTTTCAGGTCTCAACATCACATCCAATGAATCAGAAGCTCTAGAGAGAGAGCCAAGAAATCTGCATTTCAACAAGCCTTCCAGGTAAATCTGATGCATGCTGAAGTTTGAGGATGAGTATTTTAGGGCATTATCCATTCTCTGTATGTTCAAAGTTTTGATTGCAGGCACTTTTGATTGCAGCAGAGGGAAAAAGTGTGGAGGTTTTTATGGGAAAGCCAGGATGTGGCTTGCATTGCTTCCACTTACATTCACTTGGCAAAACCTAGTCATGTGGTAAACCCTACATGAGTTGGGAAATGTAGTCTTTCAGCTGGCCAGCCACATATTAACTACAATTCCATTACTAGAAAGGAAGAAGTAACAGATATAAGAGAAAAACCAGTAGTTCCTACTACATGTAAAAATTCAGGCAACAAGGACCCTAATATCAGAGACAGCAGGAAAGATGAATTCCAGGATAATGTTAAAGGGACATTCCAGAATGCCCCATGCCCAGACTAGAGCTGTGAATCAGGCCACAGAGCAACCAGTGCAGATGGGCAGAGAAGTGCTTCAGAAGCACCAGGAGGGTTGCCAAGGAAAATAATGAAACCAGGAGAATATCTATATTTGAATGTATTGACAGTAGATTTTGTGGATGAATTAATAATAGGTACATAGAAAACTAAACAGAATACAAAAAAAGATAGAAAGGAATTAATTCCAGGGAAAACAAAAGGTTGAATGAGAAAGGAAACATAATTATAGGGTTCTATGTGGCTTAGCTGGGGATAATATTTACATAGTCATAATACAAATATTTAATATTGATTTAACAAAAATAATGATGTAACTATGTTGGGAGAATGAGCAGAGGAAAATTGTGTGCACGTCAGTTTAATAATGATAAACAACATTTATATAGCTATATATATTATATGGTGTGTCAGAAATTATTCAAAGCTCATTAGATATTCAACTTTTAATCTACATAATCACTCTAGGAAGTATAAATACTAGGATCATCCACCTTACACATGGGGAAACTAAGGCACATAGCAGTTAAGCAACTTGCATAGGTCACACAATTAGTATTAGATCTGAGATTTAATCCCAGGCCATTTCTCTTCAGAGTGCATGTTCTCCATCATTATGCTCCATAGTTACACTTTCTGTGGTAGAAAGTCCAAAGGCAATACCTAAATTCAAGCAACTGAGAAATATAGGGTAAGGGTGTTTTCTTATAAACAACGAACATAAAAACCAAGAAGAAACAGATAAGAGTTTAAAGTGATTACTTCTGGTTAGGGGGGTAACTGGGAGTGGTCAAGGAATTTCTGTTTTTCTTTTTATTGTTGTTATAGACCCAGTAAAATATTTGATTTTTAGAATCTTTTAAACATCACTTGGATTAAAATAAATTTTTTAAAAAATATATTTTATTGATTTTTTACAGAGAGGAAGGGAGAGAGATAGAGAGCTAGAAATGTCAATGAGAGAGAAACATTGACCAGCTGCCTCTTGCACACCCCCCACTGGGCACATGCCCCTGACCGGAATCGAACCCGGGACCTTTCAGTCCGCAGACCAACGTTCCATCCGCTGAGCCAAACTGGTCTCGGCTAAAATAAATTTTTAAGAAAGAGAGCTGATGGAAGGAATGTGCCTGGCTAAGTTAATGCAGAGAATGGAGAGTAAGTGACCTAGAGGAAAAGATCAAAAAGACCCTAATGGGTAAATTATGCAAGGAAGCAGCTGGTAAGGTTACATAAAAAGAGAGCGGAGTGTCCACAGGGCAGTGGAAACAAAAGTATGGTATTCTTGGAGGAATGACAAGCAGAAAGCAAGAGAGCCAGAGAGAATGAGAAGGGAAGAGACTGAATAAGACAGTGCAGACATTGCCCTGGGCTGTAGACGGAGAAAGAGAACAAACTTCATGGAAATTCTGTGAATTGAGTCTAGAACAACTACTATGTTATCCCAATGGCTATATGCAGAGTGGTTTTGATCTAGGTCTCTAACATGAAACTCCTTCAGCTGTAATAAACCACTCTGTCTTAAAACTGAAGACAGACTAAACCTAATAATGTATCAACTTAAGCCAAACCAAAGTAAGTAATAACACTCTACTGTCTAGGCCTGGCCAGTGTGGCTCAGTTGGGTAGAGTGTCCTCATGAACACTGAAAGGTTTCAGGTTCAGTTCCTGGTCAGGGCACATAATAGGTTTAGGGAGTGTCCCAAAGGCATTTTCTCTCCCACTACCACTCAAAAAAAAGTCAATAAAAACATATCTTCTTGTGAGGATTAAAAAACAAAACAAAA
The DNA here is from genome assembly GCF_014108245.1 of Pipistrellus kuhlii. Classification (NCBI taxonomy): domain Eukaryota; kingdom Metazoa; phylum Chordata; class Mammalia; order Chiroptera; family Vespertilionidae; genus Pipistrellus; species Pipistrellus kuhlii. The sequence continues at coordinate 167,413,226 of NW_023425529.1, forward strand.
CAAAAAAACCTTTACTTGTCTTATCTATTATGTGACTCTGTGGTAAGTCACTTACTTTCTGTGAGCTTCCATTTTTTTTTCTGTTGCAAAAAAAATTATATATAACAAATTGTACATGTTGTATAGCACACGTACCTCTCAGAGGCACTTTTCATTTTCCACTTCCCGGAGCCAGTTATTCAGGTAATAAAATTGAGCCGCAGGGAAATGAAGCGGGTAGCATAGCATTACACAGCTAGTTAATGGCGGAATCCAAACTCTAGCGCCACACTTAGTTCATTTTTCTTTGTAAACATTGTCTCAATTAAGACCTGTCAGAGAAACTCAATGCAGTAAAAGTATATATTTCCAGAGGAGGATAGCTATAGAAGAGGAAAGCAAGACTGCTTGACATCAGAAGCAGGTCCCACACCCCAGTCCTCTAGGTACTAAACTGAGGGCTTTTTTACATACAGGGCATATGTTGTGAGTAAGGAGACAACGTGGGGAGCAGCGGGGAGCAGCGGGGAGCACCAGCTCTCCAGCTTTCAGTGCTGGCTCCTGGTCTGCTGGCCTCTTGGCAAGAAGTGTGCTCAGTTAGCATCCTTCCCTGGAAGTCGTTTGCAAACTCTGCCCTGTTTACAGAACATCCTTTTGACTGACTTTAATTTAGAAAATACTGTCATAGAAAGAACATCAGCTAAGAATCATGTAAGTGCCATCACTGTGGGAGGAGGGGGAGGAAGAAAGAGGCGGTGAGGGACAAAGCTGCGGGGAGAGCTGCCTGCCGCAGCCCGGTCTCCCCTCGTCCCCGCAGCCACGCGCTCTGGGTCCAGGGCCCTGAGGCGAGGGCCTGGCTGCGCACCGGGCCTACCAGGCCCATTCGGTTCACTGTGATGTGTTCAAAGGCGCATCACCACGTTTTCCCAAACCTCCCTCCGGGCCTGTGCCTGGCCTCCCGCCCCAGCTCAGCATCTGCTGGAGAAGGAGTCTGGGCTCGGGCGCCCTGGCGCCCGGGAGGCTGCACGATGAGCCCTGCACGCCGGCCAGACCTCGCTCCCGGGAAGGGAGCGCTCCACCGCCATGGCCCCTTCCGGTGCCGGCCTGCAGGCCTCGGCTCCGGGTCCAAGGCCGGCAAAGCAAATATTTACCCTGGCTGCCTGGAGGCCGCGGGGCTCTGCCGGGGCTGGGGCGCACCCGACCCCGCTTCTCCCCGGCCAGGCCTCGCCACGTCGCTCTCCCAGCCCCGCGTGTCCCCGCCCCCGCCGCCTTTTAACGGGGAATGCTGACAAGTTGAATACAGCGGGAATAACAGCCATTTGTTCTGGTTATCGCTGCCGGTATTGAAGCCAGATGTGTGTGTTGCTGACACTGACATGGTACATCTGGCTGGGTTTTTGGTTTCCATCGCGGCGTTTACCACATCCACCCTCGTCTGCGAGAAGAGAGGAGGCGAACATCTGGAAGTCATTACAGCTGTCACGCTTCAAGGGGATCCTGTACCACAGAGAGGAGAATTCAATACGTAACTGAGCAAAATTATCCAGCTCGTCTTGTCAGCCCAGATTTCAAACACATGCAGGAAAATGGCAACCGAGTCAGGGCGCCCTCCCTTCCCCCGTGGTGCCCGTGGGCGCGGACAACCTAAGGGTCTTTATCACCCCGGGCGCCTGGGTTGTCACTATGGAAAGACTCTGGCTGCAAGGTCACGTTCGTCATTGCGTCCCAGAATCTCTTGTTGATCATGGCTAGGCTGCACTGGAAAGGCTCGCTCTTTTTCCTTTTGATCTCTGCTTGCTGGGAGGTTTAAATTAAGCATCGCTTAGTCTTCTCCCTCCCACTCACAAGCCCCTCTTTCTCCTGGCATTCAATGCTCTAGCCCAGTGGTCTGCAAACTCATTAGTCAACAGAGCCCAATATCAATAGCACAACAATTGTAATTTCTCTGGAGAGCCAAATTTTTTAAACTTAAACTTCTTCTAACGCCCCTTCTTCAAAAATAGACTCGCCCAGGCTGTGAAAGAGCCACACTCAAGGGGCCAAAGAGCCACATGTGGCTCACGAGCTGCAGTTTGCCGACCCGGCTCTAGACCTATCCTACCTACTCAATTTTATTTCCATCCTTCCTCCCAGGCTGAAATGAATGTGGTTGGCCTTTCTTTCCCTGTTCTCTTCATGCCGAATCGAATTTGTCCAACACTTTAAGGTCCACCTCAAGTTTATTTCATCTATGAAGCCCTTCCTGACCACTCAAGAGTCCACTGTCCTTCTCTGCCGTGTAGTGTTTTAATGGAGTGTAAGCACCTGAGGAGGGAATACAGGTGCACAGCTTTCTTATATCTCCTTCAGCAGCCAGCACTCAGTGCTCAAGTAGAGCAGGTTGTCTATAAACACTCATCAAATTCAAGCACAAATCAGTGTTTCCTCGTCAACTGTTCTTTCCACAGAGTTTCCTCGCCTTCTCCTTTACCTCTCATGACTAGACCCAGTGTCTATGTTGAAAGTGTCTTGAACTTTTTTGGGGAGGAAAAAAAATCTAGTAATGAGTAATAATAACACCTGGAGAATTCTACCAATTGAAGATTCCATTAATTTGGAATTCTGCCTACCGTAGTGAATTGAAACTTGATTTTAAAGAGTGAAGTGCAACGGAATGAAAGCAAGACTACAAATCAGGGGATCTAATACTATTCCCAAGAGTGCCCCTAACTTGCTTGGTGACCTCGGACAGTCACCTATCGTTTTATGCTTCCAATCCCTCAGTAAAAAGGGCGAGTTCTAGCCAGGGGCCTCTTTCTGGTAATAGACATAGCTGGGTTCAATTTCCTAAGACTAGGTGGGTTCTTATTAGAAGAGGTTTTCTTTACCACGTCTGGATCTGTGCTGGAGTTTGAAGTCAGTAGTCTCCATCCTTCAGTGTTTCACCTGCCCCGTATGGAAGCAACATGGATGCATAAATGACGTGGAAGAAGAACAGAGTAAGAAAAGGAACCAATGATAACTGGAAGCAGGTTTTCACCCTTGCGAATGTGCAGCATTTTCAAAATTAAGACAAGCCACTATAGGCCCTGGCTGGTTTGGCTCAGTGGATAGAGCATCTACCTGTGGACCAAAGGGTCCCACGTTTGATTCTGGTCAAGGGCACATGCCCAGATGGTAGGCTCAATCCCCAGTAGGGGGCGATTGATAATTCTCTCTCATCACTGATGTTTCTAACACACCCTTCCTCTGTGAAATCAATAAAAATATAAGGGGGGGGGGGGGGGGGGAGACAAGCCACTATAGCAAGTGTTGGGAAAGACTAGTCATCTCAGCCATAGATGGAGTCTCTTGGGTTTTGTCCTACTTTGTAAGCTGATAAGGATGCAAAACACCCTGCTCTAGAGTCGCTAAATGGGCTGGATAAGAACACAGGAGGAGAAGTATGATGTAGAAATAAAGGGATGGAAGTAGATGGAAGGAGGGGACTACCAAAGGTGGTAATAAGTAGATGGAAGGACTACCAAAGGAGAAAGAAAGTGTGCCTCCCTGGTGGAATCACCCAGCAACCAATGAGGATGTTTAAGTTCCATGGGAGGAAGGCCATGTTACAAGTATAAGAAGGGAATGGGAGTCAGCAGACCCAGGTTCCAATGGGTTTCTGCTGCTCTGCTCTGTGGGTGGGCAGGTGTGTTTTCCTCTCCAACCCTAGTCTATAAAATGAGGCACTTAGATGAATTGATTTCTAAGGTCTGTTAGCTCTGACATTATATAATTCATTTAGAAACCACATTTGAACGCAACTTAGCTTATCATTTCTTACTGAGCCCCAAATTTCAGCCCTACTCTGTTCTGAACTCATGGGATTCTAAGATACCCCCATGGAAATGAATTTTAGGCATTAAGCTCCTAAAATCCCTCTGCCCCATTCCTTCAAATGTAAAAAAGAAATGGTCTTCCCTTCTCCCAGAGAGGAATCAATTACAATAGGAAAATTATAGATTAATGACCTAGAAAATCTTCCTCAAATGGAAATGATACTTAATTAAATTCCATTAAATCGTAACTCCTGGCTTCTGCTTTTGGCCTCTTGCTACCAAGTCCAGGATTGAATAATTCTCCCATCCCTGGAGCTGGTGAATTAAAAGCACATAAGCTCTAGGGAACAATCTGCTCACCTCCTCTATATCCACAGCCACCCCCCTTGCTGTCTGAGCACTCTCAAAAATTTCATCACTAAGCATGTCTGACTCCTTCAGGAGAGAGAATGGTCACTTCTCATTTGTCTTGGTTATGGGCAAATTGACAGTTTGACTTACTACTAAAGAGCCAGGACTATATCATCTTCTCATAAAAAGCTAATTAAAAAGGGGCTATTAATGCAGCCCATTCATTGGCTGACAATGAGAGGTTATGCAATCATTGTCTTAGCTGATAGGAACTAAGCTCTCCAGGAAGATTTTCCTCTACACCCCGAGGGGTGTCACAAGGGAAGTTCATGTCTCTTTGCTCCCATTTGTCAAGCTTGGATATTTGAGCACCGTGCCCTTTTATCCCTTCCTGAACTATTCTCTATCTCAAGTGGACCTCTTGCTTTCCCTATTAAATGACTCCAAATTCACTCACACACCCCGCCCCTCCCCCCACCACCCATTGACTGTGCTCTGAAGCCGGAGAAGCCTCCATCCAGGCTAATGGAAACCAAGTGCTGGCACTGCAAGCTGAGTGCTCAGGTCAGCCTTACATCCTCAAGCAATGTGAGGGTTTCTAGGGAGCCTTCCCATCTCAAAATAATATGCTCTTCTCAACTCTGAGATTAGATACCATGGGGTGCTTGAAGGACCCTCGTATTCTGTGGGATTTCTCTAGCACTTTTCATCCAGTGACTTGCTCTGTGACCTTGAGCAGATCACTTTTCTTCTCTGAACCACAACTGCCCCCCACTTGGTAGAATGACGAAGAGAAGAGAAAACCTAACTCACAGTATGAAAAGCTGTTTGGGCCCAAGGACAAGCTCTAAGTCTGAACTACCTTTCATCCTATGCCAGCTCTGACTACTTAGGGCCAAACCGCCTTGAGATGCCGCTCTCATCTACCTGTGCATCTTGTCTCCCTACTTGTGTGTATGAACGGAATGATGCGCCAACCATGTTCTTTATTGGGTCCCAAAACCACTTGCCTAGCATTGTCAAGAGCATGAAATTTAGTGTGTGATTGATTTAATCTTGTGCTCAACTTACTTTTAATATGACTCAAGGTGCCTCTAAAGAAGCTTAGGATCAGTTCAAATCGAGTCCATCTGAGAGAATCAGAAGGAATTGATGGTTTCTGGCACTGAGAATGTTCTGTTTCTGGTATTTTAGCAACCAATTTGGCCTAAGTTTTTCTGGCAGCCAAGGTACAGAGGTCACAGGAAGAACTGTTCATGCTTGCTAGTTGATATGTGGGTTCAATAAATGTGTTGTTTGTTTGTTTGTTTGTTTGTTTTATTAACTCCCAACCATCCTTTAGTTGTGAGGGCAAAACACTGATCAGGAAGGTCCAGAAGAATGAAGAACATGGCACATGGCTAGAAATATTTTTGGCAAAGGGAGAACCCTAAATTAAGCTTCATACTCACTTGTTTCAACCCTGTTGCCAAAGCTGGGCCCTTCTGAGAAATTCCCATGATGCATGCAGGCCAGCAGCATGTGAGGCATGCCTACGACTCACAGGCCACTGGATGCATGATCAGTTGCTCCCTGGAGCAGTTCCATTCCAGACGGGGAGCTTCATCATGATGTGTAGGCCAGACATTTCTTTGAGGAAAATGTAGTGTTTTCTCTTTTACCCAATCACACACCTTTGGTGTGAGTGTGGGGGAACTACTCCTTACGTGTAGATCCTTAAACCTGACTATTCAGCAACTGCTGAGCTGTCCCAGAGAACCCCTTGTTATAGAAAGCTTCTACCACTTCCTCACCAGCAGTCAGCTGTTGCCCCTCAGATTCCCAAATTCTGCCCTTGGGATCCATTGTAAGGCCCAGTTCAGCCCTAATTGCCCTCACGTGAATGATGACTCAGTTGATCTCTGAAATTCTCTGGGTTTCCCATGCATGGGGAAGTTTTTATTTATTTTTATTTTTATTCCTCGGCTTCCATACTCCTGCCCAAATGGCCCTTTGAAAAGCTTTTCTTGCCTGGCTTGTGTGGCTCAGCAGTTGAGCATTAATCCAGGAACCAAGAGTTCACTGGTTTGATCCCGGTCAGGGCACATGCCTGTGTTACAGGCTCAATCCCCTAGCAGAGGCCATGCAGGAGGCCCTTGTGCAGGATCGATGATGTTCCTCTCTCATCAATGTTTCTATCTCTCTACCCATCTCCCTTCCAATTTCTCTGTGAAAATCAATTGAAACCTTTTTAAAGCATTTTCTCTGCAGCTCCTTTTCCAAATTCAAGCCTTTTCTACCAGGTCAAAGTTATTCCTGCTTGCTCCAGCAGGGGAGCTAGGTAGGTATGTCTACCCAACCTGTACCACATCCTTATTGCCACCTCCACCAATTCAGTCCCATTTGGAGGCCTAATTTGCCTTGTTCCAGGGTGCCACAACCATGGGCTTTTAAGAGCAACAGAACAAAGTGGGAAATGACCTTATGAGGTCATTGGGTCCAGCCTCTTGCTCCTGGACAGGTGGATATCCAAGTCTTACTGAGCAATTACTCTGCCCTGTCTTCTGATAATCCTGCTACGACGTAATCACTCTTGCAGGTGAAGAGTGCTTCTTTAGATTAAACCTGACTTTGCTGCCCTAAATGAGGCCCCAATTCTCATCTCATCCATTGCATCTGTGACAAATGATGGATGAGTGTTTTCCTTCTGTCCTTAGCCTTGTCTTCAATAGAGAAAGTTTCCTCCGAAATAAAACTCTGATTGTTCTACTTCTTCCTTCCCTCTTGCCTCATCTAAGCACCCACTAAATCAGGCCCAAGGCTCCAGAGGGAGTAATATCCTTTCTCTTGCAGCTGGTCTGAGTTTTGCTGTCTGGGAGACTGGGCTTAGAGCAGCTTGAAGTTAGCACAGAGGTGAATGAAGCTTTAAATCTCCAGCACTTAACAGCTTCTCTGCAGCCTCAGAGGTAACCGCATTTTCTTGCTTGCTTCCTCTCATCTCTATATATCTATGTAATCTCTGCTCACTGGAGCCTGACTCCAGTCCTCTGTCTGCACTGCTCTGGTCGTGCTGAAAGAGGAAAGGTTGGGGAAGAAAAATTAATAGACACAGACCCATAAAAGTAACAGGCTCACTAGAGCGCACATGAAGAAATAATTGCAAGGATTAAATTTGGGGGATGGGAAGAGAAGGGCAAGGGCTTAGCAGGTTGACACTAATGCCTCTGACTTCCACTTCCAAAGGGGCTGTGGCTCCTTGCAGAGGGATTTGGAGGCTTTTTCTTCATGGGTTGGACTCATAGCTGAATATAGTTAAGCCACTAAACTCTTTCAAGGCTGGGATGATGCCTTATATTTCTTTGTATGCCTCCACAGGGTTTTCAAACAGTGCTGCACCCTCGCAAGAAAAGGAAATTTATGTTTGTTGAGGATTCATTGTGTGCCAGATACAAGGTCAGATACTCTTATGTCCTGCCTGATTATCAGTTTGAGTGTGTTTCAAACTTCAGAAATGAATGCACCCCTAGCCAATTTGGCTCAGTCAACAGAGCATCAGCCTGCGGATTGAAGGGTCCCAGGTTTGATTCCGGTCAAGAGCACATGCCTGGGTTGTGGGCTCCGTCCCCAGTAGGGGGCCTGCAGGAGGCAGCGGATCAATGATTCTCTCTCATCATTGATGTTTCTATCTCTCTCTCCTCCCTTCCTCTCTGTAATCAATAAAAATATTTTTTTAAAAAATATTGCCTATTACTGGAATCAATCCCAAATAGCTATATCTCAAGAGCTTGTGATTCTGAGGCCAAAAAATAGCTTTGCACACCTTACCCTTACAGCCTCCTCCCATTTGCAGAGGCTTTTCTATGAAGGTGAGGGAAGAAGGGTGGCTATGTAGAGATCATTTAAATATCTAAAAGATGTAGGTCTGTGAGTTTCTACAATAGTAATGTCTCAGGTAGTGAGAGGACTGGGAGATGGAGAAGGCTCCCTCCTTCTCTCATGAGTATGTCCATTCCTCTTGCTTCATGTCTTTGGGCTTGAAGGAACAACTCCCAGCTGCTATTACTTTTCATCAATACTCTAATTACTTTCTAATTTAAAAAAAACAACACAATTTGAGCATAAATATTTGTGATGCTGTGATTTATAATAAGAAATGTATATTTGGTCTTTGTCCCAGTTCCTGGAACAGCATTCTGAGACTCTTGGAATAGCCTAAGTGATAGATTGCCCTTTGTTATGTTAATGAGATGACTTGAGGAATGCTGTTAGGTGACCTAAAAAAACAACCATGTGATTAGAGTTGGAACTTTCAGTCCTTCCCCAAAAAACACACACCTTCAGGGAGAGAAGAGGGGTCTGGAAATTGAGTTCCATCACCAAAGGCCAGTGATTGAATCAATTGTGCCCAAGTAATAAAGCTGCCATATAATACCAAAAGGACAAGGTTCAGAGTATTTTGGTGTTGGTGAATACAAAGGCTCCATGACCTTTCTCTTATACCTTAGAAATATCTCTTACATATGGCTGTTCCTGAGTTATACCCTTTTATAACAAGCCAGTAATCTATTAAGTAAAATGCTTCTCTGAGCTCTTTGAGTACTGTAGTAAATTAATCAAACCAAAGGAGGGGATCATGGGAACCTCAAATCTACAGGTAGTTAGTCATAAGGACAGAGGACAACTTTGGCTTGTGATTGGCATCTGCAGTGGGGGTGAGAGAGTCTTGCAGGACCTGTGGGATCTGATGCTATCTCCAGGTAGATAGTGTCAGAATGGCGTTGAATTGTAGGATACCCACCTGATGTCCAAGAATTGCTCAGTATGGCGGGGTAGAGGGGGGAACCCACACACTGGAATTGGGTGCAGAATCCTAATACTAAAAGAGAAGGTTCAGAATACAGATACCTTTCCCAGAGAAGGCTGACAGGGGTGAGTCCCCCACAACAGCAACTGACATCAAAAACACAGAGACAGATTGGATTTAAATCCTGATTCCACCACTTCCTCTCCATAGAAACTGGAACATGTTATTTCACTTCTCTGGGCTTCTCTTTCTGTTTTCATTTGTATTTTGTTTTTAAATGAATAGGCCTTCTTCTTAAAAAAAAAAAAAAAAAAAAAAAAAAAAGTAGAAAAAAATTGAGCAGAAAGTACAAAGTTCCATTATACACTTTCATTCACTACTCCCACTTTTCCCTATTATTGATATCTTCACTCTTGGTATTGTGCATTTTATGGGTTTGAACAAAGGCATGACAGGCCCATCTTGCAGGATAATGCAAAGTAGTTTCACTGCCTAAAAATCTTCTGTGTTCCATCTGTCCATCTACTCTCCCACCCCAATCCTTGGCCACCAATGATTTTTACTGTTTCTCTAGTTTAGGGGTTTCCAGAACATTATATAGTTGGAATCTCAGGATGTGTAGCCTTTCAGATTGGCTTCTTTCATTTCATAATTTGCATTTAAGGTTCTTTTCTGTCTTGATAGCTAATTTTGTTATCATTGAAACTCACTTTTTTAAAAAATATATATTTTATTGATTTTACACAGAGAGGAATTGAGAGGGACAGAGAATTAGAAACGTCGATGAGAGAGAAACATTGACCAGCTGCCTCTTGCACACCCCCCACTGGGAATGTGCCCCCAACCAAGGTACATGCCCTTGACTGGAATCGAACCCAGGACCTTTCAGTCCGCAGGCCGACGCTCTATCCACTGAGCCAAACCGGTCCTGGCGAAACTCACTTTTTTTATTGAAGCATAACACATATACATTAAAGCCAAATGGATTTTCAAAAAGTAAGCACCCAAATAAATTATGAAAATTATCAGCACCTCAGAATCCTAGTTCCCCTAGCCCCCTTTCAGTTATTACCACCCTCCCTAAAATTTAACACTACTCAGACTTCTAGCATCATAAATTAATTTAAACAATCTTTGAAGTTCATATAAATCGAACAATACAGTATGTTTACTCTTTTGTGTGTCTGACTCCTAACCTTTGATATTTAGGTTCATCTGATTTCATAGTAATTTGTTCTTTTTATTGCATTGTATAAAGATACCACAATTCATGTATCCATTCTACTGTTGATGAACATTTGTGTTATTTCCAGTTTGGGGCTATTGCAAATACTGTTGCTATGAATATTCTTATACAGTCTATTTGTGAACATATGTTGGTGTTTCATTTAGGTATATACCCAAGAGTAGAATTTCATATACCTAAGAGTAGAATTTCTAAGTGATATAGAGTTTCTGTATTTTTAACTCTACTAGATAATACCAGTTTAACAAAGTACTTGTATTATTTACATACACACAGCTTCTCATTCTCACCAACACTTTTTATTGTGGGTATTTTCCAAAAAGATATATTTTATTGATTTTTTACAGAGAGGAAGTGAGAGAAATAGAGAGTTAGAAACATCGATGAGAGAGAATCGTTGATCAGCTGCCTCTTGAACACCCCCTACTGGGGATGTGCCCGCAACCAAGGTATATGCCTTTGACTGGAATCAAACCCGGGACCCTTCAGTCCGCAGGCCGACGCTCTATCCACTGAACCAAATTGGTTCCCGCTATTGTGGGTATTTTAATTTTAGCCATTTTAGCCACTGGGTGGTTTAAATTTGCATTTCCCTGGATCCAAGATGGCTGCGCCCAGGTGAACACCTAGCTGCAGCCACACACAACAATTTCAATAAAATACAACTAAAATATAAAACAGACATTGCCCAGAACTACAAGAAGGTTGACTGACTGGAAATTCTACAGTGAGAAGCAAGGAGAAAACCAGAAGGAGGTGCGGAGGAGCTGGAAAAGCCAAGGTATGGAGACGTGGCGCGCGGAGAGGACAGAGCCGGAGAGGAGGGAGGCCGAGTGCCTGGCGGGCGTTCCCTAGCGGGAAGGAGATAAAACTCTGACTGTGCTGGGCCCCCGACTGCTCTGATCCCCAGTTTTAAGCCAGACCCCGGGGACTCAGGCTCAGCCATAGGGAGCTGGGCTGTAAGGCGGAATCCCGGGGAAGTGGCGAAAGGAGGTCCCGGCAGTGCGCACACTGTATCAGCTGTATCGCAGGATCTCCCTGACTGGAAGGAGACAGGGGCTCCAGACTGCTCTGAACGCCACCTCCAACTCCACTTCCAACTGAACTGAACCCCAATACCGGGCTCATTGGGGGAGAGCATAGACTGTTTGGCAGCAGGCGAAAATCGAGGGCACCTTTCTCTCAGAGGCGCCGGCAGCGAGCACTGACGGACCCGCATAGGGCGGGGCTGACGGAAGCCAAAGCTGCAGGCTCCACCCTGAAACCCCGTCCCATCTGTAACTGCGAAATGCGACAACAAAATAGATCACAAACGAAAGAAATGGAGGAGAAAAAGCGTCTGGATATAGAGTTCAAATCTACGCTTATAAGGTTTTTCAAGAATTTCCTAGAAAAGATGGATAAGGCCTATGAGGATATGAAAAGAGATCAACTAGAATTAATAAGGAGTCATCGAGAAATGATAAGGGATCAACAAGAAATAAAGAATACATTGTCTGAAATAAAAAATATTTTACAGAGTCCTAAAAACAGAAGGGAAGATCACAAGAATCAAGTCAAAGATTTGGAACATAAAGAGCCAGAAGACTCTCCTCCAAAGAAGCTAGAAGGCAAGAGAATCCAGAAAATTGAAGATAATGTAAGAAACCTCTGGGACAACTTCAAGCGAACCAACATCAGAATTATTGGGGTCCCAGAAGATGAGAGAGAGCAAGATATCGAAAACATACTGAAAGAAATAGTGACAGAAAACTTCCCCCACCTGGTGAAAGAATTAGACTTACAAGTCCAGGAAGCGCACAGAACTCCAAACAAAAGGAATCCAAAGAGGACCACACCGAGACACATCATTATTAAAATTCCAAGAGCAAAAGACAAAGAGAGAATATTAAAAGAAGCAAGAGCAAAGAAGGTAGTAATCTATAAAGGAGCACCTATACGATTGTCAGCTGACTTCTCAACAGAAACCATGCAGGCCAGAAGGGAATGGCAAGAAATATTCAAGGTGATGAATAGCAAGAACCTACAGCCAAAAATAATCTACCCAACAAAGCTATCACTCAGAATCGAAGGCCAGGTAAAGAGCTTCACTAATAAAAAAAAGCTAAAGGAGTTCATCACCGCCAAACCAGAATTATATGAATTGCTAAAGGGGGTTCTTTCAGAAGAGAAAGTAAACGAAGATAAAAATTATGAACAACAAATACGTTACTATCAACAAGTGAATCTAAAAACCAAGGAAATTAAAAAAATCTGATGAACAATATTAACTATTGAATATAATAGAATCAGAGGTATGGAAGGGGAGTGAACTGACGATTCTTGGGGAAAGGGGGAGAGGGGGGCGTGGGAAGAGACTGAACATAAACTGTGCACCTATGGATGAGGACAATGGGGAGAGGGGAAAGGGCAGAGGGTGGGGTGGGAACCTGGTGGAGGAGAGCAATGGTGGGGAGGAAAAAAAGGAACATTTGTAATAATATGAACAATAAAAACTTATTTAAAAAAAAAATTTTGCATTTCCCTGAGGGCCAATAAAATTGACTATTGATAAACTGGCTGAGATGGAGATTTACATACAAGCAGTTTATTAGAGAATGCCCTGTGGAAGAGTGAAGGCAGCAGAATTTGCAGCCCATTGCCATAGGCTTCTGCTGATCCCATGGGCAGCTGTGGAGCTGGCATGACCCTTCAGAGTTGAGGCCAAGGACCAGCCAGACCTTCATACTCATACTGATATTGGCTGTCCCTGGGAAGGGGTATGACTTTGGGTAAACAAAAAAAAAAAAAAAAAAAAAAAAAACGCCCAGAGGAAATTTCCAGAGAGACACAGCTGAGAGCAATACTCTTAGAAGACAGGAAAATGAGTGTTTTAGTCTTGAAAGGGTGGTCTAAACTGCACACTGTAGCCTCATCTACAAGCACCTTTTCTTATGCTTATTATCTCCTTAAATATCACCTCTTGTGAAGAATCTAAACTAGTCATTTGCTAAATTATTTTGTTAGCGGGTTGCCTTTATCTTATTGAATTACTAGAGGTGCAGTGCACAAAATTCGTGCATGGGGGGAGGGTGTCCCACAGCCCAGCCTGCATCCTCTCCAATCTGGGATCCCTCTCACAATCCAGGACTGCTGGCTCCCAACTGCTCACTAGCCTGCCTGCCTAATTGTCCCTAACCACTCCCCTGCCAACCTGGCCACTCCTAACTGTCCTTCCCTGTAGCCTGATCCTCCCAACTGCCCTCCCCTGCTGGCCTTGTTGCCCCCAACTGCTGGCCATCTTGTGGTGGCCATCTTGTGTCCACATGGGGGCAACCATCTTTGACCACATGGGGGCGGCCATCTTGTGTGTTGGAGTGATGGTCAATTTACATATTACCGTTTTATTATATAGGATGGGAATCTTTTGTGTATTATGATGAGTCCTTTATCAGATGTCTTCTCCATTTCTAACTCATAAAATAATCCTGGTGGCCCAAGACCTGATCAACTTGCTAACTTTGAATTCTACCCCACAATTTATAAATTCCTTGTTGATTGGTTCCTTATTCATAAAGCACTTTTACTCACATGTTCTCATAAAATCACAACAATCGCAACATAGAGATGAGGGACTGAGGCTCAGAAAGTCCAACTGGCCATCCCAAGGCCACACATCTAGTAAATGGACTTCTAAGTGCCGATTTCTTTACTATGGGAAGGTAGGGTGACAGGAAGATAAACCTGGTGGGTATGTTTGCAAATGGCAGGACTTCCCCAGCCCCCATAAAAATCTCCTTCAGTTATTAATAAAGTCATTTTCTAAGACTCTTATTATTGTCTAAGGGCCCTTGACCTCCAGCCAGGGCTCTTCCCTTCCTTTTTCTTCTGCTTTTCCACTGGTAGTTGGAAGCTAAGAGTGTGAAAACTGGAGGCATTTCAGTGTTGAGGTGCCCGTCGTCCTGGTGAGTGGCTACTTCGTCTCCAAGCAGTATGAGGAGCCAGCCGCCAAGGCAAGCCCCAGTGTCGGCACCTCTTCCCTGGCAGCAGAAATTGGGGCACCCTCTTCCCAGGGTGTGAGGCCTTCTGTCTGCACTGCAGTATCCAGCTTGAGCTAATGAGCTGTTGGCATGGATGGCCAATTATTTTAGCTCTTTAAAAAACTGCCAAACTCTTTTTTCTTTTTTTTTCTTTAATGGCTCAGGCCTGATATCAAATCCTGTCCTAAGACACTACTCTCCCCCCCATCCCCCCCCACCCACCCCCGCAGACTGCCTCAGACTATGAGCCCAAAGGGAGTGTGGAACTGGCTTGTTTCCCCCTGGGACCTAATTTAAACAGGCCTTGGCCGCTTCAATTCCCCACAGCTCCGATGCTAGAGTCCTAAGGACTGGGTCAGAAGGTTTGCTCCATTCCAAGAGGCTGCAAGAGTGTTTCTGGACCAGACCCAAGGCCAAGGCCTCTGACCTGGTCCTGAGTACGCTGACCGAGCCCCTGCCTCTGGCACAGCCTAAGCCATCCCCAGGGCCTCCGAGGGAGGCTTTGGAGATGGGTGTGTTCTGGAGCTGGGCTACGGCTCCTGACACAACTCCCTCTCCTTCAGCTTTCACACTCTGTACTTTTCTCCCCACAATCCGGTGCTCCTTCCCCAGCCACAAAGTGCTCTCCAGGGAGAGGCCCCTCTCCCACACACACTCCCCTTGCCCCTTTTCCCTCCTCTTCCACACAGAGCAGTCTTCCAGCAGTTTCCAAGGTCCCTGCCTCTCCTGGCTGTTTGGTGCCACCTACACCTCGCTCACAACAGGGGCCACGGTTTCCACAGCAGGCCAGGCTGTGGCGTCTTGTTCTCTCCCTGCTTTACAGGGGTTTAGACGACAGGTAGAATGAGTTGCAGGTGGCCAGCCACTCATCCCGGGTCAAGGCTTTGTTTCTGTGGGTCTGCACACGGAGCGGGGGAAGGTTGACGGAGCGCAGCTCTGGGCGGGCGGCGTCCGGAGCCGCGGAAATGAGTGATGAGTGCAGGGGCAGCATCCAGCCGCGGTCGCACAGATCGCCCTATGAATCACGTTCCCTCTCTGTGACTCAGACGAGTTATTCCAAGCCTCTGTGTGCTCCTCGGTAAAATTAAACTCCGGTCTCGTTAAATGAGGCGGTACGCTCCGCATAGCGCTGCTGCTGTCGATGATATGCGTCAGCCCCAGACAGCGGTGGTGAGGATGAAGTGGCAGGTGCGCATCTCAGCCCTCAGGGAGCTTTCCGTCTAGAAAGGAGATGAGGCAGCAGCAGCTCAGGGTGGAGAGGGTGGTCAGGAAGACGTGATGAACTGACTGCCTCTTTTTGGAACTAACAGAGAAGCCTTGGAGTTAGAGGTGCCACAGTCGGGGAAGGATGCTCCCGGTGCAGGGGACCCCCTAAAGCAAACGCTCAGGAGCAGTTCAGTTGGTGGCTCCTTCATTGAAGGAAGAGGGAGAGGGTGTCTCTGAAATGTGAGAGACAGGAAGAGGAGCAGAGAAAGAGATAGAATGTGGGAAGGCATTGTAGGATGACCAGGAGCCTTTCCTGCATTTGTGCAATAGATCACATCGCCTCTCGCCTCTTCAAGGACATCCCTCCAGCAGCTTCCCCTTCCTGCCCCGCATCATTAATTTCCTGCAGCAGTCCCATCACCACACAAGCATACTATTACTTCCCCTGTCTTCAAACAAAACAGAACAGAACCAATAAACCTCCTTGACCCCACCTCTTAGCTCCCTTTTGAGCAAAGCTCCTCGGAAGTTAGCGATACTCACTGTCCCCATTGCTTCTCCTCTCAGCCTCTCTCAACCCATGCATTGGGGCTTTCATCCCCACTGTCCCACTGAGACTGTTCTTGCCAAAGTCATCAGCAGCCTCCATATTTTTCAATCCAATCTCCCTCTTACTTGACCCTCAAGACCATTTGACATAGTCAATCACCTCCTCACCTTAAGGCACTTTCTTGCCTTGGCTTGCAGACACGGCCCTCTCCTGGCTTTCCTCCTACCTCATTAAATGCTCCTTGTCATCACCTCCTCTACTTCCTCCCCAGCCCCCTGACCGCCTTCCATTGGAATTCCCCAGGACTCTAACTTGGACCCCTTCGCTTTTTTTTTTTTTTTTGAAACCAGAGTTTGTTTATTTAAACTTAAATAAATATATTTAGCTGCAGTAAAATACATGCCGCATAAAATTTACCATCTTAATCATTTGTAAGTGTACAGTTCAGTCGTTTTGAGCACATTCACATTGTGGTACAAACAATCTGCAAAACTCCTTTCATCTTGCAAAACCGAAACTCTATCCCCATTAAATACCTTTGTATTTCCCCTTTCTCTGGCCCTTGGCAATCACCTTTCCTACTCTCTGGGTCTATGAATTGGATGCCTGTAAGTACCTCATATAAATGGAATCCTACAGTAATTATCTTCTTCTGTCTGACTTATTTTAGTTCATACAGTGTCCTCTAGGTTTATCTGTGTTGTAGCATGTGATATGATCTCCTCCCCATTTAAGTCTGGATAATACTCCATTGTTTGTACACTCCACATTGATGGGCACTTGGGTTGCTTCTGCCTCTTGGCTATTGTGAATAATGCTACCATGCACAGGATGTACAAATGTCTCTTCGAGACTCTGCTTTTCATTATTTTGGATATTGAACTGGTAGCCATTTAAAATATATATATTGTAGCCCTGGCTGGTTTGGCTCAATGAATAGAGTGTTGGCCTGGGGATAGAAGGGTCCTAGGTTCAATTCCGGTGAAGGGCACATGCCCAGATTGCAGGCTAGATCCCCAGTGGGGGACATGCAGGAGGCAGCCGATCAATAATTTTCTCTCATCATTGATGTTTCTATCTCTCTCTGCCTCTCCCTTCCTCTCTGAAATCAATAAAAATATATTTAAAAAATATATATTGTAAGGGACTCCAATATCTAAGACAGGGGAAAACAAAGTGGCTTTGCTGGAACTAAGGAGTAGGGACCTACAGCCTTTCTCCATCTGCCCCTCCTCCACTCCCACTTGGTGATGTTTGAAGAAGCTCACACACCCCCAGGCATCTTTCGGACTGTGACAAGAAGTTCAGTTCAAAGCTAAGAGGGAATGAGCCCACTGCTCCAGCCCTGATGTGCATACTGGATCCTGCCGGAAACCACCCTGGTTTTGGGGGGCCATGGGAAGGAGCCCCACAACTCCATTCTGTTCCTAGCACTGCCACCAATGCGCTCCATGTGTGCACCTAGCTCTCTCCCATTCAAAACTTTGTTCTATGCCAGTCCTCTAAAAAGTGAGAGAATACTCAGAGACTCCCAGAGAGTCATGGTTGAGAAAGACCTTAGACATCACTCAACACAACCTCTGCCCCATGGTTTTCAGTCATTAATTCATTTCACAAACATTGAGTACTAGCTACACATGCCAGGCACTGTGTATAGACATTCAAAAGTGGAGTGCCTATCTTCCAGAAGTACGGGGGGGGGGGGGGGGGGGGGGGGGACTGTGAATACTGAGGACCCCCCCCCCCCAATTCTCTGCTTGGATACCTTCCGTGCCAGGGAACTCACCACCTTCAAAGGACACACATCACACCAGTAGCAAAACCTTTCTTCTCTTCATGGGCCCTTATTCTGTTTTCCTTATAACTTTCACCTTTGGTCTTAATTTTCTCCTCTGGCTCCACTCCAGATAAATCTCTCTCTTCCAAATGATAGCCTCTTAAGTATTTGAAAACAGTAATCAAGTGCCACAGAGAGCTAGCTCTCCATAGACCTGTGGCCACTGTGGGGTGGGGGTGAGGCCTGTGTTTTGTGGCTGCCCCTAACCAGCTGGGATTTGGAGCCAATTGGAGCTGGGCTGCTCCTGATCCCGTAGCAGAGCAGCAAAGCTGGGAACACCCTCTCGGAGTGGCACCCAGCCACTCCTCCCCAGAACGAGGGAATTCCAAACAGCTTTCACTGGAGGGGCAGAGGGTTCAAGCAAGAGTCAGCAAGCCCTGGGCTGCAGGTTTTCTGCTGCCTCCACATTCCCCTTCCCAGAGCCCATGCCAGTTCTCCGGGGTGAGCCAGACACAGTAAGGAAGAATGTCAGCCACTGGGAACCACAGAGCTGCCATGGGGGAGGCAGCAACAAGGAATTAAATGATGTTTTCGGAGTGTTCTTTGTTTCAACAGAACGTAGTTTTCCAAGTAATTGTTTGCTTGACGCAACAGGGCCCTCTGGGCCTCCGGGTGTAAATCTTCCCAACAAGAGGGCAGCTTTCTGCTTTTTCCTGCAAGGCCAAAGCCCAGCTCTTTCTCTGGACGAGCCCAGCAGGTCTTGAATTCATTAGTTGGGCCATTTGGCTGAGCTGTCTCCAGCTCTTCTGCCAGGGCTGTGGGCTGCTCCACACAATCCTGTCTGCCCTTTAACGCAGGAGGCCAGGCTTGCCCAGGGAGGAGAAGGAGGTCAGGGGGTGGAGGAGAAAAGGGGGAGGGAGGTGGAGGTGGGGATGGGTGGAGGTGGAGAGAAGGGGAGGAAAGGAGAGGGAAAAATAGGGGAGGGAAGGGGAGAGGAAGAGAGGAGAGGGAAGGGAAGGTTCATTTTAAAGTGTCTGAAAAGTCTCTGTATTACATTGCCCTTGCCTCTCTCCTGTTTCCTTCTCTGGTTTTTCATGCACACGTTTCCATTTAAAATGCAAAAAAATAAATAAAAGTATTTTTGGGCTTTCTTCCCCCCTCCCCTACTTCCTTCATTCTTTGCCCCTATTCTCTGCCCGGCTCAAATTCCACCTCGACCCCACTTGTTTGACACTGGCAAGTGCCTGAATAAATCTGACTCTTCATTTCCTCCAGACAGCATCTCTCTCAGTGCCACCTCCTCCCTCCTTCCCCGTAAGTCTCCTGTGGTTAAATGAAGTAGCCTGGCATTCTTGGGGACCTCTGGGCACCTTAAATGAACAGAGGAGACAAAAGCATGTCCAAAGTTTATTCGAATGTCAGCTGTTGAGGGCAGGGACACATCAGGGGTCTGTATTAAGTGCCCACCACATGGCATCACCCAGACTCAGTCCATCAATTTCCCTCTGCCTTCTATTGACTTCCAGTAAGGAAGGGCCATTCTGGTCCACACAGGCCTTTTGTTCTTGATCCTAAGTAAATGCTTTGGGCAGAACTGCTGAGTGGATACCAGGTCCTACCTCACCCATCAGGTTGACAAAGCCCCTCACCCTAACTATCTGCCCTTAGGGAAAGTCTTTGAGTTCAATCACTTATACTTATGTGTGCACTTAAAATCCTGAGTTGGGTCATCTAGAGGTATTTGTCTTTCAATGGTTCCTAATTGTGGAGGTAAGGGCTTTAAAATCACTGCAGGCAACACCTACCAGGGGGAAATACTCTTTCCAAGTTCCTGACGGAGACTGTATAGCACATGTGTCAAACACAAGGCCCGCGGGCCAAATCCGTCCCGCCAGGCCTTGCAATGTGGCCCGCACCGCGCTGTCATCACTGCACTCCGCTGCGTTTCCATCACAATGACAGTTTATGACTGTTCAGTAAACCATTCGGCCCACGATTTAGGCTGGATTTTAGATTTTGGCCCCTTCTCTGATTGAGTTCGACACCCCTGCTGTATAGAGAGCTGTGTACTAGGTTCTCTCTGAGGTCAGGCTAGAGCCCAGCCCCATGAAATTAAAAGGCTTCTTATCCTCATGTCCTAAGTGGAGAAAGGACTATGAAATGCCACCAATGGGGAGCAAGAACTCAGTGTTTTCATTACAATAGGATAACATTTCTGTCTGGATACAGAATCCAGGGCTAGAGGTTCTGGGAACTTTGTGATTGTGGGGTTCTCTGCAGACCCAGCCCACCATTTGTACCGGTGCTGAAAACAACAGCAGGAAGAGGCCCTCCACCCCTTCACTCTGGGGCTCAGAACAAACCAGCAGCAATGCCTGGTGGGTGGTTAGCATTCCAGGAGGACCTTGACCTTGGATTTGATGTGTATCTCATGAGAATCCTTTGGGGAGTGCGGTTATGGCACCAACATTATACTCAGCTGGCATTTCTTTCAAAGGGTCCAGATGTGCATGACACCGTGATAGGCCATTCAGCTAGGTCATTCTTCAGTATCTGATGATTTCTCTTCAGCATCAAGAGCCATTGCTCATATTGAAATGGAATTTTTGGATGG
Organism: Pipistrellus kuhlii; assembly: GCF_014108245.1. Taxonomy (NCBI): domain Eukaryota; kingdom Metazoa; phylum Chordata; class Mammalia; order Chiroptera; family Vespertilionidae; genus Pipistrellus; species Pipistrellus kuhlii. The sequence continues at coordinate 167,433,548 of NW_023425529.1, forward strand.
ATTCTTTGTCCACTGGAATCAAAGAATTAATCCACGGACAGAGTAGTATAGCAAAGGTGGAGATTTATTGAAGAACAGTACAGATTCCCAGATGGGGAGAGGGAAAGAGCCTCACAGAATGGACAATCACGTGGGGAGGGGGAATAGGGTCCCATTGAATCCTTTTTCCCTATGTTTTATAAAGCCTGCAAATCCTGGATATCCCCTTGATATCCCTTCTGATTGGTCACTATTCCCTTAATAACTCCTGGGCTCCGTAATGAATAATCTGCATAATTCACTGGTAATGCATAACCCGAATAATTAACCAGTATCCACATAATTAACCAGTAATGAATAATCTGTATAACTAACCAGTTAATGATTAATCTGCATTAGTAAAAGTAATACGGATTAATTATTGACCAGTTAGTTCGGATTTTGTGATCAAAGAAAACATAATTCCAAGAGAAACATCAAAAGTGCTTTATTCAAAGTAATGTCCATAACTAGCACTTTTCTTCAAAAATTAAAACTTTCCACAAATACTTTTTTTGACACGTAATTCGATATTTTTAAGCAGAAAAAATATCTGTGACGTAACACCTTTAGAAAATTTGACATATGAAGTTTTAAAGCTTGTTGTCAATACAACAAAATAGCATACATGTCAAACCTCATATGTATCCTCATTATTATTGGTACGCCTAGTAATAAGGGTTTTGCTTTAGCCTCCGCAAGATCCCCAACGCTCTCTGCAGCTTTGGGAGAATATAAGTTTGCTTCCCCTCTACTGTTAGACTACCAGCGAGGATAGGCTGGGCAAAGAACACAATATTGAAACGGGAATTTTAAGGGTAAAATAGGACAGGTTTAGGAAATTTTAGAAATGTTGGAAATTAAGGGGACCATGGAGGAAGCACAGGGCTGCAGAGCAGCAGAAGGTATATTTCCATTGAATAGGGAAGCTGAGAAGCAGCAACAGGTACATTTCCATAGAAAAGGGAGCTGGGAGCAGCAAAAGGTCTTTATTTACAAAATAAAGAGAAGGAAGCTCTTCATCCAGAAGGAGAAGAAGAAAGCCCAAAGGGACTAGGAAATCAATAAGGAAGCGGGGGTGGGAACCTCACATGTCCCTTGTGAGGTTTGATCTTGGAGCCCAGGAGTTACCATAGTAACATATCAACATATATGGAACCCCATCTATTGGGGAAAATCCTGCATCATTAACTGGTACACCTAGTAATTTGGTTGGTGGTCTCTGCCACAGAGCTAATGAGCTGCAAATACTCCCCTTCAAAAGGAAGGGCTGAGCCTTTGAAGCCTGCAAGGGACCCACCCAGAATACCACAGCCTCCAGCCACAGGCAGTGCTTTCCGGCAGAGCCTGGAGAGCAACTCCGGGTGGGAACCCGTGTGTGTCCCACGCACCACCCCTCCAGGGCATTCCCAGCCTGGGCCTCCCTCTGGAAAGAGAGGACAGTATTGCTTTGCACCCTGCATTTTGGGCATGACAGGAAGAGCTTAACGAGTACCATTTGTCGAATAATTGATTATGTCAGACCCTGAGCTAAGCACTGTACATGTGTCATTTTCTCTCACAGACCTTATTTTTTTTTTTTAGGTAAGTTATTTATTTATTTCATAAATACATAAATTTTCTTAAATTTAGCAGACAGTATATTTTATAGGGGTGGCAAAAAGTCTAGCGCCAGCCTTGAAAGTGACAATTATGACTATACATAATTTTTTTTATCATATTTGTAAATCCACAGACCTTATTTTTAAAGACACAGAAACAGGAGCACAGAGAGGCTTTGTAATTAGACCAAGGTCACACAGCTAGTAGATGGCAGACCCAGGACTTGACCTGACTTCCAGGACCATACGTTTCAACATAGAGCCATTTGGTTTTATTTCTATAATACCCTGGAAATAAGCCTTGATCTATATGTGTCTGGGATCCATGTGCTTGGGGCCAAATGGAAAACAGCTTGGGTAAAGGAAGTTTTGTTATTGGGCTAACGGCCATCTCTGAGAGAACATAGGGGGGGAAAAAGTCCTCTCATTCAGATCTTCTCTTCTCCACTCTTCAGCCATGTATCTGTTTGGTGGGAAGATTTCTGAGTATACATACTGCCAACTTCTAGAGAAACTGGGAACAATAGGACAGTGGGTGGCATTTGAGCAGCCATATAAGATTTCTGCTTCCTACTGGTTTCTGAGAACTAGTTGCACATCACTTGTTTGATCTCTGCACAAGAGCAGCCAGTGTTAGGGTGAGAGAGCAGAGAGTTGAGCAGAATTTAAGAAAAGAAGTGGGCCCTGGCTGGGCGACTTTTTAGATTGGAGCCTCATCCCATACACCAAGGGGTTTCAGGTTTGATTCCCAGTCAGGGCACATACCTGAGTTGCAGTTTTGATCCCCGGTCAGAGCGTGTAAGGGAGACAACCAATTGATCTCTCTCTCTCTCTCTCTCCCTCTCTCCCTCTTTCTCTCCCCCATGCATCCTCTCTCTCTAAAAGTCAATTTGAAACAAAACAAACATATCCTCGGGTGAAGATTAAAAGAAAGAAAATCAACTTATAGGAGCAGACCAAGAGCAACAGTAATCTAATAAGACAGTATTGAGCATGTACCTAATTGAAACTCACAGCAGTATGGGTGTGTGTGAGAGAGAGTGTGGAGTGTGTGTGTGTGTGTGTAGGTGGGGGCAGGGAGGTTGGGGAAGGGGAGAACATGAGAAATATAAGATCCTCAAGGTGCTTGCAAACTGGTTGAAGAGAAAAGCTCAATATTATACCTAAAATAACAGCCAAAATGGTTTGTGATACAATGAAAGTGCAAAATTATTCATTACAGACAATACCTGCAATAGGAGGCCAGATCAGCAGGTCTTTGAATAGTAAAAAGGGGCTCCTGGGGTATGGAGGGGACTTTACCTGGCCCTTGAAGGTGAATCAGATGCAATCAGGTGCTGAGGCAGAGAGGGCATTCCTACTGAGGAGCATCCATATGAAGACTATAAATAAAAACTCTAATCAAATCTGCAACTTACTTAAAAGCACATGCTGTTAGGTTCAAAGAGTTCTTAGAGGCCAAGGAGTTTAGCATTTCTCTTTGCAGACAATAAAATCGAGCCTAGAGAAATCAAGCAGCCATGGAGGAGCCACTTAACCTCCTTGGGCTTAGTGGGTATTGGTCTCCATGGAAGTGGGATTGTTTTATAGACATGATCTTGGTTAACCCAGTCACATCCTTGGGATCAACTAGAGACGAGATAGTGGCAGATCAGCAGTGCTGAGCTGATCCTTTGAATTATAGCGACTTGGAAAAGAACCAGCTTCTCTCAATCCCACTCTGTCAAACTCCCCAACTGCAAAGCAATTGGCAAGGGGGACTATATGGAAGGTGGGGGGTAAGGAGAGATTTTAGCCTCCACCTGGCCTCCCAGCTTCCTTCCAATCTGTCCCACACACTGCAGCCAGGTAACATTTTGTGCAATAAAATTCACCCATTTTCAGTGAAAATTTGATGAAATTTTAGTACCTGAATGTAATCTGGTAAACATGACCACACTCAAGATACAGATGTTTCCATCAGCATGAAACCTTTTCCCATGCAATCATTGTTGCTAATACCCGCCCCGGGCCCTGGTCTCAGGCCACCATTGCTCTGTTTTCTGTCACCATAGTTTTGCCTTTTCTAAAATGTCATATAGTCAGGCATGAAGTCTTTTGACCTCCTTTACAGAATATGATGTTTTTGAGATTGATTCGTGTTCATGTGTTACTATTTTATTTCTTTTTATTGCTGAGGGGCATGTGGATATTCCATCGCAATCTGTTTATCCACGTGGCAGTCAATAGACATTGGAGTTCTTCCCTTCCCGCCCCCCCCCCCTTTTTTAAACTATTTGAATAAAGTTTCTATGAACATTTATGTACAGGTCTTTGTGTGGACATGTGTTTTCATTTCGCTTGGGTAAATGTGCAGGAATGGAATTGCTGAGTCATAGGCTGAGAATATGTTTTGTAGGAGAATGCTGAACTGTTTTTCAACGTGGCTGTAGAATTTTACATTCCCTCTAGCAATATGGAACAGTTCTCGTTGGTTCACATTCTCACCAACACTTGGTTTTGTCAGTCTTCTTAACTTCATCCATTTTAATGGGTGCATAGTAATATCTCACAGGAGGTTTATTGAGATAAATATAGACAGATATACATTAATAGCATTAGATAAATATAGACAGAAAGACATTTCCCTCATAATTAATGATATTGCCATCTCTTCATGTGTTTACTGGCCATTCTTCTATCTTCTTTTAAAAAGTATTCATTCAAATTGTTAGCCCATTATTTTGCTGGTTAACCATCTTCTTGTTGAATTGTGAGTGCGATGTATATTCCAAATTCAAATCCTATATCATAAGTACGCTTTGCAAATTTTTGTTCTCAGTCACTGAGTGGCCTGCTTTTGTTTTCTTTACTCTGTCTTTACCAAGTTTGATGAAGCTAAGTTTGTCAACTAACTCTTACCCTCGGCATTTTTATGAAATATTTGCTTAACCTAATGTTAACTAAGATTCTTTTATGGTTTCTTCCAGTTTTAGTTCTCACATTTTAAGTCTATGATTCATTTTGAGTTGATTTTTTTCTGGGTGGTTTAAAGTAAAGAACATGGTTTAGTTTTGTTGTTGTTTTCATGCAATATTCAGTGGTCCTAGCACCATGGGTTGCAAAGTCTATCTTTCCCCCCAGAAATTTCCTTGGCACCTTTATCAAAAATCAGTTGATGATTCTTAGGACAGTTAAACTGTTTTGTATGATACCATAATTTTAAATATTTATCATAGATATTTGCCATACATTTGTCAAAACCCATAGAATGTACACCACCAAGAGTGAAACCTCCTGCCGAAACTGGTTTGGCTCAGTGGATAGAGCGTCAGCCTGTGGACTGAAAGGTCCTGGATTCGATTCCAGTCAAGGGCATGTACCTTGGTTGCGGGCACATCCCCAGTAGGGGATGTGCAAGAGGCAGCTGATCGATGTTTCTCTCTCATCGATGTTTCTAACTCTCTATCCCTCTCTCTTCCTCTCTGTAAAAAATCAATAAAAAATATTTTTTAAAAAAGAGTGAAGCCTCCTGTAAAGTATGCATGTTTGGTGATGATGATGAGTCAGTGTAGGTTCATCATTTGTAACACATGTACCCCTTTGGTGTGGATGTTGATAGTGATAGTAGATTAGGCTGTCTGTCAGTAGGAGCAGGAAGTATGTGGGCACTCTCTATATTCTCTACTCAATTTTGCTGTGTACCTAAAACTGCTCTTAAAAAAAAAAAAAAAAGTTTATTTAAAAAAAAAAGAAAGGAAATATAAAATCTTTTTTTAAAATCAATTGACTGCATAAGTATGGGTCTATTTCTGACTGTCTTAGCCCATTCCATTCATTTATCTGCCTATATTTATGTCAATACCATATTGTCTTGGTCACTACAACATGGTAAAATTTAAAATCAGGGCATACAAAAACAAACAAACAAAAATCCTTATTGAGTATACATCTAGGTTTTGAAACTTACTTGCTCTTTTGTAGAATCTTTGCAATTTTCTTCATATACAATTTATCTACAAATAAAAACAGTTTTGCTTTATCCTGTCCCATATTTATACATTTTATTTTATTTTTATTGATATGTTTTGCATTAGCTACAACTTCTGGTACAATGTTGAGTAGAAGTGTTGAGAGCAGACATCTTTGCCTTGTTTCAAATTTAAAGAGAAACCATTTTACCTTAGAGTAAAATGCAGGGTTTTAAATTTTCTTAATCACACTGAGGAAGTTCTCTTCTATCCCTACTTTGCTGAGTGTTTGTTTATTCGTTTTTCCATAAAGGGCAGCTAATTTTGCTAAATGCTTTCTGCATCAATTGAAATGATCATATTGTTTTCCCTTATTCTATTAATTTGTTGAGCTACACTGATTGATTTTCTAATGTTCAGGCAATCTTACATCCCTGGAATAAGCCCCAATTGGTCATGATATATTATATTTTTATATGTCAGTGGAATCTATTTGCAAATATTTTATTAAAGATTTTCATGAGGCATATTGGTCTGTAGTTCTCTTTTCTTGAGATGTATCTCCCTGGTTTTGGAATTAATCTCATAAATAGGTTGGAAAGCTTCCCTCTTCTATTTTTTTTTTAAATATTTTTTGTTTGTGTGTGTGTGTGTGTGTGTGTGTGTGTGTGTGTTTTGTTTTTCTTGAATTTTTTTTAAATATATATTTTATTGATTTTTTTAAAGAGAGTTAGAAACATCGATGAGAGAGAGACATCAATCAGCTGCCTCCTGCACACCTCCTACTGGGGATGTGCCTGCAACCACGGTACATGCCCTTGACTGGAATCGATCCTGGGACCTTTAAGTCTGAAGGCCGACGGTCTATCCACTGAGCCAAACCAGTCTTGGCTGTTTTTCTTAAATGTTTAATAGAAATCACCAGTAAAGTCATCTGGAGCTGAAGTTATCTTTGTAGAAAGAGCTAACTATGAATTCAATTTTCTTAATTTTATATAGGCCTTCTAAAGTTTTCTATTTCTTTGTAAAGAAGCTTTGGTAATCTTAGGAGATCACATCTATGGAAAGAAATTTGTCCAAAATATTCTCTTATTATCCTTTCAGTGTCTGTAAGCTCTATAGTGATGTCTTCTCTTTCATTCATCATTTTATTAATTTGCATCTTTTCTCTTTTTGTCTTGATCAGTCTAATGAGAGCCTTACAAATTTTATTGATCTTTACAAAGAACCAGTTTTAATTTGGTTTTCTTCATTGTTTGTTCATTTTCTGTTTCATTGAGTTCTGGTTTTTATTATTTCCTTCCTTCTATTTACATTAGGTTTCATTTCTTCTTTTCTAATATTTAAAGTTATAAAATCAAGTCAAAGATTTTAGTTTTTTTTTCCTTCTGTAAGCATTAAAGCTACACGTTTTCCTCCATCCCATAATTTTTAACAAACTTTTAATTTTAGAATATTTTTAGATTTACAGAAAAGTCGCAAAGATAGTACAGTGAGTTGCCATATACCCCTCACCTCATTTCCCCTATTGCCAAAATCTTACATTGCTATAGTACATATCACACCTATGGTGCCAACAATAGTACATTATTATTAACTACACTCCATACCTTTTTTTAGATTTCATTAGTTTTTCCCTAATGTCCTTTCTATTTTTCCAGAATCTCTTCCAGGATATTCCATTATGGTTGGTCATCAGGTCTCCTTAATACCCTCCTGACAGTGATAGCTTCTTGGACTCTTTTTGTTCTTAGAAGACTTGACTATTTTAAAGAGAACTAGCAAGATAATCTGTAGACAATTTCTCAGTTTGTTTTTCTCCTGGTGAGAGTGGTGTTGCAGGTTTTGGAGAAAAAGACTGAAATGGTAGAGGGCCAATCTTATCACATCACATGAAGGATATGTATCAGCATGGCTTATCAATGACAATGTTGACCTGATCATTTGGCCGAAGTTGTGTTTCTTAGATTTCTCCACTGTATAGTTACTTCCCACCTCCACAACCCCTTTACTGTTTGGAAGCAAATCATTTTTTTCTTGAGAAAAAATGGTTCTTTCTATGTCAGATAAATTTGAGTGGCATCCTGGCTATTATAAATGTTAAGTGTAGAAAATTTGTTTCTGTTGCTGACTTATTCATTTAACATAATGCCCTCTAGGTCCTCCATACTGTCACAGGTGGTAAGATTTCATTCTTTTTTATGGCTGTTTATTATTCATATTTTTTTATTTCTTCTTCTTCTTTTTCTTCTCCTTCCCCTCCTCCCCCTATTCCTCCTTTCCCTCCTTCTCCTCTTCCTCTTCCTCCTCCTTCTCCTTCTTTTTCTTCTTCCTCTTCTGAAGGCCCTTTAACATTTCTTGTAATATTGGTTTGGTGGTGATGAACTCCCATATGTGGAATCTAAAGAATAATATAAATGAACAAACAAAACAGAAACAGACTCACAGATACAAGAAAAAAAACAATGATTGGTGAAGGAGAGGGGATTGGGGGCCTGGGTGTAAAAGGTGAAGAGATTGAGAAGTACAGATTAGTAGTTATAGAAATAGTCATGGGGATATAAAGTATAGCATATAAAATACAGTCAATAATCCTATCTAATAAAAGAGTAATATACAAATTGATCGTCATTCTAAGACACAAGATGGCCACCCCCATGTGGAAACATGATGGCCATCACAAGATGGCCTGCAGGGAAGGGCAGTTGTGGGCAGTTAGGGGTGACCAGGCCAGCAAAGGAGGTCTGCAGGGGAGGGAGTTGGGGGTGGGGGAAACCAGGACAGCAGGAGAGAGTAGTTGGAAGGACTCGGGCCTGAGGGGAGGGCAGTTGGGAGGGACCAGTCCTGCAGGGGAGGGCAGTTGGGGACCAGACCTGCAGTAGAGGACAATTGGGGGGACCCAGGCCTGCAAGGGAGGGCAATTGGAGGTGGGGGGGGGCCAGGCCTGCAGGATACGGCAGTTCAGGGGGATCAGGCCTACAGGGGAGGTGTTGGGGTGGGGATCCAGGCCTGCAGGACAGGGTAGTTGGGAGATACCAGGCCTACAGGAGAGAGCAGTTAAGAGTGAATGAGCCAGCAGGGGAGGGTAGTTGGGGGTGACCAGGCCTGCAGGGGAGGACAGTTAGGGGTAACCAGACTGGCAGGAAAGGGCAGTTAGGGGTGACCAGATTGGCAGGGGATGGCAGTTAGGGGCAATCAGGCCAGCCAGGAAGCAGTTAGGCATCTATCAGGCTAGCAGGGGAGTGGTTAGGGGGTGATCAAGCTGGCAGTCAGAAGCAGGTAGGGGCAATCAGACAGAGGCAGGTGAGTAGTTGGGAGCCAGCAGTCCTGGATTGTGAAAGGGATGTCCAACTGCCCGTTTAGTAGGATCAGGCCTAAATGGGCAGTTGGACATCCCTCAAAAAATTCCAGATTGAAGAGGGTGCAGGCTGGGCTGAGGGACAACACCCTCCCCATTTCTGTGCATGAATTTCATGCACCGGACCTCTAATAATGTAATAACTATGTGTGCTGCCAGTTGGGTACTGGAAATATCAGGGGGAACACTTTGTAAATGATTATCTAACCACTATGCTGTACACCTGAAACTAATACAAAATAATATTAAATGTAAATTGTAATTGAAAAATAATTAATTGAAATAAATAGACTTTGCTGCTAAAAATATTAAAAATAAAGAAAATCTTGTTTCTGTATTTTTTCCCTGATGAGAGCTATAAACTCTGTTTCTTGGATGGCAGTTCCTGTGTCTGTTCAAATATTTTTCTCTTCAACTGGATCACTTTCATCCCGTCCTGTACACATATGGTTCAGGGGTCACTGAGAGACATGGGTAGTTGGAATGGAACCCTCCATTTGGCTTTTTCTCTTCCATGATTCCTTCACTCTTTTCAGCAGCCACAATTGCTCTGGCTTCAGCTTTCTGGCTTCCCAATTCAGAAAGATTCCAGATTTGTCACCAGCATCCTGCCACCTCCATTATCACATCACTGCACTTGGCCTGGGGTAGTGGTGAGGGAGGGGAAAGTGAAAACCACAAAAATGATAACTCACTCTGATGATATACCTCCTGAAGAATCTGTCTACTTCTGTTCACTCTCCACTATTTCATGTAGCTGCTTTTTTGCAACTTGTCCAGATTTTTAGTTGATTTTTACCGAGTTAGTCTTGTCAGATCTTATTCTGTCATTTCTGGAAGCAGATACCCCCAGGATATTTTTTTTTAAGTTAATGTCACATCATTCCCATGCTAAAACCTTAAAACATTGTGTCATTGCCCTTAGAATAAAGTCCAATGTCCTTATTGGGACATTCAGTTAGACTCCTGAGCAAGCAACGGAAGGCACCCTCCACTGAGATTTTGAAGACAGTTCAGTAAAAACAAAAACAAAAAAAACCTGTTTACAGAGGTTAAGGGAAACAAAAAGGGAGATTAAAGCGCTCTGAGACTAGCAAAGTGGAGGGCATTGTGATTGCTAGGCTTTAATGGGCACAGTGAACAAAGGGTGTCACCAGCACCAGTAAAGCCTGGCCATGGAAGTGAGGCCACCCAACAGGCGCTATTGTCATAGGACACAGCCTCTGCCAGAACTCTAGCACCGAGCAGGCAGTGAGCAGAGATGTCATGTTTCCTCACCCTGTGTTCTCTGATCTCCTGCTCTGCCTCCTTTGCCCAGACGCAACTGGAAGCCAGAGGGCAAGAGAGCCCAGAAGGTGCAGGTTTTAGCGTTCAGCCTCCTGGGGTGCAGAGCAGAGAAGGACCTGCTCTAGCCCCATTTCACCCCTATTGTTCCCTCCAACATGCCATACTGGACATTTTTCAGTTCCTCAATTAACTCACTTTCTCTCTTTACCCCATGATGTTCCCTCTATAAACACCACCCTTTATTTATTTATTTATTTATTTAATTTTTTTTTTTTTGCCAACATCATTGCTGGTCAGCTTCCTGTGGTCAGCTTATGCCTAAATCCCTTAAGGAAGTCTTTTGTGACTCCCTGGAGTAGATGATGATTCCTTTTTATATATTCCGCAAGCTCCCTGTATGTCACCTCTACACCATGCTCACTAGTGACTATTTTATCATGTGTTAGGATTTAGTTATTTCTCTAACATCTGCCATCTCTAAGTAACTGAGATCAAGGAGAGTAGGAGCAATTTCTGTTTTGTTCCCCTCTCGATCTGCACGTTAGCACAGGGTCTGGTACACATAGTGCCCCATCAGCATCTGTTGATTGAGTAGTCCACATATCTGTCTCTCTTGCTGAACTATGAGTAAACTGACTACATGCTATTTTTTTCCCCAAAATATATCTCCTTATTGACTTCAGAGAGGAAGGGAGGAGAGAGAGACAGAAACATCAATGATGAGAGAGAATCATTGATCAACTGCCTCCTGCACACTCCCCACTGGGGATCAAGCTCACAACCCAGACATGTGCCCTCGGCTAGAATTGAACCCGGGACCCTTCAGTCTGCAGGCTGATGCTCTATCCATTGAGCCAAACCAGCTACGGCACATGCTATTATTTTTCTAAATTCCCCTCTCCTACACAGTACTTAGCATGTAGTAGATTCTCAGTAAATGTGATTAGCTATATTAACAAATAAATAAAACTATGTATATTTTAAGCATATACCACACATGAAAATAATGAGCCCTATTCATTGAGTGCCCACTGTGAATAGGGCTCATTATTTATCCTCAAACAGCCTTTTCTATGTCCTAAAATTTCCTCCTTCAAGCTTTGGAGGCTGCCCTCCTGCTCCCATTTTTGTAATTTTCAGATTTGGTAGCCATGTGTGTCTCTACCTTTTTACCACGTTTTTTCAGCCTTCATTTCTCCTAACATACACTCTTGACTTTCTAGCCCAAAGGGGAATTGTCTCTGTAATCTCTTTATCCTAGGCCAGACTTCAACGCTAGAATACTTTATTCATCTCTTCTAGAATTTCTCAAACTCTATTGTATATTATTGATCAGCCAAGATCAGAAAGGCTCACAGCACCGTGGTCAATTGCTAGGTTCTTGCACCAAAGAAGGATGGAGCTTTCTCTTGCTTTCCAGTTCTTGTCCTGATGAGAAAATCAATAAAATCCTCAGAGAGTCAGTTTCATCATCTATAAATTTGCAGAAATATCTTCTGTGCAAATTTTGGATTGCTGCGTAACAAATTGCCCCAAAACTTAGTGGCTTAAAACAAACACTTTATTTGCAGTGAATCAGCCATGTCGGTTGGGTTCAGTTGGTGGTATAATAATTTTGCTGGATTTGCCTGGGGTTATGCAAATAGCTATAGTCATCTGGTAGATTGGCTGGAGTCTGTGTGATTTCGGGGGCCTCAACTGAGACAGTCTGTTTATGGCTCCATGAAGTCTCATCATCTATAAGCTAGTGCATGCGTCTTCACCTGGTAGCAGAAGAAAAGAAGACAATACCCCAATGTACAAGCACTTTTCAAGCCTAAACCTGCATTACATTTACTGATATTCCCTTGGCCAAAGCAATTCACAGGGCCAAGCCCAGAGTCATTGTCTAAGGGGCTATGCAAAGACATAGATACAGAAGGAATGATTGATTAGGGGCCATTATTGTAACAATCTACCACACCTGTTTACTTCAGAGAGCTATGATGAAGATCAAATAAGATGGTACCTAGTCATAGTTTCTATTGTTGCCACTGACTTGGTAGTTTTGTATAACTACCCATTGGTCCATTTTCTGTATTCAGTATCTCTATGCAATAAACCCTTCTCCCAGCTAGTAACTCTCCACATACTTAAAAAGATCCCTCTCATAGCCATATAAATCTTTTCTTCTATATCCTAAACAGTGCCAGTTTCCCCTACTGTTCCTCAAGGACATAGTTCTTAAATCTCTGAACACCTTAATTGTGGTCCTCTAGAGTGCTCTAATATGTGGTGCTAAAAATAGTCTAGATATAGCACAGTTGTAAAATCACTGCCTTTATCTGGCCACTATACTTGTATTAATGGAACATCTACTTTTTGAATAGTTATAAGAAACACAATACTCTTGGTCAACTTGCAGTCAACTAAACTCCTAAATTGTGAACTGTCATTTGATGAGGTTATCCATACCTTTTATTGTACAATGGATATTTTAAACCTAATATTTTAAAATCTCAGATATTCCAGCCAGCATGGATCAATGGTTGAACATTGACCTGTGAACCAGAGGTCACGGTTTGATTCCCAGACAGGCCATATGCCGGGGTTACAGGCTTGATCCCCATGGTGGGAAATGCAGGAGGCAGCTGATCAATGATTCTCTCTCATCATTAATGTTTCTATCTTCTCTCTCTCCCTCTCCTCTCCTCTCTGGAATCAATTAAAAAATAAGTAAATAAAATAAAATCTCAGATATTCATGTGGATTCATACTCACTTCCTTCAGGTCTTTGCTTAAATGTCATCTTCATGAGGTCTTCTGGACAAGTCCACCAGGAACGCAGGCTTTTGCCTAAACAAACTTCTCTAGTGTTCCCTATCCACTTCTCTGCTCTATTTTCCTCAATAGTGATTAATGCCAATTGACATACTCTGGCATATATGGCCCCTATTTATCTATCTCCACCATTATAACTTAAGCTCTACAAGCAGAACAGTTTCTATTGATTTGTTCACTAGTATTACCCAAATAGAGATAATAGTTCCTAGCACACAGTAAGCACTCAATAAATATTGGTTTTATCAATAAATAAACAAAATGTAGGTATATTGGCTAGCTGGGGGTGCCATACGAATACCAGGTGCTTAAACAACAGAAATTTATTTCTCACAGATCTAGAAGCTGGACAGCCCAAGAGCAAGGTCTAGCAGGGTTTGAATTCTGATGAGGGCACTCTTCCTACCAATGCTACTTTCTTGTGTGAAAAGTGCTCTCTCTCTCTCTCTCTCTCTCTCTCTCTCTCTCTCTCTCATTATTCGGTCACCAATCCTATCACCTTAGGACCCCACCCTTATGACCTCAGTTAACCCTGATTACCTACCCAAAGCCCTATCTCCTAGTACAGTTACATTGGGGTTAAGGCTTCAATATACGAATTTCTGGGGGAGCCCAATCCAGCCATAACAACAGGACACTGGAAAACAAACTACTCAAATTATGTCTACAGAGAAGGAAACTATGGTCCTGAAATGCTGAGGCAATATCTTTCCCACTCATCTCCTGAAAGCCCTCACATAAGGACTACCAGTGACACCTTGGGATGGTTATGGATTCCATGCAAAACACATCTAACAGCTCAGTTCTCCTTCCTTCTGGAGCCTCACCTCCAAATTTCAAGACAAAAATCCCTCTTTCCAATTTACCCTGTGGTCTGGTAGGCTCTGGAAGATAGTCACGATGACCAGTCCTCCTATGCTAGAAGAACTTGCCATCTTTCCAGGAACTCATCAACAACTTCTACTTACTGAACTCCTCCCAGGATGCAACAGGACTGTGCTCTCTAAAAGTGATGCCAACAAACTGGTGAGACAGAGCTAATGTTCATGAAACTAGTAGGAAAAATTAAGTGCTAACAATGTGTGTGGGATTAACTCCAGAATGACAAGAATTACAAAAAGGTGGAAATCAGAGTGAGTGGGAGGAAGCTTCATGGAAGTCTTACAACTCCAGATGGGTCTAGAAGGATGTGTGCGACCTAGACAAGCAGAGGAGAGGAAGGAGGGCATTGCTAACAGTGGTAAGGGCTGGGGTGGTGACATTACATTATGAACAAAGGACTGAATCAGGCTAAACCCCAGGAATGGGGTTGGGTCCAGCACTCAAGCTGAGGATGGGTGAGAAAGGCACTGGAAAGATAAACTCTTTTGCCAAATGGAATAATATTGTTCTTTCTTCTTTCCCTTTCCCTCAGGACCAGACAAGGCAGAAAAGCCCAGAGTTTTTTAAAGAGAGTTTGTTGGGGGCTTCCCAAAAAACATCAACAGCAGACCTTTCATTTTTTTATTTTTCATTATTAAAACAGGCAGCTCTGCCTGGCCGGCATGACTCAGTGGTTGAGTGTCAGCCTGTGAACAAGGAGGTCATGGTTCAGTTCCCGGTCAGGGCACATGCCTGGGTTGCAGGCTCCATCCCCAGAATAGGGTGTGCAGGAAGCAGCTGATCAGTGATTTTCTCTCATCATTGATCTCTCTCTCTCTCTCTCTCTCTCTCTCTCTCTCTCTCTCTCTCTCTCTCTCTCTCTCTCTCCCTCTCTGAAATCAATAAAAATATTTTTTAAAAAGCAGGCAGCTCTGCAGATTTGCTTACTGTCCTCCCTACCCAGGATTTTCCTCCACCAGCAGCCAGTTTTCGGGGGTGGGAGCTTCAACCTACTAACTTGAGCAGAGTCCAGATTCCTTGGGGTCTGAGGTGTGGTGGGATAAAACGTTTGGCCAGGAGTAGGTCCCTTCCTTCTTGGACTTAACAAGAAGTGGGCAGGTCAGCGGCAACTGTGCTGAGTATTTAAGTTACGCAAAAGGCCAACTCAGCCCTCCTTCCTGCCAAGGTCAGCAAGCTGCATTCCGGGCGGTTTGGGTGTGTGGGTGTCTTCTGGACTAGCAGGAAAGTCAGCTAGGAGCCCAGGCCTTAGCTTGCACAGACCCACACAGGCCAGGGGGGTGGGGCTGCTTCTGTTCCCAAAAGGCATCCATAATCGTCAGATACCCCTGGGATCTCTTTTATCTCCCTGGACCTTCCCCCCTCTCTTTAATGAGCGCTTTGTTCACCAACAATCAGGACTCAGGAGAACGCATGGAAACAGAGACCCAGGCCCGGCCTGAGTTTGGGTGTTGTGAGTTGTGAAGAGGAGAGGACAGGAGGGCAGAGCACAGGGTAATACATTTGCTGACACACTTCAGGCAAAGCACTGGGGATGTGTTTTCTCCCCTCCACCCCCCACCTTCCATGGTCACCATCAACCACACACATTCTCATTTTATACCGCCGAAACCAGGCAGCATTTAAAGAGAAAAACAAGTAGCAACAGCCAGTCTGAATGCTGAATATGGAAGGGGAGCTTGGTTGCTCCAGCTCTTCGCTTTCAGAATTAGCCAAACGAGAAAAGTTTGGGAAACTAAGGATTTGTAGTGTGCAGCTAAACCTCCCATTGTATTTCAAACATGCAAGACAGCTATTCCCTGTCCCTGAGACTTCCTCTCTGCCTACCTACATGCTACTAGTCCCGTGGGGTTCCGCTCTGAGTCCAGCTTGTCTGGAAAGCCCTCTGCTCCTCCTCCATCTCTCATGAGCCAGGGACCTGGATGTTCACAATTCATGGTTCGTATGGCACTCAGTTCACCTGAATAAAACCTCTCCTGCTGACCCATACCACCCTGAATTTCCCAGACCCCTAATACCTAAACCAACCCAATTCATTGTAACAAACACAAAGGAGTGGCCCAAATAGCAAGAAGGGAGTCTGGCAAAAGAAGCACAGAATGCTCTAGAGGCCCTCGATGTTTTCTTTAAAGATTTGTTTGATGCAAAGCTCGAGGCCACCCCGAGGATCAGGCTTGGTCCTCTGCAACCACTGGGGAGGAAAGCAGGGACTCTCTGAGCCGGGTGTCTCTGCAGGTGGCATGCAAGAGTACGATCAGCTGGGTGAGGCCCGGACGGCAGAGTCTGGTGCTAAATTCTTTGTAAGTGAGACCCAGGAGCCCCCATTTAATTAGAATTCCTGCCCAGGATGAAGGCTTAGAGCTGCCAGCCCAGGCCTTGAGCCATTGGTCACGGCCCATAAAGGCCACACACAAGCCATAGAGCCACCGTGGGGCCTGCTTTCTTTGGTGGGGGAACCCCAACCGTCTCTGTGATCCCTGCCTACAACTCTTTCCCCGCCAGGACCCCATCAAAAGGCCCCCTCTGTGCCGACAACATGTGTAATGATCCCTGATGAGATCCTGGATCTCCACTGTCTACTCAGCCGGCCCTCTATTCTCTCCCCACACCTTCCAAGAGGCCATTCTTGTGGCCAGCATGTTCCCGCCGCTGCCTTTGATCCCCACCACAGGGCCTGCCCTTCAAAGTCCCATGTGTCCAGGACGGCTCAGGGTGGGCACGAGGACCAGGCCAACCTGCCCCCATGAGGGCGAGGAGTAGTTTGAGAAGATTTACATCAAACACACACTTTTAAAGCTGTGAAATGGGCTATAAACTTCATACCAGGTTTTCTAACAATGGAGCTGGTGGTGGCTGGCAGCTGTGATTCTCTAGGATGCTGGTCCGTGGCTCCGGCAGAAAGCAGGAATGCCAGTCTGCGGGCAGAGGGGAGCGGCACTGAGGAGGCTCTGTCCCGCTCCAGCCTCTCAGAGGTCAGGCTTCCAAACGGAAAAGCACTTGCCTACCCGTCGGTCTGCAGAGTGTGACCCTGACACATCCCAATACCCTCCCACAACACACATTCCAGAAGCTGCTTCTCATTCCACCTTTAAAGCCTCCATCCCTTCAGTTTAGCATTCTGGATCCTGCTCATATATTGTTTTTTTTTCCC
Source organism: Pipistrellus kuhlii (assembly GCF_014108245.1). Classification (NCBI taxonomy): domain Eukaryota; kingdom Metazoa; phylum Chordata; class Mammalia; order Chiroptera; family Vespertilionidae; genus Pipistrellus; species Pipistrellus kuhlii. The sequence continues at coordinate 167,450,612 of NW_023425529.1, forward strand.
AATGAGGAATAGCTCTTTAAGAAAGAAAAAAAAAAAAAGATAAAATAAATGTATTTATTGCTGACAGTATTACAGATGTTCCCCATTTTTCTTCCTTTGTTCCCTTCCACGCAGGCCCTGCCCCACCCCAGGCCTTCCCCACATATCTATAATAATAAAAGTGTAATATGCAAATCAGCCAAATGACCAAACAGCAGAAAGACCTTCCGGACGACCACTCTATGACACCCGCTGGTGCCAGGCCAGCCAAGATGGGTGCGATGTGATTGGTCAGAGGCCCAGCCATTGCCCCATAATCACCCTGCAGAGGGAAGCCCAGGCCACCAACAGCAGGCTACAGTGGGTGAGGGGACCTCCCTCTGCATGGGGCAATCTATCATGGAGGCTGGGCAGGTGGGCAGGGCCTACCTCTTTGGGGCGACCAATCACGGGACTCCCAGACTGTGAGAGAGCACAGGCCGGGCTGAGGAACCCCCCTCCCCACCCTTCCCAAGTGCAAGAATTTTGTGCATCAGGCCTCTAGTGCATATATGATTTTTGGTTAATCTCTTCCCATCCCCTCCAACCCTCTTCCTTCTAAGGTCTGTCAGTTTTTCCATGCATCCATGCCCTTGGATCTATTTTGTTCATCATCTTTTTTGTTCTTTAGATTCTACATATAAGTGAGATCATGTGATATTTGTATTTCTCTAACTGGATTATGTCACATAGCATCATAATCTCCAGGTCCCTCCATGCTGTCTCAGAGAGTAAGATCTCCTTTTTTGTTACTGCTACATAGTATTCCATGGTGCACATATACCACAGGATTTTAAAAAAAAAAAATCTTTATTGTTCATATTATTACAAATGTTCCTCTATTTTTTTTTTCTCCATTGCTCCCCTCCACCAGGTTCCCACCCCACCCTCTGCCCTTTCCCCACTCCCCATGATCCTCATCCATAGGTGCACAGTTTATGTTCAATCTCTTCTCACACCCCCCACTCCCATTTTCCCCAAGGATCGTTATCCATTCCCCTTCCATACCTCTGATTCTATTATATTCACCTACCACAGCATTTTTATCCACTCATCTACTGATGGGCATTTGGGCTATTTCCAAATCTTAGCTATTGTAAATAACACTGCTATGAATGTAGGGGTGCATATATCCTTTCTGACTGGTGTTTCTGGATTTTTAGGATATATTCCTAGAAGTGGGATTATTAGATCAAATGGGAGTTCCTTTTTTTTTTTTTTTTTTTTTTTGAGGAAACTCCATACTGTCTTCTACAGTGGCTGCAGCAGTCTGCAGTCCCACCAGCAGTGTACAAGGGCTCCTTTTTCTCCACATCCTCGTCAGCACTTGTTTGTTGATCTATTGATGGTAGCCATTCTGGCAGGTGTGAGGTGATACCTCATTGTAGCTTTAATTTGCATCTTTCTGATTATTAGTGACAATGAGCATTTTTTCGTATGTCTCTTAGCCATCTGTGTCCTCTTTGGAAAAGTGTCTTTTCAGATCGTTTGCCCATTTTTACTAGGGTTATTTATTTATCTTCCTGGTGTTGAGTAGTATGAGCACTTTTTATATTTTGGAAATTAACCCCTTATCAGATGTATCATTGGCAAATATGTTCTCCCATACAGTGGGTCCCCTTTTTATTTAGGGAGGAATAGTTCTTTAATGAATTCTCAGGCATTTACACGAGGGAGGGTATCAGTGCTCTGAGGGGAAGAAAAGTACTGAACTGAGACAAACACAATCATTTTAAGTCAGAGCAAGTTCTGCTCCTTCATCGATGACACCATGGTTGAGGGCAAGTTATTGAGGCCAGATTACTGACATTCAAATCTTAGAGCTTCCACTTACTAGCCACTCACCTGCTTGGACAAGTTACCTAACCATTGTGTGCCTCAGTTTCCTTAGCTGTAAAAATCCTGTGATGTTGTAACCGTTAAAGAGACTGTGTATGTGTAAAGCATTTGGAGACAGAGTCTGGCATACATGCTCAAAGTAGCACCATACACGTGCTGCTATTATTGCCTACAAAAGGAAGGAAGCATTCTGTTGGTAGAGTGTGGGGCTCTCCTGAAGACAATCTTTGAGAATGTTCTCCTGCTTGGAACGTGGGAACCTCTTTGCTCCTGCAAAGGCATCTGGAGTGGGAGGGCAGGGAAAAGTTCAAAGAAATCCCTGGAGAAGCTACCCCAGTGGTCATGAACCCTCTTCCCTCTCCTTGCAAAACCCCACTCTGGGTTATTACTAACTTCCTGTCTTGCATACAAATGTGGTGCCATGCTAATAAATCAATTCCCACCCATTAGGAACCTGGAATACTCCCTTTCACTCGGCCCTTCCAGCCCTAGTTTTACACAGCACCTAATTAACTAATAGCTCAGAGTTGGGACGTCCCCACTGAGCCCCCTCCCCCAGAAGCACTGGCTGTCTTGCTGATAGAACAGTGTCATAGGGCAGATCCGCCTGGCGAGGAGATGGTCAAGCAATTAGAATGTGGGACTAGGAGGCCACTATTCTAACAGAGATGAGGAATAAATACATTTAACTTGATTAACGAAACAATCAATCATTACTCAAACATAATGTCCTCTCCCATAAAGTCTAATCTCAATGTTTCCATTAAGAAAGGTCAATAAATCATAATGTTAATCTATGAGGGAGGCTCTCACTTTGGTCCCCCTACCCACTTACATATTTTTAAAATATTCATATTCTTTAAGATCTAACTCATTCATTGTTATTAATCTATTCCCCCAAAAAAATTTTTATTGAACACCTACTGTGTGCCACACCCTGAACTAGTCATGGGGTTACAAATATTAAAACAGGAATTTTAGGGGTAAAATAGGACAGGTTTAGGAAATTTTAGAAATTTTGGAAATTAAGGGGAGCATGGAGGAAACACAGGGCTACAGAGCAGCAGAAGGTATATTTCCATAGAATAGGGAAGCTGAAAAGCTGCAACAGGTTCATTTTTATAGAATGAGGGAGCTGGGAACAGCAAAATGTCTATAGTTACAAAATAAAGAGAAGGAAGCCCTTCATGCAGAAGGAGAAGAAGAAAGCCCAAGGGGAATAGGAAAACAATAAGGAAGGGGGGTGGGGGGAACCTCACATGTCCATGTGAGGTTCAACCTTTGAGCCCAGGAATTACTATAGTAACCAGTCTAAGGGAATAGTGACCAATCAGAGGAGATATCAAGGCACCAGGATGTGCAGCCTTTATAAGCCACAGGGAAAAGGAACTCAGTGGGACCCTTTTCCCCCTCCCCACTGGGGAGTCCATTCTGTAGGACTCTTTTCCTCTTCCCATGTGGGAGACTGTAGTTGTTCTTCAATAAATCTCCACCTTTGCTATACCACTTTCTGTCCGTGGATTCATTCTTCAATCCCAGCGGACAAAGAATCCAGGTTCCAGTCCAAAAATTCGGTTTCAATATGAATCAAGAGTAGTGGTCTCCAAAAATGAGATGGGTACCAGGTGAGTTAGGAGCCAGCAAGAAATTACTGGAAGTGCCGAGCCCTGAGGAAGCTGAGCACAGCAGGGCCCGTGGGTGCTGCCGGAAGCCGGATGGTGTAGGGTGGTGGTGCCCACGTAGGTCACCTGGTTATGGTTTTAACTTAGATTATGGTCTTAACTGCCGTGAAGGGTCAGCGTTCTGCTGCGGTTCCGAGTTCGGAATGTCACAGAGAGGAAGAGAGAGGGATAGAGAGCTAGAAACATCGATGAGAGAGAAACATCGACCAGCTGCCTCCTGCACACCCCCTATTGGGGATGTGCCCGCAACCAAGTGTCTGGTGGACCCTGATGCATCAGCCAATCTGACGATTTACTTCCCTTAGAATGCTGTGAAATTGAAGAAGAGTGAGAAGGTACTCCTGTTGCTTTCATAGCTTCTAATACTGAAATTTAAAAAAATGTAATTAGAGAAAAAAAAATTACTGGAAGTTCTACTTCTATTTCTTTGTAAGCTTGCCCTCTGTTAATTTCTATTTTTGTGTTTCCTTTATGATGACTATAATAAGTGAATGCAAAAGTATATAGGTATTATTTTTAAGTAAATAAATCTTCAAATATTAAGCATCCATATTTAAATCATTTTATTCATGGGGTACCTGACCAAAAAGAAGTAGAGCCAGATCACCAAAAGATCTGTAGGAAGTGGGTCAGAGAATTTGGAAGCCCTGGAGAAAATCTTTTCAAAATACATTTGCCCATCCCTGTTCCAGTGACCATCAGAATTTCAGGAGAAAAAGAGGTAGAACTCATTGTTATTTTTTAAAACTCCAGGCATTTATGATATGTCCCCTTAATTTCCAACATTTTAAAAATTTCCTAAACCTGTCCTGTTTTACCCCTAATCCCACCCCTCCCTAGTCCCTGGTGAGATTTGCCCATTCACTGACTTCAAGGACGCTCTCCTTAACCCCCTTCCCCAGCCTGCACTGTACCATCCTAGGGTCATTCTACATTCAGAGGTAAAAGAGTGAGTTCAGTGTCACATTTGGCATTGCTGAATTTTTCTACCGGGTGTCCCTTTCCAGAAGGGTGGGAGAAGAAGATGGGAGTGCTGGCCTCCACTGGTTCACAGCTAAGTTACTCATGGGGCACCCCTCCATCTCACACCAGCCCCCGTCACTCTCCTGGGGCCTCTCTTGTCCCACAGGAATTTACATTGAGGACAATTGCAATCTTAGGCTGTCCAGAACACTGATTTGGAGAGGGAAGAAGTAAGTGAGGGCCAGGTGGATCACTTGGAAGCAAACCATGACACCTGATGGGGCCCTTGGCCTGTTAGCCTGTCTGCCCCATCCACAGCCTCGGTGCTAAGCTGCTCTTTGCCCAGGGCTGGCCTGTAATGGGACTAGAGCTGGGCGCCTGACCCAAGGCATCCCACCCACAGGCCAGCTGGCAATGCATGAGGTGACCTGAAATGCAGAATTCGTGCCACCTGACTACCTCCCTCTGTGGGTGACGTTCACAGGAAGAGAAGATTAGAAAGCTAGTCAGAAATGAGACACAGAGAGAAGCCAGTGTGCCCAACAGAGAGACCCTGGGAGCCAGATCCCAGAGCCCAGGGCAACTTGCAGCTCTCTGGATCTAGCTCAGAAGCAGCACAAGCCCCTGTCCTCAGATGGTCTGGAGGGCATCAGTGCCTTGCAAACGGCAGAGCCTGGCAAAACTAAACTTTCACTTAATTGACTGCTTCCCAGATAGGGCCTCCAGATACAAAATGGGGTGCAGACATGTGGGCAAGACCACCCACATCCCATCGCATCAGAGCAGCCAACTCGTCCTGCTCCGGCCCCACAGGAAGTCAGTCTCTGTCCCCGTGGGCTTCAGAGTGACGGGACAAATGGGGTTCAGCAAAGCATTCTCCCTACTCAGTGAAAAACAGGCAGCCCCTCGGAGAGGCACCTGGGGGAGGCGTAGCTGGGAAATGGGACTCCACTGACAGCATTCTCCTCCTCTCTCACTGGAACCAAGGCAATGCCTGAGGCCTGGCTTTCCCCATCTCCACCCCCTTTTCAGACTTCAAGCTGAGCTGTGAACTTTTCCACTTCCAGTTCTGCCCTGGAAGTTCACAGCAGTGGGAGTTCCCCACTAGAAAACATTGATCAGGGAGAGACACTTAATGAGTTTCCCATTTCTCCTCAGGGACTGTCTGAGCCCCAGCTCTCCCTGGAGGTATAGCTCACAGCCTACGTGAGGCAACCTGCATCTTGGAAACTTGTCTCTGTCTTCGCACAGTCACGTTAGATTAGGGGTCCAGGATGACCTAGAAGAGGAAGCTGGCTCTGTGGTCACCCTCTGACATCTGCCGTCTCACCTTGGAGGACCAGAAAACGTTACAGCCCTGAATTCAGGCTCTTTTGGTGACGTAGAGGGTCTGGCCTACATGAGGAAACACGGTGTTGAATTGGCTCTTCTGGTTTCCAGGGATGATGATCAGGACCCAGGGTGAGGGCAAGAAAGGCAAACTGCAGCTAGGACCTCACATTCTACGTTCAGAGTCACATGCAGGTCACACAGGACAGGCGAAGAGGAGCAAGAACCAGCCTGCCTACCACCAACCCAGCCCCTAGTAGGAGGGTCTGAGGGCAGGAAGCAGGGCCACTGGTCTAAAGAACGCTGCAGGGACCTTAAGGGAGCTATCTGTGCCATAAAGAGAAACGAGGGCGACTCCAATAGAACCACTAGTAAAGATAGAGATGCCTGAGAGAAGGAAAGGCGGCACCTCATCCCCTTACTAGATAATGACTGAGCTGCAGAGCCCATCGGAGGGCAGGGTGATGAGAAATTCTTCAGAGAACATTCTTAGCCACCCTCTGTCACCAAGGGAGACCTAAAAGGCGCTGCTCGGCATGTGTTCCTTCCCATTTGGAAACACTTGTGAGCAGACACTGTATGCGTTTCCTGGGGCTGCCATAGCAAAGAACCACACGCAGGATGGCTTAAAACAACAGACACTTACTGTCTTCAGCTCGGGAGAGCAGAAGTCTGTAATCAAGGTGTCAGCAGGGCCATGCTCCCTCTGAAACTTTGGGGGGGGGGTCCGCGGGGGGCGGGGGGCCTTCCTTCCTCTCTTTAGCTTCTGGTGGTTTGCCAGCAATCCTTGGTGTTCCTTGGCTTCCAGCTGAGCATTTCCAGCTCTGCCTCTGTCATAATGTGGCACTATCCCTGCGTGTCTGCCTTCACATGGCCACCTCTTGGTGAGGACATCAGTGATATCAGATTAGGGGTTCGCTCTACTCTAGTATGATCTCATCTTAACTAATTGTATTTGCAGTGACCAAGTTAGGATTTAATATACTATCTTTGGAGGGGAGACACAATTCAATTCATAAGAGGTACTGTTATGGCTGGACCAGAGATTTCTGAGCGTGGGAGGCTCACTGGGGCTGTCACACAGAGTACCTAAAAGGAAAGTGGCTAACTCCCATCTCTTCCAGTTCTGCATGGCTTCTGGGGCAGGAGAATGCGGGGATTCCTGTGGCTGTGCATGAAGGAGCATGTGGTTAGCACAGGGACAGGAGCCAGGGACTCCGGGGAAGCCGCAGAGCTGGAGCGATAGGACATCCAAAACAGAAGTGGGGTGTGCTCCACCCATGAGCCCAAAGGGAGACTCTGCCACCCCACCTGAGGAATGTTCCTCACCTCAAAGGAGGACAGGGTGAAGCCTAACATTGCCCCCAAGAAAGCCAGGCCTGGAACACATCCCCTCATTGAAGCAGAGCTGGTGAGGTAAGGGAATCTCTGCCTCCTCGACTCCTTCCTGTCCCACCCCCAATCCCTTCTAGGAGAGAGAAAAGAAGAAAGGATCCCAGAAACAGACTATAACTCTCCCAACCCCGCTCTCTAAGCAGCTGGAAGTCAACACTTTTGCCAGGCCTGGAGGAGGGAGGAGATAAACATTGCATTATGCTTAAAATTGAGTTTTGAAAAGTAAGCAGGGTTAAGTCTTAAACGCTGGAATGAGACTGTGCAAATGACTCAAAGTGACAGGAAAGTCAGCATCCAGTCAAGGAGCATTAAGGCATGCACTAACCAGTGGGACAGAAGGCACACGCTGTATAAATAAAGCATCCATTGGGGGAGAGGGAGGTTATGCCGTTTCAAGATCACAGGCCAATAAACTGAGATTCCTCCACCTACCTGCCAGCCACAGAGAGTTTTTCTGAACCCAGTTTGTAAAAGTGTTGCACGCAGGCTGCTGTCCCCACCAGCGAGGCTGTGCCCTTCATCATGCACTTGGAACCTGAGCTCAGACAGCTGTCTTCCTGCAACAGAGATGTGCCCGGGTGAGAGCAGGTCCCAGCCCTCGTCACTCCAAACAACACTGGCAGCAGCATAAAGAGGTTTCTGTCAGCATCTATCCTCAGGGGAGCTCAACTCTCCCCCTACCCCTTGCCACCCTCAGGTTGCAAGTGTCAGAAATCAAGGAACTTCCTCCAAGGAGGCAGAGCTAAGGAAGGGCTGTCAGGCTGACAAGCCAGCTCCACCAAATATTTCACAGAATCAAGATTTCTAGTGACACCGACCAGACTGAAAAATGCTATGTTATGAGCAAAAAACTCCTTCTTGAGCTTGTTACTCCTTAAGAACAAAATGTAAAGAGAGCATCTGATAGGTACTATACTAAGGAATGTGTTGGAAGGACAAGTAGGAAGACCTTGCTCACTGCTAGGAGTCAACAACAGCAAAATAAAATCTACAGGAGTATGTGGTCAAATGATTCAATTAGAATCAATTCATCAACTTTTTATTAGGGACCCAATGGTGTGAAGTATAATGTTGGACGTACTTGGGAATACAAAGATGAGAAGGGCAGGGTCCTCGCTCTCAAGCTGGAAATCCAGAAGGAAGGACCTTTAAAAAAGTCCACAAGTAACTATAAAAGAATATATGCCATAAAAGATTAAAATTAGTGGCATAGGATTTTCAAGGGAAGGAGAAATCATCTGGTTGGAAGAATTAGGAGGTGATAGTATTTAGACAATGGATAACAAAAAAAACTTTTTTTAATTGATGATACATGTACACAGTTGTTGTTGTTTTAATTCCAAAAGTATTATACTTAAAGGTGAGAAACTCAGAACTTTCTAAGATCAGATGGAAGGCAAAGATGTCTCCTCTCACCATCCTTTTCAACATTACACTGGCATTTCTAGCTAATGGAGTAAGACAAGAAAAGGAAATAAAGGGCATGTAGATTGGAAGGAAGAAATAAAACTGCCTTTGTTCACAAATTGCATGATTGTTTATGTAGAAAATCAGAAAGAATCAACAAAAAAGCTCCTGGAATTAATAAGTCAGTATAACAAGTTTGTAGGATACAAGGTTAATATTTAAAGTCAATTGCTTTCCTATCTACCAGCAATGAACAAGTGGAATTTGATATTAAGAACAAAATACCATCTACATAGTCACCCCCCAAAAGAAATACTTAGGTATATATCTAATAAAATATGTATAAAATCTATTGAGGAAAACAACGAAACTCTAATAAACAAAAATCAAACAAATTAATAAGTAGATAGATATTCCATCATTGTAGATAGGAAGACTCAATATTGTCAAATTGTCAGCTGTTCCCAACTTCATCTATCAATTCAATACAATCCCAAACAAAATTCCAGCAATTCATTTTATGAATATTGGCAAACTGATTCAAAGGTTGATATGGAGAGGCAAAAGACCCAGAAGAGCCAACACAATTTTGAAGGAGAAAAACTAATTAAAAGACTGACACTACCAAGTTCAAGCCTTTCTGTAAAGCCACAGTAATCAAGAGAGTGTGGTATTGATGCACAAATAAATAAATAGATCACTAAAAACAGAAGCTCATAGTAATATGATAACAGTCTAATTGTTGGGGGGTGTGTGTGTGTAGATTGTTCCGGAAACTTTAAATACTTCCTTTTAGTCTCTGACATTCTGCATTTTTTATAAATGTTTCTTTATTGTTAAAAGTATTACAGATGCTCCCCATGTTCCCCATTGATCCTTTCTAGTCTGCACACACCCAAACCCTCCCCCCTGCCCCAGGCCTTCATCATATTATTGATTGTGTCCCTGGTTTATGCATATATATTCTTTGGTTAATCTCTTCCCACCCATCCCTGCCTTCCCTCTGAGATTCATCAGTCTGTTCCATGCTTCTAAGTCTCTGGATCTATTTGTTCATCAATTTATTTATTTATTTTTTTTCTTTAGCTTCCACACATTAGTGAGATCATGTGAGACTTGTCTTTCTCTGACTGGCTTATCTCCAGGTCCCTCCATGCTGTCTCAAAGAGTAAGAGATCCTTTTTTTGTAATGCTGCATAGTATTCTTCGGTGTAAATGTACCACAGCTTTTTTATCCACTATGGCACTTGAGCAGTTTTCAGATCTTAGCTATTGTAAATTGCACTGTTATGGACATGGGGATTGCATATAATCTTTCTGATTGGTGTTTCAGGTTTTTTGTTTTGTTTTGTTTCAGGTTTTTTAGAATATATTCCTAGAAGTGGGTCAAACTGTAATTTCATACTTAATTTTTTTAAAAATATGTTTTATTGATTTTTTCACAGAGAGGAAGGAAGAGGGATGGAGAGTTAGAAACATCGATGAGAGAGAAACATCAATCAGCTGCCTCTAGCACACCCCCTACTGAGGATGTGCCCGCAACCAAGGTACATGCCCTTGACAGGAATCGAACCTGGGACCTTTCAGTCTGCAAGCCGATGCTCTATCCACTGAGCCATACTTAACTTTGTTTTGTCCATACTTAACTTTTTGAGGAAACTCCATTCCGTTTCCACAGAGGCTGCACCAGTCTACATTCCCAGCAGTAGTGCATGAGGGTTCCCTTTTCTCCACGTCCTCACCAGCACTTATCTGACATTCTGCATTTTTACCACAATGTGTCTAGCTGAGGATTTCGTTTAATTTATTCTGCCTGGAACCCATGTGATTTGAGAATCTATGACTCGACTCTCATCAACTCTGGAAAATTATTAGCCACTTCCCCTTTAAATATTGACTCTCCTTCATTCTTTTAGTTATTTTTCTTTCTGGGACTTCTGTTAGATATATACGGAAATTATGCCCCATGTCTATTAACATCTCTTTAATATTTTATATCCCTTTAACACTTTGCAATGAATTCTGGACAATATCCTCAGCTCTAGCTTACAGTTTATTTCTTCCCTTGTGTTGTATAAATTTTCTGTTTCCTATAATTATTATGTTTTAATTTAAGTACTTTCATTTTTCATTTCATATACCCATTATATTTTCATCATATTTTTTCTTGTGTTTTTGTTACTTCCCTTGTCTTTAATCATTTTAAGCATGTATTTAAAATAATTTCTATCTAACAGATTTCCCAGAATTCTTAGTCACGTCCACTGACACACACTCGTGATAGATTGTTTCCTCATGAATTTTTAATTTTGAGCCCATATTCAGCAAAGCTAGAATGAGGGTGTGTCCTTCCAGAGGGATTTTGTTTACTTTGTCAGTCTCCCCGTGTCATCAGCATTGAGCCACTTGAATGTGAATATCTTAGCTTGAGGATGCCTGGACCACCCTGATGGCATAAACTAGAGCCAAACTCAGGCAAGGTGCAGGCTGTTGACTACACATTCTCAGGGGTGACGTTTCCCCATCCAGACCCATGTCAAAGCAGACCATGTGTGCTTGCTGACTCCTCCTGCTGATGAATGGGTATTTTTTAATCCATTATTTTACTGAGCATGTACCCTATAAATGATCCTAGCTTTGGGCAAGAACTTTAGTCCCAATCCCTCTGCCTGATGCGGGCCCAAAATTTGTCTCCAAGCAGGTTTAGACCCAACCCTTAGCCATCACCAGGTGTGATAGCAAGCCACCCTCCTCCCACGGTGGCCAGTCTTTGATCACATACTAACCAGTATGGTTTTCGGTTTGCTATTCATTTTGGCCCTGGAGATTTATTTATTTATTTTTTTACTTCCTTATAACCTCATCTATGCATTTAAAGGGCATTTGTTATATCATATCTGAGATTTTTAGGTGGTTCACAGCAAAAGAGCTCCAAAATTATATTAGTTCACCATGTTGACAAATTAAAGTCTGACCTTCATCATAGTTGTTGCTTCTTCAGAGTTTGCTTGTTCAGATACTTTATAAACCCCACACTAATAATGTTGCCCCTCTAGACAGCATGCTAGCCTCAGCTCCTCCTGTTAAATATCTGGTATCTCCACCTTTCTTTCTCCCCTCTCTCCTATATGTTTATATTGCTTTCAGAGAGAGGAAGGGAGAGGGAGAGATAGAAGCATCAGTGATGAGAATCATCCATCAGCTGCCTCCTGCACACCCCCCACAGGGGATTGAGCCCGCAACCTGGGCATGTGCCCTGACTGGGAATCAAACCGTGACCTCCTGGTTCATATGTCAACGTGCAAACATTGAACCACACTGGCTGGGCTCTCCACCGTTCTTAATGCAAACACTGCCATTGGATAGTTTTGTCAGGTGAAGGGTGATATTTGATTGGACCAGCCCACTGGGCCATAGGCAGCCCACAAATTGGTAGCTTTTGAGTCAGGTTCAATCAGAGGTAGCTAGTGGAGGAATGGGGTCTCATGGTATAAACTACTATAGCCTACTGCTGCCTCAAGCAAGGTACTAATGTCCTTAGAAGAATCTATGGATACAGTGGGTACTGCCATAGACATTTTTAACACAGCCCTCCTCCTCTCAGCACCATCAGAAGAAAATGCTATCATTACCTGAATAGCATTTTTACCCAGGAACAAATGAAGAAATGGACAAATAGCTAGCTGGACAGTTCATAGCCAACTGTGGTGGTTAATATTAATTCAATTTCAACGGCAGTCTTTAATGTGACGTTTTTGTCGATGATTTAGACTTTGAGATCAAAGTCATTTTACAAATTTTGTTGCATGGCACAAAGTGGGAAGAGACAGATAACACATTCCAGAAATGAGGTTCAAATGGTTCTGACTGATTAAAATAAACAAGATTAAATTTAATAAGGATTAGGTAAAGCCCTTAAGTTAGGTCCAAAATACCAATAGTGAAGCACAGGATTGCTGTGCCCTGGCTTGGCAGCAATTTATGGACAAAGGACCTGGGGATTTAGTGACCATAACTTCAACCTGATCTTGGCTAGTCCTGTTCAACTCCTGCCCAAATCCTCCTGGCTTCGGAGAGACACACAAGACCTACAGAAAAAGAACTCCCCCGCCCCTCCCCCCCCAATGGCTGCCCAGCACCCATGGGCTTAAATCCTAAATTATCTAGTTTCATCTGCCCCTCATTTTCTCTGATCTCTGCCCATTCTCTTCCATACCCCAAACTAACCCTTCTAGTTTTGTGCACCACTGGGCCTCCTGGGCCTTGCTTTCATAGCTCTCTCGGCTCTTTTATCATTTTACTTGTAGTCTTTGGTTCTCTGAGAGCCTATTCAACCTAGAAACTTTGGAAGAAACTAAGAAACATTTCTCTTGGAGAAGAGACTCTGAGAAGCATCATGGACATCTCCAAATAAAAGCGAGAGTGCACATGTCCTGTGCTGCTCTAGGCAGTAGAACTAGAGGATCAGATGTCTGTTCGATATAAGGCATTAGTGTTTCAATTAATATGAATGAGCTCTTACTATATGCAAGGTGATAAGTGCTTTGGGCCATCCAAAGGAAGGACTTTTCAACAATGGAAATAAATCCATCTTGCTGTAGTATTAGAAGGTAATCACTGACCGCTCATAAAGAATACTGCAGAGTTGACTGTCGCATTGGAGAAGGGGGCTAGATGCCAACCTATTAGGCCTCATCTGATGGCAAAATTCTGGTTCTGTAATACTACGTTCAAGCCAGGCCAACTAGCTCAGAAAAGCACTGATAAGTCCTAGTCCTTTTGATTGCAAGAAAGGTGACAGACCACAACTTGTCATCCCAAAAGTGTCAGAATGACCAGCAAAAAAATGTGTGCAAAATACTTCTCTACCTACCCACTTTGCTTCAGGCCCTTTAAGTTAGCCCAGTCCATTCACAGGCTGCACCTGTGGAAGATAAAGGCCGGCTGAAAATAGCCCCGAGTATTCAGAGCAATTTCCCAGAACCTCCATTCCCTGATTTGGCTCAGATTCCATCTGACCCTCTTCCAATCTCTTGGCTCTGAATTCACCTCAGTTATTTGAACCTTGGCTTTACTTATTCTATAGACTAGAGAGGTTTCAAACGTTAGCATTGGAATTTCCAAGAGGACTTATTAAAATACGGTTTGCTGGGCTCCAGTCCCAGAGTTTCTAATTAAATAGGGCTGAGATGAGCCCAGGAATTTGCATTTCTAACAAGTCGCCAGGTGACACTGACACGGCTGGTCCAGGGACTACGCTTTGAAAACCACTGCCCTAGACTACAGCACAGCTCTTGCAGGAACCCCCAGCCTCACAAAATCCTACCTCTGGCTCCTGAGCTACGGCAGCCACAGCCATCCCTGCAGTACTAATGGCATCTTTGGATGCTATCAGCAGAGAAATGCCTAAATTTTCCAGCATTGCATTCCCGAAACACAGGCTTTCTTGATCTGTTCAAATGCAAGGGCCTCACAAGGTTTTATACAGAAAATTAATTATGAATCGCTTGAGAGTGAGCATGCTTTTTAAAAGCAAGCAACAACTCCCCCAAATCTTCCTAAATCAGGTGAGACCCAGCTAGTAGCCCTATGGCTGGAGGATTGGAGTGCTTAAAAAAACAGCTGAAGGCAAACAGTGGGGGCCAACTATAATAGCTAACCCTAACATACCTTGTGCCAAGTTCTATCATAAGCACTTTCCATATATTTGTTTTTTCATTCCTCCTAACAAACCTACAAGGAAGATATTATTATCCTCGTGTCGCTGCTGGGCCAACTGGGGCACAGAGAGGTCAGGTAAGTTGTTATAGGTCACACAGCTAGAATACAAAGAGCCAGGATCTCCTCCTGGGAGGGAGTTCCAAAGTCTGCACTCCCTATTGCACTGCACGGCATGAGGTGATGCACAGACTCTGAAATCTGTGTTCTGAGTTCAGCTTGCTTTTTCTGCAGAAACTTTTATTCCCAGTTGGGTGCCAATCACCTGGACCAATTGTTCTCTTGAGACTTGTTTTCTCGTCTAAGAACATAATTTTCAGGTGTTAGCAAGGAGAGAGATTTGGAGGAGTCTATGGAGAGGACTAAGGCAGTGGTCGGCAAACTCATTAGTCAACAGAGCCAAATATCAACAGTACCATGATTGAAATTTCTTTTGAGGGCCGAAAATGATTTCTGCACATGGGCCACAAATTTCTATCGCACAGTACATGCACACCCGCACATGGTATTTTGTGGAAGAGCACACTCAAGGAGCCAAAGAGCCACATGTGACTCTCAGCGAAGTTTACTGACCATTGGCCTAAGACCATTCCAGACACATCCAGCTGGTGTGAATATAAACCTGACTTTAATGAGGGTCGTTGTTTTCAATGACTTAATTGAAGTAGAAAAGCTGGGAGCACAGAATTCTCCAGGGCTATCCTCTACATCAGCTATTTTCTATCTTTTCTTTCTTTTTCTTTTTTTTTCTTTTTTTTTTTTAATCTCATGGCACACATAAAGTAATTACTAAAATTCTGCAGCACACCAAAACAGAATATTTTTTTGGCGATCTCTCAAAAAATAGGTGTAATTTTGATTCATTCACACTGGATGACTATTGTTTTGTTGGCTGCTGTCATTGTTTTATTTGACAGCCTAAGGGGGAAAAAGGTCAGTGCCCTTGAGTAAATAGTCAGGTATTGCATGTTTTAAAAATCCTTGCAACAGGCCAGTTGAAAAACCAGTTGAAAATCGCTGCTCTAAATGGTAAGCCTTGCTGGAGGTCAAGATAGGTCTGGGCCACTTAGAAGTTTTGGAGATGTTTCTAAAAGAGAGATTTATTTTGAAGGTTTACATTAAGCAAACAGACACATTTAACCTCCCAAATAAATATAATATATAGTGCATTATAATTGTGACATTCACAAGATGATTGATTACAAGATGTATTGACACTCCTGTAAATTCAGTGTGCTCTGGTTGTGTGGTGGGGCGATGGTCTGTCATCTGAGGGGTTTGGGAAGAGAGTATGTCCATGCCTTTTGGGTAACCTCGTGCCTATGTGTGAAACCTCACCTGCAGAGAGCATCCACCATCCAGTGCTGGGGCCCTGCCTCTGGCCTGAATGGCCACCCCTCCCACGTGACAGGCTTTATTTGAGGCTCCCAGCTCCCTTAGGTGCTGGCTGGGGCTCCAGCAGCAGAAGGCTTCATCTCTGTTTGTCCCAGAGTCTGACCAGCCCACCCAATTCCCTCTCTCTGCCCCTAATCTTCTCTCTTCAGAGCTTCTCCCTTCTGAAGTCTCTGCTGAATTTCTCCAGTCCATTGACCACTGCCTTAAAACTGAAAACTCATGATGTTCTGGCCCAATGACTAATATTTTAATTAGCATCTAGTGGTCCTTTGCTTTTAAAGCTCCCTTACCCAAATCCAGGAACATATCTCTAAACCTCTATGTTATTTCTACCTCTGGATGAGAAACGTGACCAAATAAACAGAGTTTGGGGCCTCTTTGTGAACAGAAGGGGCACTGTACTGATTTGAGTTTTCCTGTCTAGTCTTCCAGAGGGGCTGTATCTCCACGTAGGCCCTGATCCCACCCAATATCTGCCTGCAGCAAAACTGTGGCCACAACATTTGGTTACTTGGGCTTCATTTAACTGCTGGACCAACAACTAAATGTTTTCCAGGCAGCCAGCAGATCGATGATTCTCTTTCATCATTGACGTTTCTATATCTCTCTCCCTTCCTCTCTGAAATCAACTTAAAAATATATTTTTAAAAAATATAAACATCTAGCTGGCCTAGCAAAGCATGTGCTGGCCAGGGAAAGGTGGGCATCTGATTAACCATCACAACTGATCTCGTGGAGAAGAGTTAATTTACCCAAAGAAGAAAGGGAAAGAAAGAGTAGAGAAAGAGGAGAAAGAGAAAGAGAAAGAGAAAGGGAAAGGGAAAGGAAAGGGAAAGGAAAGGGAAAGGGAAAGGGAAAGGGAAAGGGAAAGGGAAAGGGAAGAGAAAGAGAAAGGGAAAGAGAGAAAGAGAAAGAGAGAGAAAGAGAAAGAGAAAGAGAAAGAGAGAAAGAGAACGAGAAAGAGAAAAAGAAAAAGAGAAAGAAAAAGAAAAAGAAGGGAGGAGAAAGGAAAAGAAAAGAAAAGAAAAAAAGAAAATACTGAGTCAAAAGTTAACAAGGTTTACCAATTCCCAAACATCTTTTAAAGGATGGTGTAGGGTAGCTGTTACTGGGCAGGGTCTGAGCCTGCAGTGGGTCTGCCTAAGGGCCACTGGTAGTATGTTGGCTCTTGACTTCGTGTAGGGAAGACTTTTCAACATGAGCCCAGGTGGCTTTTGAAAGTATGTTTATTAAAGTTGGGGACAGAGAAACAAAGGGAGATCTTAAGGTAAGAAAAGCAACAAGAGAGGAAAAGTCAGAGAAAGGGGGTCTTGGAGACAGGTTAGGGGGCTAACCCATGGCAAACTGCTGAATGCCCAGTGCTTCTTTGGTTGCATGTCTCATGGGGTCCCTTTGAGTTTAGGAGAAAAACAGCAAAGATACAAGGCATGGGTATGCTCTTGGGAGAATGTGAGGTGGCTCCTTTGTCTCAAGGCTTTTTACTGTAGCTTTCTTGGTCCAGGCAGAATCCTAGGGGAGGTCTCAGGAGAGGATCTTAACAGAACATTTATTAGTTTTTCAGGTGTGTCCTTCAATATGTTGATTTATCAAAATGTGTACATAGAGGGGTCAGGGGTTCTTTTTTGGTTAGTTTCATTTTCAAGAATGTCATTGAAGAGGGACAGAGACCAAGGCTGTTCTGTCTCAGAATGGTCTGGAATGTGTAAACCATTTGCTCCTTAGTGTCCTCGGTTAGGGGAGATAAGACCTTGTGATTCATTAGCTGCCTGTAAGCTGCTCAGATTGTTTGGCCTTGTTTAAATATATTATCTGTTTCCCTTACTGCTCTTGTCAGGAACCTCCTTAACTTATCACTATCCTGCCCCAGGTGGAGAGAAAATGTTTAGAACTGAGAAGGTGATGATGACAAAGTTTAATCACTCTTCCATTATAATTTTTACACTATAATTTTTTGTAAAAAGCACAGGGAGATTCTGGAAACCAGGTCCTTTCCCCATTCCAGGACGATCAGTGTGCTCTGGGGCAAAGCTCTTTACAGAAACCTCCATCCCAGTGCCTCGATTGCATCCTAGAAACCCAGCAACTTCCTGGGTGCAGAAAACATCCCCAAGACATCAGGGGGGAAAAAAGTGTGGGATATGTTTAAGAAAGTCTTCTACCATTAATAACCTGTGACAGTGAGGTACCTCTGTCCCTCAGATGAAGGAAAGACAATAGCCTCATTTGAATTTGAATTTTTTAAAAAAATCCATCAGGAACATCCACAAAGGGATTTTAGTCAAATGATGTAATGATTTTAGGCACTAATAACCATACTTTTGAAAGCAAGTGCTGATTACCAGGTGTATTAAAAATGGCCTTGGGGGAAATCTCTGTGCAAATATTTCTCTTTTAGTTTAATTTCAAAGTCTACTTGAAAGAAAAAAGGGAGGATGTCTGAAGTAGTCAAGTAGCAATCATTTGCACCTGGATAGTCCATGTTTCATCCCAGAATCTGGAGCATTTTGTGCACAGATGGAAGAGCCCGTGTGTGCACAGGATGCTGTGGAGGCCAGGAAGGGGCAAAGCCAAGAGACAGGGTGGCTCTGCCAAGGTCACACAGACACACAGGTGGACTTAAGAGCACTGCTCCCACCTGATGACAATCACGTAGCCTCTCTGTTCTGAAGGGAGCATAGGTCGTGCTGTGGCGGTTCCTCAGAGCTTCCCTTCCTGAGCACAGTCTCTGGAGCAAAAGAGAAGCCAGTGAGGCTCTGGCTGAGTTTACAAAGCACCTGCTACATGCACAGCCTCATTAGGCACCAGGGAGAGAATAAAGATGGACAGGACCCAGATCCTGCCAACAAGCATGAGGCTGTCTCCCAAGACAAGATTCTTTGTGAAGAGATGGGATCTAGCCCAGCTGCTGTGGCTCAGTTGGTTGAACATTAACCTATGAACCAGGAGGTCACAGTTCAATTCCAGGTCAGGGCACATGCCCAGGTTTTAGGCTCACTCCCCAGTGTGGGGCATGCAGGTGGCAGCCAACCAATGATTCTCTCTCATCATTGGTATTTCTATCTCTCTATCGCTCTCTGAAATCAATTTTTTTTAAAAAAAAATTTTAAAGAGAGAGAGAAGGGGGGGTTCTAGCAATGAGGGTGGAAGGGCGTATTAGACCTTCCCTGCGCCTCCAAGGGTAGAAGGGATTTAGATAGAAACTTGGAGCTTTTCAGAATGTGCCAGGACACCCTATTTTCTACATAACTTCTTTCCCCATCAAAAGACTAAAGAACGCCTGTCTTTCCCCATGAAATACAAAGAAAGCTTAATGCTGGCGTCCACGCTGTTTGCTGAAGACCAAATACTTGTGGTCACCTCCAAGAAGTTTAGAAGGAATTTTGGTTAGTGTGTTCCCATTCCCTTTGTGTTTCACTGGTTTCTTGCCCTGCCCACTCCTTTCCCCCATCTCCCTCTTTCTTCTTTTCCTTTCCATGGAAGAAAAACTCATGATTAGACCTCAGGACAGGAGAACATAGTAGCTTCTGGATTCTTGCCCATTTTGCTGAACTCTTGGGGCAACAATGGTTCTTGTTAGGGCTGAGCCTGCGCCAGGAGGAGGGACAGGACCTCAGGGGGGTAGGGGAAGACATTTGCCAAATGCTTATGGGATAAAGGATTAGACAGAGGTCGGCAGATGGCTGTCTCGGCGGGGCCCACCATCACTCGCCACCACAGTGATGCCTCCGGGCCGTCTAGATTTCCTAGGACAGTTCCAGTTTCAAATGATGCCATAAACCATTCAAATGGCCTGGAAATGATCACATTTCAGTGTTCAAACTACAGTTTCAAAACGGCCCCCTCACATGTGGAATTGGCACAACAATCTCTCCCTGGCCCAAATGTGCCCCCTGGGTTTCAGAAACCACAATCATCGCAGCTGGAGGCTGACTGGAAAGCAGGCTCATTTGGTCTTCACAGATTCCTGGTGTCCCCTGTCACTACTACCCCGCCTCATACAGTGCTGTCCACCCCACTCCATCTTCCCTCTGCCTCCCCTTTGATGAAAACACCCCAGTTAGGGTCCAAGAAACACACAGGGGAAGCTAAGTGACTGAAGGGAATGTTAGGCTTATGCTTATCCTCACAAGAGATAATGTCTCCAGCCTAAGGTGTGAAATGCTAATAAGGAATTAGGGGTGTAAGCAAAGTGTAAGAGAATATGGGAAAGGAGAGTGAGGGGTCTCTGTGGAACCCCTAAAAGGGGCTTCTGTCTGCTCTGCCTGTTTGCCACGCTAAGTCTCCTGCCTCTGGCAGAGGAAGCTGCTAGCTGTGAGTAGGTATCTAGTAAATATGAGCGCCCCTCAATGAGTGGCCAAAGCTGGACACTGCCCCGTGGGCACACACCCTTCTGTAGGACAGGCCATGTGGCAGGAGAAGCACCTTGGTGACTTCACCCAAAGACTGCTGGGTGCTGGCTGCAAGCCTGCAGGTGAATCCTGAGTATTTCTGCACCAGGGAAATGGTGAACCTGCCGGGGAAACTGCTGGTGGCTGGTATCACAGGAAGCACTACAGGGCACCCAGTTACCCACTGGTGATGGCCTCCATGTCACGGAGTCACAGACTCTGAGGGCACAGATCCCATCACAGCCCGAGGCATGGAAGCAGAAGTCTGCTGTGGCTCATTGTACTTTGTGAGCCCAGACCCTGCCCAGAGCACAGTCTCGCTCATCCATCTGGCTGAATCCTGCCTCAAAGACACACTCAGACTGTCCCGGGTCGGAGGTCTAGGTCATAAGCAATCCACCTCCACTCTGCTCCCTTTTCACTCTGCTCCCTGGTGACAATTGTCTCGCTTCTGCTCTGCCCTCAACACCCTCCAGCTGGGGCCTGATGGCACCGTGCTATCCTCAGGTTTTGATTCCATTCTTTCATTTCTTGCCCTTTTCTGTGTTACTTCCATGGTCAGCTATCATGATCCACAACTTCTGCAAGCCCTAGAGCATCCTGTTGCTATGGAGAGTCCCCACAGAAAAGTGTGGAGTGACCTAAGAGAGAAACCAAGCTTTTTTTCTCCTTCCCACCACAGAGGATGGGGAAATGTCACCCTTTCCCAGCCTGTGCTCGGTGAAAGAGGATGCATGGCAGTCTTCGAAGAAAGTTTCCACAGAAGCCTGCTGTCACCTCAGTTTTTCCCTCTGGCTTCTCCAATGGCCAAATATTTCCACAGTTCGATGAAATCAGTTCCTTTGCCCCTTTTTTTTTCCCCCGTAAAAATACGAACATGCAGGGGAAAGCTAACAGCGGAGCGGGTATTTGTGTTTCAGAGGAATAGAATGTATTTATTCTGAGAGCACACACTGATAGGGAGGGAAAGACTTTAAGAGGAGGGAGTTGGGAACAGTTAAGAGAAGCCTTAAAGAAAAGAGGGGGGGAAAAACAACAACCCTGCAGAATTGAAGGATGGAAGGGGGCCCAAGCCACACTTCCCCAGTCTCAGAGTTCTACAGCAGCCAAGTGAACCTGAGCCAGGACTCCAATCCGCCAGAGGGGAAGAAGGCGGGACATACTGAAGCAAGTTCGGGCATTGAATACAAAGGCCTCCTTTAATCCAGGGACCATGTAGGCACCAAGGAGGCAAAGAAAAGAAAGACCCAGCTCCTGCTCCCAAGAAGCTTGCTCTGGTGCGGAGAAACACAAGGATGTAGTGTTCAGGATACCGTTTGAAAGTGCTTCACCTGAGTGAGGCACACGGAGGAGGGGCGTGATGAGCAGGCACTAGATGCAGGCACACAGGGGCTGACTGTGGAGAGACAAGCAGGGAGGAGTCTAGCAGGAGAGAGAGAGGAATACTGTTCCACAGAGGGAACAGTCATAGCAAAGTCTCTTGAAAAGGCCAAGTTCTATCATCAAAGCGTAGGGTCCTTATGGTGGTGTGACAGGAGCTGAGGCGGGGAAGGTGCTGGCCATCAGACACTGAGGGCAATGCCAGGACAGTTAAGCTTTATTTGACAGCAACAAGAAGCTGCTGATGGGTTCTAAGCAGAGGACTCCATGGGCAGTTTTCATCTGGGTTGTTCGCTGTGAAGGCAGGCAGGGGATGGAGCAGGGGAAAATGAGACTAGAGACAGGGAGGCCAGTTAGGAGGTGATGGTAGTAGCCGGGACACAAGGGACCAACCCTAAAGGCGGGCCAGAGGGCATCAAGGAAGATTGGGAAGTAGCATCTATGAGACCTGGGGACCCCTTAGGGGCTGAGGAATCATGAGGAAGTCAATGTCTGGATTTCCTACAGGGCCCCTGGTGAATGGTTAACTACCCACCGAGACAGGGCATGCAGGGGAGTCATGCAGGGCTTCTGTTTGAAAGTCTGGATGTAAGTAAGATCTATTTGGTCAACATTCTACTTGAAAGATCCTTTGGTTACCCAGTAAGTCCAGTTGCTCTGGTTGAATTCAATGGAGTTTCCAGAGCCTTGTTGTACCTGATCTTTCAACTCCAGAACCACCCTCAGCATGGAGATATACTCACCGTGGGAGAAACATGAGGAATCAGGCCCCCCACGAGAATAATATCCTCCATCTCCAGGGCTTTCAGGCACAAGTAGAATGGCTGGCAGGAACCTCACGAGTCATTGAAGCCAGAGGGTCTCACCCCAGACTGCACATCAGAATCACCTGGGGAGCTCTCCAAACACAGATGTGTGGGCCCCTCCCCAGGGTTTCCGATTTAACCCTCTGGACTGCAGCCTGGACATCTGGATTATTAAAGTTCCTTGGTGAGTAGGTGCAGACAAGGTTGAGGACCTCTGATTTAAATGGGTCTCTCCTTCCCAATGCATCATTAGAATCCCTATGAGTTAACGGGCAACAAGTGAGCTTGGATTCAGACTTAGAGTGACTGTGTTCAGAGGTTCAAACAGAGATATCCTCTGCACTCGCCACCCCCCTCCCCACCAACACTCCCCCCTTCCCCCACCACTAATGATCTCTCAAGGTCTTATAAATGTTTATCCAGGCAGCCCTGGGTCGGGCAATGGCTCCTGATTGTTGGGTACACTGGCTGGGATGGGGAAGAGACTTCTCCCAGACAGTAGTCCCAGACAGCTTGGCTCTGAAATACAAACAAACAGAAAATAGTCACTCTGCTTCCCAACCTGTTCAGCACTGGGGAGGTGATGGGGTGGGGATCAGGGGAAGATTTCAAACAAGGGCAACATTTTGTAGGCTTTTGCAACCTGCGCTAGAATAGTTATTACCACAAATAGCCGTTTTGGCTGCTATGAGTCTATAATTTCAACCTCTGAAGTAGCATATTCTCGGAGCCCTTGGTATCTCATTTTGTTGATGCAATGAGCAAAATCCAGGGCCAGGACTCAGGGTAGGTTCTCACCCCTCAGCTGCTGGAGCCCTGGTGATTACCAGGCTCTTGAAAATCCTTGAGTCTAAGTTAGGATTTAAATCTTCTTCTAATTCTTTTAATCTGTACACCCTCCCCTTAAAATGCCCGTTGTTCTCTGGAGCATCTTTGAAAATCTAACCCCAGTAAATCCTGACTCCGCGCCCCCCCTTCTCCCCTCAGAGGCGTTAGAGACCAAATCAGTTTATCTGGGAGTCTATAGGTTGGCCTTCAAGATCAGCAACCCCCGTGTCCCGAGTGGAGGCCTCCAGCCATAGCAGGGACCCCCTCAGCCACTCCATTCTGCCCTGACCCCTTGCATATATGGAGAGGCCTTCCCCAGGTGGGCCCTGGGGGAAGATGAGATACATACCACCCATTTGAATGAGATACATTCAAGCCCAGGTGGGAAGAGGCCCAAATGCCAAATGGAAACCTGAACTCTGTGGAAAGACCCCAGGTTGGCCCTGGCTCCTTGAGCCTCGCTTTTCCAGAGCCACTTTAACCCATTATGAAGATGGCTCTTTTGTGGGAGTCCCAGCCAGCCAGCCCTCCAGCGATCCGGGGCAGGAATTTCGGTCAGCAGCAGGTCATCCTAGACACTGGATGGCTTCTGTGTTCCTTCACTGGTTTGCTTGCGTCCCTCCACTCTGCTGACAGCTGGAAACCCTGAGACAAGTGTCTTCTAACTCACGAATAACAGTCAGAATTTTTATTTTGGATTTCCTAGATCTCCAGTGGCTTCAGTGAGTGCCTGTAAAATTGTTAAAACAAAAGGAATTTGAGCCGAAGCCAGTTTGGCTCAGTGGTAGAGCATTGGTCTGCGGACTAAAGGGCCCCAGGTTCGATTCTAGTCATGGGCATGTTCTTTGGTTGAGGGCACATCCCCGGTGGGTGGTGTGCAAGAGGCAGCTGGTCAATGTTTCTCTCTCATTGACATTTCTGGCTCTCTATCTCTCTCCCTTCCTCTCTGTAAAAAAATCAATAAAATATATTTTTTAAAGGAATTTGAATATTTGAGTTCATTTTTATTTTTTTAAAATAATGCAAAATCAAAGAGTGTTTTGTGGGAACCAAGAGCAAAGAAAGATATCACAAAACTGAAAATTCGTATCATTCACTCATTCCACAAACACCTACCATGTGCCAAGTACTGTGCGAAGTCCAGCAGCTTCAAACAAGTAACAGGCAGTGACCTCCTCAAGGTCTCTGGATTGCTTTAAGAGGTAGATGATTTAGTCATCGTGTATGTTAGCAATAGCGTATATTCACAATAGTGTGCGTGAAGGGCTGTAACAGAGATGCTATGGAAGCCACCATGGGGTGCCTAACACTGCCCCAGGTATCAGAAAAAGGTGTAAGAAGATTGGTAGGAATTCACCACGCTAAGAACAAAAAGTGTAGGGAGGGATGGTGCTGTGTGCAAATAGACAGAACTGTGTGAAAAGGTGACACCTTCAAGAATAAAATTCCACAGCCTGGGACCTCAACCTGATGCCCAGCTAGAGCAAACTGCAGAATGTGAATGCTTCTGCTCTGCCTGGTCCTGTAAGAGGCCCCATTCCTGGCACCATCCTACCGAAATTTCTTCTTCACTGCACACTGGATCTCTGTGCATATGTCTGGTAAGCACCAATGCACGTATGTGGCCTTACAAGTCACATACCTCATCGTATGTGGGTTGCTAAAAATAACTTGCCCATCTGCTGCCTGCATCTCACCTGCCCAGACAGAAGGTAGCCAGGTGGGCCTTGCCAAAAAGCAGGAGTTAGCAGAGAAGGACTCTGGCAGCTTTGAAGTTTGAATCACTATCCACTAGTTTCCAAGCATATCAGGAGGCGAGAAAGTGTGGGCACACAAAGATATCAGCCTCAGAGAACCCTCAAAAGAGTAGGAAAGAGAGCACTTGTTGAGTATTCCTCAGTCAGACCTCAGTCATACTTCACATATGTTACTGTTACTACCTCTATTTAAAAAGGAAATGGACCAAAACCGGTTTGGCTCAGTGGTAGAGGGTCGGTCTGCGGACTGAAAGGTCCCAAGTTCGATTCCGGTCAAGGGCATGTACATTGGCATATCCCAGGTGGAGGGGGGTGCAAGAGGCAACTAGTCGATATTTCTCTCTCATCGACATTTCTAACTCTAACTCTCTCCCTTCCTCTCTGTAAAAAATCAATAAAATATATTTTAAAATAAAAATAAAAATAAAAAGGAAATGGAGGCTCACAGTCCCAAGTTGAAAGAGGTTAGGTCAAGCTCTACACTAAGCCAACATCAACCCCAGGCCCACACCTGCCTGAGCACACACATACCCTCCCTTCTTCTCTTTCCTGTTGATGGCCACCCTCCTCCAGCAAAACCAAGAGCTCAAGCTACCTTCTTTCACCACCACCTGGGCTGCAGGCTGTGGAGGGCCCCTTTGTCACACTGAGATTCTCCCCTTTCACTAGCTGCTCCAGCTGAGTGATCACCCCAGGGCTCACAGGCCAGCTTCAGAGCAGGTGTTCACAGACTTCCCTCACAATCTTCCTTTAATGAAAATGATGTGTGGATCCTGGAACAGGCAGCACACTTGTGTATTCATTTCCTAGAGAGACCATCACATGCATGATAACAGAGAAAATGAACATGTGACTGAAGAAAAGAAAATAATCAGATTTGTAAATTAATTCCTTACAAGTGAAGAAGAAGGAGAAGAAGAAGGAAGAGGAGGAAAAGGAGGAGGAGGAGGAGGAAAAAGAGGAGGAGGAGGAGGAGGAGGAGAAAGAGGAGGAGGAGGAGGAGGAGGAGGAGGAGGAGGAGGAGGAGGAGGAGGAAAAAGAGGAGGAGGAGAAAAAGAGGAGGAGGAGGAGGAGGAGGAGGAGGAGGAGGAGGAGGAGAAGGAGGAAGGAGGAGGAGGAGAAGGAGGAGAAGGAGGAGGAGGAGGAGGAGGAAGAAGAAGAAGAAGAAGAAGAAGAAGAAGAAGAAGAAGAAGAAGAAAGTAATAAATCCATAACCCCTTATTGCATGCTCAAATATCCCCTATGTAACCCTTCAGTGATAAGGACATGATTTCATTAGATATTAGATTCTGGCCATATCCCATTACTTCAATGTCTCTAACTGTTCATCGGTCTGTTGACTATGCTCCTTCCCAGGGCATGGTTCCCTCACTCACATGGTTCTACAAGGCACCTGGTTGCCCTTCGCTCCTTCCAGCCCACCCATTCTCTCCCAAGTCCAGGCAACAGAAGTTCTTCAGAATCATGCTCTAGGCTCTTGCCCCATTTGGAAAATGTTGCCTTTAGTTCTATTTTTGCTGAGCCTTCAATCCCAGAGATGCCATTGTCCCTCTGCTTTTTATTATACATTCTCACTCCTGACTCACCTCTTCATTTTCACTCTTCTTCTCTGACTCCTCCCGGCTCTTCTCTCTAGTCTCATAATTATGCCTCCTTCAAGGACATGAGAGTTCAATCTTGTCTTTCACACAAAATGTGAAAGAAGGGTGAATGAGTAAGACCGTGTATAACTATGTTCAGAGGATAGAGGGGCAGGATTGAATATCTAAAGGAGTCAGGGTAGGTGTAATGAGCAGATTGGGAGGGAGGCTGATAGGGAAACAAGTGCTTAACCTTAGTTCCATTTTCTGTAAAATGGGTATCATAACATAACGCCTAACTGGAAAAGTTGTTAAAAGAAGTAACATTATGAACAGTGCTTTTCTTATATGATCTCACACTGTTATAATTCCTTTCTTTTTTCTTTCAACAAGTGAAGAAATTAGAGCTTACAGAGATTAAATAACTTGCCCAGAGCCACTCAGTTAACAGCAGAGCCAGAATCCAAACCAAGTAGGTCTGCTTTTAGTCACCACACAACGCTGCCTCCCATTTTACACCTGACACTCTAATTCTCAGGAGCACCACAACCTCACCTCCAAAATTACAGCTACTGCATCTCAAGGAAGGAGTGTATGCCTCCCAATCCTAATCATCTCCAGGAGAGAGATTCTTGCCCACTCGGCCATTCTCTCCCTCTCCTCAACTCCCCTGGATTCCTTAATGTATGTGTTGGTCAACAACCTGCTAGGTGAATTGCTAGCTATTGACAGTGCCCTAGAAGGAGATGAATACAGGTTCCTTGAGAGCAAGAACCTTTTTTCTCTTCAGATGTATTTCCTCAGCACATTGGGGCATGTACTAGTACTATGCACAATTAAATACTTACCTGTTGATGTATGGCCAAGACGAGGTCTGCTGAAGGAGTGAGGTAACACATTTCTCAGTGATCCTCCTTAATTCAGTGTGGCATCCTGACGTTTTGAGATATGTCCCTGATAGACAGGGCCACTGAACACCGCTGAGTCCCAGGTCCTGTTCAACCCTGACTTCTCTGGGAGGTGAGGCAGATAGAGAGAAGGGCAACATATACCATCCTCATAACATTCATGTGAATTTTAAGTGTTTAACTTTAATCACAGCTTGTCTATTGATAGAAATAATCTTCAAATGTAATTTTCAATGAACATAATTTTTTTTCTTAAGTTGATATTGACTTTGATTATACCAACCATCGAAATATCTTTTTCACATTGTTTACTCTCTAATCAGACACTTTTCAAGGCATTTACTGATTTTTTCCCTTTCCAGTTTCACAAAAAACGCACAAGAATGTTTTTCAAATTATAAATATATTTTTCTTAAGAGAAATATGATAAATTGTTAAAATTCATATAATACAAAAATATTATAGCGAACATTGAACATCTCATAACGGGTTTCCCAAAGATTGCCACTATAATAGGTTGGTATATAGCCTTCCTGAATTTTAACACATATATATTGATAAATAGAAATGTATTTGCATAAACTTCATAAACTAAATATATTGTTCTAACACTTGATTTTTTTGTTGGCATTCTATCATGAGTAGCTTTAGATGACTATATATATATATATATATATATACATATATATATATATGCACACCATTTTTAACAACAGTTTAATACTCTATTAAATAAATAAAACCTCAATTTTACTAGTCAATGCCATGTTAAAGGTGGTTTTTTTTTAAAGTTGTTTTTATGTTTTTGCTATTCTAAACAATACTTCAGTAGATATTCCTTGAAATAAATTCCCAGAAATGGAATACTGGGCCAAGGGAGATGCATATTTTATATATTGATGTACATTCCTAGATAACATTTCTGAAAGTAGGTGAAATATGATTATCTTGCTTAAAGAAGTTCTTTTCCTTCTGAGTATCAAGAGTCAGGAGAATGAATGGCAAAGGGCTCTGCTAGGCAATCTGTTTCCTCCCACCTGGAGGCAGAGGCACGAACATCACATCTTTTCATGACTGCTTGTTCCTTACCACAGGTGGAAACCAGGCAAAGTATTGAATTATGACGATTTTATCATTCTAAGATTCCAAGGGTTTCCCCTTTCAATTTCTAACAATCTGTTTGCTCATACAGTCCACAGATTTTGTGACTATTTCCAAATTTAGGCAAAATGTATTGTGTCCAAAACTAAGCGGCAGAAAGAATATGGTGCACAGGTAGAGGACACAGTGTGTTAGCTCCAATGTTAGAATGATTTTATGGAACTAGTTAGAGCAAAAGTAGTAACTCTCAGAACCCAGAGATCACTACATTTTTGTGATCTTCTCAAAAAAAATCTTATTTTCTGAACCTGCCACTCAAGATCCTATGCAGTCTAGTGCGCCATAAAATATAAAGCCTTATGTCTCCTACATAATTCCCAGTAAAACAGAAGTTGTTGCCTCCCTTCCTTGTGTCTTTGTAGTACAAAAAGCTGCTGCCAATTCTTGAATATATATTATATATCAGGTACTCTGTTAAGTGCTTTTGGGGGAATATTTTAGGTAATTCTCATACCAATTTTTTGAGGCAGGTACTATTTGTCCCCATATCCATGTGGGAAAATGAAGCTCAGAGTAGTTAAGTGACTTACCCAAAGCCACACAGTGGCTCAAAATCGAGCAGCATTGGAAGCCATGTCACCCTCCTTCCAACACATCTGTTCTCATCTCTGCCCTGCATTGCCTGACACCACCACCACCCCATTCCCCAGCAACTCTCTCCAACTCCCAATTCACTGTTTCCCAAAGCGTGGTACGCATACCCTCAGGGGTACGAGAAGAGTTTGGTGGGGATACATGTTGCACAGGAGTTTGGTGGGGATATGCACTGCACCGGGCTTACCTGCACCTAATTCTACATTCTCATGAGTACGAGGGGTACTCAGCGTTACAAAAATTATAGAAGGGGTTCACATATGTCAAAAGTTTGGGAAACACTGAATCCTTCAAGAGGCAACTCAGTACAAGGAAGTATAAGTTCAAAGAAAAGATTCAGCTCAAATCCCCACCTCAAGCCAATGGAAGTTATCTTTCATCGTTCTGAATTCTTTTTGTCTGAACTATGAAGAGCTTATTGTCTTTGCCACGGCTTACCACCATTTTTTCAGTTTCATCCAGTCCATCAGCCTTTCTTCAGCTCATTCCATGTGCCCAGGCCCTGCCCAACTCACAGCCCCAGGCCTCAAGGAGGTGAGGCCAGTTCGGTAGGCCGTGAGCTCATAGGAAGCAGGTAGGATTGATACCCCTCTGTGTCCCCCACAGCACAGGCCACCCAGGAGGCCTGCAGCAAATAGTTCTGGATTAACTGTCAACGTGGATGGCTGACAGCCATGCAGAGGAGGGCAACTTTTCTACCCCCTCCCCAGCCCTACCCTCATCAGTGCCACTGAGTCAGCCTGAACCCTGTGGCCCACTGGTTCTATAAAACCCACCCCTTCCTGCTTTGAGGCATTTCTCTTCCCACCAGGAAGGGGGCTCTGGCCAGGTCATTTATTCACGTCCTATCTTCTTGGACAGGGGCGTGCAGCCCAGTGAGTACCTGCCTGATAACAGCTCATTACACTTCCATTTCTGCTCTCAGCACCAGCTCCCGGGCACTCAACACTGTTTATCTTCCCTACTGGGCAGCTGGGTAGACGACAAGGGTCTGCATGGGGAAAGCAGCAAAAAGACTATCTGGAGCCTTGAGTCACCCAAACAACAGGAACTGCACCCAGAGCTGCATCCCCCTCTCTCTCCCTAGCGACAGGGTCTGGGGCAGAGATTAATAGAAAACCAAACCCTAATTGTATGCCGCCATTCCTTCTTTAGACTGCTTCTCTGCCTCCAACATATGCCACACACACACACACACACACCACTCGGACTGGAACCCTGTCCACCAGGGTTGAGCCACCCCAGAGGGAGAGCATTTAAGGCTCAGTGTGATCCAGAGCCCAATTCTAGGAAGAAGAGACTTTATCCCCAACCTCATTCCTTTGCTCTAGGGAGCAGAAACAGAGAAACTTCCAGGCTATTGGAGAGAGGGCACCAGTTCTAAATAAAGAGTTCTGAATTATGCTCTAGCTACCTCTGGGAAGACCAGCACTTGATTAAAGCAGGGAGCTGGATGTGGAGTGGGAGTGAGGGCTTCTTTAAGGCAAGAGCCAGGTCTTAGACCCCTTTGCATGCCAGGGTCAAGCTCAGGGCCTAACCCAAAGCATGCCCTGGAAGGAAGGAGAGGAGGAAGAAGGACAGGGAAGGGAGAGAGGCCATCTTGTCTTTTAATCTCCAAAACAGGCTGTCAGATTCTGCCAATATGATTGCATTTCTTAAAGACCTTTGGCCTTGAGAAGCCCTAATAAAATTCAAATATCTCCAGGAACAGTAACGCTGTGAGCTTCTTTCAGGGAGGAAGAGGGTGGTGCTTGGAGCCTGGTGAAAGCAGAAGGAAGGCAGGGAGGAGGGGGCAGGGAAGAGGGGGAAAGGCAGCAGTAATAAACAGAATTGCTGCGCAATGCTGCGGAGGCTGGGCCCTGGGCAGGAACACACCCAGGGCCGCAGTGGGGAGAGGCCCGTGTGGTCACTCGTGACTACAGAGCAGACTGACACGGCTCCAAGTGGCTTCTGAGCAGCCTCTGGCTGAGTTCTGCGTGACCTAAGCTCCCTGCTGTCCTGAGCCCTGAATCCCCCTCACTTCTCTGCCATCGAAGACCAGGGCCTCGCTTGATGGGGGGGACGTGCCCAAGTTACTCAGTGGGTGAGAACTCAGATGAAGAGCAGTATCTGCCTCCTAGCACCTGGCCTGTGTTGGTGTCAGCCCAGCCAGGGCCCCCTGAGCACCCTGCCGAGCTGTGTGGAACCCAGTCCCTGCCACAGGAGGCAGGAGCAGCAGAGGGGGGCCTGGAAATCCCATCCGCTCCACAGAATGTGACCTCATTAAGAGGGCCTGCTGGAAAGAGAATTAGGTGTCCTGGTGAGTTCCCATCATGTGGCTGTTATTATCAGTAGTTTTCATCCTCATCCAGAGCTCCTCATTCAGAGCTGGTGCCCTCTCCCCAGCTGCAGCTGCCCTGGGATCAGCTGGTCAGGGTCAGGCTCCCCCATCCCCACATTCCCACAAGCACGTGGACTCATCAGGTGCTCAGGCCTAGAGACCTGCCTGAAAATGAAATGGAGCCTCCCGTCTCCCAGCGAAGAGAGGGGTCAGGTGCTGTGGTCCCGGAAGGCCTCATGAGAAACACAGGCTCGAGCGAGGCCTAGCAGAATGGGGGCAGGGAAGAGGACAGGGAGCAAGGACACAAGGAGAAGAGCAGTGAAGATAGCCAGAGCATAATTCACAACTCTTTATTCACAACTGGTGCCCTCTCTCCAGTCGCCTGGAAGTGTCTCTGTTTCTGCTCCCTAAAGCAGAAAACAGCATGGGGCAGTGGGGAGGAGGGGAGTCCAGAGATCAAAGCAATCTTAACTGCCCAGAGAACTCTCCCATAGACCTGGGGCTGAAGATAACACATCTCCTCACACCTGCTGCTGCTGCCCATCAGAGGACTGTGCAGGACAATCCGGCCCCCTTAGATAGGCACAATGTTCTCCCCAACAGGAGCAGCTCGTTTCAGGGCTGGACGGGGCTGCTGCTCTCACAGAAAGGACGGTACTGCAGGTGGTTGGCTTCCGGGTTAAGCTTCCTAGTTCGCTTTCTTGTTCATTCCTTGGCTTGGCAAGACATCGGCTGAGCACTTGCTAAAGGCCAAGGGCTTGCTGGCAACTGAGGATACCAGACACCTGCATTCTCCCTGAGCTCACAGCCTAAGGCAGGAGATAAAGAGCAGACACCAGAATTAGGTCCTCCATGGTGTGTGAGGTACTGGGAAGGGCTGGGATTTCCCTATCCTTGCCCTCAAGGAGCTTACAGTCTGGAAGTTGACACAATGTGATTAGGTTGGGAGAGGGGTCAGGATGGATGCCTACTGGACACAGAACTGAGCAGCTAAGAGGGGACACCTAAGCCTGAAGAACAAGAATTTGATAAAAGGAGTGTGGGGAGGGTAAGTGCTAAAGACAAGAGAAGGGGCATAGGCAAGGGGTTGGAGGACCTAGGACAAGCATGTCAAACTCAAAGGCTAACACAGGCCAAATAAACAAGGTTTAAGTTTATGTGGCCCACAACAAAAATAAAAGCTTCAATTTTCATAGAAATGTAAGTTTATTTCAATAGAGACATGCTGAATACAAAGGGCTGAAATAAATGAGTAATTGTTAACTTAAAATAATAGAACATTTTAATAAAAATAAATATTTTTTCTTTAACATTAATTTACCAGACACTGAATAACAGCACAAATTAATAAGCATAATGCAAATAAACCTATTTTTCTTGTTCTCCAAAAGCGAAATATTTCCTGCTGCTCACACCAAACAAGTCAGTTCAAGACTAATGACATGGCAATCAGCTGCTAAAATATTCGCTGCTAGTATTAATGGAGAGAAATGGTGCGCCTGTGCTTAAGGCAAGTAAGGGAAATGAATGTAACATGATTACTATAGTAATCAGTCATTAGCGAATATTGTAGTTCATTATTAATAATTATGTATAACAGAATATTGTAAATATTAAGTTACTAAATTTTTATTAAAATGTTTCTTACATACTATTATATTGGCTGGGCCACAAAATTATTTGTTGTGGGCCGCATTGACATGCTTGACCCAGAACCTTCCAGAAGATTAGAAGGCCTAGAACAGTGGTTGGCAAACTGCAGCTCTTTGGCCCCTTGAGTGTGGCTCTTCCACAAAATAACTACATGTGTCCAGTAGGCAATTGAAACTTCGGGGACCATGCCCAGAAGTCGGTTTTCGGTTCTCAGAAGAAATTTCAGTCATTGTACTGTTGATATTTGGCTCTGTTGACTAATGACTTTGCACACCGCTGGCCTAGAACAATGATGGTTCTGGAAGCTAGAGCTTAGATGGGAAAGGAGAACCTGTCTGCTATAGCAGAGTCCAGGCATGGTCAGATTTACATTTTAGAAAGTGACTGGGCAGAGTTCCCTGCTTTTGTCTGGTGACAGATAAGGGACAACTGAACTAAAACAGTGGGGTGTGAATACAACAGAAAGAGCCGATTTGATGGATTTAAGGAGAGACAATAGACAGGATGTGGTGACTAACTGGATGGGTGGTGGGTTTGCAAGAAGGAAGATAACATCCAGCTTCCAACTGGATCAGCAGGGAAGATTAATAACCAAGGTTAGTAACCAAGATAGGGAATACAGAAAAGGAACAGGATTGTGAGGGATGATAAGGAAAAGTTCTGTTTTGAGCTGGTTGAGTTTGAGGTGTTTGTGGAACGAATAAAGGATCCTGGGAAGCTGTGAGATAGCCGTGCCTATACCTCAGGTGTTATAGATTTGGAAGACAATGACAAACTGAAGTCCTACAAATATCTGAGGTCAATTGATTTGTAAGTGACAACAAGGATAAATCATCATATAATAGAAAGGGGAAGGAAGAGGAACCTAGAGAAAGTTAAAGGAGTGATCAGAAAGAGGAAAAAATAAATCAGGGGAGGAGAGCACACACTAGAACTTTACCGCATGTTCCCGAAAAGAGCAATTCCAAGTGCCCTAAATAATAAACGTGCTTGTAATTGGGAATCCAAAGCCAAGACTGGCTTCAGGGATCAGTTTGATTCAGCTGCTCAACAATGCCATTAAGGATCCAGTTTCTTTATTTTATTTTATTTTATTTTATTTTATTTTATTTTATTTTATTTTATTTTATTTTATTGTCTTTTGGCTCTGCCTTCTCCAGGATTAACTTTCTTCCTATGCCAACTGTCTAACTCCTGGGGTTCATACTGCCCCTCCAAGTCCAGGGAAGAGACTAAGGAAACTTCTTACCTGGGAACTACCGACAAAATTCTCCCCAAATTCATTGGCTTGATTTGTTTACATCCCCTCTCCTCAACCAATTTCTGTGGTTCTGATTAGCTTATTCTCCCCAGACTTAGAGCATGAGATGAAGTTGATTTTCCACAAAGCACAGCTACAGAGCGGTAGATTCCTTACATAAAAACGGGTTAATTAGCACATTACCAAAAATAAGAAGAATGGGTGTTAGGGAGGCAATGACAATGGAAAAGTATCACAGATGAGAATTGTCAAGGAGGAGTGGTCACCTGCGGCCAAAACAGAACTGGAGGGACCTAAGCTGAGTGTTTTGTCAGCAGCTGGGGCTGAGGGCAGCTGGAAAGCCTCCCTGGACATGGTAGTCCCTGAAGGGAGTTGAACCAGGCACAAGCCATGTGTGCCCACAAGAGTGTGCACCACACACACTGGGAAGGAGGGGTGTGCCTGAGACTGGAAGCAAGTCTGAAAGCACACTCTGCAAAAGCAGGAATCCAGTGGAAATGGCAAGAGATGAGGCTCTTTGAGCCAATCCTGGCAGTTTTCAGAAGGGCCACACTGAACCGCTTGGATGTCATTGTGAAGGTTGTAGGGACTGCAGAAGGGCTCCAAGCAGGGATGCCGTGGCCACACTGCAGTTTACAAAAATCACCCTTGCCTCCACGTGAGGATGTCATGAAGGAGCCAAGGGGTGGGGTGGGGTGGGAGGGAGGCTATTGCTAGTGTCTGGGCAGCCCCCGCCAAGGTGGTGGTTAGCAGCAGGAGTGGAAGGAAGAGGCTAAAGGAAGCAATATTAAAAAGAACAAGACAGCAGGCATGATGAGGGTGGGGTTGGAAGTGGAGGGTAAGGATGCAAGGGCAGGGCTGGTCAGAGTCAATGATTAGGGCCCTGTCAGAACTCTCCTCCCCTCCCCAGTCCATTCATCCACGGCTGAGATGCCAGCGAAGTCACACGTGCTGCCACGGTCAGGATGACTAACTCTTAATTGTGGAAAGGAAATTGCCTACACAGGACACATGTGGGGAACGCTTCAGGCTCCAGCTGGATCCTCAGGTGTGGGGAGGAGGGGAAGGGGTTCCAGGAAGAAGGGACAAAACAGGGGAGACGAGACATTCCCCATGACATGGAGGTTTCTCTTTTTATAACGATGCAAGAGGGAAGAGAATTTTGTCCTAAGGAGCAGCCAGAGCCGAACAGAATCCTAAGTCTCCATTTTGGAGGCAGCTCCCTGAGTAGCTGGTAATCTTTCTCCTTGAAGGTAAAGTGTTTTCAGTCCCTGCTCCAAGAAGTTGAACCCCACGTTCTATTTCTTGTAGACTTTGGCTTTTGTCAAATGGGAGATGTCAGAATCCTTTCCCCGGGGGGCCAGACCAAGTTACACTCTTGGCCACACTTCCTTGGCCCCAGCTCCTCTTTGGGGGGAGAAAGGAGATGGCTGGTGGGCTGATGGAGTGGGGAACACACAGTGGGATAAGGAAATAAATGGCTCTTCCCAACAGCCCCTGGAAGGAAGGACTGGAAGCGGAGTGCTGGCAAAACGCTAATCCTCTGCCTCTGTTTTCTCACTCAGCATCCTCACACCTGGAGTTCTAGCTCTTGTCTGTCTCCAGGGGAAGAGGAGGAGGAGCTGCTGATGGAGCATGTTTCCAAGACCTGCTCAGCGAAAGCACAGCCACCAATCTGGAAAATGGAGTCCCTGGTGGACCACAGCCACACCTGCCTCTCTGCCCACACAAGTGGGGCAGCTCCTTTTATCCCTGCAGGGTAGTGTCCACATTTGCCCTGAGATCCAACAAAAGAAGACTCGGCAGCCGGAGTTGGCTAGAGAAGGCCAGTGCTCAATGCTTTGGCCTCCTCTCTGCCCCAAAGTGACAGCAGGATCTGGAAAGAGTCAAACTCGAGGTCCTTGTCACTATTTTCAGAAGATACTCAAGGAAATCTCTTCTTCAAGAGGAAAAACCTCTCCACCCAATCACCAGGAAGGCCACAAGGTCAAAAGCAGCCCTTTGGCTCCTACTCCACCCCTCATTCCCCCTCACTGAGAACCAAGAATAACTTCCTGCTGGGGGTGAGGGTGGGTAAAAAAAGATTTAATTACAGTTTCTGTTTCTGACCTCCCTTCCCTCACCCCGCAGAGGCACCATGTTGCCCTGCCTGGCTGTGGTCTCAATGAAAGGCACTGGCTTGACTGATGCTACCCCAGGCCAGAGTGCCACCCAGAGAACCTTGGGGCTAAAGGGTCCTATCCTCTGCCAAGTTCACCCATTCTCACACAATCTCTGGGACCACCAGATGATTTGGTCTTGGAATACCTTCTTAAGGCAGGATAGAACGGCTGCCTAAATCTTTAGAAGAGAAGGCAATTCACCCCCATGCCTCCAGATATCTCCAGGCCAGCGTTATCTCCCCCTCCAATTTCTAAATCTCACCCTCCATGCCCACACTCATGTCCCACTGCCATCCCATTCTTGCTTCATGCTTAGCACTTTTCACATACAAGTCTCAACAGCATCAAAGGGGGCCTCATCAGAATCAAACCTGGGACCCTTCAGTCCTGGAACCCTTCAGTCTGAGGGCTGATGCTCCATCCACTGAGCCAAACCAGCTAAGGCCTGCCCTTCATTGTTGATAAGCCTAGGAAACACAACTTCACAGGGTCCCCTTTCACTCTGACCCACCCACCCTTACTTCAAGCTTCCAAAAGAAGTTTTTTAAAAATCCAATATTCACCAAGCAAACATTCTGCAAGTCTTTCTCTGCACTCAGCCAGCCCTTAGCTCTCCTCTTCCACTCTGGTCAGCAGGTGAGGAGGGCCCTTCTGCCCACAAAGCCCCCCAAATTCCTCAGAGACCACTTTTAATCTGGTCATCAGATGTTTCTGAAAACCAATGCCGAGGTAAGAGGGGCATCTGTGAAGGGAGCTATGAGAAAACCATCTTTCTGGTTTGGGACCTCACCCACCAGGATTCCGTTAGCTGCCTTTGTAGTCCAAGAATTTGAGAGAGGAATCCTTCCAGGAGGTAGGAGGGGTGATTAAAATGAAGAAGAGAATAAAAGCTTTTAGACAGGGTCTGTCCCAGCCAAGAACCGCCTCAGAGGTTTACAAGTGCTCCCGGGACCGTCAAAGGGAAGCCGGAGCCTTTAACTCTG
The DNA here is from genome assembly GCF_014108245.1 of Pipistrellus kuhlii. Taxonomy (NCBI): domain Eukaryota; kingdom Metazoa; phylum Chordata; class Mammalia; order Chiroptera; family Vespertilionidae; genus Pipistrellus; species Pipistrellus kuhlii. Next base: position 167,488,139 of record NW_023425529.1, read on the forward strand.
TTTGTTGACTCGGTGAAATCCTCCACCTCAGGGTTATTGCCATTGAAAACATCTCCTCTATCTGGAATCTGTTCTGCACCAACTGCACAATTACTTCATTCATCTCCTCAGAGGAATCAAACCCACCCACAAGCTGCCTCCGCCAGCAGGCGGGGCAGGATACCAACTTGCCCCAGCCTCTGCCCACTGAGATGAGCCAAGGATGCGGTTCCTGTATTAATAAAGCCCCAGAACCTCTCGAGTGGTGTGGGTGGCATCCTCTGCCTCCCCACAACCTGATCTCGGCCTCCCCCTCCTTTACCCTCAGGAAGAAGCAAGGCCAGGAGAGAGGGATGGAAGCAGGAAGTTCCACCTGAACCAATGTCCAGGGAAGATTCACACAAACATACAATAGGCTCCTACACCCAAGAAAGGAAAACGAACCTGACAGTGGACCTTCCATGTGCCCGAGGTAAGTTGTGTCACACATTTGATCTTCACAACAATGCAATGAGGCTGGTCATTTATGAAGGAATCGCTGTGACAAGAGCAGGACTTGAAAGCAAGTGCCACCAGCTGATGGCAAGAACGTGGGGAAACAACTAAGAATCGGAGGGTGTGTCACCTGTCTCTACCGGAAGTGGTCATGATGCCCTGCCCACCTACCTCCCAGACCTGCAGAGAGGGAAGCCAAGTGCAGCAAGTGTGAGTGCTTGGTAACCTGGAAAGCACTTTCCAAATATTAATGGGCTGTGACCCTCAAGGGTAGCAGGTCTTCTACTTCATCTGCGTGTCCCCAGCACCCAGATCAGTGGCTGGGACATCCTCAGACCCCTAAGGAGGTGGGAGTGGAATGAAGCAGTGTCGTACTCATCCCATGGAGCCCAGAGGGGAGACCTCCCCATGGTCTGGATGGGGTAAGAGCTGGGAGGAGTGGCAAGGAAACCAAGCATCACGGAACAGACCACCCTGAGCCAAGAATGAGCACAGAATTCTGGGAGTGGCGAGTGGATACGGGAGCCCTCTCCCCAAGGCTACTCAGATCAGCCAAATTCACGAGATCTTGCGGGAAGAGCCTTGTGACCCCCTCACAAGAGGTGAGAGTAGAACTGAGGCCCAAAGCACTGAGAGCTGAGCCCACCCATGTTGGGAGTGGGGTGGGCAGAGGGGTGATGCCTAGCTGATGCCAGCCCTGAAGAAACCCAGTGGCTCCTGACAGAAGGTGAGGTTGACTAATTTCAACACGATGAGATGCAGGTGCTCTAGGCAGGCTTTTGTTGGGGAGGGAGATGGAACGTTCTAGACCTGGGTCCTCCAGGAACTTCCCACAGACCTACATCAATGGGAGGGAGTCTGTCTCCTGCCCCAGACATAAACATTACTGTCACCTCCCTGGAAGCCACCTCTGCCCCCTGTCAGGAAGGATCTTTGAATCCTTGGCACTCGCCTTATCTGTCACAGTTTTATGGCTCTAACGGCATTCTGCCTTTTGCTTCAAGCATTGGCGGGCCTGTCTCCTACCACAGTGTCCGGCGCCTGGCCAGTACTCCACAGACACAGGTGAAGAAATGAAGGTGGGTATAGGCCAGGAAAGGGATAAAGGGACAGAGGGAAAGTCAGCATGGCCTGCCCCCTGCCCTGCCATCCACTGCAAGGCCCCAGGCCCTAACATGGCCCACTGGGGTGCCAGATGCAGTGCGGGTCATGGGGTAGAGTTGCGGGGAGGAGGGTGAGCAGTGGGAAGTGGTTTAGGCGGGACAGAGGCTTCCCCGCCCCAGCCTGAGAGCCCCCACCTCCACCCCACCCACAGGAAGCACTCCTGCCGGCATCGCATCTGCACAGCCATAATTGAGCTCGTCTCTGGAGCGACTTGTGTGTCAAAAATCCGCCAAGGCTGTAAATTAGGCCGTAGGAAGCGCCGTCTCCTGTTTTCCTGCTCAACCAGAGGGGCTCCCTTATCTAGAAAACCGCGTCTCACGTTGATTTTTCCCTCCCAGGTGCCAATGTGGACCTGACCCGTGCTGAGGGGCAGGGCTCCAGCCACCTTGGCTAGCCCGGCAGGGGGCTGGGCCGGTGGGTGGGGGACCAGAAAGCCAGGTGCCTAACTAACGAGCCCTGCTGTTCACAGCAGCTGCTGGAACAGCTCCTCCCAGGAGGCCTCGGAGGGGAATTTTCCACTGATCGGTTGGAGTTATCTCTCCCTGCTGCTGCTGCTGCTGCTGCTGCTGCTGCTGCTGCTGCTGCTTTGACTGCTCAGGTCGAGGGGAGCCAGAAGGTGCGGATCCCACAGAGGCCCTGGGTGCTGGAGGGCTGCAGCTGGCCAGAGGCGCCCTGCATGTGGGGACAGCGGGGGGTGGACGGATAGCTGGCGAGCTTGAGGAGCAGTTTTGTTTGTTTTCACTGCGCCCCAGCTCGACCTCACTATTCCCTGACCCTGGAATGCTGGAGGGCAGGGGTACTGTGGGCACCAGGCCTCCTTTGGGGTTGGGAGGAGATGATTGGGGCCCTGGCTGCCAGGAGCAGGGACAGAAGTCAATGAGTTGCTTCCCTCCCCGATCCTTCCCTTTCTGGAGATGTCTGAGAGATGCCCAGCGTGGGTGATGCTCCCTCCCTCCCTCCCTGCCTGCCTCTGCGCCTTCCCTCCCCGGAACTGCTGCCTCCTCAGCCCTGAGCTGCTGATGCCCTCTGGGTTCTGTTTTCATTCCAGGCTATGGATCCGGTCGTGGGAAGCAGGTAGGAAACCATGATTCTGGGGGTTAAATGAAGAATTATATTTAGTGCTCACAGAAAGCCAAATATTGGGTTAGCAGCCAGGAATGGAGAGGGAAAAAACCCAAAGCAAACAGCAGAGGAAAGAAATTCCTACCAAACAAGGTCCCTATTCATTCTTCCAATCCCAGGTGCAGGGGCCTGCAGGGCTGGGACCCACTGAACATGAGCAGCCTGTCCCGTGTTCGTGACTCAGGAGAGCCGCGTGGACCCCAAATGCAGAGCCTACACTGCCTGTCCCCACGGGGCCAAGGGGCATTCAGCCCTCCCCACAAAGGCTGTCAATATCTCTACTCACAATGGTACCTACAGACCTTGCCAGAGGTGGGCTGGGGAGAGGGAGCAAAGTGAAATGTGTCCTTTTTGACCTTGAATAAGTGATTTAACCTCCCTGGGCCTCGTGTATGGAATGCAGGGATTGGATTATGATTTCACAGGCCCTAACATTCTATGGTTCTGTTTCTGTCTAAAATAAACAGTAAGAAAAGGAGTGTGAGCAAGAGTGTGACAGCAGGACCCATCTGTTTCCGGAAGAGCCTAGGGTGAGGTCTAGCGAGAAAGTGATGTTTCTGCTTGTTCTCCAGCTCTCAGCTTCCTGTGCCATGGCCGTTCACAAAGTCAGCTTCCAGCATCTGTGCTGACTTGTCTGGAAACCCCGGGCTCCACTGATGGGCTTCTGGAACCTACTCAGACCGCTACCAAGTCAGATAACAGCCTGGCAGGAGGAGGGCTGGAACACCCAGCCTGGCTAACTGGAAAGCTGAGGAGCAAGAGGTTCAGGGAGAGATTGAGAGCAGGTGGAGAGAGAAAAGGAGCAGGAGAAAGAGACAGGGCTGACCTCCTGAACACCTTCTGTGGGACCTCAGAGAAGGCAGTTTATGCTCCTTACTCCATGACTCATTTGTATTCAGCCATTGAATTCTCTAATTATCTGCCCCCCTGTGGGGGACATCGATAGTCAGAGGCTGGATCCCAGGTCATAAAGGTCACTTAGAAGCAGTTCTTGCTAGTCAGAGGGGTAAAGGACTGAAATCTGACCAACGAGAAGAAAGACCAGAATTCCTTGTTCCTAGCTCTGTCTCTTTCTATACATGTCTCTATTTTATTTCTTATACACTTGACTCACTTTGCTTTTCTCAAAGAAGCCCAAGCTGGTTGAATCTGACCAGCCACAGACTCTGAAGACTAGCATTTCCTTCACTGATGAATGCCCACGCCAAAGAGCTCCAGCCTGAGGGTGACCCTGTCTATCAGCTGATCCCCTGCCCATCCTTGTCTCCCCGGGCTCCAGTCCCCATAAGCCGTCGCTCAAAAACATGCCTCTGTCAGGTGAGTCATGGGACCAAAACCATGAGAGAGAACCTGCAGAGTCAGCCACTGGCACAATTGCAAAATAAAAGGAATTGCCTGCTCCTTCCCTTGCATTCTTTAAGCTCAGCAGGTTGCACCACCTTCCACCACTTTTCCAGGAACTAAAAATAACCCTTGACATCCATCCAATCTGCCACTTTCTATTTATCTCCCAACTTTATCTTTGCAATCTCAACAGTCCCATTATCACTATTTCCAAATGAGGTCACATTCTGAAGTACTGGGGTTAGGACTTATAAATCTTAAGAAACAGAATATGAGCTCTGGCTGGTTTGGCTCAGTGAATAGTGTCGGCCTGCGGACTCAAGGGGCCCGGGTTCGATTCTGGTCAAGGGCATGTACCTTGGTTGTGGGCACATCCCCAATGAAGGGTGTGCAGGACGCAGCTGATTGATGTTTCTCTCTCATTGATATTTCTAACTCTCTCTCTCTCTCCAATCCTCTTTGTAAAAAATCAATAAAATATATATTTTAAAATATACTATCAAGAAAATAAAAAAATAGCCTACAGAATGAGAGAAAATATATTATTGTATACCTAGTAGCTAAGACATATAAAGAACTCTTGCAACTCAACAATAAAAAGAAAAACAATGCAGTTCAAAAATTGGCAAAAGATTTGAATAGATATTGCCTTCCAAAAGTTATACAAATAGCCAATAAGCACATACAAAGATGTTCAGCATTATTAGCAGTAGGAAAGTGCAAACGAAAAAAAACACAATGAGATACCACTTCACACCCATGGCTAAAATAAAATAAATAAATAAGCAGAAAATAAGTGTTATAAGGTTGTGGAAAAATTGAAAACCTCTTACATTGCTGATGGGAATATAAAATAGTTCAGCCACTGTGGAAAAAGTTTGGCAGTTTTTCACAAAGTTAAACATAGAGTTATTATATGACCTAGCAATTCCATTCCTGGGTATATATCCAAGAGAATTGAAAACAGGTGTTCAAACAGAAAACTTGTACATGAATGTTCACAGCATCATTATTCATAATAGCCAAAAAGTGAGAAAAACCCAAATGTCAGTCAACTGATGAATGGATAAACAACATGCGATATATTCATACAATAGGATATTATTCAATCATAGAAAAGAATGAATTACTGATACATGCTATGACATGGATAAACCTTGAAAACATTATGCTAAGTGCAAAAAGCCAAACATAAAATGTCACATTTTTTATGATCACATTTATAGGAAATGCCAGAATAGGCAACACTATAGAAACAAGAGCAGATGAGTGGTTTCTGGAGGCTTGGAGGAGGGTGAAATAGGGAATAAGTGCTTGATGGGTATGGAATTTCTTTTGGGGGTAATGATCTGAAGTTAGATAGTGATGATGGTTGCACAACAACGTTTTGAGTGTACTAAAAGCCATTGAACTATGCACTTCAAAATGGTTAAAATGGTGAATTATATATTATGTGAACTTCACCTCAATTTAACAAAAAGAGTTATATATTCAGTGAAAATATTCTTTAAGAATGAAACTGAAATAGAGACTTTTGTTTTTGTTTTCTGTTTTATGGGGGTTTTTTTCTGTTTTTTTCTCTTTATTTTTAATCTTTATTGTTCAGATTATTACAGTTGTTCCTCATTTTTCCCCCATAGCTTCCCTCCACACGGTTCCCATCCCACCCCATGCCCTTACCCCCCCCCCCCCGCACTCCCCTGTTCTAATCCATAGGTGTATGATTTTTGTCCATTCTCTTCACGCACTCCCCCTTGAGGATTATCAGTCCACTCCCGATTCTATTATATTCATCAGATTATTCTGTTCATCAGACTTTTTATTCATTTGATTTTTAGATTCTTTTGTTGATAGATATATATTTGTTGTTCATAATTTTTATCTTTACCTTTTTCTTCTTCCTCTTCTTAAAGAATACCTTTCAGCATTTCATATAATACTGGTTTGGTAGTGATGAACTCTAGCTTTTTCTTATCTGTGAAGCTCTTTATCTGACTTTCAATTCTGAATGATAGCTTTGCTGGGTAGAGTAATCTTGGTTGTATCACTTTGGATATTTCTTGCCACTTCGTCTGGCCTACATAGTTTCTGACAATCATATGGGTGATCCCTTGTAGGTAACTAACTGCTTTTCTCTTGCTGCTTTTAATATTCGTTCTTTGTCTTTTGCTCTAGGCATTTTAATTATGATGTGTCTTGATATGGTCCTCTTTGGATTCCTTTTGTTTGGGGTTTTGAGCACTTCCTGGACTTGTAAGTCTATTTCTTTCACCAGGTGGGGGAAGTTTTGGGTCATTATTTCTTCAAATAGGTTTTCAGTATCTTGGTCTCTCTCTTTTTCTGGCACCCCATAATTTGGACGTTGGTATGCTTGAAGTTGTCCCAAAGGCTCTTTACATTATCTTCATATTTTTGGATGCTTTTTTCTTTTTGCTTTTCCAGTTGGGTGTTTTTTTGCTTCTTTGTATTTCAAATCTTGACTTGATTCTTGCCATCTTCTAGTCTGCTGCTGGATCTCTATATATTATTTTTTATTTCACTTAGTGTATACTTAATTTCTAGTTGGTCCTTTTTCATATCCTCAAGGGTCTCACTAAATTTATCAGCCTTTTCTAGAAAATTCTTGAAAAACCTTATAACTGTGGTTTTGAACTCTATATCCAATAGTTTGCTTTCCTCCATTTCTTTCATTTGTGATCTGTTTCTTTGTCTCTGCATTTTGGCTGCTTCCCTGAGCTGATAGAGTGGCTTTGTGTGCTAGGTGTCCTGTAGGGCCCAGTGGCTCAGCCTCCCCAGTTACCTGAGGTGGACACTCTTGGTGCACCCCTTTGTAAGCTGTGTGCACAGTCTTATTGTAATTAAGCATTGATTGTTGTTGGTATCACTGGAAAGAATTGACCTCCAGGCCCATTGGCTGTGAGGATCAGCTGTGTCTATGAAGGGAGAACTTGCGTGCTGGAGACACACTTATTAGACAAGACTTGCTTCAGTGGGGCTTTGGTGCTCACTGAGTCTGCCCCTTGAGTATGTCCTTTATGGATCTGAAGAGTTATAATCTGGATGGTCCTACTCTGACCTCTGGGTATACTGGCTCTTGGATTTCCAAGGAGGTGCTAATTTAGCCTCTGCCTGAGGCCACCCAGCTGGAGCTACAGAGATTTGTTTGGGTTTTGGAGGTGCTTAGATGAGGCCCAGCTGTGAAGCAATGCAAGCTGCTGTGGGGCCTTGGGCCTTCTTTTGGATGTTCTGAGTCTCACTGACTCAGCTGCAATTTGTTAAGTAAGTTTAGAATTCAAAGGACCAAGCCATTCATATGCCAAAGCCTCTGTGCTCAGCTTGGATGGGACAGAGTCTCAGGGTGAAGCAAACAGCAATGGCTTCCCGTCAACCCTGCCCTAAGATGCCCCTGGGTCTCAGTGTCTGCAGTAATTGCTGCAAACACCTCTAAGAGAAAGCCGCCCTCAAGTTCCACCCACTGCCAGACAGTCCAGTTTCTCCCCATATGAGTCTGGGTCCCCAAAGACTTGCCTGGAACTGGAATTCAGAGCAGTCGGGAGTTTTTGTCTTCTTCATGATTGAGAAAACCCTCCGCATACTCAGTTGCCATCCCTCTCCATGTGCGCGCCTTTATACCTCTGCCTTCTGCAGCTCCTGTGAGTTTCAGTGTGCTTTTCTCTTCCTTTCTAATTGTAGAATTTCCACTCGGCCTGCTTTCCTGTGGTTCTGGATGATGTTCGTTTTGTCTTTTAGTTGTAGTTTTGAAGTGGTTGTGAGCAGCAGCAAGTTCAGGTTTTTACCTATGCCACCATCTTGGTTTCTCTTCGACATTCTCAATTAATAAAAAACTAATAGGATTGCCGAGACTGGTTTGGCTCAATGGATAGAGCGTCGGCTTGGGGACTGAAGGGTCCCGGTTTCGATTCCAGTCAAGGGCATGTACCTTGGTTGCGGGCATATCCCCAGTAGTGGGTGTGCAAGAGGCAGCTCATCGATGACTCTCTCTCATCGATGTTTCTAACTCTATCTTTCTCCCTTCCTCTCTGTACAAAATCAATAAAGCATATTTAAAAAAAAAAAAAAAACTAACAGGATTTGTCATCAACAGACTTTTCTTAAATATACTTTTTTTTAGAAAATTCCTTCAGCTGGAAAGAGAATAATACCTAAAATATACTTAGACTATCAGGAATGAAGAAAAAGAAACAAAAATTGTAAAAATCTGGTTAAATATAACAGACTGTTCTTCTCTTAAGTTCTTTAAAATATGTATAACAACTGAAAACAAAAATTATAATAAGTGAATTTTGGAGAGAGATATATATATATACACATATATATATATATATATATATATGTAATACATATGACAACTACAAGATGAAGGGGGAGGATAATGGGACCTATGTCATGGTATGGTTTCTGCATTCTACATGGAGTGGTAAAATATTAATTCTAAATAGACTGTGAAATATTAAGTATATATGTTATAATGCCCAAGCAACCACTGGAAAAAAATTTAAATATACAAAGAGATATAGCATAAAATTCAACAGTAAATTAAAATGGAGTACTAAATACTAAAAATGTAGATCTGATTTCAAACACATTAACACTTATATGAAATTAAAGTGGTCTGAAAGATAGGGGTTATCAGATTAGATTTAAAAGCAGACAAACTAACAAAACCCAAATATTTGCTGTCTATAATTTTATAATATAGACAGGTTAAAAGTAAAAGAATAGGAAAAGATTTATCATTCAAGCACTAATCAAAAGGAAGCTGAAGTGTCTGTATTAATATTAGAGAGAGAAAAAAACAAAAAAAAAACTCATAGCAAGGATAATTTCCAGGAATAAAGCAGGGCAATACATAATAATAAAAGAGTAAATTCATCAAGAAGACATAGCAATTTTAAATGTGTATGTATCAAACAAAAGAGCTTCAAAATACACACAACAAAGGCTCGCTAACAGAATTGAAATCCACAAGTATATTTGGGGACTTCAACATTCCTCTCTCAATAAATGATAGAATATGCCAACAGAAAATCAGCTTATATATAGAAGAACTGAACTATTCCATCTACCAACTGGATTCAGTTGACATTTATGGAACACTCTCCCGACAATAACATAATATGCATTCTTGTCAAAGAACATAGAACAGTCACTACGATAGATTATACCCGGAGTCATAAAACAAACCTTAATAACTTTAATAGACTTGAAATCATACAAAGTATGACTATAATGAAATTAAACTAGCAATCAATAACAGAAAGATAACTGGAAAACCTCCAAACACTTAAAAATTAAATACTATAATAATCCATGAGTCAAAGAGAATCTCTCAAGGGAAATTAGAAAATATTTTGACCTAAATGAAACATATCAGAATGTGTGGGGTGCAGCTAAAGCTATATTTAGAGGTAAATACATACTATCAAATGCTTATATTTGAAATACAAGTTTTAAGTCTAAACTTCCAATTTAAGAAACTAGAAAAAGAAGAGCAAAGTAAACCCAAAACAATCAGAAGAAAGGAAAGAATAAAGAAACCAATGAAATTTGAAACAACAATACAGACAACCAATGATGAAATGAAAATCTGATTTTTTTAAAATGTCAAAAACTTTGATAAATCTCTAGCCAGACAAATAAAGTGGTAGTTGGGAGGGACACACACACACACACACACACACACACACACACACACAAATTACCAATATCTGGAATGAAAGAGAGAATATCACTACAGACCCCACAGGCATTAAAGAATAATAACAACTCTATACAAATATGATAACTTAGATAAAATGTAATTCCTTGAAAGCCACAAATGACCAAAGCTTCCCTAATAAGAGATATATTAACCCATTCCGTATCTAGTAAGACATTGAATTAATCAAGTATTTAATAGTTTCTTGAGGTAATGAAACTGTTCTCTAATCCAATTGTTGTGTGGATTCCATGAACCTACATATATCTTAAAATTCAAAATTACCAGCGCCCCTCCTCAAAAAAGTCAAATTTACTCTAATTCTTAAAATTGAAGAATAAATCAATTCAGGAAAAACCAAATTAATGAGTATCAAAATGCACAAAAGTAAATAGGAAATATAAAGAGAAAACACACACACACACACACCCATATCCAAACTGGAAAGATACTAAGTTTTCCTAGTCAGCAAAGAATGCAATTAAAATAATAGTAAAAAGTCATTTGGTATCTAAAGTGTGATCAAAGCAAGTATTGGGAGGCTCCAGACAACAGCACTCTCTCTTACTGCAGGTAAGACTACAGCTGCCTAATCCCCTGGAGAAGAATTTCACAAGCTGAAGCTAAAAATGGACCAGCTCTCTACCCCGCTCCCCCCATCCTCCCACCCATCTTCCCTACAACCAGCAATGCCTCCTAAAATTCTCATAGGAACACAAAAAAGCACATGCCCAAGAAGGATCATTTGCAACCTTGTCTATAATAGCAAAACATGTTTTAAAGTTACAGGATTAATATATGGTATATTATTTATACTGAAATACTATGCAATATTTTAAATGATATTTCATGGTAAGCTATTTTAAATAAATGAACTTAGATCTATGTGAAATCAGCTTAGACATTTAGATACTGTTGATGGATATGTATACAAATGCTTTAATGTATAAGAGCACACCTAGGAAAAATAAGCACAAACTCAGTAAAGGTACTATCTCAGGGGAAAGAGAGGCATGTGTTCAGGGTACAACACACTGAATTGTGTGTGTAATTTCTTTTCTTTTTGAGAAAAAGCAGCAGGGCAAAATTAGAATTCGGTGGAGATGAATAATGGATTCATGGGACTTCATCATGTTATTCTTTGTATTTTAAAAAAATATTTGAAGTATTTCCTAATCAAAATAATCGTTACAACGGCACACAGTAATACATACCAGTGGTGAGAGCCCTTGGAAGTGAGCACTGCAGCTGGCTGCCCGGACTCTGCTCCCCTTTCTGCTGCTCTCTAGCTATGGGACTCAGAAAAAATTACTTTCCTTTTCTGGGCCTCAGTCTCCTTATCAGTAAAATACCGATAATGGTAATAATATTATTGTGAGGGTTGCACAAATTAAAACTTAAAAATGCTTAGTATAATGCCGAGCACATAGCAAATACAATATGTGTTCAAGTGTTAAAACATAATTATTATTATTATTGTCCCTCATCCTTTGAAACTCAACTGTCATCTCTGTGAAACTTTCCCTAACACTGTCCCCATGCCTAACCCATCTATCCATCCTGGGCCAGGGAGAACCGAGCACTCCATCCTGACTTTCCACCTTGCTTAACTGTGTAGCTTAACTATTTGTCTGTCTAACTATATTGTTTTCTGATTTATTTTTTGTATCCCAAATGCCTGGCAATGGTAGAAATATAAGAATTGTTATGAATAACTAAAAGAGCAAATAAGTGAACGGACAGGTGAATATCCTTCCTGCCTCCAATAAACCCACTAGTGTTTTCTCCTCCTCCCTCCTCTTCCCGAGGGCCCTGGACTTCTTAGACTGGCTTAAGGCCCTCTAATCACAGAAGAAATACTTAACAAGGAGTCATTACTCCGAACATACACTCTTCTGGGATGGGAAAAGAAACCCATGTGTAGAAATCAAGCTTAAAACAAAGGAAAGCGTCTCTAATGGTAGAATTTCAGACTCTAAGGTCACACACACATACCACACCGTCTTTCTTTCCTCAGAGAGGGACTGTATCAACAAGTGAGGAATATTGGAAGATAATGTGGGAACAGAGTCCTCAGAAGAAAGTTTGAACAGTCTCTTCAAAAGTGGTGTGTGAGTCACATTTTTTAGAAACACAAGCCTTATTCTTAGTGAGCAAAAGAATGTTTTTAATTTACTGCAGAAGCTGGCTAGTTTAAGTCTTATTGTGAATTATTTACTGAAGACTAAAGCAAGGAATTCTTTTGTTAAGTAAATATCCAGGCCCTTCCTTGCCAAAGAGCTTTTGAAATCGTTGCTGTAATTATGCTGATGTTTTCTGTGTTTATATGTTAAATACCTAGAGCTTAATTGTTAATGGGTAAATAAGAGAAGCCCCACGGCTCTTGCCAAAAGAGGCCCAAGAGCTGGGGTTGGAGAACAATGGCTCGGCGGGACTCCCCTGGAGCGGGTTGGAGGCAGTTAGGGAAAGAGCTGGAGCTTGGCTCTGTTCTCTCTGGACGCTGCTTGCTGGGAGCCAGGGGAGGGACAGACCTGGGTAAGACAAAGGGGACTCCTCAGTTGTGGACCTGGGCCTGAACAGAGGTGTGGGGTGGTTCTTTGCATCTCCTCACCACACGTAGTCAAGCATCCCAGCTGCCCTCAAAAAAACTGACCAGAGCCGAAGCCGGTTTGGCTCAGAGGTGGAGCGTTGGTCTGCGGACTATCAAGGCCCCAGGTTCAATTCCGGTCAGGGGCATGTACATTGGTTGCGGGCACATCCCCCATAGGGGGTGTGCAGGAGGCAGCTGGTTGATGTTTCTATCTCATCGATGTTTCTGGCTTTCTGTCCCTCTCCCTTCCTTTCTGTGGAAAATCAATAAAATATATTTTTTTAAAAAATTAAAAAAACAAAAACAAAAACTGACCAGAGAATCACGAGGCCGGAACAACTAACTGTCTACCACCAAATAGAGGGGAGAGCTGGAGTCTGGAACTGATTTCCCAAGGCAGGTGGCCTGGGGTGGGACCCCACGCCCACCACCCATGAGCCCTGCACACCATGTAAGCTCTTTCCTGGGATCCTCATCAATGCAATGGGGATAAAGGTCCCTACCTCACAAGGGTTTTATAAAAATAAATGTTAATATTGTGGAAAAAATGCTTAGAGCCCTGTCTGGCACATAGTAAGTGCTATGCAAGTTAAATATTTAACTGAGAGTTAAGTAAACATCGTGTTAGGTTTCCATAGATCACATTTCCCTGGTGCAGGGGTGCAAACAGCACTGTGACTGTGGATGGTTTGCCCGTTACGGTGGACGGCCATACACATTGGATTGGTCCTCCCCCACACCAATGCGTGCTTAAGTATAGTGCAGCCTGTCTACTCTCTGCAACACGTCCTCTGGAGGATTGCATGCAGAGACTAAGACTTTGAAAAGAAACTTCTACCTACTTCGATTGAAAGCTCAACATGGTGTGTTCAGAGCAACCCTGTCATCTTCATCTTAGGGCTCCTCCCCCTAGGGACTGAGGCTCGTGGCAGAAGCAGGCTGGGGCCTGCTGAGCCTGCCATGGTATCTCCAAGATAATCTTAGCTATTCTAGGTAGAGTAACCCGAAATCCAAAGTCAGCAGATCAGTCAGAAGCAAGGAGTTAACGGGAAAGCTCTCTCAGTTTGCTGAGGAAGCCTTTTCTAATGTTGACACAGGGAGCAGAGGATACTCCTAGGAGGGTACAGGCTTGAGGCAAAGACTCGGTCCAGCAAGATAAGACAGGGCCCTCTGGAATCCAGTGCTTCAGATCTTTAGATGACTAGAAGGTGGTCACACAAGTATGGGAGAGGCAGAAATGCTCTCAGGTTTACCAGATTTTTAAAATTTCAGCGTTGAAAGGGGGCATTTCATCCCTCAGCTAAATGCAGCCAGCCAAGAGCTGAGAGATCCCGTGATTCCAGGCCCTGGGTCTCAGCATCACGGAACCAGCACCTCCTTAGGTGTGAACCTCCTCAGAGCACAGCTGTGGAGGGGCGACCTGCAAAAAAGGTGCCACCATCCTCTCTCCTAGACAGAGGAGTGTGTCAAGGAACAGTCACATCTATAATCCCACCGGAGTCCCACCACCACACCTGACAGCCAAGGAAGTCATGGCTAATGACACACTCAGGGCCAGAGAGCTATTAATGACTTAGAGCAGTGGTCGGCAAACTCATTAGTCAACAGAGCCAAATATCAACGGTACAGTGATGGAAATTTCTTTTGAGAGCCAAAAACCAACTTCTGCACCTGGGCCACAAAGCTTCACTCGCACGTGACATTTTGTGGAAGAACCACACTCAAGGGGCCAAAGAGCCGCATGTGGCTCGTGAGCCGCAGTTTGCCGACCACTGACTTAGGCAAATGCCTGGGCGTCCTGATCCGGGCCTGTGCTCTTCATCAGAATCCATTACATTCTCTCTCATCTTGGAGGGATCCCCAAGGGAAAGAGGAAGAAACAAGGGTTCTGCTCCTATCTCCCCATTCCCTGCAGGACAAGGCAGGTCAGCAACCACCACACACAGATCTCGGTGGGCAGCAAGCCCCTCCTTCCTCCACAGTCTCCCCCACCCTGATTTGTTCCCTCTGTTGGGTAGGCACCTCGGAAGAACCAAGGCCTGCAGCCCTTTATCTGCCTTCGGGTATGCAGCACCTCTTCTTCTCTACACCTTCAGAACAGCTGGGCCCAGAAACAGGCCCTCCAGAGGCCCCATACTTCCTCCTGCGCAGGCTCCTGGGAAGAGAAGGTGTGTCCTCAGAGACCAAACTCCAGAGGTGCTGGCAGGTCCTCACAGGTTACCAACCCTCAGTTCCCCTCTTCTCTGAGGGCACAGGAACGGGATACCCTCCTGCCAAGGCCCTCTGAGGAAGCCAGGAGGAGGTACGCACCCAGGTCAGGGAGGAGATGAAACCCCATGAGGAAAGGACTCCTCCCGACTACAGTTTATTAAAAACAAAGAGCCGGGGAGGGGAGAGATAAAGGGGAAAGGTCAACCAAAGGACTTGTGCGCATACATATGAGCCTAACCAGTGGTCAAGGACAGCAGGGGGTGAAGGCACGGGATGGGAAGGGGTGTGGAATGGGAATGGGGGGGATGAGGACAAATATGTGATGCCTTAATCAATAAAGAAATTCAAACAAACAAAAATAAATAAATAAATAAAAACAAAGAGCCTAGGACCTGGAAAGGGCCTTGGAGATGGTGGGGTTCCGTCCAGGAAGCTGGCTGAGGAGCATTGGAGCAAGAGACCAAAACCAGCCACGTCGGGGATGGAAGGGAAGGAAGGGGTTGAGCGGTGCACAGAAAGACAAAGAACAGGCAGTTCCAAAGAGCCAAGAACGCAAATCATTTGCAGACGCCAGTGTGAGCTTCAACCTCCAAGGCTCCCGTGGGAGTGCCCGTCGCTGTGGGCTCTGGCTCGAGCTCATCCACAGGTCTCCGTGAGTGTGAGCCTGCGTGTGTAAAGGGTCCCGGTGAGTCATTCCATGGGTGTAATGATCCTGTTGGTCTGTGAGTCATGGAGCGTGTGTCAGAGCTGGGCCGTGTGTGTGTGTGTGTGTGTGTGTGTGTGTGTGTGTGTGTGTGTGTTCCAGTGTGCAGCCTGCCAGGGCTGCTCATGCCCACAGTGATGCTGGAATGTGAATGAAAGCCAGACAGCGCAGCGGAGGGCAGAGCACTCCCAGGGTGAAGCTGTATTTAAAAGGCACCAGGCTTCATTCACACCATACATCACACACCACATTTCTGAACCTGTTCCAGAGAAAGCCATCTGTCCCCCTTCCTGCTGAAACCCACTATCTGGGGAGCAGCGGTGTTACATTCTTCGGGCTTAAGGGATTGTTTTCAGAATCAGAGATAGCCACAATCTTAGAACCCTAAATTTCAGCCCCTTCTTTTAAAGAAAGAAAACTGGCAGAAAAAAAACACCGTGGTCCCAGAGTCACAGAGCTGGCTATGGCAAAACCAGGTGGGGACATGATGTCGTGACCACCCACCCCCGCCCCAGACCTCTACCCACTGGCACAGAGTGAGTTCGTTTTTCTTCCTCCTCAGGCATGTGATGAGGTCACTTTTTTACTAAAATGCACCCACACCCTCCCATGGAATGAAACACTGATGTTGTGTTCTCGTCTGGGAATAACCTCATAGGCAAAGCTGGGGCATCTCTGGTGAGATGGCTGTAGACCTAGAGTCATCTCTTCTCCAAGGGCCTCACTCTCACCCCACCCAGGTCAGGAGGGGCCCCCAAGGAGACCAGTTCTTAGGTCTTCATGCCGGTAACTGACCAGGCCCTCTGGCAGACTTGACACTTTGTGATTCACGCGTTGCTTATGAGACATCTATGAATGTCTCACTCAGAACTCCTGATTTTTCTCTTCCACTTCCTGATAGCTGTTTCATTGCTCTATTTCATTTGTCTCTCACACACACACACACACACACACACACACACACACACAGCCTGAACATATAACTATGAAGATGAATCTTGGGATTATCTATGAGTCAATTAACCATTCCATTCATTCTTCTCAGATGGCTCAGAGTTGACCGGAACTTTAAAAGGATTGCTTCAGCCATTAGATTTATTGTTCTTATTTCATATTAATTAAGTACTTACTAGACACACAGTGCTGCCGAGCCCATTCAGTAGGCACAGCCTCTGCCCTGCATCCCTGGAGGGCGGAGATTGATTATCTCATTTATTTGGACTTCAAAGCCCTTTAACTCCAATCATCTCATCATGGACTGTGGAGGCTGCTGGGATGCAGAGGGCACGACAGGGCAGGGCGAATGGGAGGGACAGAGAAACCTGATCAGGGCTAGAGAAAAGCTGGTCTTACACCTGAGGCCAGGTTCTGCATTCACAGAACGGTGTTTTTTAAACAGAGCTCTGCTAAACACCTGCCTTGGGAAAGAGAGTAAAGATGTTTTCTTGCGTGGTAAACAGACTGACAAACCAAGTAAATATCAATATAGTAAGTGTCCCTCACATGTGGCACCTGGGCCAAAGAGAATAACCAAATGTTTTCTTGAATATAAATAAATATATTTACAGGAGTATTTATTTCAGAATTACATGTAATAGCAAAAAATAAAATAAAATAGATAGAAATAAAGGCTTAATGGGTTAGTTAAATAAATCATGTTACATCCATACAATGTATAACAATGCTGCTGTGAAGAAGGAAGATTTATATCTACATGCATTGACTTGAAAAGTGATTATTAGGTTAAAAAAAAGCAAGTTGCAGAATATGATCTTATTCTGTACTTAAAAATTTTATTTTTTTTTAAATATATTTTATTGATTTTGTACAGAGAGGAAGGGAGAGAGATAGAGAGCTAGAAACATCGATGAGAGAGAGTCATCGATCAGCTGCCTCTTGCACACCCCCCACTGGGGATATGCCCGCAGCCAAGGTACATGCCCTTGACCGGAATCGAACCCGGGTCCCTCAGTCCCCAAGCCGACGCTCTATCCATTGAGCCAAACCGGTCTCGGCTGTACTTAAAAATTTTAAAGGGGTAGCCTATAAGTAGATATATGTTTACATATGTTTGCATATATAAAAAACTGGGGATAATATGTATATGTGGAATAATGTGGAAAAGTATGTGTAAGGAAAAAATGTAGAAGGACACACAGGAATTTGATGACCTTGGTTACTCCAAAGGGTGGGGTTGGGGTGGGTAAGAAAATTAGTTTTTTATAAACTATGTATTGTTTTATTTGTAAGCATGAAATATTCTTATAACTTTAATAAAGAAGAATAAAATATATTATAAAAATAAAGAGGATAGCCCTGGCTGGGTAACTCGGTTAAAACATCATCCTGATATGCCAAGGTTGTGGGTTCAATCCCCAGTCAGGATACATACACTAGTGGAACAACAAATTGATCTCTCTCTCTCTCTCTCTCTCTCTCTCTCTCTCTCTGTAAAAGATTAATATATAAAAATATCAGAAAAATAATGAAGAGAATGATAAGGGGCCTGAAAATGATTACTGGTCATACTCACCATCGGAGCTTACCCCGTGTGAAATGCAGTAGCTATAATGACATTCGGAGGGCTGGCAGCCATCACTTGAGAAAACATGGCACATTTGGCCTTTGCGGTAGCATCATGGAACAAAACAAGGACTCCAGCTGTCAGCTCAAAAGAAAAATACTGATTTACATAAACATATGTGACATAAATGTATTCAATGACTTTGAAATATCTCACTCTAAATAGATAAAATTAATTAAAACTAGTATAAGTTTCTGGCAACTGTGCTCCATCTCCCCATTATTTATCCAGGGCATTGAAAATTGGAACACATCACAGATTCTTAAATCATATCCTGAATCAGGAGGAGGGAAGGGGGAGAGAAAGAGCATTTGCATATGTGCCAGGCACAGTGCCTACCTCATCCCATTTGATCCTTATTCAGCCAGGTAGGAGGAAAGGACACACACACACACACACACACACACAAGCAAACATTAGAAACTGCAGAAAAATGCAAGAGGAGACCAACAGAGGGATAGTCTAAGGCTCAGGGAAGCAATATACCCTATAGCCTTATGATGGGCACGGAGCAGCTACTCATTAATCCAGGATAGTAGTAATTCTGGGGTCCCTTGGACACCTTGGCCAGGAGAGTATCTGGCTTGGCACTGCCTGACTCTACTACTTGAGAGTCTGAAGCTCTGGGGATGGGACTCAGCATGAAAGGAAGCAACAACAGTCAGGACTCTTCCTTGCAAGTGACTGAAAGCAAACTCAAACCAGCTTAGGCAAAACATTGAATTATTTGGCTGTCATAACTAAAAATGGTCATGAGTAGATGGCTGAGTGGGATCAGGACTTAACTTAGATCTTAGATCAATCAGGACTCATTCTGTTTCTGTATTTCTCAGCTCTGTTTTCCTGTGTCGGCTTCATTTTCCAGGCAAATTCTTTTGACATTACAGCAAAGACAGTCTCAGAAATTCTGTGTTACTTGGTCCCTTGCAATTATCTATTCCAATGAAAATAAAGCGCTTGGTTTTCAATGGTTTCAGCAAAAGTGCCAGGGATGACTCTTGTGGGCCCAACTGGAGTTACACACCCATTCCTGAATTAATTACCATGGTGATGTTATTGACCAGGCTAAATCAGCCCTTCCTGGATCACATGCATTCAGAATGGGGGAGTGATCTCTCATCCAGAATTGAAAGATGGTACCAAAAGGAGAAGGAAGGGATGCTGGGAAAGCAGATCATAGGTACCCATCACAACATTACATGGAAACCTACCAGCAAATTGTAAACTGTAAGAAACTGGCAGGTGTTGGTTGTTTGTATCTTGTCATCCCTTGGGAACCATAAGGCCCTTGGAAATTGTTCTATACAATAATAAAAATTCTGAAGACTCTAAAGACCTTCTTCTCTCATTGCCAAGGTTAAGAGCATGGTGAAATCTCTAAGAACCGCCTGAGAACTCTTGTCAGTAAACACAGGAACCATCAGTTCCAGGCTAGGGGGAATACCAGTTGTCTAAAGAGCTATAAGGACACAAGGTTCCTCAGTGATGTGTAGGCTGGAAACATCTTAGGGAGAACTCTGGACTAAAAGCCAGATACCTGGATTCCAGATCAAGTTCTGCCTGTAAGAAGCCATAAGATATGGTCTGGAACAAGTTCCTTAAGTTCTCTGGTGTCAGAGGCCTCATATATAGAAATAAAGGGGCCAGGGCAAAAGCATGTTATCTGATGTTATCTTCAGCTTTAAAATTTTGATTCAATGTCAGGCAAAGTTAGAAGTTTACAAGTTGAAAAAAAGTTTATGGGTGTCTCTCTCTCTCTCTTTCTCTCTCTTTCTCTCTCTCTCTCTCTCTCTCTCTCTCTCTCTCTCTCTCCCTTCCTCCCTGAAAAAAAAAAAAAATTTTTTTTTAATTTACATAGAGGAAACAATAGTAACTTTATATGATGAAACCCGGAGGCCACTACCTTAACCAATGATCAAAATTAATATCACCAATGTTGGAATAAATCAACCTTGTGTGTTTCTGATATGATGCACTGTGAAGGCCACAGCATCCTTTTGTGTCTATCTGTCCAAAAGACATAACCTAATCTAACCACAAGAAATTGGGAGAAATTTTACTTAATGATTGACCTGTACTATTTTAAAATGACAAAGTCTAATTTGAAAATCTTTAATTAAAAAAAAAAAGTCAAGGTCATGAAAGGCTAAAGAATTATCCTGAAGAGACCATGACAATTAAATGCAATGTGTGACCCTGGATTGGATCCTGAACAGGGAAAAAATATTTACAGAGAACCTTATGGGGATAATTAATGAATTTGAACATGGATGATGACAGGTGCATACACAGCAACCTGGCTGGAGGAATCGCTTAGTATTATCCTAACGATGCCCATGTTACAACTAAAGAAGCCAAGGTGCAGAGAGATTTAAAAACTTCTCCGTACCTCACACTACTTTAAAAGATAAAATCCAAGTGATTATAAAAATGTCTAACCAATATGCTGTAGCCTGAGACTAATATAATGTTGAATGCCAACTGTAATTGAAAAAAATTTTAATGAAAAAAATCCTTTCAAAGCACTTCAAAAAAAATAAATTAAATGAAATCCAAGTGGATTAGCAATTTAAATGTATTTTTAAATGAAGAAATATAGAATATTTATATAAACTCAGGACACTGGAGACCTGCAGACTCTGTACTAGAAGATATAAAGAAAAGATAAATTTGATTGCATAAAATGTAAAATTTGGTAAAAAATAACTTCAATAAAGTTAAAAGATGAAACACTGAAAGAAAATATTTATAACACATATAAGAATGAATAACCCTAATATTCAAAAGTTGCCTACAAAAAGACAAAGGAAAAGGAAGAAAGGTTATAAAGGCAATTCACCAAAGAGAAAATACAAATAGACAATTATTGTATGAAAATACAATTAACCTTCCTTGTTGGCTATTGTTAGAACAAGGCAATATGAAGCAATGGTTATTTAACACATTAAATATAGCAACAACAAAAAATTGATACTTTCCAGGATACAGGAGAGTGGGTATTTCTATACAAGACAAATAGAAAATGTGAATGCTAAAATATTTTTGGAATATTGTTTGGAAATATTTAAATTATACATATAATACAATTGACCTTGATTGTAGGCACATCGCCAGTGGGAGGTGTGCAGGAGGCAGGTGATTGATGTTTCTCTCTCACTGATGTTTCTGATTCTCTATCCCTCTCCCTTCCTCTCTGTAAAAAAAATCAATAAAACATATTTTTTTAAAAAGAATATATCATGAAAATCCTGAGTCTCAGCCAATATATCAGGATCCATTTGTTATTATACTAGGGGCCCAGTACATTAATTCATTTACCTTGAAAGGAACTGTGTCCTGTGAGGCTGCAAAGACACAGGAGTGGGTATTGGCCCATCCTCTGCGTTCCCATCTGGCCCCTCCCACCACAGCCCTGCAGCCGCTCCAACTTTCTGACAGTGCAGTGGGATTGGGGTCGGCATCAGCAGTGGGTGTGAATAGGGCCAGTGACATCAGTGGGTATGAGTGGCAGCTGCTGCCCTGATTGCCCCTCAGGAACAGGGGGAGGTGAAGAAATACTCAGGGGTGATCAGGGCCAGCAGCTGATACTCAAACCTGTTGATGGCGCTGAATGATTGGGACCAGCACCAGTCTCTGGAAGCTGGTGTGATCAGCAGCTCTGGTGCTGGCACCAGCTGCTGCTCACACCCTGCAGGTGCAAGCGCCAGGCAGGACTACGGCGCATGGGAGCAAAAAATTTTTAGTAACCACCAGAAACATCAATGAGAGAGAAACATCAATCAGCTGCTTCCTGCACACCTCCCACTGGGTATGTGCCTGCAACCAAGGTACATGCCCCTGACCAGAACTGAACCTGGAACCCTTCAGTCCGCAGGACGACGCTCTATCCACTGAGCCAAACCGGTCAGGGCTCTAATATATGTTCTTAACTTTAAAAAATGCATCTATATTATCATTCCATTTTGTTAAAACTCTTAAGAAAACAAATCCTATGTATGCTTGCTTACATTTCCCTTAGCATTCATAAAATAGTAAAGATATAGAAGCAAATAACACTGTTTAGTAGTATAAGGAAGAGAAGCAAAAGACAGAGAGGGTGATTGTTCAATTTGTTTTTATACCCTTTTATTTAGTTTCATTGGTTATAAAAGAGCATGTAACTTTTGTAACTTTTCAAATAAAAAATAATTTAAAGTACTTCTTTAAGTTCAAGGGGCACTATATACAGTTGCTCAGACTGAGCACTGTACAGGAACTGGTAGGGAGGAGGCAGTCACACTGAGGACGTGAGAGAGTGAAAGGAAGGGTGCAGATCCCAGTCCCAGAGTCCTGAAGCTGCAGGGGAAGAGTCCTCTCCTCCTTAAACCCACTCCCGTACCCTGGAACATGCACACACGCAGCAGAACATGTGCCTGCATTGCTGGCACACTCTCATCTGTGTCAACGTCCGTACCACACTCCAGGTGTTCCTGAATATTAAGTCTCTTGCTTGCCCTTCACTCTTGGAGATCTCGTTCCTTACCCTGCCATACTTTGAATCTGATATGACCCCTTTACTTAATGGGAGGGGGAGGGTGGATGGAGATGGGCTGCCAGGGGGGTAGGAGGGACATCCTGGCAGTGGGAAAGGGGTGGGCAGGAAATAGGTGAAGGGTGGGCACATTAGTGTCTCTGTCAGACTGTTGCATCTGGGGTTCATCAGAGCTCTCTGCGGGGCACAGCCAGGGTAGGGCTGCCTCGTACACTGCTCAAGCTATGCAGTGAGATTCTAAATGTAACTGAAATGTATCTGAGGAGGGGTACCTTTTTCTAATCCGCATGGAGATGCCATATGGGCAAGCAGAAGCCCTGCTAACAAGTGACAGAGACAGAATACAGTCACCGGGCCACACTCCGTTATTAGCTGTGTGACTCTGGGGATAAAAATATGATCACAGATGTTACTGCGCTTTTTGAAACAATTCTCCAGTTCACCAGCCAGCAGAGTGCTGGAGGTTATCTAATCTGTTCCCAGTCTCTATGCATATGAGAGCACAGGCCACTGAGAGAGACTGACATCCGTGGTTCCCTTAAAGATACCATACCCACAGCAGCCAAACAGTTTTCCATTTTGATTACACTTGGGGCCGTATCAGGTACTTAGAAATTAATGCTTTATAATATTGATATTCTTTCTTTGAAAGGATAGGGTCTATGGCATGTGTGTATACACATAGGTGTGGGCATGCATGTACTCATGTGCATATATGTGTCCACTCTCAGGAAGATTTGAAAGACCTAGAAGAAAGATGTTCTTCTTTGCACCACCCACAAGCAACTGTTTTCTTAACTGTCCCTGGGTTCAGATTTCAACAAATAAAAACACATATAATAGAGATCAAATTCAATAACATATAAATGATGAGCGGATAGTACATAGCTTATGATAAATACTGTTACGTATTTCTTTCCCCTCACTCTAGAGGCTAAAAAAATAAGAGTATTTGTTCAACAATATTAATTTGAGGCCATTTTTTATTTTATCTATTTATTTAATTTTTTTATTGATTATGGTATCACATAATTGTCCTCATCCCCCCGTTCCCATCCCAAACCCCTCCCTACATATGCCTTCACCCCTGTTGTCCATGGCCACTGGCTAGGCCCATATGCATGCACACAAGTCCTTTGGTTGATCTCTTCCCCTTACCCCCACCCTCCCCTACTTTCCCTCTGAGGTTTGAAAATTTGATCGCTTCTCTTTCTCTGGGTCTGTTTTTGTTCATCAGTTTATGTCGTTCTTGAGGCCATTTTTAAAAGGCTAGGCCTTGTGCTGGGTGTTGGGGATACAATGATACATCAGAAATAATCTCTTCTTCTCAAGTTCTGCAGTCCATCTGCCAGAAAAATACCCTTGATCGTAATCTCTCACACGTTATAGGGAATCGTGAACGAGGAGGCACTCTGAATGGAGGGTAACGAAAGGATAATTTGGTGGTTTTGGTGATTTTTCTGGGGTTGGAAGGAGAGTAGGAGATGCCAGTTTGGAAGGTGATGTTTATACAGGATCTTGAAGGATGAATAGGCATTCACAAAACCAAAACCAACAAGAGTCCTACAAGCAGAGGAAACAAAAGAAGAAAAGCCATTTCCAATAATAAAAGTAAGCTTGAATAGAATCACCTTCTTAAACAGAACTCTGACCAACTGCAACTGCTCAGGAAAAGCTCTCACGTCCAACGTAGCTGATTGGAAGCAAGAACAGTGCTTCCGAGCTGGCTGCCCCATCCATCATCCACACTCAGGGCTCTTTGGGGCCTGGCACTTGGCTTTCCATACTTTTATGTTTGGAGCTTTTTAAATTATGCATGTTATTATATTCCATTATCTAGAGAGGAACCGTTTTAACGCCAAAGACCTAGAGCTACAACACCCAGGAATTAATTTTAAACCTAGGACTTTCCCTGAGGCCCGGAATTTGATGTCCGGGTTCCAGATTCGGGGGTAATCGTGGGGCTCCCTTTTCAGGCCTGCCTGCATGTATGTGTCTACGGCTTCCCTCCACCCCGTGTGCACCATCTGTTCAGCAGGGCACAGCTTTCCAAAGCCTTAGGTCAGCCTCCCCTGGAAATTCTACCTGGGGAGAAAAGCAGCTCTGATGACCCACCAGATCAAAGATAAAGCCCTGAATGTTTACAGTATCAACTTTCGCTCCCCGGAGGGAAGGGCTGTGTCTCTCTCTGTGGCTGCAAAACCCAACTGTAGCTTTTTGAATGACTGGCCCCCGTTGGCACCTCCAGGCCCAGGAGCCCAGCTGCTGCTCCAGCACAGCCCGGGAAGGGAGGCTGCTGA
Source organism: Pipistrellus kuhlii (assembly GCF_014108245.1). NCBI lineage: Eukaryota > Metazoa > Chordata > Mammalia > Chiroptera > Vespertilionidae > Pipistrellus > Pipistrellus kuhlii. Next base: position 167,512,881 of record NW_023425529.1, read on the forward strand.
CAGGCCGCCCAGAAGGAGAACAAAGCTATCAGCCCCATCTCTGCAGGGTACCAGCCTCGCCCTCACACCTGCCAGGCGGGCCTTCTCTTTCTTGGTAAAAGTCTTTGTCCATTTAGTTCGGCATCGGGCACCTGGGAGACTTTCAATTAGGGCTTATGGTTTGTTAGCAGCTCAGTTTTGTGGCGAGACCGGGAGGTCTGGAGTCAGGTGATCTACGATGGCACTCTCCTTCCACCTGTGGCCACATGTCTGCCTGAGCTTCATTTTCCTCGTCTTTAAGAATCATGTCTGACCCAGCTGTTTCTCAAGGCTGTTTGCTCATTTATAAGGAGTGCAGGAGGTGGTATGGGGTGAAGGCTAAGAGCTCAGCTCCTGCATTAAGCTGCCTAGGTTCACATATCAGGCTGCTGTTTCCTAGTTATGTAACCCAGGGTAAGTTACATAATTCTCTGATGCCTCAGTGTTCCTCGTCTGTAAAATGGGATTATGATAGTTCCTACTTCACAGGGTCATTAGGAGGATTAAATGAGTTAGGACTTAAAAAAGAGCTTAGTACAGTGTCTGGCTCATTATAAAGCTTATCCAGTAGCTCCCCTGTGGGAAATGCTGGGGTTCTATAAAAAACACAGAGCTAAGTGTGGTAACTGTGAAGAGAATCAAATAAAATCGTAAATGTAAAGTGAATCCTCTTGTGAGCCCTCCCCACACACAACTCCCTTCAAAAATCTCGTGTGTGTGTCCTCGCTACGTGACATGGACCCTGCGTGCGGACCCAGTCCCTTGTTCTTTACCCCCAGACTCCTTTCTAAGTCCTTGAACCCACCGAGCTCTTCTAGTTTCGCAGCCTTTGCTATCTGTCCCTTCCGCTGTAACAAGTATTTCCTAGTCTGGAGGCATCAGAATCCTCTGGGAACTTGCTGGAAATGATCCTTCTCCAGCCCCACCCCAGGCCCCCTAACAGGAACTCTGTGCCAGGCCCAGCGATGGGTGCACGCGGACCGACACGAACGAACGAACGAACGTTAATGAACCGCTGGTCCAGAGCACTCTGCCCTCTGTTCTTCCCACGCCCAGCTCTGTCCTCTCGAAGAATGCCTGCCACCAAGAGGCCTGCGAAGTGGCCTGTGCCTTCCTTGTGGATTGATCATTTACTTTGGAAGAAGGGAGAAGTCTCTTTAAGAAGTCAGTTTGGAAGCCCCGTGGGAACAGTTCTGGATGGATGAAGTCAGAGGCGCGGGGCGGGGGGGGGGGGGGGGGGGGGGGGGGGGGGGGGGCGCAAGCACAGGGACACATAGATTTCCTGGCCGTAGGGCCATTTCAGAAAGAGCAAATGGCAAGCACAGAGGGCTGGGGCAGGTGAACTGGCTGAATGTGGGGAGAAACTAAGTCACTTGGGAATAGTTAGCACCCACTGGGAACGCAGGAATGTTAAGGAGGTAATTAGCACCTGTATCCTAACCTCAGTAGCTAAGAACAGACTTACACATAAGCTTGGAAGTAGCAAAATAGCTCCAGGAAGGCAAAGGAAAATCTAGAAAGATATTACTAAAAAATAGTAAAGTGAGAGTTACCTAGAGTATGTGTTTTTTAACATATTGTCTCATTGTAGTTAACCAAGAATAAAAATAAAAAATAAAACTTTATTAACGTATGGCTTTTGTCTAAATATTTGTCAACACAGAGGTAAGTATCTTCTTGACATACCTCTGGTGTGCCTGACCCAGGCAGACATGCCCACACTCACCTGACAAATAGCACCGTCCTCCCTGTGCAAGCAGAGAGAGAACCTGGAAGGCACGAAAGGCTCCACAAGATTCCATTTTAGCGACAAGAATGCAACAAGGTCACGGCCAGGGAGAGCAGCCTAGGTCCTGATGTGCACAAACAGACCTCCTCATCCGGTGCACTTCTGCAGAAATAATGCAATTGTTAGGGGCCAGAGAAGCCACAAATAGAACAAAGGGAGGAAAGGAAAAATCAATATGCAGTCAGAGGAGGAAGGGAGCCAGCTTGATGTTTGAATCTTGCTGGCAAGAAAAGCAGCCCAGCCGGTATCGCTCAGTGATTGAGCATCAACCTATGAACCAAGAGGACACGGTTCGATTCGGGTTGCAAACTTGATCCCCAGTAGAGGGCGTGCAGGCGGCAGCCAATCAACGATTCCATCTCATCATTGATGTTTCTGTCTCTCCCTCTCCTTTCCTCTCTGAAATCAATAAAAATATCTTTAGCCCTAGCTGGTTTGGCTCCGTGGATAGAGCATCGGCCTGTGGACTGAAGGGTCCTGGGTTTGATTCCAGTCAAGGGCACATGCTGGGGTTGTGGACTCGATTCCCAGGAGTGGGCGTGCGGGAGGCGGCCGTTCAATGATTCTCTCTCATTATTGAAGTTTCTGTCTCTCTCTCTACCTCTTTTATCCTCTCTGAAATCAATAAAAAAATATATTTTTTAAAAAAACTTGAGGGAAAAAGAAAATGAAACAGGCGATGGTCTGGGTAGATGGTCCTTCACCCCACATCCCGAGGTCTGGGCATGGGTGAACAGATTTGGGGGTAATAGTCGAGCTCCCTTTTCAGGCCTGCCCGCCTGTGTGTCTACAGCTTCCCTCCACCCCGTGTGCACCATCTGTTCAGCAGGGCATAGCTTTCAGATGCTATGGTGTGTGTGTATACACATAGGTGTGGGCATGCGTGCACCCATGTGCATATATGTGTCCACATGTTACTAACGGGTTCACTGAACCTCCACAGGGGTTTGTGCAGATTGTGCCGACGACCAGGCACTAGTATCCATCTTCCAAACTCAGGGGATCAAGAGTGAGGAAGATTACGTAACTTGATCCATTCCCATCATAAATGAAAAGCGCTGAGATTGGAACCCCGAGTCCCAAACCCACGGGCCAAGCTCTCTCTCTCGGCCAGCACGTCCGCCTGAGGACATGCATGGAACATGAGCCACGGCCAGCGTGGAAGGAGAGACGACGGCTTCACCAGTGTTTATGGAGCTGGCTCCCCAAGGCCGGCTCACCTGGAAAACAGCCTCTGGGGAAACCTGACTCCCCGCCTCTCCCACTGATGTCTATCTCTCTGAAAGCAGCCCGTGTGGGACCAGCTCGAGGCCTCCACACGGACCTCAGGAGAGGCACCCCTTGCTGATTGGGGGTCCCCATGCAAAAGAGGGGTGGGTCTCCGATGTGGCAGGTGTGGGCTCCCCAGCAGGGACAACCCTTCACAGATCTTCACCCTGAGCTCTGAGGCCCTTGCATCATGACCCTCTCCCTCCCAACCACTCCTTGGTGTTTTAGTTAGAGAGTAAGGCAGAACTCGCCAAATCAAAGTGGTTTCCCCAGCAACCGTGGGAGAAGCAGGTTTACGTATGCCAGGTAAATAATGCATGAGCCCGGGCTGGGAACTACAGCAACCAAGTTCATGTTACTAACGGGTTCACTGAACCTCGCAGCTCGGCTCCCCAGCCCGAGTCCCAGGGGATAAGGTTGCAATTTCCCACCCGCCCCGCCCTTCCAAAGGAATCCGTTCTGCATTCAGGTTGCTTTCTCTCTCTCTCTCTCTCTCTCTCTCTCTTGACTATTTCCTATTCCCTAAATCAAACTGCTTCTGCCTCCAAGAGCCAGAGACTAAACACCTATCCGTCACGTGACTTCTCTGGTTTTAAACGCAGGGTTCTGGAAAGAGGCTCCATGTTGCAAAGTCCCACAAAGCAGCCCAAGCCGGCAGCGGGCTCCCCGGTCTGCCAGACAATGAATGGTCCGTTTTCAGATCCAGGAGGTACAGCTGACAGGTCGGCCAGGTCCCCACGCTCCCAGGCACAGACTCAGCCTGCCAAGAAGACATGTAAACTGAACCAAATGGTGAAGGAACAACTCCTGATAAAGGCCCAGGGCTCCTCCCTCCCCCTGAGAATAACTGATACTGGATCTACATCTCTCCACCCTCCCCAGCGAGGCTGCACATTCTCTGGCGGGTATTCTGAATGCAATAAGCTCTTTTTAAATGTTATAAATGCGAAGTTATAGAATACTTTAGGGGAAAAATAAAAAAGTTTCCAAAGTGCACAGCACCCTCTTGATTTGACATCCTGCCCCACCCCCACCCCATCTCCAGAGAGAACCCCTCATTTTCAGATGATGGAAAATTCAGCACAAGGAGAGATGTTACACCAATCATCATCAAGCAGAAGGCTGATGACGAGGGGGACAGGTGAAGATTTAGTCCCTGCCCAGAAGGACTCGCTACCTCTTGGGTTCCCCTACGAGGGTCGCTGAGCCTCCAAAGCTGCGTAAGATAAATGGCTTGCAGATGTGGATCGCACCTGATTGTCCATCTGTCCCAACAGATGTGCGGAGAGTGGCGGACTCTTTATTTACCTGACATCCTTAGCACTTGGCACACTGCCTTGTGCACAGTAGATACCATCTAAGAGAGGAGGGGAAAGCTGATGAAAGCATCTAGTTTTAATGGAAAAAAATTAACAATTTGAACAAAAAATTAAGAACCCGCCTCAGCTCAAGCAATGAGATTCAGGCCACATTTGTCATTTGCTGTGTGTGTTCGAACACATTCCTGGTATTGTAAACATGTCAGAGTGTTAATGAGTAACAACTATCTGTGGAAGCGCTCCTATTGAGAGCCTCTCTCTCTCTCTCTCTCTCTCTCTCTCTCTCTCTCTCTCTCTCAGCGGATAATTCACACTGACAATAGAGACCGCTCCATGATTGCAAAATTAGGCAAATTTTCAGTGCGTATCATAGCAACCTCGTTGGTCTGTGAAAATTATGGCAGTTTTGCATTAAAACCTGAAAACTGAGCAGTGAAATCTATCAGGAAACTTTTTTTTTTTTTTTTTTTAAAGACCCAGGAGGAAGGAGACTCTGACATATGCTGCAAACATGGACGAACCTGGAGGACATTATGCTAAGTGAAGTAAGTCAGCCACAGGAAGATAAATGCTGTATGAGTCCACTTATACGAGATACTTAGAGCAGTCAACATAATAGAGACAGAAAGGAGAATGGTGGTTGCAGGGCTGGGGGTCGAGAAGAATGGGGAGCTGTTGTTTAAGGGGTATAGAGTTTTACCAATTGGTAAGAGTTATGGAGATGGATGGTGGTGATGGCTGTACAACATTGTAAGTGTATTTAACACCAGTGAACTGCACCTTTAAAAACTGGCTACAATGGGCCCTGGCCAGTGTGGCTCAGTTGGTTGTCAAAAGGTCACTAGTTCAATTCCTGATCAGGGCACATGCCCAGGTTGTGGGAAGCAGCCAATCAATGTTTCTCTCTCAGATCCATATTCCTCTCTCTCTCTCTCTCTCTCTCTCTCTCTCTCTCTCTTTCTCCTCTCTGAAAATCAATAAAAAACATATTTAAGACAAAAAAACTATTAAGAGGGTACATTTTATGTTTTATGTATTTGACCACAGGAAAACATGGGACAGGGGGAGGGGAGACCTCGTAGCAAATACACACAGGACAACCTAAAATAACGTCGGGTGCCTATTGAAGTAGCTCAAGCAAAATTATACAGATAAAGCAACGTCTGACTTGTAACTTGAACTCCAGCGAAGTGTTTGGATTGAAAATCTGTTTACTTGATCCAAGGTCAGACACTCACCACAAAAATTATGACAGGCACATACGAAACGAAACCTTGCTCCGTAACACCCGCTGAGGACATGACGGGAGGTTTCACAGGAGGGCGCGCACCCTGTCTGCCGCAAATCAGGCGGCAGGTACATAACAATCACACAGCAGCCGTCATCCCGCAAATGCGGGCTGATAAATGGATCGTGCAACACGATAGCACACACTGAAGAACGCTTTGGGAAATAACCACCACAAAACATCCTGGAATTGAGCCCTAACAGCCCATCCACAAATCCTGTTCAACTGAGCAAACAGTCTGTCCATTGAAGAAAATGAATAATTACTGTGGAAGTAATTGACAGAAGCACAAAAGTCCTGGTAGAAACATCACAAAACCTATTTGGAAAAATAAAAACAATGTGTGTGCCTGATAGAGCAATGGTGGAACCTGAGAAACACACAGAGTAGAACCTGCCTCTCCTTCGGAAACGGGAGAGGTACCCAGACACTGACTGCCCATTTTTTCAGGTTTCAGGACTAACACACTTTGGCATCCAGTAAAAAGCAGTACATCTAGACCAGTGGTAGGCAAATCGAGGCTCTCAAGCCACATGCGGCTCTTTGGCCCCTTGAGTGTGGCTCTTCCACAAAATACCACGGCCTGGGTGAGTCTATTTTGAAGAAGTGGCATTAGAAGAAGTTTAAGTTTTAAAAAATTTGGCTCTCAAAAGGAATTTCAATCGTAGTTCTGTTGGTATTTGGTTCTGTTGACTAATGAGTTTGCCGACCACTGTGCTAGACTGAGCATGTCAAACTTCCAGCCCGCGGGCCGCATATGGCCAACAACGAATACTAATCAATGATTACTCATTTATTTCAGCCCTTCGTATTCAGCACGTCTTTATTGAAATAAACCTACGTTTCTATGAAAATCAAAGCTTTTGTTTTTGTTTTTGTGTGTGTATTTTTTGTTGTTTTTTTTGCGGCCCACATAAATTTAAACCTTGTTTACTTGGCCCATGTTAGCCTTTAAGTTTGACATGCTTGATCTAAACATTGGCCATATCAATATGACATTCCTGTCCCAGCAACAGGGTATTCTCACGTTCTTGGCTAATACAGCAGACACTGTTATAAGAAGTTACATACGCACAGTAATGTTCTTCCTTAACATTTCACAGTAAATATAATTCATTCAAACACTATTGGCCCTTTTATAAAATTTATGCTTTTGTTTCTGTGTTGTTTCTCCCATTTCACTACTCCAAGAAAGCTACAGGACGAGCTGAAATAGCTTTTACCGGAGAGAGAGAGAGAGAGACCAGGGTCCCCCAGCCTTGCCTTTGTGGCCGGTGCCATCATTGTGGCCACATTGGGACAGTCACCCCTTCATGGACCCGTCCCCACAGGTCATTCCAAATGATACCTTCCCCTTGTTACCCAATAACTGAGAGGAAATCGCACAAGTGTTTCGGGCCCTAAATTGCTGGACAATTGCCAAACCTGCACCTCATTTAGTGCCATGGAAACCAAAAGATCTGTATGGCTCTGAGAGCTGGTAGAATGTACACTCCCTCCCGTCCTGTCCCCGGCCCTGCCACGTCACCAGAGCCATGCACATCCCCCCACAATGGGCTTGCCCTAGGCTCTGACTCACCTAACCACAGCCCTGTGCCTCTCCATGAACTGCAGGGAGTGACTTAGGAGTTTGGGCCTATGAGGTGCCAATCAACCCAGGCCCTGGGAGGGAAAGCCTCACAGAGCCCCTGAGGCCTCAGGTCAGGGCAGCCTGGACGGCGCAGCAGAAGAGGAAAGGCCAGTGGTCAGCCGGACAGAGAGCCCAATGGAAATCTGGCGGTGCTCACAAGAGGGCTCTGTTCTGCCGAAACCGGTTTGGCTCAGTGTAGGCCTGTGGACTGAAGGGTCCCGGGTTCGATTCCAGACAAGGGCATGTACATTGGTTGTGGGCGCATCCCCAGTAGGGGGTGTGCAGGAGGCAGCTGGTCGATGTTTCTCTCTCATCGACGTTTCTAACTCTCTATCCCTCTCAATTCCTCTCTGTGTAAAATCAATAAAACATATTAAAAAAAAAAAAAAAGAGGGCTCTGTTCTGCAGCACCAAGACCCTGCCCACAAGCAGGTGAGGACCAGGGGAAGGCCTCTTAGGAGGCAACAGGTATGGCCTCTGTCAAAGTCTCTGAGGAGGTCCTGGGAGTCCCTGGTTACTGTCAGCAGGAACAATCCACTCTGCTGTCCAGCCACAGAGCTTGGGCCTTCCTCCACTGGAGCAGATTGCACTCCACCCATCTCTGAGCCTGGCCCAGCAGAGCTCTTTCTGCTCAGAGAACTTCAGAGCTCAGGCTCCTCTTCTGCTCCTGAAAGGGAAACTGAACTATATTCTCAGATGGACCCCCACCTCTTAGACACACACACACACACACCCGCCCCACCCCATGCTCCTTACCTGCCCCCAGCCTCTGGAGGGAGTCTGAGGGCTGATGGAAGCAGGAAGAATTAGAAGACCTCCAGGAGGTTTCTGGCCTCCAGGACCCGGAACTATAGTCCACCTTCCCTTCCCCCTCCCCACGCCAAACACACAATCTCACACATAGCCACATCGCACTTGGGGTTTAGAAAGCACCCCCAGTTCTGCAGCATTATAGAGTCTCAAATGTACTTTCCCTCACGGGCAAAAGCCCTGCAGAGCAGGATCTATTACCTCTTCCACAGATAAGGAAACAGGCTCAGAGGGTTAAGGGTAGAAAATAGTTGGGACAGTGAGCGGCAGAGCAGGAATTGAGCCAGCCCCCTGGTCCCCGGCTCAGAGCTCTCTGTGATATCGTCTAAACCTCTCCAAGTTCCTCTCGCTGTCCCACTGCACCTGCCCTTGCCAGGAAGGGCTCTGCTCTTCTTCAGGCCTCCTTTACCTCTTTGGAAACTGGGGCACTGTGAATTATAGCCATGCCGGGAAGCCAAGCTCTCCTTTGATCTTGCTCTGAGGAGCATGTGGAGGCACAGAACATGGGAAACACTGCCAGGACTGGGGCCCCAGACAGCACAAGGGACAGCTTGTGGGAGAGCCGCCCCTCCCACGGCCCCTCCTGTGACGTCAGGTTCCACTGTGGGCCGCTGCCCTGGAGGGGTCTGGCCTCCGCTGGCGCAGGCACCCCCTGCTCTTGGTCCTTCTGTGGGAAGGCTTGAGAGGCACGGCCGGGCCTCTGAGACTTCGGTGGCCTAATGGGATGCAAATTGGAATTTGCTCCCATAAAGATATATTATGCATGGACTTTCTATTAGATTTCACTTGGAAACTCATCATCCATCACCCCGGCAGGGCCTGCACAACCCGGGGCCTGTGTCAGCAGTTTCTTTTCATCTAGTGAATGCTGCCAAAGTCGCCTCCCTCGCTGGGGACTGGGGGACTCCAAAGGTTTGGAACGTGGCCTGGGTGGAACGGGAAACCACTTCCTGGCATCCTCTGCGGTTGTCCTGCCCTTGCTAGAAGAGGGCAAGGCCCGATGGGAACGAGGGGACTGACCCGCAGCTGGGACTGTCTCCAGTGGGAGCAGAGGGCTTGAGGGAGAAGTTCGGGCTGGAGGGGAAGGGGGATGAACACTGTCCAAGGGCCCAGATGTCAGTCAAGGAGGCTCCGGAACACACATTCTTGTACCCATGGAGTCTTCTAACGGGATCGTCTGGAAGGCTTTCCCTCCCACACACACACACACACACATACCCTCACACACACCTGCACATGCACATACACACACAACTGCTATACTTGCACACATACACCCTACCCACACCCTTACATGCATATATGCACCACTCAGTCTCAAACACGTGCTCACACTCTCATTCACATACATACAATGTACATACATATTCTCACATACACAGCCCATTATGCTTATACATGTACACACTCATACCCACCTGCTTCCACACACAAACACATGCGACATTGCAGCACAAACACTCATACCCTCACCACTCACATAGCATACATATACTTATATACATACTCACTCACACACCCCCACAATCCACATTTTATAACACATAATCCCTTATCCCACTCCCCACATATATGCATGCAACACACACCCACCCCCTCACACACTCTCATTCACACATAGTCATGCATGCACACATATACACACATCCAGTATTACCTCTGAGGCCACAGAAGAGAGCTTTTCTCCATTCATGGAAGTCTGAGGGTGCAACTTCCCACAGTCGCTAAGAGACAGACCCCATAGGTGTAATGGAGCAGTGGCAAGTCCCCACACTCCTCGGGAGCACTGCTCAGGGAAGTGGGAGTCATGTTCCCTTCTGCAGCATCGTCCCACCCCTGGAGGGGCTGATGGGCAATAAAGTACCAGAAACCCAACAGGAAGAAGCAACTGGGCATCGGAGAGGTGATAAACTGCCACGTGAGAAAGAGCCATTTCAGCCTCTGAAGGCTGTGAATCCAATAAACTCAACAGCCACTGTTGACGGAGCATCTACCAGGGGCCAGGGCTGAGCTAAGGGGCCGCTAAGACCACCGAGAAGGCACCTAGCCGATTCACAGAAGAAAACCCACAGCCAAGGGCAGAACATGACATACCAAGCAAGGGCTTTCATGCCATAGGTGCTAGACTGGGCAGTCAGAGAGGGGGTAGAGTCACCCTGGGCTGGAGTGATCAGAGGAGGAGAAGGGAAGACCATGTGAGCTAAGACTTAAAGGTAGGTCCATGGAAGGTGTGGGATGAGGAGCCAGTCTGGAAAAATTTGGAGTAAAGGGTCTGGTCCCTGGGTTGCACTAAGGCTAGGAGCCTGGTTTTAAACTCATCTTTGCTTCACCTGAGGAAGGAGAAAGGCATCTGCGTGTCTTTCAGCCATTCTTCCAGGCTCGCCTTCTCCAGGAAGCCATACGAGATCTCTCCCTCCTCAGAGCTCAGTCCATTTCATTTGTTGCCTTAAGACTGTTTTCTTATCATCTCACATTTAGACCACCTCAGCACACAGTGAGATTTCATGATAATTCCCTGATGTCAAGAGCAGAATCCCTATCTACCAGGGCAAGTTATAAACATCAAAGCTACGCTAGCAATCTTTTGTAGTTGTTGCTAATCCTCAACTGAGGATATTTTTTCCATTGATTTTTCAGAGAGAGTAGAAAGTCGGGAGGGAGGGAAGGAGAGAGAGAGAAAGGCAAGAAGGAGAGAGAGAGAAACACTGATGTGAGAGACAGACACACTTGGATCCGTTGCCTCCTACATGTGCCCCTGCTGGGGTTGGGGATCAAATCTGCAACCCAGGTACGTGCTCTTGACTGGGAATCGAACCCATGACAACTTCAGTGTGAGGGCCGATGCTCTAATCACTAAGCAGCATCGGTCAGGACTAAGTGCCGTTGCTTAACAGTCTTATAAGGGTTCAGAGGAAGAAGAGAAAATATCTGGATAGGAATCAGAAAAGGCCTCATAGAGCAGATGGTGTTCAAGGACAGGATGAATGTGTTATTTCATTGTTCATCAGCTGACATCTCTCCCACACTAAATTGTGCTTATGTCTCATACCTCTTCATTCCCTGTAACGCCTCGCTCAGAATTATGTTCTCAAAGAGAACTTATTATATTGCTCATTCATTCAATATCTACTTGCTTGCTCACTCACTGAGCTCCTAGAATGATTTTTCACTCTCAGAAAAGTCAGAGCCCACATCCAGCCTGCTCCCAGCTATGTGAGGGTGGCATTTCTGAGAAGAGTTGGCATGCTACCCAGGCAGTCCGGTGGCTGCCACCTCTATAGGTCAGAGTGTAGTAGTAGAGTGTAATTTAGAATCTTAGAACCAGGACCTCAGAGATATTCTATGTCTTCCTTTTGCAGCCAAAGCCTAGGGATAATAAGTGGCTATGCAAAGTCCCAAAGGTGATTAGATGAAATCATACATTAAAAATCAGCTTTTGCCCTTGCTGGTTTGCTCAGTTAGAGCATCGGCCTGCAGATGGAAGGGTCATGGGTTTGATTCCCAGTCAAGGGCACCTAACTCAGTTTCAGGTCCCCCAGCCCTGGTAGGGATGTGTGTGGGAGGCAACCGATTAATGAGTCTCTCTCATGTCAATGTTTTTCTCTCTCTCTTCCTTCCTCCCTCCCTTCCACACTATCTAGAAATCAATGGGAAAAAAATACCCTCAGGTAAAGATTAAATAGATAAATTTAATTTAATTTAATTAAAAGCCCACTATGAAATAACTCAGCTTGGGACTAGATATTACAGTGGATAACAATAAATACTATCTCAATCACATGACCAAGATCAACACCAACAGTGACAAGTCATGCTGATAGTACATGCTCTAGATATGATATACTGAACATGGCACTTGACTCCTGCATTCTTTCTCCCCAAACATAACTCCAGTCAAATCATGATAAAAACATCAAGAAATCCCAACAGAGGGACAGTCTACAAAACACCAATATTCTTCAAACAGCCAAGATCATCAAACATAAGGAAATTCTGAGAAAACTGTCACAGCTAAGAAGAGGCTCAAGAGACATGACGAATAAATGTAATGTGAAATCCTGGAATAGAAAAGAAACTTGAAAGAGATCTAAATAAAGTTTAGAGACTTTAGTTAATAATAATGTGTCAACAATGGTTCATTAATTGTCACCTATGAATGTAAAATGTTAATAATAGAAGAAATGGAGTGGGGGTATATGGGAACTCGCTATATTGTCTTTGCTTTTCTTCTGTAAGTCTAAACTGTTCTAAAAGCAAATTTAATTTTTAAAATTATGCTTTGAAACAGTAAAAGCTACCCAGCTGGAGTGGCTCAGTGATTGAGCATTAACCTATGAACCATAAAGTCAAGTTTCGATTCCCATTTAGAGCACATGCCTGGGTTTCGGGTTTGATCCCCAGTATGGGGTGTGCAGGAGGCAGCCAATCAATGATTCTCTCATCATTGATGTTTCTCTCTCTCTTTCTCTCTCTCTCTCTCTCTTTCAAATTAATAAAAACATTTTTTTAAACAAAGAAAAGAAACAGTAAAAGCACACTACCATTCTTAGCTCATAACAGTCCATCCAGTGTGCATCCTGTCCCATCACAGTTTTGCTAGACATAATCATGTCTGTCTCTTTAAGCGCCTCTTGGTTGTGACCCTTTCTCCAATTTTCCTTGTTTTTGATGACCTTGGCAGTTTTGAAGAGTACCAATCAGGTATTTTGTAGAATGTCCCTCCGTCAGGATTTATCTGATGTTTTTCTCTTTTTCCCCCTGGGCAAGTAAGAGGGGTGGGGCACTTCCACTTCCCTGCATTATGAGGACTCTGTGTCCAGGACACGGAGCACCCGGGGCAGCTGGGTAAACCCCTCACTTCAGGGAGCATTGGCTGTTCAAAAAAAACAGCCCTGGCATCCTCATCCCACTAGCATTGGGCCTGATATTTCCTCCAGCTTCCAGCCAAGATGGACCCAAGAGGGAGAGGGTCTCGGCTTGGGACTAGATATTTCAGAGGACTTGTCTCTGTTCGCATCTTTCCAGAGCTAGCCAAGGGCTCAGGGAGTCCGCGGGGACCTATGAGATGGTGGATACTGGGACTTACAGAGAAGTTGCCTTGACAACTCATCCTTCCAGGTGTGTGGGAGAGGAGAATGCCTGTGTGAGTTCTGAAAAAAGATTCTAGGATGTAGAGCTGTTGTTAAGATGTGTTGTCATCTTTATTCTCCCCTGAGTCTCTCCATTATACAACGTCTTCGCTTCAGTCCTCCGGGATTCGGTCCTGGTGAGGGGGAGGCCGCCACTGGGTACTGAACTGCGTGGGTTGGACTTAGCTGGCAAGCAAACTCGGCATGCTAAATCCAGTGGACCATTCGAGATGTCTAGACAGGAAGCCGGGCTGCGAGAAAAGCAAGGACACTCCCCTCACGCTGGAGCCCAGAGGCTGCCAGGCAGGCTGCTGCCACTCCTTCAGGAGCCCAGAGGACCCGACCCCTGGGCGCTGAGTGCTAGCTCAGGGCACATACGTAGGGAAGCAAAGGGTGCGCCTGCCCCAGCCCAAGTCCAGCAAAACTGCCAATGGGTGGTGTGCAAATGAAAGTGGCCCGGCATGACCTTGAAGTTGAGGCCGGGAGAGTGGATCTGGCATCAGGAGGGCAGGCTCTTGTCCCAGAGCCAGTACTGGGCACGCTCTGAATGTCACTCAACATCCAATTGGGGGAGGGGAGGGGATAGAGCCTTGGGAGTCTAGCTCAGGCCAGCCAGTGCCAACCAGTGTTTGTTTAGCACCGGGACCTTGAACAAGTTAGTTAGTTAGTCTCTCAGTTTCCCCATTTGAAAAATGGAGTTTTTATACCTGCCTCACCTGTTTGCTGGGTAATTATGAGGTGCAGATGAAATGATATATGGGAAAGGGCCTGTGTAAAGTGCCGGGCAGGTCTGACTGTAACAAATGATGTTTATACTGTAAGCTTCAAGGCTGTTAAGATATTCAGGCCCATAGATCTGGGAGACTTGGCTTCCTCTGGCTGTCAAGCACCGAGTTGTTTAGATGGAGAAGAGTCATACAGATTCTGTCTCTGCCAGCGCCGATTCTTCTGGAGCAAAACATCTTCCTCTCACCTCCAGCACCAGCAACCCAGCCCAACAGCCTTCATTTGCATTTTAGTGCACACCCACTCTCCACAGCTTATCCCATAACCAAACACCCATGCCAGAGTCTGGGATCTTTAAGGAAACGCACTAGAGTGAAAGACACAACAGAAGGATGATAAGCAAGGGTTCCTTTGGAGCTCGGCCAGCGTGGATCGGCAGTCCGCCTCAGACTCCCGCCCTCAATCTGTTCACCAGCCTGTTCCTCTCCCCATTCAAGCTGCTCCTGAAAGCCTCTCCTCTGGGAAGTCTTCCCAGATCAACTAAGCTCCTGGCAGCCACCAGGGGTTGGCCCTGTCTGAACCTAGTACTTCCTTGGGTGTTCTTCACCCACCTCACCCACCTTCCACCTCCACAGGCCCCCTGCCTGGTCCTCCATTCCCAGCGGCTAGGCCAAGACTTCACTTCCTCTCCTGGCTTCTGAGCAAGAAGCTACCTCGTCTCTCCTGTTTGCCAGTCTGCCCTCATTCCAGTCACATCCTTGACATATATTTGATTTGGATGTTATTGTCTCTTGATGTATTCGCCTCCTGCTTTTATTTGGTCACGAGCCTGCCCTCCCCTTATTTCCCCGTGTCTGTGTTGTTTGTCTGAGTCACATCTAATGCAGGGGTCTCATTATCAAGAAGCGAGAATTGCTTGCCTCTGTCCTTTGGTTGATTCAATCAGGACTCCATCCTCTCTGCTTTAAACAGGTCCACATCCCATGTCTCATCAGCCTTAGCTGCAAAGCTCAGATAGGAGTTCCTCCTGTCCAGACAGTCTCTTTACTGACATGCGGCAATTCTCTCTTTGATTTTTTAAAAAATCCTAAGTACTGGACAGACAGGACAACTCCATTTCTCCTCTTCTCTCCCTCCCCACCCCCCGCCTCCCAGACTTTACTTACCCTGACAATCTACTATCTAATGATTGTGTTGTCTAAAAGGAGCCTTTGGAAATGCTGCCATTGTATAAAAACCAGGAGAGACAGAATACGCACACACACACACACACACACGTACATGCATGTTTTGCTGTCAAATATGACTTATCTTTGAATGATGTCAGTATAAATTATCTCTGTAAGTATACCTTGTCTCTGAATGATGCACAAAAATCTGAAGAAAAAAACCCCCACAAAAAACAGATTTTGCCTTCAGAGAAAGATTTTCATTAAATACCTTCTTCTCCCTTTTGAACTTTTAAAACATTTTTATAATGAATTATTTCATATGTACAAAGACTATCTGAAATGAATGTATATACTGAGATAGAATAATAATAATTAATTCTGCCCTGTGGATCCGCCATCCATCATAAGATATGGGACATTGCTGGAACCAGTTTGGCTCAGTGGATAGAGCATCGGCCTGTGGACTGAAGGGTCCCGGGTTCGATTCTGGTCAAGGGCATGTACCTTGGTTGCGGGCACATCCCCAGTGGGGGGTGTGCAAGAGGCAGCTGATAGATGACTCTCTGTCCCTCTCTCTTCCTCTCTGAAAAATCAATAAAATATATTTAAAAATAAAAAATAAAGGCTCAAAACCCATTAAAAAAAAAAAAAAAGATATGGGACATTGCCAATAGTGTTGCTACTGCCTGCATCTCCCCTATAACAGGTAACCACTATCCTGTTACCCTCCATTTTGCTTGCCTCCAGAGTTTTATCACATATATATGTCTCTCCAAGTAATACATTATTAGCTCATTTGACCTGTTTTGAACTTCGTAAAACTGGTGTCACGCTGTATGTATTTTACTGTAACAAGCAAATTTCCCTCACCATTGTTCTAAGATTCATCCATGCTGATGCTTGCAGCTTTAAGTCATGTACCTTCATTGTGATGTAAATTCCACTGGTTAGTATACCCACTTTGTTTACCCATTGTCCTGGTGTTAGACATCGGGCTTTTCCCAATTTGAGCTGTGGTTAACTTCCTCGTGCTCATCTCTGGGTGCACACGTGGGAGAGTCCTGGAGGGTTTGATCCTGGCAGCGGGACTGCTGGGCCAGGGATGGGCCTTCCGCTCAGCGACCATTTGCCAAATGGTTTCCAAAGTAGTTGTGCCAATTTACATTTCCACCAGCAGCATGATGGAGTTTTGTTCTTTTGCATTCTCACCAACACTTAATATTAACAGATTTTCATTTTTTTTTGTCAATCTAATGTGTGTGAAATGGTGTGCTATTATCAGCTTCATTTACATTTCTCTGGTTACCTCTTCTTATGTTTATTGTCCCTTCATGTTTCCTCTTCAATGACTTTTTTTATTTTGAAACATGAATGTATTTCCTGTCCAAAAATATATATTTATTAAAATGTGGCTGCAGCCGAAACCGGTTTGGCTCAGTGGTAGAGCATCGGTCTGCGGACTGAAAGGTCTCAGGTTCGATTCCGGTCAAGGGCGTGTACCTTGGTTGCGGGCACATCCCCGGTAGGGGTGTGCAAGAGGCAGCTGGTCGATGTTTCTCTCTCATCGATGTGTCTAGTTCTCTCTCTCCCTTTCTCTCTCTCTCCCTTCCTCTCTGTAAAAAAAAGAAAAAAAATCAATAAAGTATATTTTTTAAAAATAAATAAATAAATAAAATGTGGCTGCAATATCTCATTTCCCATAGGCAAAGGGCTCCACCACTCTCCCCCAAAGCACACAATACTATCTCTAAACAGTGTCACAATAAGTAAAATTGCTAACAACACATTGATGAGTGTTATGAGTTGAACTGTATCCTGCCCACCCCCCGCCCTTAAAAAAATTCATATGTTGAAACCCTAACTCCCAATATCTCGGAGTGTAAGGTCTTTAAAGAAGCAATTAAGTCACCCTGGCCAGGTAGCTCAGTTGGGTTATCCCAATATGCCAAAGTTGTAGGTTCAATTTCTGGCCAGGGCATATGCAAGAAGCAACCAATCAATGCATAAATAAGTGAAACAACAAATTGATGTGTTCTCTCTCTCTCTCAAGTTAATTTTTAAAAAGAGTTAATTAAGTTAAAATAAAGTTCATAGGGAAGGCATTAATACAATATGACTGGTGTCCTTATAAAAACAGATTAGGACACAAACAACACCAACCAAGGGACAACCAAGTGAGGTCACCGGGAGAAGATGACCATCTGCAGGCTAAGGAGAGAAGCCTCAGAGGAAACCGAACTTGCCAACATTTTTATCTTAGACTTCCAGCCTCCAGAAATGTGAGAAAATACAATGGTGTTATGTAAGCCAACCAGTTTGTGTCATTTTTACAGCAGCTCAAGCCGACCACAGCAGTGAGCACATTACTGTTTACACAGTGCTTCCACATACTGTTTCACCTACTCACTCATCATCAAATATTAATCGAGCACGTCCTGGGTCGAAGGGCACATTTCATTGTTAAATCCTCGCTGCCATCTTTTAAGTCCAGAACACGTTTCCTTAATTTTAAAATGAGGGGTGTCGTATATGGGTGAAGTCAGAGGAGGGCCACTGGGAAGGCAAAGGGACTGCAGACCGCATGTGAAGGGCCTGAGACGAGAAAACTCAGGCAGACACAGTCATCATCTTAATTAGTGTAAGAAGGTCTCTCATGAGGGCAAGGGAGTCCATTTTTCTTTATGGCACAAAGGAACAGAACTATGATGCATAGGAAGAAACACCGGGAAGATAAATTTCACTTGAACAGAAAGAAAAACATCGTCAGAGTTGGAATTGCCTAAAGATGCAACAAGATGTTTTGAGTGTTTGAGTTGTGCCTACAGAAGCTGGACAGCCACTTCATGGGGGTTGGAGTGTGTGTGTGTGTGTGTGTGTGTGTGTGTGTGTACACACGCAGAGTGACGGTCAAGCTTCAGATGTGTGGCTGGAGAACATGATATTGAAGCCCTATCCAGAGAGTCCATGATGTCTCTGAGACCAGGTGACTAGTAAGCTGTGGGCCAGGAACAGAGCCTATCTTCTGGATTCTGATTCTCTAGTCTTTCCACCAGGCCAAGCTGCCTCTAAACAGATTAGTGGCCAAAACCAGTTTTGCTCAGTGGATAGAGCCTGCGGACTGAAAGGTCCCAGGTTTGATTCCGGTCAAGGACATATACCTTGGTTGCGGGCACATCCCCAGTAGCGGTTGTGCAGGAAGCAGCTGATGGATGTTTCTATCTCTCTATTTCTCTCCCTTCCTCTCTGTAAAAAAATCAATAAAATATATTTTAAAAATAAATAAATAAAAATAAACAGATTAGTGGCTGGACAATGACTTCTAAGGATGATAGCATTCACTCAGCTGCCTGGGGACAGGGCAGATAGAGCTTTTGAAATAAGAGAATTAATTATTTACTTTCCTCTTTTCAGAAGTCTGATAATAGCCAGGTAGGTAGCAAGAAGCAGGCAGGAACCGGCAATTTGGAGAGCCTCCTAAGCACCAGGTTTTTCATGTGCCTTATCCTCATTTAAACTTTTGCATTCCCTGCAGCTGAAATATTCTTCCTTATCTCCACTTTACAGATGTGGAAGCTGAGTCTCAAAGGGGCGAGGCAACTGTCCAAATTCCCCAACCTCGGTATTTGAGCCGACGCCTGCCTGATTCCAAAATCCACATCTTGTTAACCTAGGGGTATTGGAATGTAAAATGGCTTTTATTTCTGTAAATCCAGACTGCTGTTCTTTCATACCAAACACAAGATAAACAAGTTGTTGTGAAAAGGATTTACATGCCAGGAGGGATGAGGGTCGGAGAGCACTTCCTTCATCATCTTTGATTTGGAAAATGACCCTTTCTCAACTTCAGTGTGATGCTTCAAGCCCTGGCTTCAGACCAGATTGCTGCCCTGAAGCCCCTCCATAATGAAACTCTCCACTCTCTCCTCCGTCTCCGAATGCTTTTATTCCAGAAGACAGTAAGGCCCACTCCTAGCACAGTCTCTCCACATAGGAGGGCCTATAGCGGGACACAGCACAAAGGCCTGAATGATCTATTCAGCCCTCATTTCGTCTGCACACTGGGTTGAGAGCCCTTTAGCAGAGTGAGGAGTGCTCTGTGCTCCTCTTTTTGCTTTTTTTTTTTTTTTTTTTTTGCCTGAAGGCAAAATGTAACTTCTGTTTTAGCGGAGCCCCACCCTCTTTGGTTAGGACACATAAACAACACGAAGCAGGCAGCAGACAGCGGTTCCCTCAGCCGGTAACAATGCCAAGGGGAGGTACTAGATTGGATCATTGTTTTTTTTTTGCTCGGGAGATGGGAGGACTGGGTGAATCCACTCCCCACTTCAGTCGCCTGCCAGAGGGAGGAAGCCCGGAAGGTTCTACAACAGGAAGGAGCCTTCTCCACTCTCTAACCAGCCTTGCTCTGACTTCTGGGGCCTTCAGGCTCCCTCCTCCATGTCCAGAAGCCTTAGAACCTAGGTCCTTCCCGATACTCTGGGGTCTGCCAGGACTAGGCTTTCCTCTCCTCTCAAGTTGTGCTTCCAGAATTCTCCCCTCCCACCTCCCAGCTCCAGCCTGCCACGTTATTCGGCCCATCTGACCTTACGGAACTCAGAACAGAGGGCATTGCATTGTTAGAGATAACCGGCCCAAAGGGGTAGAGAGTTATAGAACAGAGAAGAAACTGTCTCTCCCCTCAGGAAGTTTCATTTAGATTAGGTGAGCACAAAGCTAAGCCAGTTAAGTACAGAATTTATGAGCCAGCATCAGATAGACTGCAGGTCTGGCTTACTCTGTGTGTCTCATTCCTGCCTTTTAGGGATGACTTTGTGCGGGAGCCCAGCTCGGAGCTGCCATGAAGGGGAGTGCAAGCCGCTGTCTGCTTTGTAAGGGGAGATGAGATGCACCGTGCAAAGGAGCCAACCCAGAGAGAGCCGATGGCAGCCGGTTAGAAGACAGGGACTGAGATTCTAAAACCAGACCCAAAAAGGGGAGGGGGGCAGATTCGACAGAGGGAAGCCATCGCATTTTCAAGGACCACGTGCTAACATTCCACAGGCCCATAGCACAAACCCCCCTGAGTGGGAAACGCTGATGACAGTAGGCACAGCGTGGCTGAGGCTGCTTACCTGCTACATGACCTTGGACTAGCCTCTGATGCTTCAGTTTTCCCACCTACATTGGGAAGGGTTAGATTTAATCAATGATTCCTACATTTGGGGCCAGTCTAAATTTACTAAAAGTTTGCTGAAACAACTTTATATGGCCAAACTAGAATATATTTTTTTAAAATATATTTTATTGATTTTATACAGAGAGGAAGGGAGAGAGATAGAGAGTCAGAAACATCGATGAGAAAGAGTCATCGAACAGCTGCCTCTTGCACACCCCCTACTGGGGACGTGCCCGCAACCAAGGTACATGCCCTTGACCGGAATCGAACCCGGGACCCTTCAGTCCCCAAGCCGACGCTCTATCCACTGAGCCAAACCGGTCCCGGCCAAACTAGAATATTTTCAATATAATCGCCATCTAGCCCTGGCCAGCGTTGCTTGTGGTTAGAGCATCGGCCTGCGCACCGAAAGGTCGCAGATTCTGGTTCCTGGCCAAGGGCACAAAACCTGTATCTCTCTCACATTGATGCTTCTTTCTCTCTCTTTTGCCTTTCCTTCCTTCTACTCTCTTAAAAAAAAAAAAAAATATATATATATATATATATATATATATATATATATACATACATATATATATATATATATATATATATATATATATATATATATATATATATCTCCTTAGGTAAGGATTAACAACAATAAGCAAAAACAAAACACGTGCATTTCAGTCCCGAAAAGAAGACGTAATCTTAGAATACTAAGGAGAGTCCTCTAAAAAAAAAAAAAAATATGGAAAAACCCACTCCACACAATCTTACTTATTTCATTGCACACTAGTGAAAGCTTCCTCACACAGGAAAACCAACTCCAGAACCTGGTAGCCAGCAGGTGAGTTCCGAGGAGCTTCCTGACTCTGAAAATTCCATGACTTGAATCCCACCGGGGCCAGGGACCCACCCGTCCTCTGACTCACCCTCTAAGCTCTCTCTGTGTGCAGGTGACTCCTGAGACCTGGAATGCAAGTTCTCATTCCCCATGTTAGACACCGTTTTCCTCTGCTTCCGAAGAGCCCAGGGATGCCTCCTTTCCTCTTCCACAGGAGGCGGTAGGTCCCTCTGGGGGAGAAAGGGTCTCACTCATCGCTGTGGAGCTTGCAGGTAGTCTTCCCGTGACTCGATACTGGATGTAACGTCTGCACGCTGAGGCCCAGCAGTGCCGGTGTCCACACAAATAACATCGGTTGTATGTGCACAGTCTCACCAGAGCCCACCCCAAGGAGGCTGCAGCCTCTGGAATATAGCACCAGGTCAGCCAGCGGAAAGGGAGACACCCTTCCCTGGAACTGTCATTTCTTTGAACACAGGAACAATTCCCCACACAGCTCAGGAGCCTGAGGCAGGCCCAGGGACAGCTGCCCTGGCTGGACAAACCGCAGGGGGACTCTTGGGCAGACTGTTGTCTGGAAACAATGCAGCTCACGTGACAGGCACTAATGAGCCCCTCCTGGAGCCCCACAATGGCTCAGCGGCCAGCGGAGGCTCCCTCTGAATAATAGGTCTCTCTCGTCAGCAGTGAGCACTCCATGGGGCCACCTCCTCCCTCATTCTCCTATGATTCTCTGCCTTCTTGTCCTTCCTTTCTCGCCATCTTTGTCTTTTACTTACTTTAATTCTCCTGTTCCCTTTGACTTGTTTCTTCTCTTTCACACACACCCCCCTTCCCCCCACTCCTCATTTCTGTTCTGTTTCCCTTCATGCCCTCTTAAACACAAAATCACTCTTCCCTATTCCATGTGGTCGCGCTCCTCCTGGGTTGTCTGGCTCAATGGCTATTCCTTTACGGGCATGCCATCTCTCCCTACCCTGCTGCCCCCACTCCAAGGAGGCTGCTTTTGTATCGTGCTTTCCCTTCTGCTGCAAGCGTGGGGGAGTCAGCAAGGCGATTGGAAATAACTTGCTGTAATGTAAGTTAATTGTACGTGTTGCCATTCCCTCAAGTAATTTAGAGTTCCCCCAGGCACAAGCAAGATGGCTTCTTTCTTTCTGCCATTAAGGAGAATCTCAAAGGTCTGATCCAAGAGGAGCACAATGAGGTCCATTTACCTTCCCATTCTCACATCTTCGATTTGTCACGAAAGGGGCCATCAGTACCTAAAGCTGACCCAAACATGGGCACAGGGTCACATTTAGGGCATCTCCTGGGTGCCTTCCCTGCAGCCTGGCCGGCTGGTGCTGCCAATCTGTCTGTACGAAGCCCCGTTGCTGGGAGGGTCAGCTTCTGTTACTTGGCTTTTCTTCACTATTCACCCCTCAGCCTGCACTCCCCACCCCCACAGCACCTCTCAGGAACCAGAGCTGTAGAAAACTCAGCCTTGATGAATGGGGATCACAAGGCTCTGTGCCCCACAAAACATCATCAGGAAATGCTGAGGGCCCTCCCTAGCTCACTAGTGGATTCCCTGGAGAAGGATAACGCAATGGAGGAGGGGCTGGAAGGGGCAAGAAGGGCAGTGGGCCGTGCCAGGGAGGAGGGAAGTGAGGCAGAGGGCAGGAGCCCGGCGGGGAACACTGTGGACACTCCATACATCTCCAGCTTTACGTCATCCTGTTAGAGCCTGGCTGTGAGACACGCAGAGAAGGAGACTGAGGCCAGAGCGAAAGAGAGAGCGATTGCCAAGGAGGTTATTGAGAAAAAGAAATTTGAGAACCCCCATCTGTTTCGTTCTCTTGCTTGCTCACCATTTTTTCTCTCTGCCTCAATTACTTTTTCTTTGATAGCTGTCTTTACGAAACCTGGGTGCTGTGGGTTTGTCTCAGGATGAAATGCTGAGTGGGGATGGGGCCGATGAAGACCATTGATGGTGGTAAACAAGAATAAAGAAGGCAAAAGAAATGAGAAGGCCCCTGACTCTTTAGATCCACACTGGGATTAATGTGGGTGAGAGCTTTAAAAGAGCTCAGTGGGGTGGCGGGCCTGATAGCCACCCCCAAATCTCTGAATGTTAAGCTGGAGCATCGTTCAGGGTGCTGACTGCAGTGGCTCCGGTTAAGTCCGTCCACACTTAAGGGGCATCTACTAAGTATCAGACTTTGTTCAGGGTTTTCAATGGATTATTTTGGTTGTTTTTTTTTTTACAACCTCATGACCCTTATATGTCCATTTTACAGCTGAGGGCATTGGATCTCAGAGAGGCTGCTCAACTCGCAGAGGTGACAAAAGAAAAAACTCATAATGTGGACAGACCAGTGCTTGTCTAGCCTCAGGGGCATATGGGAAAGGCAGGGACGCAGAACGCTAAGGAGGGCTCCGGTTATCCTGTATTTTTTATCAAGGCTAGAGAAACTCTCACTGAGATCCTCCAACCGGCTTTAGACTTTACATAAAAGGCCACCTGAAGCAGAAACAGGAAAAGGAGGGCAGTCAGGGGGGCATGACTGCTCACCAGTCCCAGCCCAAAGCGCCCCCAGCCAGAGCCAGGGCCAGGGCAGCACAGCCTACGGCTGGACTAAGTTAGTGTGCAGTTCTTGTCCCTATGTGTTCCCAGTCGTGCCTGACCTGCCATCAACATTCTGTATGTATGTATTTTTGTTTGTTTGATTGTTTTTGTTTTTGGGTTTTTTTTTGCAGCCACCAACACATGATCATCTAACCTGGAAGGTAAAAAAGGAAATGGAGTCATCTGTAGAAATAAACATCGTCAAATGTCCTGGCTCCCTTCCCAGAGTTTCAATAAAAATGCAGGAAGAAAGAAGCCACAGAGCTGAGCCCGATCAGCAATAGCCAACTGAATCTCCATATAGTCATGAAGAGAGGACTTTGTATCTTCCATGCCTATGGCCTGGGTGCCGCTGCGAAGGGTGGCCCTCCCTGGGAGGGACAGGCGTGGGGACAGGCAGGGACATGAGTATGGGCTTGGGTACCTGTCTTCCCGGATTGTCTTCCTTCACCCCCATATTCAACTTTTTGCCATTGCAAACTTTCTGATTGTTTAAATAATGTCCACTGCATTTAAAAACTTGATTTTGAGCCGGGACCGGTTTGGCTCAATGGATAGAGCATCGGCTTGGGGACTGAAGAGTCCCGGGTTTGATTCCGGTCAAGGGCATGTACCTTAGTTGCGGGCATATCCCCAGTAGGGGGTGTGCAAGAGGCAGCTGATCAATGACTCTCTCTCATCGATGTTTCTAACTCTGTATCTCTCTCCCTTCCTCTCTGTACAAAATCAATAAAATATATTTAAAAAAAATAAATAAATAAATAAATAAAAACTTGATTTTGAGTCACCGTATTCAACACAGCTCTAATTAGGGCAACTAGTGACCAGAAATATACTCTTGGGAAGGTGGGAGGCAGGGGCCTGCTTCTGGGATCTTTTATGGACATGAGGAAACACTCCGTTCAAACAAGAGTTTCTGGTGAAGTGAATGGCAGTGAAGTGAAACACCAAACCATGGCTCTGATCAGAATACTGCCACTTGCTTCTCTCCCCGCCACTTTGAAAGACAGAAGGAGATGGAATTATAAGCAGGCGAGGGTAGGGGGTATGGAAAAAGATTAAAATGAAAAATAAACTTGAAACATACCTAGCAGAAAGCACATTTATTTGAAAGATTCTTTCCATCTCAATTCTCTGTGGGCCTATTCATAACAGAGATATGGTTACTCAAAATACAGTTTGTGCACGGACTGGTTGAGTCTCCTTAGAAATGCCTTCCATATTTTCACGAGGCCCTGCTTTGGCATCAACTCATAATTCCCGAACAACACCTCCTACAGGGCCAGTTGAACTGGAGCAGACAGAGTGATTCTAAAACTTACTGACACCCCTTAAGTGACACTGAGACTTGGGCCCACAGGTATCAGATTTCAACTCTTTTTCCCCCCTACAACTCCACTCCTTATCCCCAGCGCGCGCACACACACACACACACACACACACACACAGAGTCACAAGATCCCACAAGGCAGAACTATTTTAGAAAAATGGTACTGGTGTTGATTCAAGCAGATCAGTAACAAGTTCTCTTTCAAATACACACTCACACCGTTACAATTCTGTTTAGTGTGGCTTAAACTTTTTCTTAATGGTTGAATTTGTAAAGAAGGAATGGCTTTAAATTCCCTTCTGTAGACACTGTTAATCAAGCGGCCTCTTTCTTGAAGGTGGAATGGTTGGCACGAAGGCTCTGGAATCAGACTTTCTGGGCATAGAGCCTTACCTCCTTACCTAACCACTTGTGGGTCTATTGAGCCTCTCTAAGTCTCAGTCTTCTCTCCTGTGGAATGGGAGCTAAAATAGTACAGGCAGACCTTGTTTTATTGCACTTCACTTTATTGTGCTTCATAGATGTTGTGTTGTTTTTGTTTTACAAATGGAACCTGCAAAAAGATTTTGACTCACTAACTGCAATGCTTGCTTTGTTACAGTGGTCTGGAAGTGAACCTGCAATACCTCTAAGTTGTGCCTGTATCTATCTCATTGTGACGTTTAAATGAGATGACCTGGATAAAAGGGTTGAGCAAGGTGCATGCTCATAGTACGCATTCATTAAATTATCAGCTAGCGTAGCCTCAAAACAAAACATTAAAATTTTTTGGTTATTATTATTTTTTTAATCCTCACCCAAGGATATTTTTCCATTGATTTTTTTAGAGAACATAAAAGAAAGAGGGAAAGACAGAGAGATATGTCTATGTGAGTGAAACACATCAATTGGTTGCCCCTTGCATGAGCCCTGACGGGGGTGGGGAGGGGGGGGGTGAGCCAGGGAGGAGCCTGCAACCCAGGTCCGTGCCCTTGACTGGAATCGAATCCAGGACCCTTCAGTACGCAGGCCGACACTCTATCCACTGAGCCAAACCAGCCAGGACACAAAACATTCTTTGAAAACCTCAAGCAGAGAGATCAAATCCAAGTCTATTTGTATTTTCTAAACACTTCTGAGAAAATAGGCTCACATGCTTGGAAACCTATCAGAATCAAACAAGTGACTTTCGGAACACAGCAGTGAATTCTTAGCCTCTATCTCGCCTTAGTAAGACACTTCCTGGAAGAACTAAGAGGACCCAAAACCCATCCACCCCACTGACTCAGCAAAAGCCACGCCTAGAGAACCCACCCCTTCAGCTGATGACCCAAGTCACGTATGGACAGCAGGGCCCTGTGGGAGAGGCAGGCCTCTGGCTCAGGCAGGCTCCACAGAGGAGCCTTGGGAGGGCTCTCCCCTGGCTAGTGTGGAGGAAAGCAGGCTTCAGAGGCGTCTCCAGCCCTTGCTGAACCCAGTGTCCAGTTAACTGAGATTCCAGAGCAGCTTTCACACTGTCTCTCTCTCTCTTCAGACGAAGGGCCATTTTGCAGGGGGGTCAGGTTGTGACCCTTTGAGTGAGGGCTCAGAAGTGCTTTGTGAAGGATTGAAAGTGGCCACAAATAAAATCACACCACTCCGTGTATGTTTGCTTTTTGTAAATATGCAGTTATTATTATTTCACTAATCATGAAAGTAGTACATGGTCAGGGCCAGAGTGGCTTCGAACAAGTCGGAAGAAGGTGCCACTTCCTCTAGGCAGGTGTAGCTCTGCAGGGGCACACAGAACCCCAGCCCCTGCCACACTCCTGCACAACCCACTCAACCATCAGACAACCCTGTCAGCATACTCCTTGCAAAAAAACTCAAATGGTAAAAAGGTACGTAAAAAAGGAAGTGTAGGACTCGTATAATCACATCCCAAAGAAAATCACTTTGAACAGTTTAGTTAATAGACCTTTGTTTTGTTTAAAACACAACAATGAAATTCAACTGATTGGCTGGGAAGGGGGTGGGGGAGGGGCCGAATATAGACAGCTACAGGATGAAATGCTTAAACAGTACCAAAGGGCATTGTCTAAACATCCCCTTTACACCCCTGAACTGCTGATTGTTCAATTCACCAGCTGTGTGTGTGTGACTTTCCTTCCAGGGAGTTTATATAGAGATAAACATATATATGTATATATATATATGTATATATATGTATATAGGTATCTGTATGTGTGTGCGTGTGCCCCTGTCTTTTTTTAACACAAGTCATTGCATACACACAGTACGAAGTTTCTTGCCCTTTCCCCTTCATATCAGGAAATAGAGATCCGTCTTACTCCTTGTAACAGATGGGCAGTTTTGCATTTACGGATGAGACATGATTTATTTCACCAAGTCCCCTGCGGACCTGTCAGATGGTGAACATGTATACTGTTTTCTGTGTTTTTCAGTTACACACAATGCTGTAATGATTATCGCAGTATGTAGATTATATACATAGTGTTCCTGTACATATGCAAGACATCTATGTATTAAATTCCTGGAAGAAGAATTATTGGGTCAGACCGTATGTAAAGTAGGTACTTAGGACATGTTGATAAACATTTATCAAAAGGACTGTCCGCTCACTATCTAAACATTATCAAAGAGGCACTCCCAGCCACCATGGCTTTGAGTTTTCCCATCATCTCACTAACACTTTTATCTTCCAGTCTTTTAAAATGCATATCTGTCTCTTTTTTTTTTTTTAACTTAATCTGGGAGAACACTGTCTACTTTTAAATTGTCTTCCTCTCCAACCCCACCCATTCCAGTATCACCAAAAGTTCTTAACCACCCCGGGAGCTGTCATCTGCAACTTGCCATCTGCATATCCTCGGGAAAGCATCCACTTCAAAGTTGAATCCTCCAGTATCCCAGTCCAACCCGATACTTTGATCTTTGTCCCTAAGCTGGGCAGAAGCCTAAGGGACCGGGTCCCCCGCTCCTGGGGAGTCCTCAGAAATGCAAATTGTCCACTGTTCTGCTACCTACCGCCACCTCTGTCACCTCTTCAGTCCCCAGCACAGCGCTTTGGATGAGTGGCTTTTACGGGGGAAAGGGTTAGAAGTTGGGGTCAGAAAGAGGGGAGAGTTTGGGGGGCTCTGAAGAAAAGCAGGAGACAGAGGCTAGCTTTGCAGGGAGCATTCCGAAGGGAGTCTGAGACCCAGACCAGGGAGCCATGGTTGCAAGGATCTGCTGAGGTTTTATAAGCCTTCTTAGTTTCTCCATGGGTAGTGTGTAGTGTTGTTTTCTTGATTCACAGTAAGACCTATAACAAAAGTGGCTGCTTATCTTGGGGGCTCAGCAAGGAAGGGGAAGATTAGTGGGGAAAAATATATCCTTTCTGTAGCAAGTCTTGGGAGATGGAGAACCTAGAGGTGGATAGATAGTAACACTGCAAAGATACCTGGAAAGTAGGTTCCAAGCCAGGTGTCTTGGGCCAAGAAAAGTTCCTGAACTAAATTGTAGCCACAGCGGCTACTAATTATTGAGCACTTACTGTGTGCCAGGCACTGAGTTCATCCCTTCAGAATGAGAGAACACAGAAGCTTCAACACCCCACATGCACTCTCCAGTCTTACCTTCCTCGATGGATCCAGATGAGCCTGTGGATGTTCATAGGCTCTTTGTCATCTTTCAAAGACTCTGGGCATCCGTTCCCCTGACTTGTCTTCTTTCCTGATCTCTCCTCCCCAGATGTTCTGCAGGTGGCCCCTGATGTGGTATGATTTGCAATGCTTCGTCTCCCCAACCAGGCTGTGAGTTCCCCAAGATTGCAACCTTGTTTGTTTGTTTGTTTGTTTGTTTGTTTTTCCCATCTTCGAATTCACTGTGCCTAGCCCAGAGCCTGAGACATGAGAAGTGCGCTCCCTCCTCCCAATGCTCAGTAAATAAATGTTGTATTAGGGCCAGACAAACAGAGTTGTCACTACTCTTAGCTCCCAGCTCCCTTTTTCACTCCCAGCTGGTAGGAGAGGGGGCGTATTATTTACAAAAACACCAAGCCAAACAAGGCCCTCCCTTTCCCAATATGCCGATATGCCGAAGCTGTGCTGAAAACAGTCAGGGGCCACCAAATGGCAGCCAGATGGTAATTGACTTCTGCTCCCTAACTCCAGGGGCCTGGGGCAAAAGGCTCGGTGGCCCACCTGCTTCCAGGGACCTGTGAATATCCACTTTGTAGGGACAAACCCAGACAGGTCCCTCCCTCCTCCTGAATCCCTTCCTGCAACAGCTCTCAGAGCAGCTGAGCCTCTGCTGGTTCCCACCAGTCTGAGGGACTCTCAGAGCTGGCTGGAGCAGCTCTGTGGCCCAGTCTCGCCCTAGCATAGGGATTGCTAGTCCCCCCACACACCCCACCCCACCCACTTTTTCCTTAACAGGGAGTTGTTAACTATGTAGTACCAGTGTAGGGGGGTGGGAACAGCTGGGCGGAGCAGCCCCAGAAGAGAGGAAGAACTCTGAGGACTCCAGAGTCTGGAGGAAGAGGGAAGGGATTTTCTGCAGAGTTCCCAAACAAAGAGCCCTGATCGGGCTTTGGGGAGAGCTCAGTTTCCCTCCGCTCCATTCAGCACAGGTCCCTTCCTCCCACAGATCCAGGAGGCAACAGGCCCCCAACTGCTTATCAGGTCCTCCAGCGTGAGGGCTTTTGTCTCCCCCTCAGACAACTAGCTGGCAGGGCAAGGGGCCTACAAATCCTCCCTGACCCTCCAGCTCTTTGTTATCTCAGAGGGAAGATTACATTTCTGTGTGGGGAGGCAAGGTGCCAGGAGGCCGCAGAGCAGGACAGAGGCAAGCAGAGCGATTGTCTGACCCCTCTGCCTGGAGCTGGTCAGGACTGCCTTGGGGATGCTCTCCCTCCACTGGCCGGGGGCCTGTCCCCAAGTGGAGGGCCTGCATTTCAGAAAGAGGGGAGGGGCAGAAGCAGCACACAAGGGGAGCGGAGACTAGAAGGATAAAGCAGGCAGCTCTCAATTATTCAGGAGCCATGTCTGTGGTCTGTGGATGGCCCGTGCATTCTCTGGGTTTCTCACCTTCTCCATTCTCCTGTCTTTGGCTGTTTCCCTGAGAACTGGGGGAGGGAGAGCTCTCAAGTTAGCCACTTGCTTTCGTTTCAGTTTCTTGCTAGATCTACAGGGAAATTTGTTCAGAATCAAGTCTAAGCCCCTAAACTCCAAACAGACAGACATTTAGATCATTCTCTTTCTGTTTAAATCAAGGGTATGTTCATCCACCTCCTCTTTTGGGTTCAAGATACTTCTAAAATGCTTGCAAATCAAAAGGAAAAAGAGCTGGTTTGAAAACCCCTGGTTGTAGAAGCATCATAGAGAGGACGAGTGATATATTATTTTAGTAATAAAGTGGGCAATAGTAGTTAGGTGTTAATATTAAATGCTGCATTTTCCATGGCTTGTCTTTCTAATCGTATTTCCTCAAATTGTATTTTCTCCTCTGGTCGCCCTTATCAAACTCACCACCAACAAATATATATGATACACTTCCCGAGTAGTCCTGAGCTAGGTCAGATACAAAGATGGGATCCTTGCCCTAGTACAGTTTAGGACAGGGGTTGGCAAACTGCGGCTCGAGAGCCACATGTGGCTCTTTGACCCCTTGAGTTTTTAGCAAAGGCCATCTTAGGAGTACCCTAATTAAGTTAATAACAACGTACCTACCTATATAGTTTAAGTTTAAAAATTTTGGCTCTCAAAAGAAATTTCAATCATTGTACTGTTGATATTTGGCTCTGTTGACTAATGTGTTTGCCGACCACTGTTTTAAGAGAAAGAGTTAAAAAGACAACTAACCACATTATGTTTGGTATCAAATCAGTGAGACATACCAGACGGTCAGCAGGGGTTCGGTGGGCTGGGATTGGCAAGGGAAGGCCTCTCCAAAGGAGAGGGGTATTAGTTTGCCCTTCTTACAGGCCTTGAAAGAGCATTATTTAAAATAAAGAAGGCCTACAAGAAAGCCTTCATTTGTGAGCGCTGATGAAATGCTAGTCTTTAACCACATGTCCTCCTGAGCACATGCAGGTCCACAGAGCGTGAAACCCAAAGGTGTGAAGCTTAGACACAGGCACTGGAGCCTGACTGTGTGGGATCCCAGCTCCCCAGACTCCTACCAGCTGTGCCATTTGGGCAACTTGCTTGACCCCTTTGGGCCTGAGTTTCCTCATATGTAGAATGAGGATATTAACAATAGTATCTACCTCACAGGTCTTTCATGAGAATGAGATGAAAATACATGTAAAGGTCAAAAACTAGGGCTGGGTACATAATAAGCTAGTAAGACTTTTTATCTTTGACAATGGATCTGAGATGTTCTGGAAACTAAATTGGTGTTCAATAAAACCTATTTCATAAATGAAGAGAAAAATAAAGGAGGCCTAATGGTTGGGCACCAAAATAAGAGCTATAAACAGCCTAATCAAGAGCCCAATGGCTGAAGGATGGAGAGAGAGGCGAGGCCTATAGGGGAGATTAACTCTAGAAACAATGGCTGGAGTTCATTTATTCCATAAATATGTGCATTCCTGCTTTTTATTTCGTTTTAAATGTACTCGTTCATTCAATAAGTATTTATTGACTATTTACTCTTTGGTCAGTCAATAAACATTTCTTGAGCTACCACTATGTGAATGATGCTGTGTTGGTTACTTTTCTTGCACCTGCTGATCAAATAGAGAACTAACTTAGAGACTCTGCTTCATTTTAGGAAGAAGGGAGTTACCTTGTTCAGTATTGGAGATTCCACAACTTTATGAGCTTAGGCAGGGTGAGAATGAGCTAAGAGGCCCTACCATTCACTTGCACGGTGACTTCTATTTGTGCAATGTTTTGGGTGCAGTGACATTTTGATTCTCATGACAACCTTGTAAAGGAGTCCCAACCAACTGGGGGTAATATGTAAACAAAGTATAGATTTTTTTTTTCCAGATGCATGACTCGAACAAAATTTAAGAGTTCATAAGTAGGGGACCAGCATGGAGGTATCTTTCATACCTACTGTGACATACCTCTTACCCTGCCCATCATCCCTGACCCGGCACCAGGGGAGCTGTGGAAAAGATACCGACTCTTTGCTCCTTCCTGGGACAGTCTGTTTCCTCGATCTGAGCAGGTCCAAGAATTGTGTATTTTTCAGAAGTTTCCCCAAGGACTCGTGTCCATTAGAGATCCAGTAGCTTATGCACCACTCTGTGGAAGGATCCAGGGCAAAGGACGTTTTAGCCACGGCCCCTTCGGTTGCATAGAGTCTGGAGTGTGTTCTGAGTGGGCTCTGATTAACTTCCAAACCAGCACCACCCAACTCCCCCACTCACTCTTTGCTTCCGAATCCTTAACCACAGGCTGGAGGACAGGACTGGCGCCGCAGAATTTACAGGACCCCGCTTCCCTTGGAACACAAAACTTAACCACAGTGGCTGGGGAAAATGAGATGGAACTGAGGAGGGGGGTTAACCTTCACGTGAATTAAAAAAAAAAAAAATGCATGTATTAACTGTACGCCAGGCCCTCAACTCTACATGGAAAGTACTATGATTTCCCTTTTTACAAATGAGAAAACACAGCTGTAGAGCAAGGAAATTATATCCCCACCCCAAGCACACAGTCAGACTCCCAAGCCCGCGCTGCCACGTACAACCTCACACCCCAAACCGTTCATCTGTCCACCGCCCGAAAATGGGGCGCCCTCCCGGGCGGGCCATGCTCGAAAGGAGGGGCCGGCGCGCCCTCGGATGCTGCCGGGACTGCGGGAAAGGAGTGGCCGAGCGCGGGCAGCTCCGCTGGCTCCCACTCCTCCCGGCCGCGGCCCGGGAACTACAAGGCCCAGCAGGCAGCGGCAGGGGCGGGGGAGGGGGTGGGACCGGCGCGGGGAGAGGGTGAGCGAGCAGCCTCGCGCCTCGCGGGCGCACAGCGCTCGGAGCGCTCCTGCGGCCACTGGTTCGGTGCCTCTGCAGCCGCGGCGGAGGCGAGCGGGAGCCCGGGAAGCGCGCGGAGGAGCCCGGCCGGTGCCCGGAGCTTGGGCGGCGGCGCCTGGACAGGACCGACACTCCGCTTAGCGCATTGCGGCGCCCTCGCCTCGCCTCGCCCGGGAAAGCCGCGGAGACAGGACTTTTCTCCGGTCCGAGGGGCGCCCCGCGGGGCGCACGGTGCCAGGACCGCAGCCGGGCACGCCGGGCGCCGGGGCCCCGCACGGGGATGGAGCCCGGGCTGCCAGAAGCGTGAACCGCCGCCGCCCGGTCTGCAGAGGGGGGCCGCCGGCTCTGAAGACCCCGGGCGGGCGCGGACGGAGCCCTCCCCCAGCCCCGCCTCCGGGGCACCCGCTTCTGCTCCATTGTTCCCGCCCGGACTGCAGGCAGCACCGGGCGCCGGGCGCCGCCGGGAGGGAGTCGATCGCCGGCCGCGGGGCTGTCGCGGCCCCGCCGGGAGCCCGAGGGCGGCGGGCCGGAGCGGGGGGACGCGGGCGCCCGCCCGCCCGATCGAGCCACGGCGGACTCTCCGGAGGCGGAGCCGCAGCGCCGCCGAGTGAGGTAGGCATCGCGGCGCCCCCGGATCGGTAGGGGTGGGGGGAGCTCGGCATCTCCGGCGACCCCTGCGCCGAGCCTCTTGGCTGCGCGCTGCCCCTGCCGGCGGCGCCTCCCTCCGCGGGCTGCCGGCCCCCTCCGCCCCGGCTCCCTCTCCGGCGCCCGGCGCCCCCCTTTTGTCTTCCCGGCCTCCTTCCCTCCGCCCGCGCCGCCTTCTGCGCCCCCTGCCCGCCCGGCCCGCCGCCCAACTTTTCCGCCAACTCGGCTGGGCGCTGGCGGGGCGGCGGCGGCTCGGTGAGTCCGGGAGGGACGGCTGCGACGAGGGTGGAGGGGAGGAGGGTGGGAGTGGGCGCGAGGTGGAGTGAGTGTGTGAGTGTGTGAGTGTGTGAGTGTGTGAGTGTGTGTGTGTGTGTGTGTGTGTGTGTGTGTGTGTGTTCTGCACTGCACTCCTCTCTTTAGTCCATCCCCGGGGACGCACCCCGATCCCGCAGGTAGCTTTGAAAGGAACGTTAAGAATCCGGGGCGCTATCCAGTCCTTTTTCACCCCGGGAGAGTCCCAGGTAGGGGTCAGAGATGCGGTGGGTGGGTGGGTGGGGGCGAAAGAAGGAAAGATGTGCTGGGCCAAGTTAGCTTCTCTCCGAATTGGTTTGGAGTCCTGTGTCGTCACCAAATGGCCGAGTGTGCTCTTTGCGGAGCGAGGAAGGAATTCCCCTTCCCAGAGGGGCTTATCTGCTGCCCGGGCCTTCTCGGAAGGGGTCAGAGGTTTGGGGAAGGGGCGGGCGCCCGGCGGGGTGTGAGGCCCTGGGGGAGGGGGACGATCTGCTCCAATCTGGGTCTGGGCGGTGGGGGAGGGGGTGCGGGCTCCATCCTCTCGGCTGCGACGCTTGTTGCTTCTCTGGCCCAAACCCTTCTGCTCCCCGCTCCCCCGCCCCCACCCCATCGTGTTTGGGGTTTCGGGTTTGGGGGAGAGAAGGGCTAGTAGAACCCTCATTTGCGGGGGAATTTATGGACGTTGTAGATTGAGTTCATGTAGCACATTAGCCTGTGAAGGCAGCCAGACCTTGGGGAGAGGGGGTGAAGCTTGCTTCTCCTTTCTGAGCCCAGAAGCGATGGGTCCATTTGAAACTTTCTGCCGTGTATTTCTCCCCCAATACATTCCCCCATTTTCCAGATGTAGCAGCCGCCTCTGGTGGTTTCACCCCACATGGGTACAACCGCTGCCACGTTAACAACATCCTCCTTCTTCCCTTTCCACCTCCCTCTTTAAAAACGTCTTAAAAGACTTGGTGATGAGGCCTTGAGGTTTGGGGGAGCGAGAGAAGTTACCCTGGATCCTGAGTTGTTGAGGAGCTGATGGTGTGGGTGCTTTTATAGGTTGTGGGGAAAAGAGGCATCGTGGACCCTGGGGCTGAGGTTTCCGGGGGTGGCCCCTGAAAACGGTTCATCTGCTGGAGGTGGACTTCTGGTCATGGGTCGGCCCCGAAATGGCCCTGACGGAAGTTTCTGGAACTGAAGTATTGCCTCTCGTGTCCCTTCAGTTACAGCTGGGGCGGCAGGAGCATCTGACACTGTCCGAGGGTGGGGTCCCTTTTCCGTCCTCGGGGAGCAAAGCCCCCAGTGCAGAGGCTGGGGGCGTCGGGGAGGGGCTGTCGCTGTCGCTGCCAGAGGCGCTGCCTGTGTGTTTTAAAGGAGTTGTTTGGGCTGCAGCCCTGGAAACTGAAGTGGGACAGCCCTTTTACCATTTAAATAACAGCCACAGCTTTGAAAGCAGGGGTTGGATTGTTCAGGTGTGTGTGTGTGTGTGTGTGTGTGTGTGTGGTAACATCCTCAGAGGTAGGAAAGCACCTTGTGTGCCCACCGTGGCAAGAGGGGTGGGGAGAGTTGGTCTCTCTCTCTCTCTCCTTTCCAGCCTCTTTCAAATTGAAAACACTTCTCTGGTTTCTCCTTTGGGCGGCAGTTTTGGAGGCTGTAATGAAATCGCACTTTCTCTAGACATGGTAATTAAGGTGACGGTTTCCTCCGCAGATGTGCCCTGCCCTCTGCACCTCCGGGCCGGTGGTTTTTTTTGGAATACCATCCAAACCGTAGAACCTTCGCCTTGAGACCGTGGAGCAGAAAGTGGCCATTTTCTCCCCTTGGCCCAGGCTCGCAGTTTCCTCCCGGAGGCTTGTGGAAAGGCTAAGTAGCAGGACCCCGTGGGACGTGCTGTGCCTCTGTCTGGTTAATTACCCCCGAGCCTGGGTCATCTCCTTTCCTTCCAGTGACTGAGAGGGAGAGGGAGAGCCATGGACCACAGAGGCTGTCCTGGTGGCCTGCTTATCTAATGACTCATTTGCATATCTCCCTCTTCCTCCCCTCCCCCCCTCACCCCCCACTTGGTTGGGAGAAGTTCCACGGCTGCTGCTGACCCCAAAGGAGCACAGGGTGCTGGGGACAAGGAGGTTTGGCTCCAGCTGGGGTGGTTGTATTCTGACCACATCAGTGACCGGCTCCTTGAACTATTTGTTGCATTTACTCATCTTAGTCATAGCTGAGTGTCAGCTTTTTATTGGGGGCCATCCAAATGGATAGCCACTGGACACGTGGGCTTTCGCTGCCTGTTCTCATCGTGCTTGTAGAAACGCTCCTCTTGGAGGCATTTTTCACAAATGGGATTTGGGCCAGAGTGGGCACTACTACTTCTTCTGTTGGTTCTCAGGAAAATAGTCCTGGGTACTTCTCCTCCATCGTCGCCTCTGGCCACGGAGGATGTTAGGTTAGGCACGCTTAGAATGGTAAGGGAAGCAAAAAGCACAGGAGGAAATAGAGAAGGAGCCGCACAGATGCTATTGTCCCACTCCTCCGGAGGGAGAGGATTAGAGTGAGGACCTCCAGGCACCACCGGCTGGCTTTCTCCCTGGGGGACTGCAGGGAGGTTGAGTGGAGCCTTGAGTAGGCTGACTATAGCCATGGAGACCAAGGCAAAGCCATGGGGTTTTGCTTTGAGTTGTAAGCTTTTTTTTAATTGTTTGTTTGTTTGTGTTGGATGTTGACCTGAAACAAGACTCCTTAAAATAGGCGGTTTGTTCCTGAGAAGGGAGGGCTTTAGCAGCAAGCTCCCCCGAACGCTTTCTTCTCGCCTCCATTTTTTAATCTTTCATCAAAATGGCTGTTAGTTAAGAGCTTCCTAGGGAAGTTGGAGCCTGTTGCTGATGCAGGAAAGGGCAGTAGAGAGAATTGATTCATAGGTCTTATTCACATCCCTGGAGTTTAATTTCCTCTGGGGAAATTTGTCTTGCATTTGTTTTCCCAAGAGCTTTGTAAAAAGGTCTGAACGCGCCAGGGACTGGTGGGGAGTCCAGATGTAGAGTTTTAGAGAAGATTCTGGTGCTTCCAGAGAGGATTAAATGCCAGGCTCAGGCTAGGATATTTGCCTTCCCCCACCTACACTTGCATCTACCTTAAACAGAAATCCTCTCCTTACCACCATTCTCCCCCCCCCCCCCCCCCCTGCAATGAAAGGAACTATGTTTGGTCCCCAAGTAAATAGCCCTCACTTGGTGAACAACACCAAGAATATGGTGGTGGTCCACTAATCCATCCTATCTTCAATAGCAAGGTTTCCTACTTTATATATCTCACTCCCAAGGACATTTTGTTGTTAATCCTCACCTGAGGATGTTTTCTTCCATTGATTTTTTAGAGAGAGTGGAAGGGAAGGGGAGAGACAGAGAAACATTGATATGAGGGAGACACATTGATTAGCTGCCTCCCACACACACCCTGACCGAGGCCTGGGATCGAGCCTGCAACCCACTTATATTCCCTTGACCAGGAATCAAACCGGAGACCCTTCAATCCAAGGGCTGACACCACTGTAACCACTGAACAACCAGCCAGGGCCCCAAGGACAGTTCGATACTTTTTTACAGGAACTCCAGGGCCCCAAGGACATTTAGATACTTTTTTACAGGAACTCAAAAATTTGAAATTTGTGTTTCCCTTGGATCAACTAAAATTCCGCAAACTGAGCTGCATAACTTTTTTCAGATGTTTAATGAGTGTTTGCTCTGCCACTCTCCACAGTGAGCAGAAAA
Organism: Pipistrellus kuhlii; assembly: GCF_014108245.1. Classification (NCBI taxonomy): domain Eukaryota; kingdom Metazoa; phylum Chordata; class Mammalia; order Chiroptera; family Vespertilionidae; genus Pipistrellus; species Pipistrellus kuhlii. The sequence goes on from NW_023425529.1 coordinate 167,550,580, forward strand.
TGCTCACTTTTGGGAAAGGCAACCGTTCTGTTAAGAAGTCAGTCTTATTCCCGTCTAAAGGAATTAATGTTGTGGTGTTACTACCTCCAGTCTGAGGAATTGAGAGGTTTACAAAATGTCCCAGTTGGTGTATTTTGAGCTTGGCTGGCTAACAAGGAGTACTTGACTATTGCTTTTCTCTGGCATTCTCAGCCCTTTTTCTGCAAGAGTATCTATATCAGTCTCTTTTCAACCAGACTTTCTTTCTTTTATTCATTTATTCGTCCAGTTAATAAATGTGTCGGCATCTGCTGTGTACATGTTAGATGCTAAGGATAGTAACAAAGGCTAGTCAGGTCCAGACCCTGCTCTTAAGGAGCTTGCGATCCTGTGGTGCTTTTTGGAAATTCAGAGGAATAGGAATGAGACCCTCAGTTAGAAGGCCTAAGAAAGGGTTGTCACTTTTTGAGATGGGGCTCAGAATGTGAAAGCAAGGCTCGTGGAAGATGGAGGAAAAGGCAAAAAAACACTTGGCAGGGTATGGAGGTTGCCTGGAGCCGTGCTGTCTCATAGAAATAAAACATAAGCTACTTGTAATCTTAGATTTTTCTAGTAGCCAAGTTAGAAATTAAGTAAAAAGAAGCAGGCAGAATTAATTTTTATTAATTAAATTTGTTTAGCTTTTGATACTGTATTTAATTTAGCCCAATATAGCTAAAATGTTATAATTTAAACACGTAATCAACATAAAAATTATTGAGATACTTGACTTTTTTCTATACCAAGTTTTCTTTTCATTTCTAGTACATCCCAATTCCCACCAGTCAGTTGCTCAGTAGCCACAATTGGCTGGTGGCCGTCAGATGAGACAGCTAGGTGTAGAGTATGGGGCTTGAAGACGGCTGGTGAGAAATCGCTTTGTAAAGGTAGGAAGTTTTGCCTACTGCTGCCAATTACCAAAATATCCCGAGAGTTATGTCTAGGAGTGACTCCAAGCACAGTGTTTATAATTCTGTACATTTGATTAGAACTTCAGAGAGGAGAGAGCAGGTACTTCACCCACGTTGCCCATCTGGTCCTCATAACTTGTGATGTAGGCAAGGCAAATATTTTAACCCGCATCCAACAAGTGGGAAACTGAGGCTCAGACGGTTCAGTGACTCTCTCACGGTGGCAGGGTCATAAATGGAAGGGAAATAGTTACTTTTTCCAGAATACAAAGAAAAAGCCTTAAACTCATAAGCTAGTTTTCTTTTCTTTTTTTTTTAATATATATTTTATTGAATTTTTACAGAGAGGAAGGGAGAGTGATAGAGAGCCAGAAACATCGATAAGAGAGAAACACCCATCAGCTGCCTTCTGCACAACCCTCCCACTGGGGATGTGCCCGCAACCAACGTACATGCCCTTAACCGGATTTGAACCTGGAACCTTTCAGTCCGCAGGCTGACGCTTTAACCACTGTGCCAAACCGGTTTTAGCAATAAGCTAGTTTTTCTTACATCGTTTTTTGGACAAGGAGTTCTGATGGTCATAAAATCTTTACTCTTAGAGTTCAAGAGAAATGCAAGGTCATGTATTCTAGTCCCTGCTTTCTCACCAGCCACTGTTTCATTTTACATTGAATTAGTACTTAGAGGGGAGAGAGCAGGTACTTGCGCCTGCGCTGCCCATTTGATCCTTATAACCACCTGTGGTGTAGGCAAGACCAATATTTTAGCCCCTCCAACAAGTGGAAAAACTAACATATATGTGTATATGTGTCACACACACACACACACACACACACCCGCTTCGCTGTGAGGAACTCTGCACCCAATCCAAGGAGACCTGAGCTATGGGGGAGCCAGCTGCAGGGTCCCTGAGGAAGCTGCTGTGTACACCTTCACATCTGGCCAGCAGTGAAGGAAGGAGACCGGTTCTACGGGGTTTGAATAATTCACTAGTTAGTAGAATGAGAAGAAGGTGAGGTGAAGGAGAAGGTGGCAGTGCCCAGGGTCCCAGGCAGTGTGTGGATTAATGGTTTGCATCACCGTATTTAATGCAATGGGATGTGTGCCCATGTACCTTCTTATTCCAGGAGTTGGTGCCAGACGGAGAGTGAGGTTTCTTAACATCCTTTGTTTTACAGATGTGGGATTTGAGGCCCAGAGGGGAAGCAGAAGAAGAAACTTTTGTAGGGAAGCTGCCAGAGTAGTTTGAAGTGCAGTGACTGCACAGCTGAAAGAGGACAGCCCACAGCCAACCCACACATGTGAGGAGGTGGGCAGGCTTTTCAGGGGACAGGGTGGTCAGGTGGTGGTGAAAACTGCCCGTCTGCTACGTTTGAAAACAAGTTTAATCACCTCAAGAAGATGCCACGCTTTCCCACTGGATACTAAACATTCATTGGTTACGCTGGTGGTTCCTGTGGAACTTGGGTTCTTCGTTGGGTGTACCTTCTTGGGCAATAGGCCTGCATCGCTTTGGTGTGTCTCTGGGAGGTAATGAGATGTGGAATGTGGTTTAGGGATGTCCTCTGGCAAGCATCCCCTCTATCCCAGGCCAGGGATCATGCCCCATCCTATGTCCTAAATGGCACATCGGTGAGCTGTTTCCAAGGGTCTTTCAACCAATGGAATTGAAAATCAAGGCTCTCTCATTTCCAGAGTTACCTGGGATCTGTCCTTCCCTACCTGGTTTCTCCGTGGCACAGGGATACTTTTTGGAGAAAATGAGTTTGCATCAGATAGAGCCAGATACGATCAACCTCTGACTTGCTTCCTCTCACCTTGTTCTCCAGCTGAAAGTTTTTTTGCTGTTGCCCACCCCCTGCATGTCCTTGGGCAAAAACACTTAACCTCTTTGAGTCTCAGTTTCCCCAGGGCATAAAAGGGAATAATAATCCCTGCCCCCCATAAATTTATAGTGCAGAGCAATGAAGTTGTTTTTTTGTTTGTTTGTTTGTTTTGTTATTAAGAGAGGAAGGGTGCGGGAGAGATAGAAACATCAATGATGAGAGAGAATCATTAATCCACGCCCCCCACTGGGGATTGAGCCAGAAACCCAGGTATGTGAGCTTGACCCGAATCGAACCTGGGACCCTTCAGTCCGCAAGTCAATGCTCTATCCACTGAGCAAAACAGGCTAGGGCTGACGTTTTATACTTACAGATTTTACCTAGTACATGCTTGACAGGTAGTGGGTGTTCAATAAACATTTGTTCTGGTCTCTCTCTTCTGGTCCCTTAACTAAAATTAGAAGAATAAAAATGTTCACTACTCCTTTGATTTGAAATCATTAAAAAAAATTTAGGAAAGCCTTTGGAGGGAGGTGGTGGTAGTGTATTTGTACTCCCACTTGGCAAACACATGTGAACGAAGCCAAGAATCCAGGGGGTTTCTGCCAGCCCAGACTGACTCACTCGCAGGGGCCCTGTCTGGCTGAGAGGAGGCAGGGCTGAAGCACCACATTAGGGCTTGTTCCGGGGAAGTGGATTCTCTGAATAACTTGGATGGTTCCCGAGAGTATTTAGGACAAAAGCCACCTGGACGATGGAGATGGTCACCCCGATATAGCCCAAACTGTGCCCAGAAAGTCTTACCACTTGGTAAATGTGTATCAGCAACAACCCCTTGTTCCTTAAGGCCCCGGGGGGTTGTCTTAAATTTTACCACTAGAAAGGTAAAGGGCTGTAGACTGTGCTTTTAACCAGAGCTGACATGAGCCATCTTTGGTCAGTCCTGACAAGAGCCTTTGACCCTTCAGCACAACCTTTTGTTTCCCACTTCTGGATTCATTTCTATTGGCCCTCAGCTGTCACCTTTCACACATCAGGGAAGAGAACTGGACCAACCTCCGGTTCCTCACTCTAGGGTTCTTTTTAAGGAGTTGGTGGGAGAAGCTGTGTTCTCTCCCTGAGGGAAGCTGAGGGAAGCCATTAGAACCCGAGATCCCTGTGATGCATACAGTTCTCTAGACAAAAAGAAAGCACCTTGGAGATCTTTTTTATTTTTATTTTTATTTTCAGCTTCCTCATCACATAAGTCGAGAGAGGGTCAGTATCTTACTTGGCTCCCATTTCCTAGTCCTTGCCTCAATGCTTGATTCTTCATATCTCTCTCTCTCTCTCCCCCCCCCCCCACCCCCTCAACCATCTCCCTCCCCCCCTCTCAGGTGCGGATTGAGAGAGAGAGGGAGAGGGAGAGGGAGAGGGAGAGAGAGAGAGAAGGATGTGAGAGCGAACATCAATTGGCTACCTCCTGCACGCCCCCTACAGGGCATACTGAAGGCTCTAGCATACTCTGTGATGCCATTGCCTATGAAGCAGCAGACCTGTTTGAGATTTTCATAAAGTCATTTGCTTTCCCAGCACAAATGATCTTGGTGCTTTTGCCTTGGAGAACTTCATAATGATTTTCACTGTAAAGCTTGTACACAGTCCACACTCAATAAATAAATAATTAAGAACTGAATGCAAACACTCCTTTCTCTGACCTTGAACTCAACATTGGGTCAGACCACAGTTCTCTGTGCTTAAAGGAGTAAGGTATTGCTTCAGGGACCCTCTGGACAGGGTGACTGTGTGCCTGCTTTAACTTCTTTTGCTCCTTGCTCTCCTTCCCACCAACACAGACCCTCCTAAGTTTTTGTTTTTTTCTTTCCTCAGAGTCAGCTTGAAAAGGAGGTTCCAGCTCAGGGCGGAGTCTCCATGGAGGTGTGGAGCCTTGTCACCAACCTCTAACTGCAGAACTGGGATGTGGAGCTGGAAGTGCCTCCTCTTCTGGGCTGTGCTGGTCACAGCCACACTCTGCACCGCCAGGCCAGCCCCAACCTTGCCTGAACAAGGTAGGCACTGGCGGAAGGTCAGCCCGGTCTTCTGGCCCTCGGAAACAAGGCAGGCTGGGGCGGAGGTGATGTGTTTGGGGGTGATGTGGAAGGCCCATCCCAAGTGGAGCAAAGGGCTCTTTTCCTGTAGGAAAGACTCCCAAGATACCTGGGCTGGTTCCGGCCTGATTTTAAACATAACCAACCTTGCGAGAGGTTGGGTCCTGAAGGCTGACATCATTTGTCAGAGGTGACATGCTCTAGGTGGGTTTATGCTTTTCTCTTCTGAAAAATAAGAACTCTTGATTGGGATCCAAGAGCCAGCTCTCTAACCTAGACGATTAATGAAATGGAGTTGGGTGATACAATGGGGAGTGAATGACCTATGAATTTGGGGTTAGAACTTACATCAGGCTACAGGAAATGTTGAGGGATGTGGAAGTTTGCTAAAAACCTCTGGCTTCTAAAATTGCTCCAAAGACACATCTTCTGTGAAGGTTGGCAGCTATGGCCACGTGCTTGCCATTTACCTTTCTTGACCACATCCCTCAGGCCCTGTTTGGAGGTCGTCTGAGGGTATGTACTGCTGGAGAGATCTGGAAGAGATTGAGAACCAGGGAGCATAATGGGGGCTGGGAGCTGGGAGAGATCTACAGCTTGTTGGAAATGCAGAGAGCTTATTACATTAGTAATGGGAAGGACTTGCCCTGCTGCTCAGGGGATTTGCTGGAGTTATAAAAATACTTCGAAGATACCTGGTGGCTTTCATGGATCTCTAAGAATTAACATGTGAGCTTTTCTGCGGCCAAAGGGTGTGTGTGTGTGACTTGTGATTCAGTGGCTGATCATATAAATAGAGAAGGTTGGCAGGCAGTGGGTAAAAGGCTCCGTGTGCCCATGGCTTGGGGACTGCATTTAAAGGGTTGTCAGTCGCAGCTGTCAGGACCTATTTGAATCATAAATGATGAGTGAGAATATTTGTCTGCTTGTGTAGTGATGGGGAAGGAGGAGGGAAGGGTGTGTGAGATTTCTAGAGTGCGCACTGGCTGAAGCAGGCAGGTTAATGTTGTATTCAGCAGCAGAACTATAAAGACAAGACCTGAGCTAGCACATGACAAAGACCCAAAGCAAGAGAGACCTTCTCCACCCTCTGGTAGTGGGGAGATAAGTACAGAGATTATCTAAGTACAAGGTAGACCATGTTTAAACCACACAGTGGAGTTACAACAAAATGCAGGGGGCATGCCGAGGACGAGGGGAGCAGAGAACATCTGAGATGGGTCCAAAGGGATGGGAAGCGGTTTGGAAGAGGGAACTGATAAGACATTCCAGATGGAACAGCATGAGTGAAGGTGCTGAGGCAGGATGTATAAGGTGTACAGAGAACGATTTACCTGGTAAAGTAGGTAGGTACGTAGGTGGGAAGCAACACCCAGAAAAATTAGATTGAGTTATAAGTATATGGAAGGCCTTAATGCCCTGCTATATTTAATTGGTAGATACTGGGAATCTTGAAAATTTTTACACTTCTAGAAAACTAACCTGGTAGCTGAATTTGGATAGATGGGAAGAAGAAGATGGACTTGTTTGAATTCTGATCCACCATTTAATAGCTGCATTACTTGCTTTGACAGATTAGTCAAACACATTAAGTCTTGGTTTGCTCATTTTTTGTTGTTGTTATTATTTATTGATTTTTAGGGAGATATGTCGATTTGTTGTTCCACTTATTTATGCATTCATCTATTGATTCTTGTATGTGCCCTGACCAGGGATTGAATCCACAACCTTGTGTAGTGATGGGGAAGGAGGAGGGAAGGGTGTGTGAGATTTCTAGAGTGCGCACTGGCTGAAGCAGGCAGGTTAATGTTGTATTCAGCAGCAGAACTATAAAGACAAGACCTGAGCTAGCACATGACAAAGACCCAAAGCAAGAGAGACCTTCTCCACCCTCTGGTAGTGGGGAGATAAGTGACGTGACAGATGTTGGTTAGCATGTCGTTTTGGGACGACATGCTAACCAACTCAGCCAGGACAGTTTGCTCATCTTTAAAATAGGGACAGCAATAAAGGATTAAGTGAGCTAATCCAGACAAACGCACTTAAATATAAACTGTTAGGAGCTCCAGAAAGAGAGTTAGACATTTGTTTTTAATGTGCAGCTAAATGAAGTGAGGGTATAAATTGGCTTGGGGGCCCTGAGGTTGTAAAAGAAGGAAAAAATAGTGGCAACACTATAGAAATAGAATCTATGGGTTGGTGTAAGTAGGTTGGATGGCAACCTGGTGACCAGAGACACAGACAAGGTGAAGGGAGGGGAGTACATTATGTGGGGAGGTTTGTGAGGAGTAGAGACAATTGGGATCAGTCACAGTGAAGATGGTGATGAGAGAGTCCAAAAGCAAGGATGGCTTGGATGAGGTTTGAGAATGTGAGTTTATAATGGACCCTAACGTACTTTTAAACAAGAAAACACCTTTCTCTAAGAAACTCTTTTGCAGCCCCAAAATGGTGGGTAGCCTGGGCCCTTATAAGCAGAAAGGGGATGTGTAAGGGTACAAGCATTGGAATTTAGGGGTGGTGGAGGAGGGATAATGAATCTGCTGGGCCCAAGCAGAGAAAGGAAGCAGGGCAGTGAGGAAGGATGGAGTCAGAGGGCTGAAGGTCCTGATGAGGACAAGGTACAGGCCCCCTGAACAGGAAGGCGGGAACAGGAGAGGTGGAGGGGGCATTAGGAGGCTGTGCCACAGTAAAGAGTTAAGTCATATGGCCACTTAGAAAAATCAGCTTGATTGAGGTATAATTTACATTCTGTAAAATAGATCATTTTAATTGTATAGTTTAATGTGTTTGGATAAATGTAACTACCAGCCCCATCAAGATATAGATTTTTTTTTTTCTTTTCTTTTTTTTTGCCACAGAGAGCGCCTCTTACGGGGTAAACTTATTTCACTGTGGCTTTACTTTTCACTTTCCTGATAACTAGTGACTTTGATCCCCTCAAAACTTCGCTCAGGCCCCTTTGTAACACAGACCCCTGACAACCACTGATCCGTTTTTTTCTTTTTCTTTTTTAAAATATAGTTTTATTGATTTCAGAGAGAAAGGGAGAGAGAGATAGTAGCATCAGTAATGAGAGAGAATCATTGATCCGCTGTCTCCTGCACATCCCCTCCTGGAGATCGAGCCCGAAACCCCGGCATGTGCCCTGACAGGGAATCGAACCCTGACCTCCTGGTTCATAGGTCAATGCTCAACCACTGAGCCACACCAGCTGAGCCTGATCCACTTTTTGTCACCACATTTGCTTGTTCTAGAATCATATATAATGGAATTATATGGTGGATTTGAATTCATTCAACTGTTGATGGTCCTTTAGATCAGACCTCCTGAACCACCCATGGTCCACAGACCACCAGTTGGCGACCGCTGCTGTAGGTTGTTAACAGTTTTGGCTATTATTACTGAAATTCCTGTGGACATTTGTGTACGAATCTTTGTGTGAGCATACGTTTTCCTCTGGACTGCCTTGGCTTTGATCTTGGCTCTATTCCTGACTGTTGGCTCTTGGGGAAGTTCTTCTTTGCACCTCAATAACTAACATTGATAACGAACGTCTACTCCTAACGTCACAGTGAATATGAAATGAAAAGCTGGTAGAACAATAAAGGGCAGCTGCGGGTACCAATTTCGTGGGACCCCTCCCCCAGGAGACAGCACAGGATGAGGGGCTTGTTTCATGAGTGGACTCGGAATGCCGGAGGACACAGACATAGAAATCCACTGGACCTGGGGGACAGTTCTCTGATTGCAAAGTCCCTGTCCCTGCGCAGCCCTCTCACATAACTTGGCCCTCTTGAGCTTTGTGATAACAGGACACATGCCCCCTCGTCTTCAGAACTACTGTTAAGTCACAAGGGACAGTCTATCTTCATGCTTTGTCAACTATATAGTATCCCACAAATAAATGTAAAATATTGTTTTATAGTCTTAGCCCTTCTGATAGTTAAATAATAATCCTGCCATTGTCCTCAGGAAAAAAAAGTGTAATTCTTGTGTAAAAAGTCTGTGCAAAGGTTTAAAGCAAAATACCCTGAGAGCTTTTCCTCTTTAGAAAGGCTTTGCTATGAGTGTGAATGTGGTGTGTGTGTGTGTGTGTGTGTGTGTGTGTGTGTGTTGAAAACCCCTCCCCCAGTCTGCAAATGCTCCTGAGGGAGTGGGGAGGGCCTGGAGTTTCTGGCTGTCTTTGGAAAGTTGATTTAATAAGGGTTCCAGGAAAACCAGCCTCCCTCCCTCTCCTTTTTCTTCTCCTGTTTAGGAACTTAAAGACTCAGCTTGTTTCAGATAGGGCTTTGCGGGAGGGGGCGTTGTGTGGATAGACTACAGCTGGGTCATGGGTGGAGCACCCCTTTAAAAAGATAAACACCAACTTGAAAGACATTCTGAGCTTGAGGAGGGTTGTGTTTGTGTCTTTTTCTCTCTCTCTTTTTTTTTTTTTTTAGAGTAAGACTTGAGGAAAAGCAAGTAAAACGTTTGCAAGGACACTTCTTACAACTGGGATTGGGGGTCCTGCCCCCTCTTCTGCAAAATGTGGTTAACTACCCCCGGACTCTGTGGTTGAGGGGACAGAATGAGACTACGCAGTCTCAAAATACGTGCCTACATGCTTGGAAATCTGCAACTAATAAGCAATTTAATGGGCAGGGGTTTACAGCTCCTCCCACCTCTCCACATTTGAAGGAGTCTGGTGGCCGGTGGAAGGGGGGAGAGGTTACACTTAATGGAAAAGCTGCAGTTTCCAATTCTGGCTGCAAGCCCCCTGGATGCCGTGCGCTACAAAGCAAGGCTTTGTCTTTGCGTTCCGCAGAAACCTGCGACCATGGGGGAGAGGCTGCAAGTGGTACCAGAGACACAGCTCCAGCCTCAGGTTTATGCCCTGGCCACCCCAGGCACCCCCCTCCCCGAGGGGTCCCATGGCTGCCTGTGGCCCAAAGGGATATGCATTTCAGCCTGTCTGCAGAGGAGCCCCCAAATAGGTGCCTGAGGCTATCCCTCTACCAGCCTCCGACAGGCGCTGACGCTGGCCGCAGCCCATTGGCGTGGCCCGAGGACCCGTGTCCAGTGTCTGCCCTGGGACACAGGCAGAAACGCTCCTCCGCCCCACTGCGCCCCCCCAACATTACGTTCTCTTCTTGCGAAAAGAACCTGTTTACTTCTGACTCACACACTATGTATGAGAGGCGTTTCTGCACCCTTGGCCAAAAAGACCAGTCGAGTTACACGGAGCAAAAGGTGGTGGTGGCTGACCCACTTGAGAACAAGGACAGCGGATTCAGCGCTGGAGAAACCTGCAGGGTGCCGAGCCTCCGGGTTTCCCCAGAGGATCTGCTCTGTCCCACATCTTCTCCCCAGAGAGGGGTGTCTAGAGTGCTTTTGAAAGAGTATTTGCAGGAGTTTCTGCTGAGCTGAGCCGGGTGGGGGCAGGGAGGCCAGCGCTCGGCGTGTGAGAGAATGTGAGGGAGGAGTGCTTGACCAGGCCGGCGAGTGCAGCAACGCCACTCCAGAGCTGTGTTCTTGGCTCTTGCTTCTGCATTGCTACACCATTAGCTCCACTGATTTTCCACTCAGGCTTTGCCAGCCAGCTCCCCGAGGTCGGGGAGGAGGAATTTCTCAGGGAAGAACAAATGGCTGTCCAGAGCCCTGGCCTTTGGTGGGGGAGGAAGGGGGAGGGAGCCCAAACAAAGAGTCAGGCCAGGATACTGTGACTACCTGGAGCCTGGAATGGCAGGCAGGAACCCGAGAGAGAGAGAGAGAGAGAGAGAGAGAGAGAGAGAGAGAGAGAGAGAGAGAGAGAGGGAGGGAGAGAGAGAGGGAGGAGAGACACACACACCTCGTTTTGGCGTGGCCCTAGCACAGAGGTGGGTCATCAGGGCTCAGCCAGGGTGCTTGCTCCGGGTCCAGCAGAAGCAGTGAGTAATGACTTGTGTCTGGGGTGCTGACGGATGGCCTTGGGAGAAGGGAGTCCTCGGGAGTCATTATCCCGGGAGGGCGAGGGCCGGGGTCAGAGAGCCTGACCAGCAGCTGCGCCCTGTTTTCACAGTGCCTTGTTCCTCTGGGGCCGCTGGGGACTCCAGCTCACCCTGTAGACAACCACCTTTGCCTCTTCCTTCCTTCCCTAAAGCCTGGAAATGAGACAACTGTTTCCCCGCTGACTGGGGAAAGTCCAGCTGCTCTGAAGCCCCTGGCCTCCCCAGCCCAGATGCCCAGGCCTCCTGTTCATTCTGGAGTCTCTTCTCTCTACCTCCTACCTCCCGTGCCAGGCCCCAAGTGATCGAGCTGAAAGGCAACTGCTCCACCTGAGCTCCTAAGGACTTGGAGTAAATCCCAAACTGTCCTCTTGGAAGAATCCTCAGGCTGCTCCTGAACTTGGGGGGAGGGGAGTGCTCTGACTTCCAGCTGGTGGATGGCCAAGAAGGGGAGCAATTGCCTGAAGCCCCCCAAGGTAGGTTTGTTGCCTCTTAGACATTGCGCTCCTGCCCTCAGAGTTCCCCTCTTATTGCTTGCTTCGTGCAGACTCTTTTTTTTCTTTATTAAGGTATTACATATATGTCCTTATTCCTCCTTTCCCTCCCACCTCCCGTTCATGCCCCCACCCCCCTGTTGTCTATGTCCATTGATTAGGCTTATTTGCATGCATATAAGTCCTTTGGTTGACCTTTCCACCTACCTGCATTTAAAGGCTTTGTGGCTCTAACCAGTTTGGCTCAGTGGATAGAGTGTCGACCTGTGGACTGAAGGGTCCCAGGATCAATTCGAGTCAAGGCACATGCCCAGGTTGCAGGCTCCATCCCCAGTTAGGGGGTGTGCAGGAGGCAGCAGATCAATGATTCTCTCTCATATTAATGTTTCTATCTCTCTCCCTCTCCCTTCCTCTCTGAAGTCAATAAAAATATCTTTAGTCCTAGCTGGTTTGGCTCAGTGGATAGAGCATCGGCCTGCGGATTGAAAGGTCCCAGGTTCCATTCCAGTCAATGGCATGTGCCTTGGTTGCAGGCGCATCCCCAATGGGTGGTGTGTAGGAAGCAGCTGATCGATGTTTCTAACTCTCTGTAAAAACTCAATAAAATACATATGTTTTTAAATAAAATTAAAATAAAGGGTTTGCGCCCTGTAAACTGGGGAATGCTGGGGTGAGGGTCAGCCCAAGGAGATCAGGCACAGAGAAAGATTGGCTCCTGCAGAGCTTGAAACTCAATGCTCCTTCCTCATCCCACGTGCTGTGGCATGGCTGAGCCTCCTGGGATGGGTAGTGTGAAGGGAGGTGAATGTTGGGGCAGCGGACCCTGCCGTTTGAGTGAATGCCACTGTGTTTCCCAGGCCTTGGATGTGTAGGCACATGGGGCCTTTCAAGGGTCAAGGAGTTCAGCAAAGTGTGAGCTAAACAAGGAAAGTGGTTAAAAACCAGCAACACTGAAGTTTCCATTCTTAACCAACAAAGAAGGTTGAATTTGGCGAGACCTAGCCCCCGGCTAATGGTCCTTTCTTTTTTCATTCACTGGCAAACCCAGCTCTTCCTTTTTCCTTTTTGAATGCAACATGCACATTCCTGCCTAACCATTATTTAACCTGGTCCCTTGCTGGAGATGACCATCCCTATCTTTTGATCCTTTGGGGGGGGGGTTGTTGTTGTTTTTTTTTTTTAATTCCCATTCTTGGCTTAAGGTTTAACTTGGGGTTAGCCTAAGGCATAGTTTAGGGCCATCTTCATGAAGCCTTCCTTTGTCTCCAAACTAATCATTCCCCCCCCCCTTTCTGTTTAACTTCATCTGCCTTACAGTATATGTAGTTTTTAACAGAGCTATTTCCTCCACTTAGAGCAATCAGAAAGAATACTTTTATTGCCCTGTTAAAACATGGACATTTTTTAAATGTAATCTAGAGTCATCAGAGACAATTTAGAAAATACTGATTTAAAAAGAAAAAAACTCATTCTTACCATCCAAAAACAATTACTGCTGTGAATATTCCTTTAGACCAGGGGTGGGGACTGTCTGGCCCGAGGGCCATATAAGGCCCACGAAATCATTTGCTCTGGCCCTGCCTAGGCATCAGGGGTGAGTTAATTAAATGTTTAACCAAATACAGCAGGCTAATTTTTAAGTGGATAATTTTGTATGGCCTGGGAATGATGTTATAAAATGTCTAAATGGCCCTTGGCAGAAAAAAAGTTCTTCACCCCTGCTTTGGACTATGTTTTCTTGCATTTATACAAATGTAACTTTTCAACAACGGATGCTTGTTTGTTAAGCACATATTTATTGCAGAGAAAATTTTTTCATCATGCTTAATAACCACATATAACTTCATTGTATGGTTGTGTAAAGTTTATTTCCTTACCAGTCCTCTACTGCTGGGTGTTTAGGTTATTTTCAATTATTTTCACTTAAGTGAATAGACCTTTACAAATAAAATTTGTTCATGCATCCAAGGATACTTACATTTCGAAATTGTTGATTACATAGTGCCAAATTGCCCTTAAAAGCCCTGCCCTTGTTGCTCAGTGGTTAGAGTGTTGCCCATGCATCCAGGAGTTTCAATTCCCAGTCAGGGGTATATACCTGGGTTGCAGGTTCGATCCCTGGTGCCAGTTTAGGCTCATTCAGGGGGCAAGCAATCAATGTGTCTGTGTCTCTCATATTGACGTTGCTCTCTCCCCTTATCCCCCTCACCCCCATCTCTCTGTCTCTCTCCCTTCCACTCTAAAGTCAATGAAAAAATATCCTCCAGGCCCTAGCTGGTTTGGCTCAGTAAATAGAGCATTGGCCTGTACACTGATGGGTCCCAGGTTCAATTCTGGTCCAGGGCACATGCCCCGATTTCCTGGTGGATCCTCAGTGGGTGGAGTGCAGGAGTGGGTGGAATGATTCTCATCATTGATGTTTCTGTCTCTCTGAAATCAATAAAAAAAAATTTTGGAAAAAGAAACAAAAACGGAAAAAAAGAAAAATATCCTCGGGTGAGGACCAATGACAACAAAATTGCCCTAAAAAAGTTATACAGTAAAGAAAGGTATTTTACAATAATAATTAATAAATACTACTTGTTTGCACTGATCCCAGAGCCATAGGTTTATTCCCATAATCGGAAAAGGACAAGGAGTTAAGTAACTTGTTTCAGGTAATATAGCTGGTGAAAAGGTAGAACTGGGATTCAGACTCAGTAGCTCTGACTCCAGTATTTTTTTCCCAGTCCATCATATTTTATCCCTACACCAGACTGCGTTTTCCCTAAAACGTTGGACAGTCCAGCCCTTCAGTTTAAACATTGGTAGGTCAGTCCCCTTTACCTCACAGGGAGCAGGCTCCACCTTCCTTTCTGGGGTGGTGTGTACCTGTGTGGGAGGTTGGGGTAAGGGCCTCTGGTAATGTGCCATTTCATGTGTGATGTTCTGCTGTTAACTTTGTGTGTGATGATCTGCTGTTAACTTCGAAGTGATGAATCGGTCATAGGACTGTGAGCTGCCCTCATGAAAAGTGGTTTCCTAGCCCAGAATCATCAATAGAAGAAAACCTTTTCCACTGTAGCCAAGACCTCTTACATAGAGAAGGTCTAGGGTCAGAGTGCCCCAAAGTGTCAGGTGCCACACCCAGGTTTTCTCGGCAGGTCACACTTGTTCTAGAAGGTAGTAGGGTTGCTGGGACACATAAACCACCTAGATTGCTTCTGAAATGGCTGTGGTCCCACGATGTCTGATGGGTGGAAGTTCGGAGAGGCTGTACCATTGACATTGTTTTAAGGCTACTAGTTATTTAAAAAAACAAAAACAAAAACAAAAACTGGAAGAAATGCAAAAAAATGGGGGGGGGAGATAAGAAAAATTTAGTTTTTCTTAGGCTTTACATTTAACAAATTAATCATTTTAAAGATACATATTACAATGTAGTTGGCCTAGTCACCGAATAATGACAAGATTTTAAAAGTGCCTATTAGCTTATGGTATTCTATGGGAATAAAACAAGGATTTACGGAAGTTGTTTGGTAAATGTCTTCTTCCAGTTCGGTCAGTAACTATCCGGGTAAACTTATGGGGGAGAAACATCAAGAGCCCCGGTGGCCCCTCTTGAATGGGAAGCCCAGAACAAATGCCATCATCCCTCCCCCTAGCCTCACCTTGGGTTAGGCCCAGTTCTGGCCAGCGTTACTCTTAGGAAACTTATAAAAATACAATAAGTGACTCATTTACGAAGTGTCATCCAAAGACTACTAAATAAGGACATAAACCCAGGTTATGAGAACATACAAAAACACAGAGAGGGCCTCTTTCCTTAAGTGAAAGGAAAAATTAACCATTATTTGTGGGCTCTGATGAGGTGTGTGTGTGTGTGTGTGTGTGTGTGTGTGTGTATGCGTATGTGTGTACGTGTGCATAAGCCATGTAGGAAAGGCTTTGTTTTGTCTTTTGTTCGCTACAGCACCTTAGAATAACTTATTGTGAGATACATATTAACTAATACTTCTTGAATAAGTGAATGCATGCACGAACACACAGCTAAGTATTCATTTTCTTTTTTTTAAAAATACCTAAACTTTCTGGTTATAAAAAGGAAAAGTTAGGAGTAAAATCCTTTTCAATAGGCAGGGAAGGGAAATAGGTGATAACCAGTTATTGCTGCCACATATTGAGCTCCAGTGCAGTGATTCTCAGATTTTCCCTGCACGGACCTCACCAGGCCGGCTTCTGAAAACCCATGGCTGCGTTCGCTCCCAGAGCTCTTGAATCTGAAGCGGGACCTCTGAGCTTGAGGGTTTTAACAAGTTCCTAGAGAATCCGTATGCTACCCATCCAAGGGGCACACATTGGGTATCTCTGATGCAATTAATTCTCCCCCCCCAAAAAATCTATAAGGTAGATGTTATTTCCACTTAACAGCTTTAGGAAACTGACTCAGAGAGAGTGCTCAAACAAAAGCTTGCGAGGTTAAGCAGCAAATAAGTCTATCTGATATCAGTGCTTTCAGCTCAGAACTCCTACGCTGGGGAGAGATGAGGAAGGTGGAAAGTCTGAGAGCTGAAGAAGAGAAAAACAACAGTCCATAGGGAGGGAAAGGGGAAAGGTAGAAGGCGAGTCCAGTCAGCCTGGGGGTATTGAGGAGGGAGGGAGGTGGTCTAAAGCTTTCCTTGGAAAGTAGGAGACCCTCTTCCTGGAGCTTTAAGTCAATTATGACAGCCTTTGGAATGTTGATCAGCTCTCCAGCCGGTTAGAAAGAGTCCAATTGCATTCTGAAATCTCTGCTCATTTATTGCCAACCTTCAGAGTTTACATTTGGAATTAAGGTTTATTTTCCTTAGGTTTTAGGAATTAGCTTTTGAACCTTAGAAGAGTCGGGTTCCTTGACTAACTACTGAATGAAGTTCTCCCTTCGGCCTTCAAAACTTTTATCCATGTTATCTGAGCAACCAAGGCTGTATTCCTGCCTGAAGGGTACATTTGGAGGCTGCCTTTATTTTATGCCTGCCCTTCACTACCCTCAGACTCCAAATCCATTTTGAAAATTTATTTACCTTGCCAAGCCTCCGTGAAATAAATCCTTCTAGAATAACTGGGCTCCAGCGTTCTGCCAGCCACAGCCTCTTGGCCACGCCATATTTTCCATTCTAAAGCTTCTGTTAAGAACGGGGCCGGAGAGAAGAGAGGAAGAGAAATATTTGTTGAAGGTGCTGATGTCTGGAGCTCTGTGAACAAAACAGAACCCCCTCTTGGCTTCCTTCACCCCCAAGGAAGCTTTGTGGTAGTTGGGGGTAGGAGCAGGCAGCAGTGAGTTACGCTCAGCTCCTAAGGCCCAGCTGAAAGTTGGAATGTTGGCTAGAGCTGGAGCTTGTCAAGTCCAACAGCCTTTCCATGTCACACCTGAGGCCTGAGTGTGGGAGGGGACTTGCCCGGGGCCACACAGGCAGTGATGGCACCAGTCATCTCGGTGATTTCTACTCAGATGCCCTTTCTGCTGCACTCAGCCAGTTATAACCAGTGGTCAAGTTTGGGACTAAGGATTTCAAACTAGGCTCTCATTCTCATCCCTGAGAACCGTGATCGGCAACAGGTGGCTCATGCGGCTCTTTGGCCTCTTGAGTGTGGCTCTTCCACAAAATACCACGGCCTGGGCGAGTCTATTTTGAAGAAATGGCATTAGAAGAAGTTTAAGTTTAAAAAACTTGGCTCTCAAAAGAAATTTCAACCATTGTACTGTTGATATTTGGCTCTGTTGACTAATGAGTTTGCCGACCACTGCCTTAGGATATCTAGAATACTGACTCAGCTCCGACTAGGAATCTCTCCCCCAAGATCCTGATTATTGAAGTTATCTGAGCAAAGGTGTCCCCAATGGAGATATTGGTCCTTATCCTCCCCCAAGCCTTTGGTCCTGCTTCTTCTGCCTGCTCTCTACCTGACAGCCATATCCTCTCAGGCACTCTGCACCCTAACCCACGTTCTTTTAATTTCATAAAACACCAAGTTCTAAACATTCAACCTTCATGATACGTGTAAAGGAGAAAGAGAGAAGAATGAATGGGTGGTACCTCAATGAACCCTCTAGGTCCTTGCCATCCTGCAGTTCTGTGAAACAGACCAGTCATCCCAGATTTTTAAAATTTCATGGGCCAAAGTGTCCCTCCTCCTATATTTTAGAAACTACATAGGGTTGGCAACTTATTTTGCCAAGTAAAAACCTGTTTTAAAACACCAACACTTACCATTGCCATTTTTTTATTGTGATAAAATAGACATCACATAAAATTGCCGGTTTTCACCCTTTTCAAGTGTGTACAGATCTGTAGTGTGAGCACATCACATTGCTGTGCAGCCATCAATCACTCTACATGGTTTGTTCACCTTCCCAACCAACTCTTCCCACTTCCCTTTCCCTTTCCCCCGTCCTGGCCACCACCAGTCCACACCTTTCATTTTAAAAGGATGTTTAGCACCTTTGTTCTCATAATGTAAGAAACAAAGGGCATTTCTTTAACCTTGAGCCCGCTCCTTTCCCCGCCGCAGTGGGCAGTGACCCTTCTTACACAGAGCTCTGTGGCCAGACCCTCCATGGCATCTATGGCGTCGATGGGATGGGATCGGGAGAGAAGATGGCAGGCGCCTTGGGGTGCTGAGAGCCCCTGTGAATTGTGTGCTCATGCACCCATTTTTGTTGGGGGGGGGAGGGGCTAAAAGGTAAATTCTGACACAGCTGAAGCCTCTACTAATTCATCAGCAAGTTTAGGGAGCAGCAACTTTTTCCTGCCCAGCTGCTAGTGGTGTTTCCTTCTCCAAACTAGCTCTGCTGGGCATGGGGGAGGGGAGGCCTTCGTCAGAGAGGCCCTCGTAGGGGGCGGGGTGGGGGGAGGGCAGTGCATTCCTTTTCTTTAAGGAACCTGACCGGACTTTAAGGTTAGAGCACCGCCGAATGCGAGCTGCAGGGTTACCTTCTCCTCATTGATTCATCGTCCTCCCCTCCCTCCCCCACACTTAATGATCTTTCCATTACAGAACCCAGACCAGGAAGTGCATGACAGGTCGCAGCTGCAGACACATGGCTGGGAGGCCTGGGCTCTCGGCCAGTGGTGGGAGGGTCTGCACTCCGCTCTAGCAGCAGGACCATATACATACACACACACAGCACGCACACACGCGCACACAATACACACGCGCACACACACATGCCTTTCAGCTACTCGTCCAGCTTTTCCCTTACAACATAGTGGAAGGCATTTTTACTTCTGTGTTAGCTGGTGGCCAGTTGTACTTTGGATTTGACGTTAGGGTGTGATTTTTAATAAAGGCAGGAGAAGGCCCCCCTAAATTTCAGCCTGTACAAGTGGCCCTTCCTGGGCTTGGGTTCTTTCAGGAGAGTTTTCGTTGCCGAACAGAGGTACTCTGGCTTCTTTTTCCAAAACAGGAGCCGCCTACGTGGCTTTAGAAGCTCGCAAGTGTCCAGGGGAGTTGCTGGGCACAGTCTTCAGGCCTCCTAAACGTTCCATTTCCCCCGTCAGGATTCTTCTGTCTATAAATGCCAGGTTCAGTACATGTTTTGTGGGGAGAGGTCTAGATGCTAAGGTATGAGCTTTGCAAACACGAAGACCTGAGTTCGAATCACCGTGAATGAGTAGAGCCACGTTCATCCTTGTGTTGATTGGGGACAGCTCCTTCCACGTACAAGTTTGCTCAGGAAATGTTACGATACCCCAAACTGTGTCCTAGGGGGCAGTTGTCACACAGGCGTTTCTGTCTCCACCAGCAGCTGTGTTGTTGGCTTTCTTCCCCGAATCTGCCAGGCCGGATTCCTCCGGTGCCAACTGCGAGATGGTGACACAAACTTCTAGGAACTGTGAGCTCAGACCCTTCCCCTAACTGCAGGGCATCCGCCTTCGCCTCTCCCGTTGGCTCTCCCTGGGCTGGAGGGTTCTACACCTCCTTCCTCTCCCCAGAGCACCTCTCTCTTCCTGGGAAGGAGAGAGGCAACGTGTACTGGGAATCCTTTCAGGAAATGGGTGTAGAAGAGGGTTTTATTCCGGATCTGAGGGTAGCGCGTCAGTAAATAGTTGGGGTGAAAGCTTTTGCAGGGAGAAAGGAAGAAGGGGGATTTCTTTTAAAACAACTCCCGGGCGCATTCCTTTGTTAATCACTTAATTACAGTCTTTGTCCCCCACTGTTCGAGTGCTCCCCCCACAGTGGGAGGTAGGGAGAGGTGGGGGACCCCACCCCTAGTTGGGGAAAACAGTATGCTATGAAGGGAGGAAGGAGGCCTCAGGTGGAACCCAGCACAGGGACTTGAACCTCCTCTGAAGGCTCACACAGCACCCTCGGGGCCCCAGCTACTTTCCCTCCTGGGTCTCCTGAGTGGGGTTCTGCGTGCCTGGGCTTCCTCTTGTCCCCCAACTATTGGGGAGCTGTATTTGGGGGGGTCGTGCAGGGGCACAGGGGCCCCGGCTGCCGCTTCTGCCCTCGCAGGTGGCTCTGCACTAAATTACAGTGATGAGGTGGGACACACAAAAGACTTGAAATCTTTTTTTAATAAAAACAAAACAAAACGCCGGCCCCAAGCCTCTGGGCTGCTGAATGGCGATGGCTTCCTGTCAGGATTAGCCGGGCTGCCTGGGCATGTGTGCACTGCTTTCTCCTCAGGAAATACCTTTAGTAAGCCCCGGTGGGGTCCCCATGGCAACACGGGAGGGGACCTGCTGACAGAGGCCATTCAGCCCGCCATTGTTCCCCAGCCCCTTTGTCGGGAGCTGTATGGCTGCCCCTCTGGCAAACACAGCAGTTCGCAGTTTTGTGGGGGCTGAATGTGGAGTTTTTACATTTTAATGGGCCCTTCTGGCTGTGGCCCATTTGCATGCAGAAAGGCTCTTCTTACTCCCCCCCCCCCTTTTTTTTTCTATTAAAGAAAACAACACACACTACACCAAATCCCCGGGGTGGGGACGGGTGCAGGCTGCTGGATCAGGGTGTCCGGCCCCGCTAATTGATTAGGTGTTTCTGTCTCCCTTCCACGCATGCCTGCGCTCCCCATGTCCCCGGCTGTCCCTTATCTTGGGCACCTCCTGGGTTCGGGGCATCCTGTATCTTTAGGGCTTCCTCTCTGTACCCCAAGCCTTGTAAGATAATAGTTGGGATTTCGGCGAGATCCCCCCTCTGGCCTGGCCTTGTCAGACCAAAGTAAGTTTTCAGTTCCATTTCAAAGCCAAAATAACATAATAAAAAACCTTCGCAGAGGTCCTCCAGGGCCCCGCTGGGCTGTTCTGTGCTTCTTTTAAGTTTGCTTTCAAAGCCATCCCTCGTTCCTCCCCCACCCACAATTGCCCCCTCATTTATCTCTGGGGAGTTTGTGCCAAGACTGTAAACATTCCGGGCCCACCAGTCCCCAAGTTACTTGATGGCATTCTCCCTTAATTTTCTTAACCCAGAAACCCAAAGCCAAAGGATTTCAAAGGGATGACTGAAACTGCGGCCCGGAAACATTGTGCCTGGATTTTGCTTGGGGCTGAATATTCAGGCCCTGCCCACTTTGGAGTGTAGAATGTAGAGGCACGCTCCTGGCTTAGAGTGTAGATAAGACACACACTGACCGTGGACTAACCCACAGCCACGCAGAACGAATAAGCACAAGATAAAGCCATGAAATGTGTCAATGATATTGATGAGCCCTGACCGGTTTGGCTCAGTGGATAGAGCGTCGGCCTGCGGACAGAAAGGTCCCGGATTCAATTCTGGTCAAGGGCATGTACCTTGGTTGCGGGCACATCCCCAGAAAAGGGGTGTGCAGGAGGCAGCTGATCGATGACTCTCTTTCATCAGTATTTCTAACACTCTATCCCTCTCCCTTCGCTCTGTAAAAAATCAATTATATATATATATATATATATTTATTTTTAATTTTTTTTTTTTTTATGAGATGAATGTAGTTGGGGATGTCTTAGGAAAGTGATGGAGCAATAGGAGGAGAAAGACATTCTAGTAGAAGCAAAGTCCTGTGGGTGGGAGAAAGCAGAATAAAAGGGGCAGTGAAGGCGTTGGCTTGGCTGGAGAGGTGGGACCTGGAGCCTGAACAGCTGCGGTAGGGGAAGGGAGGCAGGCGGAGGCTCCAGATTCTGGAGGAGGAGGAGGAAACGGGCTCTCAGGAGTGTGAGGGGATGCGATGCAGAGTGCTGTGCCGAGCAGAGCAGTGGGCCTGAGGATGTGTGATCGGGAGAGCTGGCCCCAGGGGATGACCCCAGGGGACGGTGGATGAGCCCCTTTGCCTAATGTTCTTAATCTTCTCAGTGGAGTCAGGCAGGGGTCATCAGAGGTCATCAACTCAGCTGTAAACTAATCAAGGGTGAGGGGCTTGGGACTTGGCAAGGTATCAGGTGACTGATCCAAGATTGAGCCAGGGACACAGGGAGGGAGGGAGGAGCTGCACTGTCGTTTACCTGTGGCCAAGGCAGAGCTGTAAGTACCCGAGTGTGGTCACCTTGCTTTCCCGTGTGCGGCATGAGAGTGAGGTGCTATGGAAGGGCCCGGAACCAACCTCGGGAACCAATACTGACCCTTTTGTGGCTTTGGGAAAAGTTCTTCCCACCCTCCATTGTCTTGTGTTTGAATGGGAATGACGGGAATAACAGGAACATGAATTGACATGCCTTGTAGAGTACCAAGTGCCATACCAAAACAGGGCATTGTTCCGAGTCTGCCCTGTCACACGGCACTCCCTCTCCCTGTTTCCTCACCTGCCAGGTGTGCACAGTCCCATCTGCTCAACGTTAAAGGCCTGGAGTGTGGACAGGAGCGTGCTTTCATAAGTTAACAGCCCCACATTGTAAGGTCATAGTTGTGGGGCTGAGGAAATTGAGGGAATGAAAAAGGGAGAGTCAGGCCAAAGCAGCCAATTTGAGGATCCCATGTGTGAGCTAAGAGACATCGGTGCCATTAGACAGGGTCGGACGATTTGAACAGAAAGGTTTTCAGTCGTTTTTCTGAAGTCAAGGATTGCAAAAGACACGGTGAAGGTAGAGGCGGTGGCCCTGGGATCTGGATTTGTGTGGATTCTGAGTGCCAAGCCAGCTGGATTTAAATTGTACCTTGGCCACTAGCTGGTGGCCATGCTAGGTGGGCTGTCTCGGACGCATACTGAACCTCTCTGTGCCTCAATGTCCACTGTGTAAAGTGAGGGTACTAATAGTGTCTACTTCACAGGGCTGGTGTGAGGCTTACATGAGAACTGTGCTCAGCACATAGTAAGTAAATGGACACATCCAGAAGGTAGAGATAATATAGTATCACCATCATGGAACTGCTATGTGGGTTAAATGAGCCCTCACAATATATGGGTTATAGTAAGCATGCTATAAATTATTGGACAATATTAGTTTTACCATTTTCAGAGTTACTTAAGGATCCCAAACACAATATACGGGAAGGCACGTGCTAAACAGCAGAGTGCCATGCAAATATATTGTTATGCCCCTAGTTTCAGGTTAAGTTGTGGGGTTTTGGGGTGGATAATTTCCAGACCAAACTGGCTGTTATGGGACCAGGGCTGGTGAAGTGGTATTTCAAAATACATGTTCAGGTATATTTGTCCATGTGGCATGAATGGTCTGCATTCATAGTCTACAGAGAAGGTGTTCCCTGGGACTTTTTTTAGTGGTTTTATTTGTTTGTTGTTGTTTTTTACTATTTTCTGCCATGAACCTTCGGCCATAGTCTGACCTCGTGTCCCACCCCGCCTCATCCCAAGGCACTACCCTGCTCATAGTTCATCCTCACTCTAAATCCTTATTTAATTCCCCCCTTTCCTTACCATTATGTCCGACCTCTGCTGTGAATACCGCTGTCTGCCCTGACCGCCAATATTTAAGTTCTGTAACCTCAGAGCCTCTCCTGGGTTCCTACATTCTTCAGTTGTCTCATGTTGCAGACAAAGTGCCTTATACATATCAAGGTGTAATGTAAATCTGATCACTCTGGGTAGGGCCAGACATAGGTCTGCTGATCCTTTGCTTAATCTGTTTCTTCTCCTTACAAGGGCTCCCAGAGGCACCTAATTCATGATAGCCATCTTGAAGAAAGTTCCCATCTTCTTGGATTTGGGGGAACTGGGGTCTTATCTCTCATAAGAATATAAGGTTTGGGCCTCCTGTGACTTCATTCCTCCACCCCATGTGACACCCGTGGCTGACAGGAGACACAGATTTAGAAACAAGAACTCACATCTAATCTGATGTACCCAAGGCAAAACCGCCTGCTCCATGGCTGTGGCAGGTTTCTGGCTAGTCCTGTCACAGAAAAATGTTGCATCCTGATGGCTTGTTAGGGATGATGAAGCTGTGGTGTGTTGGAGAAAAGTAGGAAGGGAAAGGGCCTTGTGGGGCCCTATGAACATTTATCATGTTCTTAGGCTTGAGAACACCATGGGAAACGCCATCCCCGCCTCTCTGTCTTGCTAGATGCTCCTCCCGTGAGGATTATTAAAAAGTGTGGGTCCCCGATCTAGATTCCTTTGAGGGGATGGAGAGACTTCAGTAGAGAAGTACATGGGATTGGTGATTGCTCTGTGATTCCCTTTCCCTCACACTGAAGGGGGGGGAGGGGTGCCCATCCAGCCTGCACAGCCTTCCATGGTCAAATTGCCATCTGCACTGTCCCAGGAAACTGCCTCAGCGGCCAGAGGCCTCCTCGGCCTCAGGTTCACGCAGCTAAGCAGGAGTCTTTGTTTTCTCCTGTTTTCTGGAGAGTTCTCTAAGGCATTGGCAGCCTTCATCCTCTAAGGATGTCCAAGTCGAGCCCTAGCCCTAACCCCTAAACTTCCCGCTGCCAGGGAAGATAATAGTGACTCTGTATTGTACGCCTCGAAGCACAATGCACCTTTTCTCCACAGCGCACTTTGAACACATGGCACCTGGAGCCTGTGAGAGCGAGTTTGACTCACGCCAGACATTTTCAGCCTCCCACTAGGTCACCATGGGATCCAGATACCAAATATCCTCCAGCTTCCATTCCCCATCTTGTCTCTCAGGAAACAAGACGCACAATGCGAGCGCTTCGGTCTGCCACTTCCCTCCCAGTATCCCCGTTGCAATTAATCAGGTTCTCTTGGATTTGGAATGCCGGTTTCAAGTGGCCGAGCAATAAACTGGCTTTCTTTCCTTCATCTTTCACAGCCAGCCTCATAAAGGTGTCAATTAGCTCCTTTCTTGTTAGCTAATATATAACAACAGTACAGCCCTGGATCATCAGTCGTGATCAGAGAAAGGCCAGCTCAGAGGAGAGGAGCCACAGAAGCAAGAGCCTTTCAATGAGGACATAAATGGGGACACTGGGAAGACCGAAAGAGAATGGAGAGTAGGGACTTGATTGCTGTGGCGACCAGTGAGCAGTGATACCCTCACATCTGCCACCTTACACAGGGACTCCCTAAGGCAGGACCTCAGCTCTGGGCTGTGACACAGGTGGATAAGGCCTGGTACACCAGTGGTTGGTTACCTTTCCATCACCTCCCAGAAAAAAGTGCATTATCCTTGCTTTGTAAATGAATTCTTTGACATCCAAGAGCACTGTTAGCAGTGAAGAAATCCACTCTAGGCCAATCTTTTGGTTCCTTTAAAACTTAGCCTTTGCCAGATGCTAAATTCAATTCAAGACCCATTAGGCACTTCCTATGTTTCTGACTTTGTTGGGCACCGTGGGAAAATTATAATAGTCAGTTCTGCTCTGAGTTGCTTCCTCTGTTTCTTCAGAGAAGTGAGACATGGACACTTTTGTCAGGAAACAATACACCCAACTATCCATCCATCAGTGAGTGAGAAAACAAAATGTGGTATTTCCATATAATGAAATATTATTCAGCCACTAGAACCAATGAAATAGTGAGCCTTGTGATAGCACAGAAGAACCTTGAAAAGATGGTAAATGAAAGAAGCTGTCACAAAAGACCATACATTGTATGATTTCATTGACATGCAATATCCAGTATAGGCAAATCTATAGAGCATATCAGTGGTTGCTTAAACTGAGGGAGGGATAGTGACTGCTAACGGGAACAGGGTTTCTTTTGGGGGTGATAAAAATGTTCTAAAGTTGATTGTGGTGATGGTTGCATAACTGTGGATATACTAAAAAACAATGAATTATACAGGGGTGGGCAGAAGTAGGTTTACAGTTGTGAGTACATGAAACAAGAGTTTATTCTTCTACTGTATTATTATTTATTAATTATTGTATTATTTGTCATACAAGCAACTGTAAAACTACTTTCCCCCGCCCCCGTAGGCTCTAAATGGGTGGATTTTATGGTATATGGATTATATCTCAATAGAGGTGTTTACAAAAGAAACCATACAAGATGATATGCAATTGAGTGCAATTTTGTTCGGTTCAGAGAAAATTAGGGTTGAGACACTGGCACCAACAGAAGGCTTCCTGGATGTCTTTGATGATGCGCTTTGAGTAGGATAGGGTAGGAGGGCTCTAGAGAGATGGCTGATGGGCTTGAGCAGAAGTAAGTCTTGCTTGTGGGTTGTTGTGGGGGAGAATGCATTCAGTGAAGAGAACAGCCAGACCTGGAGTGGAAGGTAGGAGAAGAAGGTTGCATGGAGAGGTGGGGACAGATTGTAAGGAATCTTGGATATCAAGCAGGGCTTTAGGTTTTAGCCTATACAGTGTAAACTTTTGTGTATTTATTTTTAATATATTTTATTGATTTTTTACAGAGAGGAAGGGAGAGGGATAGAGAGCTAGAAACATTGATGAAAGAGAAACATTGACCAGATGCCTCCTGCACACCCCCTCCTGGGGCTGTGCCCGCAACCAATGTACATGCCCTTCCCTTGACCGGAATCAAACCTGGGACCTTTTCAGTCCGCAGACCGACGCTCTATCCATTGAGCCAAACCGGTTTCGGCTACAGTGTAAACTTTAAAAAACTTTTTCTTTTATTGATTTTAGAGAGAGAAGGAGTCGGGAACACACAGATTGATTTCCCATTCCACTTATTTATGCATTCATTGGTTTCTTCTTTACTTGTGCCCTGGCCCACAACCTTGGCATATGGGGACAATGCTCTAACCAACTGATTACCCGGCTAGGCCCCCACAATGTAGGGTTTTGAGTAGGAGCATAACGGGCACAGCGCACCAAGGCCTGGAGCATCAAGGTGAGTTTGCACTCCAGGGGCAAGAAAAAGAAAGCCGGTTTGGAGGGTTTTTGTAGATCATGCAGGAGAGGTTGGTTTGCACATCCTGGTTGGGATGAGCAGGCAGTTAGGAATCCAAGCTAGAATCTGCCGGAGCCAGTCTCAGCAGGACCAGTGTCCCTCTCCTGCTTCCTCTTGGGGACATGCCCATGTTCCCCTCTTTGTCTCTGAGGCCTGTCAAAATGGGCTGTGATGGCAGCGACTAAGAATTTGAGTTTCCTGAGTTTCCTGTGTGACCAACAGCGGGTACAGATCACGAGCCACAAAGTATTTAATCTGTGAAGTCACTGAAGGGAAATGAGATCGGATCAATAGGAGTGTCTGCTGTTTCCTTAAGGGTCAAGTCTGAACTGCTTGTCTCCTACTTTCCTTTTGGCAAAACCACAAACCGTTAAAAATGGAAAGAATCACTTTTTTTTTTTTTTTTTTTAGGACCCACAAAAGCTTATTTTTAATCAGTTATGTGGTCTGCTCACCTTTGTGGTTGGTGTTCTTCTTGACCCGGTTCACAAAAATAAATGAATGCTACCCTAGTGGTTTCCAAACCCTTTCAAAGCAACACCCCCCTTCTAATGACTCAGTATTTACCCAATATTTAAGATAGAGTCCTTGGGTTGCAGCCTTGGCTCCAAAGCCTGATTTTTGAGGCCCCACTGAGGAAAATTGCTCCCTGGTGCCACCTGTCTTCTTCATTCTCAAGGTTTCTAGTGGATACCTGTTGAGCACGTCAGAGTGAGTTCTGTAAAATGAGGGTGATGAAGGAGGAAAGGGAACTTACAAGGGAAGGCAATGAAGGGACAGTGTGGCTGTACTTGTGTCATGCTTGCATTATCCAGCAAGCATTGATTGGACAATTCTTGCTTGCCAGGCGCCATACTAGGTGTTGGGGATTTAAAGGTAAAGATGACACATCCCTACCCTCACAACTCAGTGGAGAAAGGGGCTTTCCTTCAGTGTGACAGGTGTGATGGGAGGGCCTCTGACCCCAATAGAGTCGGAAAAGGCTTCAGGACAGAGTTACCAGCTGGGTTGAGACCTGGAGGGTGAGTGAACAGAACTAGGTAGAGACATGAGCCCCGTAGGGGGAGGGAGTATGTGAGGATTCCCAAGTGTGAGCTCTGATGGTGAACCAGTGGTGAGAAATAAGGCTTCCCCAAACAGTGGAGACCAAGCCAGGTGGTAGATTTGAGCTGCAACCAGCACTTTCTTGGTGGGGATGGACATTTGCAGAAGACGCCGGGAGCACACCTGCAGCTCTTGAATGGAAGCAGAACCTGCATTTCCCCCTGGTTAGGGAAGAGGGGATGCTCAGGAGATGGGGAACTGCCTGCATGGCGGACTCCCAGGTGTGTCTAGCTTTAGGCTCTCTTGTCAGTGTGAGTGTGGAGTTGTTGGTGAGAGTGGTGGGTGTATGGACAGGATCCTACCAGATCTTGGGAGTTGTGAACCACAGGGGCTCCAGAGAAAGGGAGATAAAGGAGACTGGACATGTGTGCCAGGGGAGGGGAGGAGGAGAGGAAGATGGGGTAGGGGGGTTTGAGAGGGGAGCCTGCAGTGGGGAGGAGAAAAGAGCTTTGTGTGCACCGGCTTAGGCTGCCAGCACAAGTGTGGGTTTGGTGGCAGCTGCAGGCTTCCATTCCTAATATAGGCAAAAGCTCCGAGTCCTCTGGCCTGACACCTGTTAGCTAGAGGCTCCCCTGAGCTGACCTCTGCTGGGCTGTCTCTCCCCCATATTCATCTGATGCATCTGACTCATTGGGGGGCCAGAACCACACCCTCCAATCACTTGAACCCAGAGCGGGCCTCGGTGATGCATTGCCTTCTCTCAACTTGGGTGGGAGTTGCTAGATGTTTGAGGGTTTGGGGTTTGTTCAACTGTTACCCGGGGAAAGGGGAAAGACTGACCCAGCCAAAGGGAAACGGGGTGTTTCTCTGGGAAGTAGCCATTCTTGGCAGGGAACTGAGTGTGTGGGGACGGGCCGCTCTGGACACAGAGACGTCCTGGGGAGGGCTGGCTGTGTCCCCCTAGGATGGAGGGAAATGAAATGTGAACCGCTTAATGCTGCTGCAGCTGCTTCCTAACTTTTCTTCTTTCTACCTTTGACCTTTGGAGGAGGGGAGTGGGGGAGTAAGAGAAGAAGAGATTGGGGGTTCCCAGGTAGCCAGCCATCTCCTGACTGACCCATATTCCAGTCCCCATCTCCCCAGCTCTGTGGCCCCTGGGATGTGGCAGCTCAGTGCCTCTAGCGTAATTCCCTTTGTCTCTCCCTCCTTCCCTCTCCCTCTCTCCCTCTCCCGGCCCCTTGGCTCCTCTTCCCGGCCCCTGTGGTGGCTGCAGCCCAGCCCTGGGGAGCCCCTGTGGAGGTGGAGTCCTTCCTGGTCCACCCCGGTGACCTGCTGCAGCTCCGCTGTCGGCTGCGGGACGATGTCCAGAGCATCAACTGGCTGCGGGACGGGGTGCAGCTGGTGGAAAGCAACCGTACCCGCATCACAGGGGAGGAGGTGGAGGTGCGGGATTCTGTGCCCGCTGACTCCGGCCTCTATGCTTGCGTGACCAGCAGCCCCTCGGGCAGCGACACCACCTACTTCTCCGTCAATGTCTCAGGTTGGTAGCCAAGCCCCGCCCTCTCCTTCTTCTTGGTTCCCCCCCTTCCACCCTCTCTGCTAGTCTCAGGGGGAGGTGAAGCTCCTCTCCTTCCATGACCTGCCCCCATTCTGCTTCAGAAACTGCTGCCCACTAACATTGCTCCCTGCCCGCCGCGTGGCTTAGCTCTCAGAGGGGTGACCAGGGGGTGTGGGCCCCAGGCTTCTCAGATCTGCCTGGGAGGGGATTGCTGATACTCTGGGCACAGTCAGACTCTGGCTGCACCACAGCTTGCCCAGATTCCAGGGTGCCGCGTAGGGCTCAGCCAGCGCCCACCCTGTCATTCCCTTGCCATTTGGCCTTGGTACTTGGTTTAGTGATTAGAGCCCCAGAATACGCTGTGAGGCCCCTGCTGAGATGGGGAAGGATCCAGATGCACCCCCATATCCACAGGGTTTGCAGAAAATACCCGTCCCCCAGCTTCTGGAGCAACGAGGGCAGCCAGGGAACCCTAGAGCTCTGTGACATTGGTCACATGGAGAGTGCACCTTTTCACAAAACAGAATGCAACAAAATAGAACTGAGATTTCCTTTATGCCATTTGTGAATCTCCGGGGGCACACTGGGCACCTGCCCCACTTGGGCATCCTTTAGAACCTGCCCCTAACAGGGACTTGACACCTCTTATTTCCCTCCAGACACCAAAAAGCCTTAGCAAGGACCAGAGAAAGATCTAGCATAAGCCCCGATTGGTGGTCACCTGTGTGTCAAACCTCTCAAAGGGATTGGATACTTGTTGGGGAGAGGTGATGGCAGCTGTGGACTGGTGTATTAGGCTCCCTATCTGCTCTGGCAAAAAGGGCAGCTTCCAAACTTGAGCAGATTCATGCTGGGAAAATCCCACTATCAGTTGTTCAGCTCATGGCTTTGGAAATGGCTTCCGTCCTCAGTGTATCTAGATCTGATTTCCCAATGGTTAGCAGGTTAAATGAGGAGGATACAGGTTCCCTGGGTGCTAGTTCTGAGACCCAGCACATCCAGTGGTACCTTGAGTGGGGAGAGCCTCTGAATGCAGGGCCCACTGTCCCTGATGAAGTGTAAAGAGCTCTGGGCAGAAAGGGGCAGTGAATTAGGTTGGGGAAAGAAAGGGACAAGCATAGAGCGTGCAGTTCTTAGTGAACCGTTTCTCTCCCGCTGACAGAGAGAGAGTCCATAAGGGCCTGGGGGTTGGTATGGGGAAGGTGTCTGCCTTCATCGATCACCGGACTGGCCTTTGTGCGTAGGGGATGTTGATATGGATGGAAATCTAGAGGAACCTCTCCCCCGGGAGGGACCTCAGAGCCCCTTCTACCTTCTTGCAGATGCTCTGCCCTCCTCGGAGGACGACGATGACGATGATGACTCCTCTTCGGAGGAGAAAGAGACAGATAACACCAAACCAAACCGTATGCGTGAGACACTGTTTCCTACCTTACTGCCCTCTGGGTCTGGCTGTTGGGTTGGGTGGGGAGGGGGCGTTCAGGTGATCGGAGCATCCAAGGAGGAGCGGGCACATGGAGTGGTGATGCTTGGCAGTGGGATCCCTTGGGCATCCTGATTAGTACAGGCATTGGCCACAGTGTTGGGCAGGTGGGCAGGGTGTCTCCGGGTCCTGGCCTGGGCCCTTACTCCTGAGCCTGACCAGCCCCGCCTGTCTCTCTTGGCTTTTCCTGGGCAGCTGTGGCTCCATACTGGACGTCTCCAGAAAAAATGGAAAAGAAACTACATGCAGTACCAGCTGCCAAAACAGTGAAGTTCAAATGCCCTTCCAGTGGGACTCCTAACCCCACACTGCGCTGGTTGAAAAATGGCAAAGAATTCAAACCTGACCACAGAATTGGAGGCTACAAGGTATGTGTGTCTGTATGAGCATCAGCGCAGAAATGGGAGAAGCTGGTTAAAGAAATCCTTGTTATATGCCTTTACTTGTTTCAAATAAAGCTTTCTAACTATAGAAGTCATACATTTTATAAACATTTCAAATACAAAAATGTGCAAATGGAGTTGGATTTTTCAGCCTTTTTTCTCTGCACATGGTTTTTAGTTAGTTAGTTATTACACCGTGTATGTACATTCTTGTTTTGTCACGTGTTCACATTTTAGCATGAGTCTTTTGACATGCATTTGAAAGATAACTTTTCACAAGTGCGTAATATTCCGTTATTAAAAATGTCCAGTAATTTGATGGGCTATTTTGTGTTACTCGTTTTCTAGTTTTTCAATGTTATAATTAATATCACAATTAGTATCTTTGTACTTAAATGCTTGTTGACATTTTTAAATGTTCTTCCTTAGGACAGATTACCAGAAGTGAAATTACTAATTCAAAGTGCTAACATTTTCTTTAAGCCCTTGACACATATTGCTCAGCTACCTTTTTCCTGGTAATTAGGTTGTTTTACTTATTAACTCACATTCATTTATTACATGAACATTTCTTTAACACATCTTTCCAGAAAGTATACTAGGCAAGAGAGAGTTCAAAGTACAATAAGAGATATAACATTTTTATTGTGACATTTGCTCTAATAGAGGATGATGATTTGGGTAATGAGTTGAGTATAACCTTATTTTCTTTTACTTTCTTAAAAGATAAATTAATTCACCCTCCCATAACAAAGCATGAGAATAAGTTCACTATACCTTTGCCCTAGATTTGATAAGTAAAAATATCTTGTTTTCTTGTGTGTTATTTTGCTTGTCAACAAGCGTAAAATTTTCTTACGTTAATGAACAATTTCCATTTCCTGTTGGGTAAATTGTCCATGTTCTCTGTCCATCTACGTTGTAGGAAGAACATCTTCATCGGAACCTCTTTTTTGGAGTCTGATCCTCCTTATAATCCCTCTTCCTCTCCCATCCCACCTCGCTGCTCTTTTCTCATTAATCTTATTAAGAAAAGCATAGGAGAGCAGGAAAAAGAGGGGAACATTTTAAATTTTGCTATGTATAAGACACTATGCTGTGAATGGTACAAGACAGCGCTCCTGCCATAAAGAATTTCAGTTTCAAGCCAAGACTGGTTTGGCTCAGTGGATAGAGCGTCAGCCTGTGGACTTAAAGGTCCCAGGTTCGATTCCAGCCAAGGGCATGTACCGTGGTTGCGGGCACATCCCCAGTGGAAGGTGTGCAGGAGGCAGCTGGTCGATGTCTCTCTCTCATCAATGTTTCTAGCTCTCTATCCCTCTCCTTTCTTCTCTGTAAAAAATCAATAAAATATATATTTTTTAAAAAGAATTTCAGCCTCAGGCAGGCAGATATCCATGAGCACTGTCATGAAAAGCAGGCTGTGATCAGTGCTTCATTAGAGGGACAGTGAGAACAACGCTGACCCCTGATTGGGCTGGAGGAGCCGGTTTTGAAGTGAGACATCAGGGCAGACAGGGCCAGACTCTTACCGGGGAGCCAGACCTTCCCAGGAACAGCCTGGATAGAGCGCAGCATTTGGGAAATTTCACGGTGTATTTGGGGATGGAAGGGGGGGGGGGAGGGTCAGAAGGCACATTTGTCCAGGTTACGATGGCCTTGGCTGGGGTGGGCAGACCTGCCTTGTCCTGTCTCAAGGAGCTGCATGGGCCCTGTGCTCCCTCAGACTGGAGGGTGAGTGCCGCAGGGCGCCATGCGACTTCCACCTGCATTTTCCTCCACACACTCCATGGAGCCCTTCGGCATGTTTCCCCTCAGGTCCGTTATGCCACCTGGAGCATCATCATGGACTCCGTGGTACCTTCTGATAAGGGCAACTACACCTGCATTGTGGAAAACGAGTACGGCAGCATTAACCACACCTACCAGCTGGACGTTGTGGGTAAGAATGCCGGTGGCGAAAGGGATGGGAGCTTAGAGGAGAGAGAGCAGGGGCGTTGAGAAGCCAGCCTTGAGATCCAGCTTTTGTTAGGGATAGAGCAGGATGGTGGAGGCACTTCATAGCTCTGTCACTTTAAGCAGGTCACGTTCCTCTTTGTGCCTCACGTATCTGTAAGGAGAGTCAGGAGGATCAGATGGTTCTATGACTCACTACAGAGTGAAAGGTGCTGTTGATAGAAAAAGGTGCTGATCTCCTGAAAGAGGTGCCTGGAGTAGTGATGTGAAACTCGGCCTAACAGTGGCTCTTGCTTCGTGAATGACAGCGGTGTGCTACACACTTACACACACCTACCTGCCATTCTCCTGGCACCCCCGTGAGGCAGGCACTGTTAGTCCTGCCGTACAGAACAAATGGGGGCTCAGAAAGGTCCGTGCTGAATCAGAACCCCAGGCCCATGCCGACTCCAGGGCATCGCTTGAGACCTGAGGGGCTGTTCCTACTGCCTATTCCTTGTAGCCAGTCTGAATCTCATTCTAGGAATCTTAAGGTAAATAGTTTCACAACCAGCGTTCTGTCTTGGTTTTGAGGAGATGGTCTACAAAGAAGCTTCTGGTCCACCCAGCATTTCATTCAACAAGTTTGTAGGTGATGCTAGGCTGCTTCTTTGGTCCACACGTGTAACAGCAAGAGTCTACGGGACTTCCCTTTGTGGTCTTTGGGATGCAGTCTGTCAGCATACCTGACAAGCCTGTCCTCTCCCTTCCTCCACAGAGCGGTCCCCTCATCGGCCCATCCTGCAGGCAGGGTTGCCTGCCAATAAGACCGTGGCCCTGGGCAGCAATGTGGAGTTCATGTGTAAGGTGTACAGTGACCCACAGCCCCACATCCAGTGGCTAAAGCACATCGAGGTGAATGGGAGTAAGATTGGTCCAGACAACCTGCCTTATGTCCAGATCTTGAAGGTAATCTTGACCCCAGGCTCCGGGGGCTGGGTGCAGGGAAGGAGACCAGTATTTCCTGGGACCCAAGGAGCTGTGGTCTGGCTCCGTGCCCACAATAGGGACTCATCCTTTACCCTTTCGGGGCACATGCTCATGTTAAATAGGGACCTAGCCATGTTCCCCAGGACTAGTGACCAGTCACAGAATGGAGGCTGATGGGAGGTGGTTGGGCATTGCTGGTTGCTAAAGACCTTTGAGAGTGACTTCTGGGTCAGCTACTCACGGAAGGCCTTTGGAGGCCTGCTTTCCCATTGCTCAGGACCACAGCCTTTCCAACAAGCATTTCCCAGTCTCCGTCCTCTTTTTCCAAGTCACGTTTTTCTGGCAAGTAGGGTGACTGATAAGGGCACGGCTTAATTAGAGTTGAAACAGCAAATGCCACAGGTAAATTCTAAGCCGCATGAGGAGTAATGGCATTTTCTTCCTTTTTCCTGTCACTCCCAGACATTTGATTGTCCCTGAAATGCTCCATTAATCCAGGCAAGGTAATTGCCTAACTCTCCAGTGGATCTTGCAACAGGAAGTAACCAGAAGCTGGGAAAGTGGTTTACCTCCTGGTCCCAGAGTTAGACCTCATCCTCCCCTCACTCGGCTGTCCCAAAGATTTACTGGCCATCCCTTCTCTTCACTGCTGGTGCTGATACTGCGGGGTGGGAAATGAACTGTGCTTGGCCATTCATAGTCCCTGCCCTAGTCTTGTAGGAAGGGTTTCAATACAAACAGCATTTGATTTGGGGCAGTGCTTTTTTTTTTTAATTTATTTTGCAATCCAATGCTTCCGACTTTTGAAGACTACTTCTTTTGTCCTCCTAAAAATGGAAAGATGATCAATCTCACTCAGTGTCTCCGTTGCCTTAGCTCCCCGCCTTCATATTACACGGGAGCAGAGTATGGCCACATCTCCGTGTTTGCCCAACTGACTGGCGTGTCGTTGGTTTGTTCCAGCATTCGGGGATTAATAGCTCGGATGCGGAAGTGCTGACCCTGTTCAATGTGACAGAGGCCCAAAGCGGGGAGTATGTGTGTAAGGTTTCCAATTATATTGGTGAAGCTAACCAGTCTGCGTGGCTCACTGTCACCAGACCTGTGGCAAAAGGTAATGGGGAGATGGATGGGGCCCTGTGCCGGGAATTTGATTTCGGCCCCACACTGCCGGGGCCCGTGGGGAAGCCAGCACCCAATGCTCTCTGTTACCCTGCTGTGTTTCTAAGTGCCCAGAGCCATGGAAAAATACCCGGCCTGGGAGGCTGGTTTGGTTTGGTACTGTGTTGGTGTCTGCTCCCTCTGTGCCTTCTGTGTGTCCCTTGGCTGTGTGTGCACTCAGGACAGTCTCACTGTACTACAGTCGTGCAGACTGGAGGTTTGAGTGGTGGGTATGAGATGGGACCGGGCATTCCCAGGAAACCACCATCCTCA
Source organism: Pipistrellus kuhlii (assembly GCF_014108245.1). Classification (NCBI taxonomy): domain Eukaryota; kingdom Metazoa; phylum Chordata; class Mammalia; order Chiroptera; family Vespertilionidae; genus Pipistrellus; species Pipistrellus kuhlii. The sequence goes on from NW_023425529.1 coordinate 167,585,932, forward strand.
GGCCTCGTGTGTGTGTGTGTGTGTGTGTGTGTGTGACTGTGTGACTGCAGCACCCTTTCCATCCCTCCTGTGTGTGCCCTCTGACTTTCTTTACCTGAAACCAAACAGCCCCCCCGCCCGCCGGGCCCCATTTCTCCATGCTGCCCCCCGCCCGCATGCTTAGATGGGCCAGGGGCTGCCAGCGTCTGGTGAAGGGTCGTAACCAGCCCTCGGCGTCGCAGGTCTGCGGAGTTCCTCCCTCAGGGTCTCACTCTCTTCCTCTAACAGGTCTCGCTGCCTGGTGGTTTTTGTGTGTTCGTTGTCGCAAAGGAGACGCTGGGGAGCATCTCTTCCTCTGGTTTATCCGCCCCCCTCTTTCTTCCTCCCTCTCTCTGCGTCTCTGAGAGGTCTCACGTCCGGTGCTCGTCCATTTTGCTTCCGTTGTCTCTTCTAGACTGCCGGAGTTAATACCACCGACAAAGAGATGGAAGTGCTTCACTTAAGGAATGTCTCCTTTGAGGACGCGGGGGAGTATACGTGCTTGGCGGGTAACTCTATCGGACTCTCCCATCACTCTGCATGGTTGACCGTTCTGGAAGGTATACACTGTACTTCTCCTCTCGATGTCCTGCCCTCGCCACGGGCACGGGGGGACCATGCATTGCGGGGCTGGGGGAGACACAGAGGCAGGAGTGGTGGAGGAATGGGCTCTGGCGGGGCCTGTAAGCTGCTCCAGCCATTTATACAACCTCGAGAGTCGATTCCTCAGGCTCCCACAGGAGCTTTCCTCGTTTGCAAAAACACGGAGGCCTCCCTCCCACCTGTACACCTGCATCTGGCTCTCCCCTGGGCCTACATAATGCATGCATGGGATCTGGATTTAACCTTGGCCGGGCTCTCTTCCAGGGTGGGCTCCTTCCATCCTTCGGTCCAGTGACTGTCCCTGACTTGTCTGGCCCTTTGTGTCCAGCTTCCCCCGCAAAGTCTCAGAGAGGGCCCCACTTCTCCTCCTCTAACTGAATAAACGCACTCTAAAGAGGGGCTTGCTGCTTGCTAGCAGCGCTAGCCCAGCCTCCTGTACGGCCGCCCTCTGATCTCAGGAGATGTTCTACCCAATTGAGTGGACTTGAGCCGAGTGAGGCCTCGTCACACGTATCCTCTTTGAGTCTGTGTGTTGGGCCAGGAAGGAAGGAGCCCGCGGCCTGTTCAGGGTGGTGGGCTGGTGACCGCAGGGCTGGAGCTGGTTGTCACTGCCTCTCTGAGGGTCCTGCATGCGGGTCTGGGCGCTGTGCGGTTCTTGTTGCTGCTCATGCTGCCCTCTCTTCTCCCTCCTCTGCCCTGCTTTGCCCTGCAGGGTCTGATAACACCCCTGCTCAAGGCAGAGAAGTGTTCTGTTTTTGTCATTGTCACTGTCTTTGTCCTTGTGTGCTCCCACTCACTCGTCTGTCTTCGTTTCTCAATGCTGGGGAAAGAGAAAACACAGAAACACTTCTTGTTATCAGCTCTGCAGTCTTCTTGTCAGGCCCAGGAGTTCTCCTGGGGCTCAGTCGGGGTCTCACCAGTGCCTCTTGGGGGAGGTCCCCAGTGGGCTTGCCTCTGGGCTGACTGGAGTGTTTTAAAGGGGAGGGTCAGGGGGGAAGGAAGGCTGTGGAAGTAAAAGGGATGTGCACTCTGGTGAGGATGGAGTGTTCTTCGCCATTCTCAGGCGGGAGGGAATGGTGCACTGAATGGATGGGCCTCTGTGGGAAGGGGGTGAATTCTAAGTGGAAGATGGGAAAACAGAATAGAGCATGCCCTCTCAGCTTGAGTTAGGGGCTGTGGGTAGTATTCCTCAGAACTGCAGAAACATTTTTACTTCTCATCTCGAGCAGTGCAGACACGTTTCGAAATTAGTCAGTTCTGCCTGTGGTTTTGCTAGGTGTGAATATTTACACATCTGACCTGAGACAGACAACAGAAGTGAAAGGTGAGATAGGAAGTCAGGACACAGGCACACTCCTTCCTCCCACCCTCATTTGTCCTCATCCTGCAAGTGCCACTATAAGCCAGGCGCTGGGGACCACAGAAAAGTAAACAAGGCTCCATGCCCACCCTCAGACCATCAGAGACAGGATGGTCCATCTGCCCCGGGTGATAGGTGTGTGCCTGCTGAACTGAGGGGCGCCAGCAAAGGGCCACATGCTTTCACGAGGAGGCTGAGAAGGGCACCCAGAAAAATGTTATCCGCCTGAATTAATGAGGAGGGGCCACGTATAGCAAGATGATTCTAGCTCGTCCCTCCTGGAGGATTCGGGTCAGGATCAGCAAGCTCCAAGGAGCGCAGGATATCTGATATGCTTCATGCCAGAGCCCCAATCCTAGCTAGGAGTCTTCTCTGCCCTAACGATTCCCAGAGGAAAGGAGATGGGTGTTGTCTGTCTTACGGAGCAAGGAGCTAGGATTATGGAGCTAGGAGCTAGGGATGCCAGCTGGCTGGGCCCCCGGAGCTTGCTAACACCCTGTTCACATGACTCAGCCCTGGAAGAGAGACCTGCAGTGATGACCTCGCCCCTGTACCTGGAGATCATCATCTACTGCACGGGGGCCTTCCTCATCTCCTGCATGGTGGGGTCCGTCATCATCTACAAGATGAAGAGTGGCACCAAGAAGAGCGACTTCCATAGCCAGATGGCCGTGCACAAGCTGGCCAAGAGCATTCCCCTGCGCAGACAGGTAACAGAAAGTAGATAGGGGATTTGCACTCTCTGCCTCCCTCTGCTCCCTGGGCCCCCAGGAGCTTCTCTGGGAACCCCTAACTAACTGCCTGCCTCCAGCCTACTGCTTCCAGCTTTGCTTTCTGGCTGTGAGCCAGGGGCAGGGGGGATGTCAGGTGCCCAGCCCATGAATTCCATACGCCCACCATACCCTAGCTGCAAGTCCCCTGCTCCCCTGGCACGTGGATGGGGAGAAAGTCCTACCTGGGGCAAATGTGCATTGGCTGCTGCACGTTAGAACTATCCCCGAAGGCCAGTTAGAAGTGCAAAGATACAGAATAGAAAGACCTGCTGAAACCGGTTTGGCTCAGTGGATAGGACATCAGCCTGCGGACTGAAAGGTTCCAGGTTCAATTCCGGTCAAGGGCGTGTACCTGGGTTGCGGGCACATCCCCAGTAGGAGATGTGCAAGAGGCAGCTGATCGATGATTCTCTCTCATCGATGTTTTTAACTCTCTATACTTCTCCTTTCTTCTCTGTAAAAAATCAATAAAATATATTAAAAAAGAAAAAAGAAAGACCTGGATTGGGTCCCAAGATGCCCTCTCCGGTGTGCCCACCCTCCCTCCCTCAAGGAACTGGAACAGAAGGTGAAGGCTGTGAGAGGAGGGAATGTTCATGCAGAACTATGTTAATTATGGGAGGCAATTTGAAAGTTAGAAATCCATCATCAGAGGCAGGGTTTTTACAAAGAGTCAGGACAAAATAAAGTTGTTGCAGTGTTCACATCTGTCCATTTGGGAGAGGTACATAAGGTCTGTTCGTGTTAAAGGTGAGTAAACTGAAGCCCAGTAAGGCTAGTTGGTGGCAAAAGAAGTCCAATTTAAAACTTCCGACCTCTGTGGTCTTTCTGCCACTCTGCCTGGGAAGGGACATCAGGTAGCAGCTTATCCCTCTGCCACTGGTGAAAAGCCCTGACTAGCAGCTGGAAGAATCTGCTAGAAGGGTGACCTAACGCTTCCCTGTAGGTGTCGGCCGACTCCAGCGCATCCATGAACTCCGGGGTTCTGCTCGTGCGGCCCTCCCGCCTCTCCTCCAGCGGAACCCCCATGCTGGCCGGGGTCTCTGAATATGAGCTCCCCGAAGACCCTCGCTGGGAGCTGCCTCGGGACAGGTAATTCTCTCCCTGCTTGTAATTCTGACGGTGGGAGTTGTACGTACAGAGGCCTTCTTGGGAGTGAAGGCGCACCAGGTGTATCCAGAAGCAATTTCCATCCAGCCGGGTGAAATACGGAGTAGCAGCGATGGGGTGTCCTCGGATTTGAACTTCCTCAGCCCCATCTTACACCATCCATTGTTTCCCCCCATAGGCTGGTTCTAGGCAAACCTCTGGGAGAGGGCTGCTTCGGGCAGGTGGTGTTGGCAGAGGCCATCGGCCTAGACAAGGACAAACCCAACCGTGTGACCAAAGTGGCTGTGAAGATGTTGAAGTGTAAGTGATGCTTCCGCCCTGGTAAAAACGGCCCCTTCCCTTGCCAAGCGAACTGTGGGCCTTGGGCCATGTGGAACACCCTCTGGTGCTCTTTTCCTCACCCACACCTGCGTGGGGTGGCCTGGGAGTGGAGGGGAGTGCTCTGCCCGCCCTGAGATTGCCAGGACCTGGGGCTAGCCCGGGTTGTGGTCAGGTGTTTATTCTAAATTCCATTGCTAGCTAACTGTCCCTACCGTATCCTCTGCCCCTCTCAGCACTACGTATTTCCACCATGGCTGTCATGAGAGGGAAGGGAAAGGGAGGAGGGAAGCCACTCGAGGAGAAAAGGGATTCCTCAGGCATGCACCTCACCGCATCCCCCGTCCCCTAGCTTTTCTCCCGTCGCCCTCCCTCCCAAAGTAAATGAGTCTCCTCCCCTTCTCTGGTTTGTGTGCAAAGCGGATGCAACAGAGAAAGACCTGTCTGACCTGATCTCGGAAATGGAGATGATGAAGATGATCGGGAAGCACAAGAACATCATCAACCTGCTGGGGGCCTGCACGCAGGATGGTAGGCACTGAGCCAGGCCAGCACTCCCACCCGCTCCGGGGGAGGGCCTCCGATGGGAACCTGGGCCTGCTGCTCCCATACAGTGTCTGCCAGGGAGGAGACACTGAGCTCTTAGCCATGTTAGGGAAGCGGCATAAGGAGAGAGGCAGGGTTAGCAGTAGTTGGAATGTATGGGTCTGAGCGGATGCCCATTTATATTTGAGAATACGGGTACCTAGATTCATAGATGCTGTGTGGATAGGAACAGGTGAGTAGTAATAGTGGTCTAGATTAGGGCTATGAACCCCAGTTTTGCTCGGTAAATTTCTGGACTGTGCTGGACTCTCTCTCCTTTCTCTCTCTCTCTTTCTCTCTCTCTCTCTCTCTCTCTGAGCAGTGGAAAGAATTTCCCTGGCTCCCTAAAGGGGAACTTAGGCAGGGTGTGCCATTGGGTGTGGGGTTTTCTCCAGGTGAAGCGAAACCTGCGTACTGGCCTGATGGCCTCTCCATCCACACATCCCGCCCGCCCCCAGGTCCTTTGTACGTCATCGTGGAGTATGCCTCCAAGGGCAACCTCCGGGAGTACCTGCAGGCCCGGAGGCCTCCCGGGCTGGAATACTGCTACAACCCCAGCCACAACCCCGAGGAGCAGCTCTCCTCCAAGGACCTGGTCTCTTGTGCCTACCAGGTGGCCCGAGGCATGGAGTATCTCGCCTCCAAGAAGGTATGGCACCTGTCGGCTAGCCGCCCCTGGGTGATGTCGGGGTGGGAACAGATGTCCAGCTTATGGCTTTCCGTCCTTGGTGGAATGGTCAGTGAGCACTGACTCCGTGTGTTGACTTAGGCCCTCAGGGGCACCAAAGTCAGGAGAGCCGGTGTAACCTGTGTGGCTGGGGCTAGGTTCAGCTCTGTGCACTGCCACTTTCTGAGCAGCCTTAACATTTTCTATTTCTGTTTCTTCAAATATAAAGTAACGGTTATGGGAGGACTACGAAGAGTGAGAGTGTTGAGGACAGCTGTGGGTGCTCAGTACATGCTGGCTTCAGGCCCTAGCCCAGTGCAGTTATGTTGGGCCTGGGGAGATAGGGCTGGTGAGCACACTCTGTGTAGACGGGACAGAAGCATAAAGGTTCAGCCTCTCTGGGTACAGATCCAAAGCTAAGAGTTGGAAGGACCAGGAGAGGAGGCAAAGATTGGGGTGGGGGTGGGGGGTTGCTGAAGTGATGGAGAGGCCTGGAGCTGGAGGTGTTTGAGTGGCTGAGTCTGAAGTGGAGAAGAGGGACCGCCTAGCAGGGAACCGGAATGTTTAGGAGGCGAGCATTGTGGCAGGAGAGAGCTGCAGAGTGAGTGCCGGAGTGCAGCATGACTCGGATAGCTGGATGCCGATACATGTCTACAGTTTCATGGCCTCACCTGCATCCCATCCTCCTGTCTCCCATCCCTTCCTCCCACGGCTTACCCTCCTGTCTCCACAGTGCATACACCGAGACCTGGCCGCCAGGAATGTCCTGGTGACAGAGGACAATGTGATGAAGATCGCGGACTTCGGTCTCGCTCGGGACATTCACCACATCGACTACTATAAAAAGACCACCAATGTAAGTCCTCTGTCTGCCCTGAGACTGTGCTGTGCTAGGCTTCCTCCCACAGACGCTTCTCTGCTGTAGCTCAGTGCAGGTGGCTTTGCCTGAGAAGCTGTGGTGGGATGAGCTGAATGTGTGCATCCCTTCCCACGTCCAGTCCCTCACATGCCCCGCCTCCCCTCTTCCTATTCCCTCATTGCTCTGCCCTGGGCTACTCCAACTTCCCCATGCTATTTGCAGGGCCGACTGCCTGTGAAGTGGATGGCACCCGAGGCTTTGTTTGACCGGATCTACACCCACCAGAGTGATGTGTGAGTCTGACAAGGGCCATTGCCATGGATACTCGGGATAGAAAATGTCTGGTACAATAGGGTCCTGTCCTCCTCTCTGAATTGAAGAGGGTCTCCTTCTATTTTGAGGAGAAAACAAAGCAATGTGTTGTATATAACCATTTACTTTGTTCCCGGAGGTGGAAAGGCCCATCTGTCTTCCGCTCTCTCAGTATTCTCCTGGGAATTAAGGGTTTTCATTGGGGAGGGTAGGTTCAGGATGAGTATGTGACATGCTGGTGAAGGAGAGATGGAAAGGATTCTAGGTTGGCCCGGCCCTGGGTCCACAACACCCATGGGCTCTGTGCTCATCCACAGGTGGTCTTTTGGGGTGCTCCTGTGGGAAATCTTCACTCTGGGAGGATCCCCATATCCCGGTGTGCCTGTGGAGGAGCTTTTCAAGCTGTTGAAGGAGGGTCATCGGATGGACAAGCCCAGCAACTGCACCAACGAGCTGTAAGCATGAGAGGATGCCCAAGGTCCTGAGTTAGGCCCTGGAGGCCGAACGGGTTTGCTGGGAAGAGGAAGGAAGGGATGTTTAGATAGAGAAAACAGCCGCTCCTGGTCACCCCTCCCAACAGTCCCTCCTCCGTGAGCTACTTAATCTCTCCACGTACGCGTTTCCTCCCCTGACCTCACAATCCTGCCACAGGTACATGATGATGCGGGATTGTTGGCACGCAGTACCCTCTCAGAGACCTACCTTCAAGCAGCTGGTAGAAGACCTGGATCGCATTGTGGCCTTGACCTCCAACCAGGTGAGGCTGTCCCGTCGTCACCGCTTAGGTGCGTCTCTGTGAATGAAGACTGCTGCAGGGAGGAGCGTGCTGATCCTTTGTTCTTCTGTTTCTCCCATCGCAGGAGTATCTGGACCTGTCAATGCCCCTGGACCAATACTCTCCCAGCTTTCCCGACACCCGAAGCTCTACCTGCTCCTCGGGGGAGGATTCTGTCTTCTCTCACGAGCCGTTGCCTGAGGAGCCCTGTCTGCCCCGACACCCAGCCCAGCTTGCCAATGGCGGACTCAAACGACGCTGACCAGCACCCCAGCACTGCCCTCCCCAAACTCCATCATCAGCTGTAACTCACCTGTCACTCCCCACAGGACTCACTGCCTCCCCTTTGCCCCTTCCCTGCCGGCGGGAGCCAGCTGCCTACCTGAGGCCTTCACCCCACTGAGTTCTCCTCTCTTCCTCCTCCTCCTCTCAACTTGCTTATGAGAGAGAGGAGCAGAGAGGCTGGTACTTGCTGATGGCCACTCTGTTCCCTTCCCAGTGGTGGACCAAGACCCCTCCCCGCCCCCTGGCACTGCCCGGAGGGGTGGGAGTGGGAGGTAAGCGTGCTGAGCAGGCATGCTAGCGAGAGCTGACTGAGCTTTCTTGTGTTAGTTTTGTCTGCTTCACCGTCACCCATAAGCCCTTGTGTTCTGGTAGCGGGTGCCTCGTCCTCAAGGCTACAGTATAGGGGAAAGTCTCTGCTTCGGGCCTTGGTTGAAGGCTCCAGAGAGATGGTGCCATTGGCTGATTAATTCTGATGCTAATTTGCTTTGCTGACCAAATACTTGGTACCAGAAGGCAGGGAGGCGAAGGCTGGGAGCAGTGTCATGGCCCTGGGGCCCAGCCCCGACGGGGGGCTTTGTACATAGCTATGAAGAAAACACAAAGTGTATAAATCTGAGTATATATTTACATGTCTTTTTAAAAGGGTCATTACCAGAGATTTACCCATTGGGTAAGATGCTCCTGGTGGCTGGGAGACATCAGTTGCTATATATTAAAAAACAGAGGGGGGGGAAAAAGAAGAAAAAAAAAAAAAAGGAAAATGTTTTTAAAAAGGTCATATATTTTTTGCTACTTTTGCTGTTTTATTTTTTTAAATTATGTTCTAAACCTATTTTCAGTTTAGGTCCTTCAAATAATAAAAATTGCTGCTGCTTCATTTTTATATGGGCTGTGTGACGAGGGAGAGAATGGCAACCGAAAAGGAGCAAAAAATGATGGGCCATGGGCCTGGGTCTGTTCAGAGGGCCCTGCACATTCCCTGCCATGTCCTCCTAACCTCTTCCTTTTAGGTCCTGGGCTGACACCTCCGGACAAAACTCCCACCCCTTGGCTGCTTTTGGAAAGGCAGGAAAAGAAGACATCTGTGTAGTGAGCAGGGACCTCCTGTCAGTGCACCAAGGGTGCTGGGCCAAAGCCAGGAGCCCTCCTCCCTGCAGCCCTCAACCACAAATTGTTTCCTCAGGGGAAGCTGGTGGGTTCGGGTGGGTCAGATGGTCAGAGAGGGAGCCGGGGGCCTCTCTCGGAATAGCCAAGGAGTAGAACTGAAGAGGTGGAGGCAAGCTAAGGATTATTCCGGCGGGGGTGTGCTGAAACCCGAACCCAGATTTGCATCTACGCCCTCTGTGTGAGTGTGGTTTTGTCTGTGCTGCTGTGGAAGGGGAAGCTTGTCACCCAGGACGAGGTCTACATTAAGGTCCCTCGCTTCATGTTTTCCAGCCTGCTCTGTGTTCGTGATCCTCCCCCACACCAGTACCCAAGTGATCAAACTGCATGCAAGTTGGGACTATCACAGATCTTGGCTTCCTATAGGTCCTTCCTGTACAAACCCCATCCCCTCCCTCAGCAAAGGGAAAAAAATGCTGTACATGTTTGAGGCGGCTTGGAAATTCACTTCCTCTGCCACCTGCTGGTGGTCACTGCACTCACCAAGCGTGTCCTGGCTCTTCAGAACTCAGTGCTTAACCTGCCTGTGCAGCCTCTAGACCGGAAGCTTGCTTTTTTTTTTTTTTTTTTTTTGCCGGATTACGGCTGAATACAAGAAAGTTCACTATGCTTTCATTTCTGTAGGGAAAATGGGATTGCTGCTTTATGTTTCCTTTCTGAGCTAGCTGGGATTTTTTTGGCAGCTACAGTGTTGGCTACTATTGTAAATGAGTTCTTTCCTTGTGTCTTTGTAAATATGCAACTGTCAATCTCTTACAGTTTGTGTTTATGTTTAATGAAGGCATAATTTGGTGAACAGAGCCAGGAAATTAATTTTAGCTCTTAAAAACATTTGCTTTCAGACCTTACAGTGGTATCTTTCCTTGTAAAACAGTGATGATCATTTCTGCCTTGGCCCTCGAAGCAATGTTGTGAGAATGGATGAACTATGAACGGCTTTATATCCCTTCGGGAGAGGTGCTAGGAAAATATATAAGGCACTATTCTAAGTGATGTCTTTGTTGTTGCTACTCAAATCACCCCTGGATTTCCCCAGAGACTGAGCTGGCTGTCTAATAAAAGATAGTGAAATTGACCTGAGAGAAAATGAAATGACCGTTTTACTTAGATGACCAGATTGGGTCTCCTGAGAAAAGGAATCCAGTTTATCTAATGACGGCAGCGTGCTGTCGAGGCACTGAACTTGTCTGGTTTCCCGAGAGCTAAAAGATTAGGGCCTGGGATTACCACAATATTAATCAATGCTGCCTTTCTGCCTTTTCTGATTGCCATAGACTGAGGATCAGTCCCTTGGTATCGCTAATGTAATGTAATGTAATGTAATTGATCTCAGGTAAGTAAGATGGAACCTCATGAAACAAATGTATCTCAATGACAATGAAGTCGCTGTGTATCAGTGGCCACTGGGAGGAGCCAACAGGCCATTATCTCAGTCCAATTAGGTAATATGCCAGCCTGTTTTGAAGTTCCAGTAGGGTGTGTATTCGTGGTGACTGGGCGGTCTTTAACCTAGATTTTAGCACTATTGAGCATTTATTGGATATCACCAATATGACCTGTAACAATCGAAGTATAGAGTTAGACAGCACAAGAGCAGGTCTGTGGATGTCAAGTGCCACCGATATCTACCTGGAACAGAATTCTCAATGTCTAAGATGCAGGCCATGTCTATAATCACTCAGATTGGGTTTCAGAAATTTCCTAAAATTATACTCAGTGGGTTTAGTAGCAGCTGGTACACTGAGGTATATGCATCTGCAGGGAAGAGTAGAGAACCAGGAAGAGAGTTTTGGAGCAACCTGGCACAGCTTTCCACTCCCTAAGTTGAGAGCCAGGGAAAGGGAAGGTCAGCAAGAACCCAAGTGTTCAGGAAGACTCAGCTTTCGGCAAGTAACAGAATTTAGAACCATTTATGCTTCTGGTGCACAAAAGTGATGCATTTAGTGAGCATGACGTCTAGTAGTTTGTTTCTTGTTGCTCCGGTAGGCACTACAGTTAGTAAGTAGTGTGCTGGGACTGGTTCTTGAGTCAATTGTGTATATCTTGTCCCAACTGGTGTTCAGTGACCTGTTGGTAGCTTGAAATCAGCCTTGTGGGAGTATTTACATCACTGGAATTTGTAAGTGTTACAAACCAGCCCTCCTCCCCCTCCAGTTAATCATTTCTCTAAACACCACTAACTCCATCTCAGCATGGGGCTAGGTCTAACAATCATGGAACCAACAGCCATGCCCTTTAAGTGATGAGAACAAAAGGAATTATCTTGACTTCCTTAAGAAGGGGAAGATAGGTGTGTCGTGCATCTTAGATGCCTGTTTATGAAGCAAAAATGGGTGAAGGCCAACTGGGGCCAAAAGTGACCAGGTGCCCCTTGACCTACTCCTTCTCACTCTGCTAATAACCCCACTGACCAGGGGCCCCTTGACTTAATCATTCTTAATCTGCTGGTAGGGAAAGCCAGAAAGATTGTAGTCCAACAGCAGACATAAATCATTCAACCTGAACAGGATTCTACAAGTAGCTAATCTCTTTCCCACAGTCAACACTTGAAATGCGAACTAATTAAAATTAACATCCATCATTTAAAGGGGGGGGGGGGTTATTTATTATGAATCACCTTGTTAGTCCAATGGGGAGATCCATGGAACGCTGCATAGTAGGGATTCATTCTTCTCAAGGAACAGGGCGGAGTTCATTAGCAGGACATGGTGGAGCTTGTCTTCTCGTGGAGAGGAGGAAGTTTAGGAAGCTTATAAAAAGCGCATGTTCTTGCTGTGAAATGCTGATGATGGTCCTCAAGGATATTTGCATTTTTATTTAGTTTGACTGATTCCCATCCAACTGCTTTCAGTTTCACAGCAAGTCAAGAGATCTGATTTCATCACCCACAGGCCGAAATACCTTTTCCCTCCTAAGCGCTCCCCAAGGGAAAAGGGCTGTGGGTCAGCTGCACAGCAATCTAGGATGTTGTTTTTCTTTTCCGTTTTGACAATACAGAAAACACCAAGCAAATGTCTGAAACATAATATTTGTTACAGGGTAGCGTGGGGATTATATCAGACTTTAATTACTCCTATGACTAATAAAGAGTCTCGTTTGTGAAAGACAGACCAGAAAAACACACCCAGCACAAACAAATGGTTAAGTCTTAAACCCTTAATTATGCTTCCTAGCAAAATGGTGGCTAATGAAAGCCATGTGTGCTAGGATCATGGCAGCCTCCCAGATTCCCGCAGACCCAGAGGGGAAGTCTCGCAACAGCCGAGCAGCAGCCAAACCTTTTTGGGTTGCCAGTCTAATTCCTCATTCTATCCTCCAGGAAGTTTTTTTCTTTCTATCCAGAAAGACCGCACTGAGGAATATCCATTCCATCTCATGAGCACTTTGTTTCCAGAGCACTGCTCCTACCGGTGGGTCACTCTGAAAGAATTGGTGAGGTGCTCTTACAATGGTATTTGGAGTTTTCCAAGTTCTTTACTCAGGTTGCCAAGTCACAGGAGGCAGAGTTGTCTAAGGACTAAGCTGATTACATTATGCAAAAAAAATAAATAAATAAAAATTCCTCCCCTGAAGGAAGGAAATGGGCACAAATATGAAGCTGTTAAAAACAACATGGGGTGGAGGGGGGGGTGGTGCTTTACACAAAGTTTAGTGGGATGACATAATGACACAGAGGAAATGGGTTTTGCAATTATAGTTTTCTAAATGGTCTGAACTTGGTCTGACTGCTGACATCATCTGGAGTGTTTACAAGGTCTCAAAAGGACTGCCCCTGATCCTCTATTCAAACTAGACCCCATCTGAGCTGGGAGGTCCTTTATGAATGCCACTGCTGAGGGCAGGAAGTTGAGAGCGTGAGCTTCATCCTCCAGGCGTCCTTCTGCTCCCTATTGGCGCTGCTCTGGGCTGTCTTGTGATTTGGTCTGGAACGTCTAGGTACAAAACATGAGGATGTTAGCCCCTGGTCACAATTAGATGTTTAAGTTCTTTAGGTCTTACTCTTTTGGTTTTCTTAATCAAAATAATGACAGACCACAAAGTCAAATCTGAGTTTATAATTTACGTGGTAATAAAAATAAAGACTTGCAAATCAGGCCTCGATGCAATTTGCCCCATCTGACTTCCCTGGTGCTCTTTGGTCCTCAGGAGCCAGGAGAACCGCTCACTACACAGTTCAACCCTCCCATGACCCCTCTACTGTTTGCTTGCATTATGCTTTTTTTCTCTTGCCCCAAATTCCTTTATCCAAATGGAAAAATAGATAAGTAATTTGTTATTTACAAGCATTTCTCCTAAAATTTAAATTGCTTTCCTGCTAGTATCTCCTGACATGAATCCTGTGTGAAATATACAACATATGGGAACTATTTCCATCTGGCACAAAGGAAAATAAGAATCTGCCTATATTGTAATTAGCTTCTAGACTTAACATGTTTAGGTCTGATCCACAATTGCATTGGTTGATTTTTTTTTCTTTTCACTTTTGGATAATTGAGTTTTAAAAACTGTAGTGGTTATAAGATGACTAAAATTCAGCCTACAGCTTCCTGTTTGAATGACAGGAAGAACTATGCAGAAAACAAGGACTGTGCAGTGTTTTACAAGTTATGATTCTAGATTTTCAATGCCCTTAAAAAGAACTAGAGGGAAAGGGGTTTTCTTTATTTATTTATTTAGGTAATACTTACAGCTTCTTTAGCAGAAGTCACGGATTCTTTAGGTAATGAAATAGGTGCTGATGGTGGTATGGGTGATGATGTAATTGGTGGCAGTTGTATAAACTTTTCATCCTTAAACATCAGAACTGAGAGTTGGGTTACTGGTTTTAAAACAATGTGCATGAGATCGATAGTCCTACTGCCATGACTACCAGGAACCTGCAACAATTATTTCAGATTCTGGCACAGGACTCAAGAGGCAAAATCTGGAACCTAATTACATATAACCAAATGCTGAACTTTCTTAGAAACAGTAATACAACAAATATTACTTATTAAAGAACACCATTAGAAGATCAGTTCTATTAAGAGGGTTACAAATAGAGAAATGAACTTATTTTCATATTTAACTTAAGCCTATGAAAAGTAATGGTGTAACCTTAGTTCCCTTCAGTTGAGGTGCTAAGTCCACCAAGTTCTCTTTAGATTCAGGTGAAGTAGGTGATTCCACAGGACTATCTATCTTCGGAGCCTAGGGAGAGAGATGTTATGTAAGCATGAACTTTCTGCTCTTCCTGAAACTCAGAAGCACTTCCACAGTTAGTAGTCAACGCTTTCTAGAACAATTCACTTTCCACTAAATCCCTAACTTGCTCCAACCCATATACCTTTTATGAGTAACATGAAGTATGTCCCTGAAATAGCAACTTAGTAGTATTTATCTTGCAGTTTTGAACACAAGTTGCATTCTAATTAAATTCTAGTATTTAAAATCTTCAATCATTTACAAGCTACTGGTTTGCCAATTCTGGTGGTATTCTAGTCTCAAAAAAGGTGCCATTTCTCAATTACTCATCTATTTCTAATGGCATGGTTAAAATTGACATTTATCATTGCTGGCTTCTAATGATACAAATTATTTAAATGGTAGGTGCTACTTAAAAGAAATTCCTATAAAACAAGGGAGAGAGTGGCATTCCAAAATAGCTAACTAATTTGTCTTTAAGAATTATATTAATTAAATTTGAAAAATATATCACTGCTCTTTGGAAATAAGTAATTTCTTTGTGTACATTGGAGGGAAAGGGGCTACATATATCCAAAATTATAGAATATTTGAAGTCTAAATTTTTATAGAGCCTAGCATGCTACTTGTTTTCATTTTTACATATGGAGAATAGAAGTTTTAAAACTGGACTTTTTTAAAAAGCAAAACAATAAAATGCCTAGGAGCTTGTCATTTTGTCTTTAATCCCTAGGTCTTTCTCAATCATTCCAGAAAACAACATCTGGATAAAGAGTTTCTGCCCATCTACTATAAGTCTGAGAACGCAAATTTAGCTCTGAGACGTTGTGCTATTCCAAGATTTCCTTGCTCCTGCCAGCAGTCAATGAATGACAGATAACTTTGATCTGCCTTGAAGACCAAAGATAGAGTAAGAAGAAAAACCCAATAGCCTGCCTGCCTTTTTTTTTTTTTTAACAAGGTCTGTGCTCCAAAACTGCTCCTACCTAGTTCCCCTAGAATCCTTCCTGGACAAAGCCCACATCCAGATTAGTCTCTGGAACTCTGCAAAGGGAAAGCAAGATGGGGTCTCCTGAAGTGTATTTTTCATGCTGGACTGCATATCATTTTCCTTGGCTTGTCCAAAGAGTCAACAGCATAACAAAGATTTAAAATGGTTGGTCCTCACTCCAGAATATTCCATCTAATCTACTAAACCACATGTGCAGCATGCTCTATAGGGCCTGTCCTTTCTCACCCATGTAGGTTCTGATTAGACAAGAAGCCACAAAGTAGAACAGTGCAAGGCCCTTTCTGGTGGACCCGAGCAAGATGCTCTAGTGACTGGGCCAGTCCTGTGTTCTCAGTAAAATACCAAAAGGAGAAAAAGAAAAAAAAAAAAAGACTACTGAGTTAAAGGCAACAACAACAAAGATTAGGACAATAAGTTGTAGAAAGACCAAAAGTTTAGATTCTACATTGGCCATTCGCTGCTTAAAAATTAATAGGAATCTGGACAAATGAAATAGATGTAATAGAACAAGAACCACTCAGTCTCAAAGGAGAAAGTGATGAAAACAGTCTGAAGACTAGATGGTTAATGAGAAGGAATGATCTGGACACCTATTAGTAAAACCAAATCAAGCTGGGTCAAAGGCAGTAACATCCCTACAGCAGAAGATAGTTTCAGTGATTTTAATATTTTCTAGGAATTTAAAAAGGATTTTAAGGCCAGTTGGCCAAAATTCCAAAAGAAATGCCTACTCTGACTACAAGAGGAAATAAGAGATTCGGGGAGAGGCCTCTGAGCCCAGTTACTCACCTCTCCACTTGGTGGGATCTCAATTGGCTTTGGCTTCACATCTATCAGATAGAAGGTTCTTGACATGAGCAAAAGAGAAGGGGGGACGTTCTCCTTCAGGTGGAGGTCCTGCCACTGGGGGATGAAACACGAAAATCACAGAATGGGAGACCTGGGTGGGACCCAGGATCATCTGCTTCCCTGGCTCTACAGCTTCCCCAGGCTCATGCTGATAATTCACGGCAGAATGAGGGTAAGAACGTCCCTCTTCTGGCTTTGGCACCAGTAGTTGGACAGCAACGCACTCCCCTCTGGTAAGATCCTCTCAAAGTCAGAGAAAGAACTTTTTATTAAACTCTTAAACCAACTGCGGATCAAAGAAGCTAAGTATCTTCTCTTGGGCATAAAGTAGACGTTAAAAAATAAGTCAACCTCATTAACACCAAAGAAACGAACATTAAAATGTGAATGAGATGTAAGTTTTCAAGTACCAGATTGGCCACGCTTTAAAATACATATATTTTTAGATCAATATATGCACAAGACAAAATTCAAAAGATCAAATGAAATCAATAAAAATAAGCCCGCCTTTTACCCCTCTTGCTATCCTATTTCCCTCCCTTAAAGCAATTCCTAACACTGGTACCAACTCCTAGTACAACCTTCCAGAGATATCCTATGTCCATACAAATATATCTTTTTTTATCTTTACACAAAGGGTGAGATACACACTTTTGTCCTTGCTTTTTTTTTTTTTTTTTTTTTACTGAAATATTGCATCCCGCAGATTGATTCATATAAGGAGATATAGAGCTGTCTCCTTTTTAAACATCTGTAAAGGATTCCACTGTATGGAAATGCCATGGTTTATTTGATTATACTCCTGGTAATGAATCTTAGGCAGTTTCTAATCTTTTGCTGTTACAGACAGTGCTGCAATGGATCGTCTTTTAATATGTCATTTTGCACATGTGCAAGAAGTGAAATTGCTAGGTCAAAGTAAATGCATTTTTAGGATTTGAAAGATAATGCCAAACCCCCATGGACATTTTTACCAACAATACATGAGTGTCCCTCTCCACAGCCTCACCTACATGGTATGTTTTCAAACTCTGGTCTTTGCCAGAGTGGATGTGGAGTCTCATAGTTTTATCTTATGAAGTTAAGATGTTTCATTTTGACTCATTTTCCTTTCTAGGAAATGTATGCCCATATTCTGACACAGGATTTTTAAATAATTCACAGTGCTGCATATTATGTGGCCGGATTAGTATCTTCACTCCCTTATAGTGGGATTGTAAAATGATACACCCCTGCACGAAAGTAACTCATTAAGAGAGTTGAACCCACTTAATGCACTCTGTTCAAGAAATAATTTCTTTTACTAACTCTCTACAATATGTCCATCTGCCAACCAGAGCAGGTCCAACATATAAGAGGAAAAACCTGACATGGTTTCAAAGCCCCAGCAATGGCTCCTGTTCCAAAATAACTTGTGTACACTTTATAGCACCTTTTACAATTATAGGAATGAGGATCCTTAATAGGAGTTACCCCTTTATTTTAAGGCATTACATTTAGGTGCACTCTCCCCCTCGGGAGCACACCCACACCTTTCTCTTCCCCTCGACCCCCCAGGTGTGCCCTTTGCCTTTCTCTCCCCTAAGCTCCAAGGGCCCTTCTGCCTCTGTAACTTGTTTCCTGAGCCTACCCAGCCCAGCCGGCTCACTTCTACTTCCTCTGTAACTTTCTAAAAACACTTTCTCTTGTAACTTGAAGGAAAAAAAAAAAAAAGGCATTACATTTAGTTAACATAAACGTTATCTGAGGGACAACATTAAACATCGGATACCAAAGCTAACAGTTTACATTGGTTCGGGGCACTAACCGGGACGGCAGTCCAGGTGAGCCTCAGGCAAGGCTACACCTCCAGACAGAGTCACACACAGGGCAGGCCTTTATTAAAGCGTCTGCCCAGGTCCTTTCAAGACCTGGAGTAGGCAGAATTCTAAGGTGGCCCCGAGATTCTCAGTCCCTCATGCACCCACAGCTTCCCCAGGTTATTCATTCAAATACTAATTTGGTGCTGCTATGAAGGGATTTTGCAGATATAATTAAGGTCCCAAGTCCGTTAACCTTAAAATGGAAAGATTATCTGGTAGGCCTCACCTAATCACGTGAGACCTTTAAATCTGGAACTAGAGATAAAAAAAAAAAAAAGGAACTGTGATTTAAAGCATGTGGGAGATTGGCATATGAGAGGTTCTTTGCAGATGGAGGTGACCTAGGGGTTAAGGAATGCTGGTGGCCTTCAGGACTGAGTAATCCAGGGCTGACAGCCAGTGAGGAAACAAGCACCTCGGTCCTGCAGCTAAATTCAGCCAACAAGTGGAATGAGCTTGGAAGTGGGGTCTCCCCACAGCCTCCAGAAAGGAACGCAGCCTGCACCTCTGACCTACAGGACCAGGAGCAAATAAATGGGCGTTGTTTTAAGCCAGTAAATGTGATTATTTGTTATGCATTCATGGAAAACTAATACCGAACTTCATCTCAGTCCAAAAATCTAGCTGCTTTGGTATCTCCACCGCTCAATTAAATAAAGCAAATTAGGTAAAATGGTTCACTTGCAATGTAGCAATCACAAAATAAGTCTTCAAAGTGTAGAGAAGAAAGCCAGTAAAAAGGCCCAGGAAAGCTGCTACTTGCCTCTGTGAGCTGTTGGGTCAGTTGTTCCTCAGTGAGACCCAGTGATCTCATCCCTCGGGCCCTACAGGCAGCTTGTAGTTCTGGCACACTCAAAGCACTCACCCCTTCATTGGCAATTGCCTGAAAGAAATGTAAGGAATGGTGCTGGATCTTTTGGTTCCAATTTCACCTAACTCCAACAAGTCAGGGGAAACACAGGATCTGATGCTTCCAACACTTAGTGCCCATACTGACTGCTGCAAAGGCCAGCCACCTATAAAAATAAGGTGACTTAGGAAGGTGTGGCAATTGAGATGAAGGGCATCCTGCCAAAAGGTATTCTATAAAAGCCTAATATGCAAATTGTCCCCTCAACTGGGAGTTTGGCCAGGGGCAGGGCTGGCTGGCCAACCTCCTGCAGCCCCTCCCCGCAGCTGGCCCTGTCCCCAACACCCCATCCGGATCAGGGGCAGGGCTGGTCAGACCCCACCTGTGCACAAATTCATGTGCCGGGCCTCTAGTTAATAATATCAGAGATATTTACATAACTTCTCAACACTCTGTCAACCAAAGTAATTATTTTCCCCCTTGATTTGCATTTGCCTACTTGTGATGCCTCTATTCTTCCCCTTCATGGCAGCTTTCAGTTTCATTTAGAAAATATTTCACTTGAAAAGCTTTCCATGTACCATCTGTTGCCTGTCCCAGTGGTATTCTTTCCCCCACTGTCGCCCACCAAAACCCCAGGAATGGCCTTAACTCTCTGGTCCACAAAACTCCCTCAGTAAATAACACAGTTTCTGCTTGGTGTGACACAAAACTATGATACTCCTGAGACCAGTATTGTTTATTCTGAAGTTCTGAAAACAACTGAAATCTAAATGGGGCTGGTGAGATCTCTTAATTTCAAGAGAGGAAGGGAGATGAAGAGGAAGATAAAAATATCAGTTATGAGAATCACTGATTGGCTGCCTCCTGCAGGCTCCCTACTGGGGATTGAGACCACAACATGTGCTCTTGACCAGAATTGAACCCGGAACTCTTCAGTCCACAGGCCGATGCTCTATCCACTGAGCCAAACCAGCTAGGGCAGAATTCTTTAAAGCAGCTGATACACATTCAAGGAAGATTCTTTCCATTTTTTTTTTTAAGGAGTCTAATTAGCAATTATAGTCCAAATTGTGCCTTTCTTTCACAGATGTCTAGGCCCTACTTTCCCTCCCTTTCTTGCCACCCCTTCTTACCAATCCAGCTCACCCAGCAGAACATTTACTTTGGCACCAGTTCTGCGGGGAGGGAGCAGAGGTGTGGGGGTGGAGTCCTGTCCTTAGCGGAAGACTCAGGAATCTACTGGGCTGCCGTTCCTTCCTAGTGGGTCCTAACTGCTTTAGATTAGTCCCAGCTAAGACTTCCAAATTACTAATTGCTTATAATGGCCTTCTCAAGAAAATGGGTCAGAGTATAGTAACTCCTAAAATGAATAATCAAGGTTCAGGTTGTCATGGTAATAGTTATTAAAACCATTCCTTTTCCTAGAACCCGGTCCATGAGCAGACTACAGAGGATACTGCACTTTATCACAAAGCCATCCTAAGATATCTCCCAAAGCCTTGCTAATTCCCTAGAGAGAGAGTTAAGCTCTTACTTCATCATCTGCCTTTATAGACTTCAGTTTCATCAGAAGCTGAAAGCGGAGCAAATTGTTGGTTCCAAAATACTGCACTTCTAGCAGTTTGCAAAGGGCAATCAGCTGTGGTCGATGTAAGTCCTTCAGGGTTAGCTCATCTTCAAACAGTTTGGAAAAGCTAACTATCTCCTTTGTGCTGGGCCTGTGGCCTATTTGGACCTAGGCAGTGGGACAAATGGGCTCAATTAAACAATTAAAATATGTTTCCTGATTAATTTAACTTTCCCAGTAGACAATTTGAAAGACACACCAAAGCATTAATAGATTCTATCTTAGGTCTAGTAATGGGCCCTGTGGTACAAAGAGAAGTAAAGAAATTGAAGTCAGCCTAAATCAACTGAAAACTCAGGAATAGTTCAAACATTTGCCTAATTCTGTTCTTTCCAAGAAGCTATCATTGTCTTCAGCACATTGGCTGCTTTAAGATAGACATTTCTGAAAAAAAACACACAAAAAAAACACAAAACTATAAACATTTGCAATTTTATATCTATACGACTTAGATTTGCAAATTCAAAGATTGTAAACAGTTTGGAAGATCCATGATAACATGCATATTTCATAAAATTCCCAGTCCAGAAGTTGTTTGGTATTATTAGGTCCAGTAATAATTAGTGTCGTTTTCTAATACTTTTTAAAATCGAATTTATTTAAACAATACAACAAAATTTAATCAACAATATAGTTGCCGATGTTTTCTACTACTTGTGCCCAACGCTCAGGAAGCATTTTAATCCCTCTGTTGTAAAATTCTTGTGATTTTGATGCAAAAAATTCGGTCAATGCATTTTTGAGGCATTCTTCATTATTAAATTTTTTTCCAAGAGGAAAGTTTTGCAAAGAACGAAACAAATGGTAATCGGAAGGGGCAATATCAGGAGAATATGCAGGTTGAGGGAGAACTTCCCATTCCAACTGGCAGTTTTTCAGCAGTGATTCTTGCAGTATGCGGTCGTGCGTTATCGTGGTGAAGAATTACGCCCTTCCGATTAATCAGCGCGGGTTCTTTTTCTCTTAAAGCTTGGGCTAACCTTTCCAATTGGGCACTATACACTGCACTTGGAATGGTTTGGTTAGATGGTAAAAGTTCATAATGAAGAATTCCTTTAAAATTCCACCAAACACACAACAACTTTTTTCGAATGCAAGTCAGATTTTGCGTGGGCTGCGGAGCCTCATTTTTGTCCAACCATTGAGGCCACCTTTTCAAATTAACATACAGCACCCATTGTTCATCTCCGGTAACAATTTGCTCTAAAAACGGCAAACGGTTTTGACGAGAGAGGAGCGAACTGCAAATTGTGACTCTTTGATTACGGTTGTTGTCGGTCAACTCATGAGGAACCCATTTTCCAAACTTTTGAACTTTGCCAAGTGCACGCAATTGATTGGAAATTGTTTTTGTGAACAATTTAAAGTTGTCGCAAGCTCTTGTTGGGTAATTTGAGGATTTTGCACCAAAAGAGCTTGAAGAGCTTCTTGATCAAAATTGGACACACGGCCTCGACCACTCTTGTCATCTAACGAAAAATTTCCCTCGCGAAATTTCTCAAACCAACGCTGGCATTTTCTGGCGCTAACTGCATCTTGACCAAGAGCACTACAGATGTTTTTTGCAGCCTCACTTGCTTTTCTTCCTAATTGGAACTCGTAAGCATGCAGTGCCGAATATGCTCTTCATCTGCCATCTTCTTAGCCCTAGTTTTGCAACAAAAACCAAACCAAACACAAACTTTTTCAAGCAAAACTTGTTAATTGCACTTCACACGTTCTGTAGATACCACGTGTTTGAAGGTTATGTCAATACAAGTCAACGCCAAGCAAGATTTTAAACGAATGTTAAAAAACGACATTAAGTATTACTAGACCCTATATTATCAAAGACTGACACCTTTTTGACATAGGATGAGAACTGCTGCATAGATGCCTCTCCCAGCTTGCTCCTGTTCCTCTTTGGCATTTCTGAAATTGTTTCTTGAAGAAATCTTGCTAGTTGCAACTTTGCAGCCATTTTCTTTCTCTGTTTTTCTTCCTTAATAATAGAAGAGGAAAACTTAATCAGTCCTTCATGATTACAACTTGGTAGATAAAGATGCAAGAAAAAGAACTGTTACCTTGTTCTTGTTCATCCCTATTTCATGTATCAATATTATTCTCAAACCTAATTGAATGTTTTCTGTGAGAACCAGAGCAAATAAAAAGTAGTCTCTGTTAATTTTACCCTTTATTTATTGCTAATACAATGATCATAAATATTTGATAGATAAAAAATGTCCCCTCAATTGTAGACGTTGTCATTATTTAGAATGAGATACTATTTCCTTTTTTACATCTTATTTTTAAACTACAGTAAATGGTCAACACTATTTTGTATTAATTTCATATGTACAGTATAGTGGTTAGACAATTATATATATTACACAATCTTCCCGATATTTCAAACACCCACCTCACACCAAAATAGTTATTACAATATTATTAATTATATTCCCTATGCTATACTTTCATCCCATGATTATTCTGTAATAACCAATTAGTAATACTCCTTTCACCTTTTTCACCCAACCCCCAACCTCTCTCCCCTCTGGCAACCAGCAATCTGTTCTCCGCATCTATGGGTCTGTTTCTGTTTGGTTTAATCATTTATTTTGCTCTTTAGATTTAAATGTAAGTGAAATCATATGGTATTTGTCATTCTCTGCCTGACTTATTTCACTTAGCTCAATACCCTCAAGGTCCACCCATGCTGTCACAAATAGTAACACTGCATTCTTTTTTAAGGCTGAGTAATAGTCCATTGTATGTATGTACCAGCACTACAGCTTTTTAATCCACTTGTCTATTGACAGACACTTGCATTGTCTGAATTACTTATGAGATACTATTTCTTGCTTTAGCTGGTTTGGCTCTGTAGATAGAGCCTCCACCTGAAGAGTCCTGGGTTCAATTCTGGTCAAGGACACATGCCGGGGTTGTGGGCTTGATCCCCAGAAGGGGCATTCAGAAAGCATCCAACCAATGTTTCTCTTTCATCATTGATGTTTCTATCCCTCTCTCCCTTCATCTCTGAAATTAATAAAAATATATTTAAAAGTAGAGTGGACTGACAATTCTCGGGGAAAAGAGGAGTGGTGGATGCGGGAAGAGACTGAACATAAACTGTGCACCTGTGGATGAGGACAATGGGGGTGTGTGGAAAGGGCAGAGGATGGGGTGGGAACCTGGTTGGGGGGGGGGGGGGAATGAGGAACTTTTGTAATAATATGAACAATAAAGATTGATTTAAAAAATAAATAAATAAATAAATAAATTTGATACCTAATATATATATATATTTTTTAATTAATTTATTTATTTTTTTAAACTGGAGACCTGATGCACAAAATTTATGCATGGGGGAGAGGGGTGTCCCTCAGCTTAGCCTGCACCCTCTCAAATCTGGGACCCCTCAAGGGGTGTCCAACTGCCCTCTCACAATCCAGTAATGCTGGCTCCCAACCACTCACCTGCCTGCCTGATCGACTGCCCCTAACAGCTTCTGATCATTCCCAGCCTGATCATCCTCTAACCTAGGGGTGTCGAACTCAATCAGAGAAGGGGCCAAAATCTAAAATCCAGCCTAAATCGCGAGCCGAATGGTTTACTGAACAGTCATAAACTGTCATTGTGATGGAAACGCAGCGGAGTGCAGTGATGACAGCGCCGTGCGGGCCACATTGCAAGGCCTGGCAGGACGGATTTGGCCCGTGGGCCTTGTGTTTGACACATGTGCTCTAACCACTCCCATGACAGCCTGATCAACGCCTAACCTCTCCCTGCTGGTCCAATTGCCCCTAACTGCCCTCCCTTGCCAGCCTGCCCCCCCCAAATGTCTTCCCCTACAGGCCTGGTTCCCCACAACTGCCCTCCCCTGCAGGCCTGGTCCCCACAACTGCCTTCCCCTGCAGGCCTAGTCCCCCACAACTGCCCTCCTCTGCAGACCTGAATCCTCCCTAACTGTCCTCCCCTGCAATGTTGGAGTGATGGTCAATTTACATATTACTCTTTTATTAGATAGGGTAATAAAGAGGTAATATGCAAATTGACCATCACGCCAATACACAAGATGGCCGCCCCTAAGCGGTCAAAGGTGGCTGCCCCCACGTGGACACAAGATGGCCGCCACAAGATGGCCAGCAAGGGAAGGCAGTTGGGAGAGACTAGGCCTGCAGGGGAGGGCAGTTGAGGGGGACCAGGCCAGCAGGGGAGGGCAGTTAGCGGCGACCAGGCTGGCAAGGGAGGGCAGTTAGGAGTTACTGGGCTGTCAGGGGAGCAGTTACACATTGATCAGGCTGGCAAGTGAAGGGTTAGGCGATGATCAGGTTGGCAGGCAGAAGTAGTTAGGGTCAATAAGGCAGGCAAGTAGTTGGGAGCCAGCAGTCTTGGATTGTGAGATCAGGCCTAAACGGGCAGTCAGACATCCCTCAAGGGGTCCCAGATTAGAAAGGGTACAGGCTGGGCTGATGGACACACACCCCTCCCTGTTCCAGAGCATGAATTTCATGCACTGGGTCTCTAGTATAGGATAATAATAAAATAAACACATAAATAAGATACTGTTTCTTAATCTGGTGTAAACAATCTAGACTTCTAGTTGAACAAACCACTGGTCTGAATGGCCCTGGAGTTTGCTTGAGCCATAAACAAAGAAAACTAAATAATTAACTCTACCCTAAAGTAGCTTATAGTTTAAGTAATGTAAAACAAACACAATTTATGGGTTAAGTGCTATAATAGATATGAACCAAGCACTATACAGAAGAGAAATGAGTGTACACTCTTAAGAAACTATATTGACCATTATTTCTAAATCCTTGTTCATCATCAGAAATGCAGTGTGGCCAAGGCAGCATGGCTCAGTGGTTGAATGTTGACCTATGAACCAGGAGGCTATGATTTAATTCCCAGTCAGGGCACTTGCCTGGGTTGCAGGCTCAGTCCCCAGTATGCGGCATGCAGAAGGCAGCCAATTAATGATTCTCTCTCACCATTGATGCTTCTATCTCCCCCTTCCTCTCTGAAATCAATAAAAATATTTTTTAAAAGAAATGCAATGTAGTGGCATTTTCAAAATAACCATGGTCAGGATTCAGGGCAGTACTGAGCAGGAATATATATCTTATATATACATATTTTTTTTTAGTTGCCCAAGAGATTCTAATGATCA
Source organism: Pipistrellus kuhlii (assembly GCF_014108245.1). Classification (NCBI taxonomy): domain Eukaryota; kingdom Metazoa; phylum Chordata; class Mammalia; order Chiroptera; family Vespertilionidae; genus Pipistrellus; species Pipistrellus kuhlii. The sequence goes on from NW_023425529.1 coordinate 167,611,303, forward strand.
CCCAATTATGGCAATCTTTGTTTTTTAGAAAGATCTTAAGGGACTCAGCCAAAAACTCACACAATGGAAATACCTTGATTAGTCATTACATTAGTCAATACCATTTTTAGACATCCATTACACTCAATTGTATCCATATCCATATACATATCCATAAAGAGAATTGATCTATGAACAAGGAGGTCATGATTCAATTCCTGATCAGGGCACATGCCTGGGTTGTGAGCTCAATCCCCAGTGTGGGGTGTGCAGAAGGTAGTCAATCAATGATTCTCTTTTATCATTGATGTTTCTATCTTTCTCTCTCTCTCTCCCTTCCTCTTTGAAATCAATAAAAAAATATTTTTAAGTACACATCCATCTGCCCACTTATTGAGCATCTACTATGTGCTAGAGAAAAAATGAGTAAAATCAGTTATGGAACTTCTATTCTAATGGGAGAGACAAACAGTGACTAAAGATAAACTAGTAACTCCACAAATGGATGTAAAAGTATAATTGAGAAGTACTATGAAAGAGAAATGCATGGTACTGTGCTCCGATATAAATAGAAAGCTAGCACTCTTGTTTGCTTGGAACAAAGAAAACAAGAAATAATTTTCTAGGACTGTGTCCATGATGTGTATATATGTATGTTCAGGAATAAATAGTGTTGAGATAAGAGGAATATTTAGATAAATCACTTCTATCTCTCCCCCACCTCCCCATCTTCCCACATTCACTAACACTTTCCTTAGAAACCAATGGTATTAATTCTAGATCCTAATTATTATACTTTTAATATAAGTACATTAAATCACTGCCAAGCAGTAATATATTGCAATTTGATTCTATGCTTTCATTGTCCATCAAATCTACCTTCAAGTTTTTGTTTCTAATGCCATGTTCATAATTTAGGCTTGGTCCTCTCTCTTACTATTACAATAGCATTCTAGCTGATTCCCTTCCCCTGACCACCCTCCCCCTTGGCTCCGCTCTCTTCAATCCTTTCTGCCAGCAAAATTATTTTTCTAAAACACAGACCTAATAATCATGTTACCCACCACCTGCCGAAATTTACCTTCCATCACTAACCACCTAAGGTAAAGTCTGAATTTCATAGGGTGGTAGATGCTGACCAACCTGATCCAACATAAAACCCTTGTCTTGTCTACCATTGATCCTCTTGTATTCCAACCATAAACAACCAATCAGTGGTCTGCACTATGTCAAACTATTCTTCCTATCCAGAACACTTTTCCAACATTGGGTCCTACAGGTACCTCTTCTGTCAAACATTTCCCAGTCCGATTTAAAAGTTGTCCTGTTTGTCCCCTTAGTACTGTGTTCAGATCTTCATACCACTGTCTAGTAGAGTGGCACAGAATAAAGAGAACAAAGGAGCTGCCTCTGTTTTCTAGCTCATCGCCTTCCCAGTGACCATCAAATGAGGACACCCTCTTCTCAGAGACTATTCAAAAGCACTGAAGGGTCTGTTCGACTGAATCAATCATGCCTGCCATTCAACCAGTCACTGAAATAACAGTGGTTTATGTTTGCTTTATGATTGTTTGCTTGTTTGTTAATTCTCAGCTGAGGATATTTTTCCACTGATTTGTAGAGAGTAGAAGGTAGGAAATCTCACATCGGTTGGTTGCCTCCGGCACGTGCTCAGACCAGGCCAGAATCAAGCCAGCAACCAAGGTAAGTGCCCTTGACCGGAATTGAACCCATGCTCCTTCAGTCCACAGGTGGATACTTTAATCACTGAGTCAAATTGACTAGGGCTTCTTTATTTTTCAACAGTTAAAAACAAATTAAAGTTCAATGGAGAAGAGTAGCACACGTAAAAAGAAAGAAAGAAAGAAAGAAAGAAAGAAAGAAAGAAAGAAAGAAAGAAAGAAAGAAAGAAAGAAAGAAAGAAAGAAAGAAAGAAAGAAAGAAAGAAAAGAAAAGACTCTTGACACTGAAGTTACACCTCTGTCTTTGGCCAAGATGAGCTGCCACAAGGTCTGCCCACCTGCAATGGATGGTGCAGGGAACTGCTCCAGCTTCCTGATCAAGTGGAACAAGCAGACAGACAGCTGGAAACCCAACAGTCTGAAGGCCCACAACTCCTTCCACAACAACGGGCTGATTCACAGTAAGACAGTGGATGTGGAGTCAGCAGGCCCATGGTAAGGGTGTGGTGGTCATTCTGAGGCGGAGATTCGGCCAGCAAAGGCCGGCTACCTACCTGTGGACCACCATCAACAAGAGCACCCAGTGCCAAGCAGCATCTGGTACATGATGCAGGAGCATGTACTGCCTAGATCTGCAGATCTGGCAAGGCGGCCACCCGCCGGGCAGACCATCCTGCATAGCCAGAAACCTGTGATGGTGCAGAGGAAGTGGCTGCTTCACCCCAAAGCAGTAAAGGTGTTAACAACTTTCCTCAGGGAAAAAAAAAAAAAAAAAAATGAAGTAAATTAACCCAACATGGATCATAGACTCAAAACTGTAAAACACCTACTAGGAGAAAATCTTAGATGACCTTGGATTTGGCAAGTTTTTAGATACAACACCAAAAGCACGATCCAAGAAAGAAAAAACACTAAGGCAAGCCTATTGATTTTTTTAAAAGTTAAAAAATCCTACGTACCTTTTTGGATTCACTTTCAAAAGTTGATGGCAACATCTCTGGGAAGAATTTCAGAAACACTGGTATTAAGAATTCCATGAAGGGTACAATTATGAACACCATAAATGGAACCAAGCGGAAGAAATCAACACAAGTCCTCAATAGCTAAAGAATTAAATGCATATGCAATATTCATTATTTTAAAATGTGCCAAAAACAAAAACAATAAAAAAAACAGAACAGAAACCCCTGAAACTAAAAAGGCTGCTTTGGCTCTGAAAGTCTGCAGCTGTTTATAAAATGGGAAGGTGGGATTTTCCTCTTTATCATAGCTCTGAAGTAACATTTAAGGGATATCCTCAAGGAAATCTGTAACAATCAAAATATATTATTGGTATCTTATAGCTTTCATCTAATTTAGGGGTCTGGACTTTAATAACATAGTATCTGTTAAAATTGTTTTTTAATGCATATACTTAATATATTAACAACAGTTTGTATTTCAGGTGCACAGATCGAACCTGCAGCCTCTCAACACCTTGAAGAGATTAGAAAATATAATTATAACCATTCTATAGGCAAATATATACAAATTTAAAAATTTTGCCTACAGTTGTACAGTAAGTCAATAGCAGACAAGTAAGAAACTCAGATATTCCCAATCTTTATCATCAGTTACCATCCCTACTTTGGGATTTTTTTTTAATGAATTTTAAATTGAGTTTAAAACTTGGTTCCTAAATAGTTCATTTTAACTTTACTTTTTTTTTTTAATATGATTCTTGCCTACCTTTCGTCTGTCTCGTCTGGTCAGCGCATGTCCACGCAACAGCCTCCAAATCATTTTGACAGCAACTTTGGTGTCAAGCCAAAGAAAATAGAATCCATTGTAATAATGTTTAAGTTCACCCATAATTCTTTGTCCATAAGATTGCTTTTCTTCCTTCGTCTCCATACCAGTTTCTTTTGTGGGCTGAGAGCTTGTCTCCTGTGGTTTTGGGGGGGTTTGCTCCAGCTGAGGTCCATCAGGGACCTTTTGTAGCCAGCAAGTTGATGTGTGTAGCTTTTGTGTTATCCTAGTTGGTAAGTGATGTCCTTTATTGCCTGACTGACTAGGATAGGAGTACTTCCTGCTTCCATAGTTCTTCACAAATGTTTTATTTAAATGGGAATCTGGCAAGTGAAGAAATGCAAGTGATGGGAAACAAGAAGAGCAGGTGGGATGTACAAAATGGCTAGGGAATCTGGAATAAAGAGCAACATCCTCTGAGTTGAGCACAAATGATTACAAATTTAAAGTTAAAGAAATAGATACTATATCTGGTCAAAATACGTAGTTTTAAAGCCTGTATTTTTAAGCAAATGATGTATGTCCATTAGTGAATGAAATAGCTTTTTACCCCAGTTGAAGAACAGTAACCTTTATGGTAGAATAATATACTCTACAAGAAATATTAGTAAGTTCATTCCAAGAATAATTGCTATAGTAGAAGTTAGAAAACCTATTTATTTAAAAATCTAATAGCAAATAGTTTCCCACTAGGGGTTATATTTGAAAGTTCTTTCTCTTTCTACTACCAGAAAACAGGTGGAAGACTTATGCTGTCATCTACTCTACTGACAATAGGAATGTTATTTGAACAAAGCTGTCCAAGGTCCTTTTGGGGGTTAACCAATCACATAAGATTGCCTTGTCTATGTACTGCCCATAGATTCCCTCAAGTGAGAGACATTTACAACCCAAATGGCCTTCACCTAAGATTCCTGAAGAACCTTAGTAATAAAAACTAGAATTGGGGCACTAAATGGTTTGGCTCAGTGGATAGAAAATCAGCCTGTGGACTGAAGGGTCCCAGGTTCGATTCTGGTCAAGGGCATGTTTCTTGGTTGCAGGCACAACCCCAGTAGGGTGCAGGAGGCAGCTGATCGATGTTTCTTTTTCATCGATGTTTCTAACACTCTATCCATCTCTCTTCCTTCTCTGTAAAAAAAATCAATAAAGTATTAAAAAAAAAAAAAAAGAACTAGAATTGGGCACGCCAGTCAGGGATCTCTACATTCTACTTTTGCCATAGCGTACAGTCTTCAGTTAGACTAGCACATCAGACTGTTTTAAAAATTAAAATAAGATGATCTAGGCAAAGAAAATTCCTGGCAAAGAGACTTCTTTTGGCCAAGAGATGGCTTTTTCCATTCTTTGTTTTTGAAGCATGCCAAGATTTAACACTTTCTGAATGGCTAAAAGGGAATATGTCCAATGTATCCAGCACACAGTAAGTTCTTGGTGAATATTCTTTGTAATAAATAAGTGATAACAGATCTTGTTGGGGCAGGTATAGGCCCTAGGACTGGCTTGTTTGACAATCATTTGACTCCTTTTCATATGTAAAGGCCTCATGTAATATTCATCAATGACATTCTAAAACCATTACATCTTCTATCTTACCTGTACCACACAGCTACAAAATGACTCACCTGAGTTCTAAAGCATATTGAAAATTTGGGATAAGTTTAAATACATTAAAATACCAGCTTCCTAAAAACCAACACAGTTAAAAACAACAAGTCTTTAACTGTGTACTAAGCCTATCCTTTTATATATACTTTTCCATCTAGAAGAATGAAGTTCACATTAATATTGGAGACAGGAGAGAAATTCCAAGACTTACCTTGTTCGGGCAAAAACTAAGACTTTATTATAACAGTAGACAGCCATATTTATATTTGTTTCAACTAGTCAACATAAGGACCTAGGCAGAAGGAGTAAGTAAACAATTCAGTATTTGAAAAAACATCAATTGTAAAGGCATCAGGATTTAAGTGTTTTTAACTACTACAAGGGTAAAATATTTGCATATTCTATTCAAGGTGTAAAGTACTGCCCTGGCCAGTGTGGGTCAGCTGGTTGAGCAGTCCTCCTGTACACAGAAAAGTCACGGATGGATTCCTGGTCAGGGGTCCAGGCATGGGGGAGGCAACCTCACATCAAGGTTTCTTTCTCTCTCTCTCTCAGTAAAAACATATTTTTCTTTAAAAAAAAAAAAATATGTTTCTTTATTGATTTCAGAGAGTAAGGGAGAAGGAGAGACAGGAACATCAATGATGAGAATCAGCGATTGGCTGCCTTCTGCATGCCCCCCACCGGGGACTGAGCCCACAACCCAGGCACGTGCTGGAATCAAACCAGGGACACTTCAGTTTACAGGCTGACACTCTATCCACTGAGCCAATATTTTTAAATATAAAACAAACTAGTGGCCTGGTGCATGAAATTTGTGCATGGTGGGGGGTGATCCTCAACCCAGCCTGCACCCTCTCCAATTTGGGACCCCTTGGGGGATGTCCAAATAGCAGTTTAGGCCCGATCCCTGTGGCAGTCAGACATCCCTCTCATAATCCTGAACTGCTGGCTCACCCGCCTGCCTGCTTGATTGCCCCTAACCACTCTGTAACTGGCCTGCTCGACCCCCAAGTACCCCCTTCTTGCCAGCCTGATTGCCCCCAGCTGCCCCCGCCCCCACACCAGCCTGCTTGCCTTTAACTGCCCCCCAGCTTGATCACACACACACACATACACACACACACACACACACACACACACACACACGCACTGCCCCAGCCTGCTGATCGCCCCTAACTACCTCTGCCTTGGCCTGCCACCATGGCTTTGTCCTGAAGTAGGAAGGACATCTGGAAGGTTTACTGGTCTAATTAGTATATTACCCTTTTATTAGTATAGATTATTGCCCTTCCCACCACCAATGGCTCAGGGGTTGAGCAGACCTATGAACCAGGAGGTTCCAGGACAGAGCACATGCCCCGTGTAGTGTAGGCTCAATCCCCAGTGGGGGGGCGCGCAGAGGCAGCAAATCAATGATTCTCTCTCATCATTGATGTTTCCCTCTCCCCTTCTCCCTTCCTTTCTGAAATCAATAAAAATATATATTAAATAAATAAAACGAATTTTTTTTTTAAAAGATTGAAAGCAGTGCAGATGTACATGGTACCTAATAGTTCAAGTGGAGGTAAACCGGTTTCCTGCGCTAGTGATTCTCCGCAGAGCTTTCTACCTTGAAAAACGCTTCACAGAAACCTTCCTCCTTCCTGTGGCGCTTTCCAGCCAAGGGCAGGCAGCAAGGAGCCTTAGTATCTGTCTTAGCATCAGCTCTGCTTTTCTGCAGCTGGGGGAAAAGTACCAGGGTCTTTCGTGGACGGAAACCTCAACCACAGGACAGACATCTTTGCTCAAGGGTTCAAATCATACTTTGAAACACCCTAACCCAGACTAAGCACGGGCGTCCTCCTGCGGGAGGGAGCCCAGACCCCATCCGGGGGGCCCAGGGAAACCCGGCTCAGCGCTGCGGGCAACCACTTCCCAGGCGGCCGGAGCCCCGCCCGCGCCCATGCCCCGCCCACGCCCGCACCCGGAGCCGCAGCCGCCGCCTCCCTCGTCTTCCGGCTCTGGGGGATCTGGGCACCCTGCGCCCTCGCCTCCCTCTGCCGGTGGCTCTGGCGCGCGTGGTGTGGACGGGCTGTGTCTGGTGCGGCGGGGTCTGCAGTGTTTCTTCTGGAGTGTATTTGGTGCGGGCGTGGTGCAGGCCGGCGATCCGGGTTTATGGGAGGCAGACGAGAAGCAGGACACGGGGTACCGAAGAGAAGGGAGGAAGTGAAGCACGAAAGAGGGGGCGCGGAGACTGAGCTCCGAGGCTGTTGGGCGGGCCAGGGGGCGCGGAGAGCGCGCTGGGCACCTGGAAGCGGTCGGGGACACACTGGGCGCCGGTGGGGGACACACCAGAAGCCGGGGGAGCGGGCTCCGCCGGGAAAAGGCGGGCGCGGTCCGCCGGGTCCCTGCCCGCGGATGTGGCCGGCCCACCCCTACCTCCTGGGCCGGCTCCCGCGAACGGCCGGCCGCTCAGTCCTCCAGCCCCTTCCCGAGGCCCCCGCCCCGGCGCCCCAAGCTAGACGGGCCCGCGGCCGTCTCTATGGCTCCTCCCCTTTCCTGGCGCTGACGTCACCAGGAGTGACGACATCGCCCACCAATGGGCGCTCGGGTTCTGCGGAGCGGGCGTGCCCTCCGCGGTGGCATTCCCGGAGGGAGGCTGCGAAGCCCAGTTTTCCCTCCGGGCGACCGGACTGACGTCCCTGTGGGGTGTAGTGTAAGGAGGCTCTGTGTTCAGGGGTGGGAGGAAAGCAAGACCTGCATTTTCCTCTCTGTCCCCAGTCTCTCTAGGTTCGTGGACCAGCCCGAAAGCCTTCGCTTGAAAGCTGTGTTAAAGTAGCTCTTAGCCTCCGGAGAGCGCAATAGGCCCGATAGTCGCCATGGTAACCTTCTTGGAATCATGAGTTACATCACTTTTGGGTTTTTCCTTCCTTTTTCCCCCACCCCCTCCAACTGCGCAATTGCGGGGGGAGGAAGCAGTGGAAAGAGGGAGTGGCAGAAAGGGCGGGAATGGTAAAGAAGACATCCCTCTGGACCAAGACTGCAGTGCTGTGTAATCTCAAGATGCATTATAAAGGTTCTCTTCACCGGTTTTTTCTGCTCAGTATTTTATTTAAAAATCTCATAATATTTCAAATAGATACTATAGTAGCTGTGAAGGTTGGGGGTGTGGGGGGACACTTTAGTTTCTAGGATGAGCAACTGAGCCATTTTGGGGAAGTGAAAGATCTAGAAATGTTCTCGTTCCCTGGTTATCTCTACCCACCGATTTTATCTGGCTCTAGAAGGAAGAAAACATTTTTATGGCTGACTAACACAAGACAGCAAGGAATACCTTCCTCACGGAGAACACTTCTCTTAACATGTTGGCTGACATGTGTCATCTGGGCTGCACATTTGAAAAATGAAAGATGACGGATATTAAATCTCAGGGGTTTTTTTTAAAGCTATTTGTTTTGTTTTTAAATACAGAACTGCTTTTAATTCACAAAGCATTTTCAGCTATCATAGTAACTAAAGGAATTAAGTAGGCAAAACTTTTCCATTTGGCCACTAGAGGGCACTTAGTGCATGTCTGATGCCCAACTTTCCACATAATGGTTTCACTTCACGTTCTATGTTTACTAGAATTAACAAATTCTACAAAGCTTTGGTCTTTTTTACCTTTGCTTTCTTAGCCTGAAAATTCCCGATAGTAAATGATGAGCTCTAAAAGGCTAGGGCATAATTGTCACCTTAATTTAATAAATTAATCACCGCAAAACCATGTACCCCTACTTTTCTGGAAAAGATCATGATACAAAAATCTTCCTCTTAGTACAATAGTTCCCCGGGGGACATTTTATATCAGGAAATACTCTTATTCATGCATTGTATTCACTTACAACCAGGCACAGTGAAAATCATTAAGTATTCATAGACCAGATGCATGATTCTAAGATCACTATTTGAAAGATGAGCTTGATTTTCTCCCATGGCCATATGTTGGCAATCCTATTCTGCAAAGGGAAGGGTTAAGAATCTTTCTTATTGAAATTTATTTATTCAAAGCAATGTCTGCCTTCTCTTGTTATTAGAACTGGTGACGTTTTTACTTTCAGGGTAAGTGATTTATAACATATGGAGTTTTTTGTTATATTCTTTAAACAGGAAACAATGTTTTTCTCACTAACTCTAGCCCTGATTGTTAGATTGCTGTCTTAATGACCTGTTTGCTCATTTTCTTTGGAGAAGAGAAAGCATGTTCTGGCCTTCAGATGTTAGATGTTAAAAATATTTTTAATGGGCATGTCCCTAAATATGGTTTCAGATAAAATATTAGAAATATAATGTGTTTTCTAGTGTTTTGCAGAAACAGCCTATTCACCTACCTCACATAACCTTAATTTCAAACTTTGTCAGCAAAGTTTTAGAAGAAAATAAAAAGTCCCTAGGGACAACCAAATTCTTCTCAAGGGGAAAATCCAGGTGTCTGGTCAAGGTAACATTTTATCAACAAAACGGGGTAAATATTGGAAGGTGGAAAAGAAGGGTGGAGGTGGAAGGGATCACAGGAATAAAAAAAAAAAATAACTTTTCTTCCCAAGAGATAGAATCAAACTAAGCTCAGGTAGTCCCCCTTTGGAGGTCTGAGCTCCAAAAAGACATCTAGGCATTTAAAACAAACAAAAATGTTACTTTATTGATTCCTTTAGCTTTTGTTGCTACACAAAATATAGATACTACAAAAGCATAGTTTTAAAGAAATGATTAATAGTAATGGGAATGCTTAACTTGAATATCATCCTTAATATTATTAACAGGATTGTTTTTTAAAAACTAATACATAATTAGTAGTCATTAACATAATTGATCTGTGGGAATGCTTTAATCCCTATTTAAGTGGTAGTTTAAGTTATCAGGAATTTCTTGTAACTGTATCAAATAGAGCCAGCACTGTAACGTCTGTGGAGAGGCTAGCATCCAGTAGCGATACAGCTTTATGAATCTCAGAACAGTGAGCAGAGTTTTGGTTTTCTCATCTGATTGCTGCCTGTGGTTCCTTCATATATTCTCTGTGCTGCAATGTTCTAGTCATTGTCACCCAGTCCCCAGGAAATATCACCAAATCTGCACACTCCAGCAAACCAGTTTACTGTGGGACACCTCCCAGGACCTTCCATGGTTTAGCAGAAATTTCCTAGGATGGGGGAGCCGTGTATGTGTGTGTGTGTGTGTGAGAGAGAGAGAGAGAGAGAGAGGGTTACAGAGAATTTTGACTCCCTTTTTCCTCATTCTTGCGTGGACTCTATAAGTACAAATGCACTCACATCCCTGAAACGAAAGACCTAGCAGCAAGCAGAAGGCCCAAGCACGTGATGGGCACCGGGGTCTGGGGGCGCACAGGGCCCCTACGTCCTCCTCGTTACCCACAAGCCTCCGGGCCAGCGGTGCGAGCAGGAAGCGGGCGCGCGGGGGCCCGGACGCTGCGAGGGAGGTGGGCGCGCCCTCCCCGCCCCCCCACCCCCCCACCTCCCCACCCCCAGAGGTTGAGAGGCCGCCGGGTCTGCCAAAGCTTGCAGGCGGGGAGCCTCCGGCTGAACACGCAGGGGAGAACGAGAGACTCGCCCCCGAGGACCCAGGAGGAAGTCCTCGCCATGGTGTGCACACGCAGCCCCCGGCGGGCCGGGCGGCTCCGCTCTGACAGCTGTCGGACGGAAGGCGGCCGTGGAGCCACACGCGCCGTCGTCCCCTTTCCGGCCCGTCCGCAGGTGAACCTCACACTTGGGGGGGTCGGACGGCAGTGCCGCTCTGCGGGGTCCCGCCGGGTGTTCCCCAGACGTGCTGGGGATCGATTCGGAACGCGCGCGAGCACGGTGTTCCCTCACCGGCCCGACCCGTCGGCGGCCGCCCCCACCGCCCGGTTTTGTTTTGGTTTTGCTCCCCGCCGCCCCCCGCCGCTTCCGGCCCTTTCGCCTTCCTTCCCCGCCCGCCTACCCCGCCCGCCGAGGCTGCACGTCAGGCCCCGGCTCCCTCCGGCCGCTTCCAGTTTTGCCTCTCGCTCTGGCCCCGCCTCCCCGCTCGCTCCGCTCCAGCCGCTTCCTCCGCCCGCGCCCCGCGCCCCGCACCCGGGACTGCATTTCCCGGCAGGCGCCGGGGCGGCCAATAAGCGGCTGCAGATTTGGCGGCGGCGGCGGCGGCGGCGCCCCGAGAGTCGGGGTGGGGGGGGCTTTGTGCGCGGCGTCGGTGGCGGCGGCGGCGGGAGCGGCAGCGGCAGCGGCAGCGACGACCAGAGCCGAGGCGGAGGCCGCGGGGGACTGTCCACTGGTGTGGCCGCCGACAGACGCGCGGAGGCCGGAGCCCAGCGGACCCTGCTGCTGCCCGCGTCGGCCGCTGGCCACTGGCTCCTCTTCGGTAGCGGCGGCTCCGCGGCGAGCGACCCCGTCCTCCCTCCCCGCCCCTGCCCACCCCGCCGCCGCCGCCGCCGGGAGCCTCACTCCTCCCCGCTGCCGGCCTGGCTTGGCCGGCCCGCCGGTGGCCTGCTTCCGCTCTCGCCGCCATGGCAGCGGCGTCCGGCGCGGGGGAAATCTAGCCCGGGGATTTCATGCGGCCTAGCTCGGCCCCGTCTCCTCGCCGTGCAGCCCGGGCGGCTGCCCGCACCCCAGCGCCACCCCGGGCCCCCGTGTCTCTCCTGTGACCCTGCGGACACGGCTGGGGGTTAGAATGGAACAAACTGAAGGTAAAGTGAATGCGTGCGTGTCTGTGGGCATGTGTGTGTGTGTGTGTGTGTGTGTGTGTGTGTGTGTGTGTGTGTGTGTGCTGGAGGGGACGGAACCTGGGGGGGGGGGGGGGGGGGAGAGAGACTCCCCGTCCGAGTGGGAGGACGCGCGCGGCCCGCCGGGGTCCGAGGGGCGCCGGGAGGAGGAGCGGAGGGCCAGGCGGGGGTGTGAGGGGTCCGGGGAGGTGGGGCCGAGGGAAGAGCCGGAGTGGCGCTGCGCTGGGAATTGGGAGTCGGGGTGGGATGGGGGCGGGGATACAGATGGGGCCGGGGGAGGGGCAGGCCCCGCGGAGCGGAGTTAGGTTTCGGAGGAGACCTGGGCGGGCTGACAGATAGGTTTTGGGGGTGTAGGGTGGGGGGACTGGGACCCCGGGGGAAGGGAAATGTGAAGGAGAAATGTGAAGGAGAAATGGGCATCCAGAGAGAGACGAGGAAGTGGAGGGAAAGGTGGTGGGTTAGGAAAAAGAGAGAGGCTACATGACTGAGGACAGGATGCAAGAGGAAGAAGGTAGGAAAATAGACCCAGGACATTGGAAAGACCTCGTTTGAGGAAAGGGAAGGACATGAACTTGGATGTTGAAAACGGTGGGCACCAGCCGACCAAACATCCCAGAGTGGGAGGAAAAAGACGGGGAAGGGGGTTATGAAAAGTGTTAGGAAGGGAAAGCCTTTTGTTCCTATATTTGTGTGGGTTTTCTGTGCCTTTTTCGAGCAAGGCTGGAGAATGGAGAAGCAAGTGGTTATGCTGTTAGGGTGGTTGTGAAACGGGGAGGCGTGGGTTTTACCATTTTGAGGGAGAAGGGTTAGTGTGATGGGAGCAAGGCAGGGAGAGGCATGGCCACAATTCGATGGTCTTGGTGAGGGAGTGGAGACTCTTCCGATTTAAAGGGGGCAGGGGCAGCCATGTTTGCTGCCAGGCACTGCAGAGTAAATAAATTCCTTCTCTCCGACATCCGTGCGAATCTGGAAGGGGCCGTTTCAGAGGGTTAACCCCCTTCCTTTCTGTTCATGAACTCTTCGCTTCCATCTTGAGGTCATTTAGAATTATTCTTAACCACCGAAAGGAGGTAGTGATGTTTTCCATCTTGTGTGTTTTGCTGCCTCCCCACCCCCTTCCCTCTTCCTTCTGGTTGCAAACTAGGCATGCTAATGAACCGCAGTGTAAAATTTAACCCTTCTTATAAAGTTAAGACTGTCTGTTTACTAGCTGAAGGAATCATTTAGCGCTCTCTTATTTCCAACATGATCGTGAAAGATCTTTTCAATATTCATTGCCTTCAGAGGCCTCGGAAGCAGTCAACATGTTTTCTGCAATTCTTTAAGTAAACAAGGAAATTGCATCGGTTATTTTACTTGGACTTGTGCTCTTGGCAAAGCATTGTGTGGGGGTGAGAAGGGATAGGAAGATCTGCTTGTCATAGATTATCTGCTTGCTGTATTTTGGATATTAGAAAATATGTGTAAAATTTTAAAATGTGTTTCAGATAGCTCTTGCTTATAGGTTAAGAAGCATTTTCTTTCTTTTTTTATAAACGCTGTTCCCCTTCACTTTCATGTAACTAGCTTAATACAAGCTTCAACAACAGTTCAGCATATTGCAAATAATCTATGAAGTAAGCATGCAGTTCTCAGCCTCGTTGAAGTGCCAGTATTTTTGGTGGGAACTTTAGGCTACTCTCAGGAAAGCTACAGTAACTCCTCAGTATATTTAAATGTAATTATTTGTGTGCTGGGAAATTCAGTTTAAATCCTGACAAGTTTACAATAGATACATTAGGTGGAGACTCTTATTTTCATATTGGAAAGGATTAAATGTGTGTGACCTCCTGTTTTGTTTTATAATTATAATTGGAGTACTCTAAACTTTAATTAATCATGTTGATAAACTGTTCGTTAATACCAGGAAGGCTTGTTAAAACTGTAATATAATGGACCCAAACCAGTTGCACTACATACTGATTTAATCTACCCTAATGCAACATTTTTTCAGTTTTTATATAGAAGTTTAGGATGTGTTCTTGATCTTTTAAAAAAATGAAATTGAATAATGTTAGAGTGGTGCCTTATGAAAGTACTTTTAGTATAAAGGTCAGGTTTACAACTTGGGAGTATTTTTATTTGATAAAATTAAGCCCAAATTTTTGGAAAATTTGTGAGAAAAAGTTTCACTTCAAACGCCATTCAGTAAGCTTTTTTTGGAATTAATTTTATACAGATTGCATTTTTATGTCTCCACTCACTTGACATGTTATTTGTAATTAATTTGCAAATTATGTGCATGAACTATTAGTTCCATACATTTTTAGGAAAATGAAAACTATGTTAAAATAAATAACTCACATTGGCAGCTTGAATTGCTAAAAATAAAGCGTATTTTTATGTATGCAGCATTTTGTAAAGATCAGGGACCCTTGTCCAGTTGTCGTGAGTAGTTTGGTATCTTGGATAGGTATCCATATAACGAAGAAGACTATTCTAGTTAGAGAAGACTTACTAATTAAAACCCAAACTTGACTCTGATTACCATACCTATCAGCCCACCTGCTACCTGTGAGAGGTTTTTTTTTTGTTTTTTGTTTTTGTTTGTTTTGTTTAATCCTCGCTGTAGGGTATTTTTTTTCCTATTGCTTTTTAGAGAGAGTGGAAGGGAGGAAGGGTGGGAGAGACATAGATTGGTTTCCTTTCCCAGAAGCCCCAACAAGGGCCAAGGATCAAGAACCTGTGACCCTGGGAATTGAACATGGCCTTTGGTGCATGGGCCGATGTTTTGACCACTGACCCGGCCATGGCTTTGAAAGTTTTTTTATTTTCTTTTTGTTTTTAACTTTAAATTAATAAATGTGCTCTTATGTGGACTCAGTTGAATGAGTTTTGAGTTTTGGTTAAAGGAAATCGGTTGTCTTTGAGATTGAACATTCTTGAGTGAATGTCAAATTTGATTCTAAATACTCTGTTTATGGAGTTTATAATAACATTCACAATAATCATAGTTATAGCTGATAATAATTGTCCTCTTAAAATATGCTATGCTGAGTATCTTAAATGCATGGTTTTCTTTACCCTCCAGACAGTTAGTTGTGTGAGGTTAGTACTATTAACTCTGTTTTACAAATGGGAAAATTGAGGTTTAAGTAGCTTAACAACATTATACATAGTAAATAGCAAAAGTAGTATTTGAACTCATGTCTTTTCTAATTATATAACCTGAATCAGTAATTTTTACTTTTAGGTCTTTTAAAAATTCACTCAAGTAATACTTGTTTATTATTATTTTTTTAATTATTATAAAAGACTAAGAGGTTTTAAAAAGTTCCCCTATTTCCTATTGGTGATCATTTGAAGTTTCTTGTGTGTCCTAGAATATTTTTGTACATATATGTACATCTGTCTTAAAGTGCATATAAATTGGGCCATACTATATGCATTTTGCATTTTTGTTTTAACAGTCTATCTGGGACATCCTTCTAAATGAGCCCTTATGAATCCATAGCATTTTTTTAAAAGGTCGTATAGTATTTCATTGTTTGGAATGTTGGTTCACATAAGTCATTGAACAGGTCCCTAACAGCTTATTTAACTAGAAAAGAGATACAGTACAGCTATTTTATTTTACAAGAGAGAAAACAGGCTTTGGAGACATCCTGTTACTTGGCTCTTTACACCACATCACAATACATCATTATTATGAAAGTATTTGAGCTTTCTGTGAAAGCTCAAGGTGAGGGGCAATTCTCAAGCTTAAGCGCAGTTAGTATAATGAATGCAAGAGGATTAAGTTGTAGTGAGCTAAAGGATTGTTTCTATTCATATTTACTATGTTTTACATATAGCATATGCACAGAATATTTTTGCATACACAAATTAATGTCCAAATATCTTTTTTTTTTAATATATTTTTATTGATTTCAGAGAGGAAAGGAAATGGAAACAGCAATTTTAAGAGAGAATCATTGATTGGCTGCCTCCTGCATGCCCTTTACACCCTGCACTGGGGATGGAGCCTGCAACCTGGGTGTGTGTGTGCCTGAGTGGGAATCAAACCATGAGCCACACCAGCTAGGCATGTCCAAGTATTTGGAAGTTTGTGTTTTGTGTAATGAAGTGGCCTGGGGCAGATTTATTCCGATTTTAATAAGATTAGCAATGAAATAAGATAGCAATGAAATAAAAAAAAATAAGGGGTCCATTATCATCCTGGAAAACGATTTGGAAAGAAAAATGAGACACTGGTAAATTTTTAAAAATGAACTAAAAATACCTCATTGAAAAGTTTTTTAAAAATCTTAGAAGGCAATGTTGATTATTTTTTATTTTTGTCAGGAAGAAAAGTTATGATGGGTATTTATTACGTTCTTTAAAAAACGAAAAGGTAGGCTATTTTAGACACTTAAAAATTAAAATCATTAAAGCTTTAAAAAGGTTTAGAATTTAGTATCCATAAAGTCTGCTTCTTGATGAAATGCTGTGTTTAGTTTTACTTTAAGTGGAGTCTGTCATATTTGAAAGAGCAGCTAAGGTGATTTATTCCTTTGTTAATAAATATGTCCAGCGTTTGAGTTTTCAATGAATGATGAGCTTTATTTCTTCAAGCTAATCATTTTATAAATATTAATAGTGGTAAATTAAAAAAAAATTGATTATACGATGGCTAACTAACACATTTTTTTAAATGCTTACCAAGTTTTGTTTTTGGTTTTTATTGTTGACCTTACTAAGTGCTTAATAAGTACCTTTAAACACTTCCATTTTTAGTGTGCCTTTATAGTGTGGCATGAACAGAAGAAGGTTAAAGGCATATTTTCAGTTTTGTGAATTTAGAAAATGTTCAGTTTTTTACTAGATGGATGTGTGTTGTTACTCCTAAAGTACTTCTGTTTATTGACAAGATTTTGAATTTGAAAATGGGTTCTTGGCTTATTTTTAAATTTCAATGTGAATCTGTGTCATAGTTAATTCATCTACAAATGATAACTCTTTCCTTACGAGAGTTCCCTTTTTCATCTAGATTTAGGGCTGTATTGAGGAGAAAGTGAAAATGAAAATGAAAATTTTTAATATGAATACAGTTTCCATTTTTAACCATAGAAATATATTATTATCTAATAATAAAAACCTCGAGTTTATATTATACCTTCTGAAATGTTGGATAGAATTCCCATACAATAACTCAACTCTTTTCCTTTGAATGTGAAGTAAGAAAGCACAAGAATTATTTCACCTAAGCAACTTGAGGAACTCCTGAGGCCCAATAGACTGTCATGTTGAGTATGATTAGATTTTCAGATTTCAGTCTGAATACTTTTTAGAAGGTTAAAAACATATATGTGAGTGTGTGTTTCTTGACTTTTTCTTCATAGCCTGCTTTATCCTTACCTTGGTAGACAATTAAACATTAATTTTTAATGTAAGGATAGAGCATTTTTCTACCATAGAACATGCTATTTCTTATTTTGGCATAACTTATATTCAAGGTTCTTGAAATATATAAATAGATACTTTAAATTTAAGGATTGTGTGGCTTCCTGAGATTTTGTGGGTAAGCAAAATTTAGCTTATCAAATTGATTTTGAGATAAAGAAGAAAATTAAGAAGTGTCATATGGAGATTTGTGCAGTGGCATTTTGGCCATAGCCAAGATAGTATTGCATCTATTGAGTTTTGTGTTTCTGACATCTCTTAGATGTGGACTCTTAAGAAAGCTGTATATTAAAACAACAAACAAACAAAAACACAAAAACTTAAAAAAAATAAGCATTTAAAAAACTTTTAAGTTGTGAAACATGTTATAAAAAAAAAGATCTAATGTACAGTACAAACAAATAATTAGAAAGTGGACACGAAATTACCACCCAAGTAATAAATTATTTAAGAAAAACAGCAGAGATAGCCCCACTAGGGTAGCTGGTATTGCCTTTCTGGTATTTGTTCGTTAGGAATAAAAATATGCTGAAAAATAACCTAAAAATTAATAGCCCTGAGAGTTCAGCGGATGTAGAAACTGAATGACCAGTTTTTGTGTGTTATTATCAAAAGGATTATCTAGACAATTAAGAACAGCTTTCTTGCCCTAACCAGTTTGGCTCCGTGGATAGAGTGTTGGCCTGCAGACTGAAGGGCCCCAGGTTCGATCCCCAGCAAGGGCATATACCGTATTTTTCGGACCATAAGACGCACTTTTTTCCCCCCAGAAGTGGGGGGGAAAAGTCCCTGCGTCTTATGGTCCAAATATAGCCTACACATATACTTTTTAAAAAAAGGTTTTTTTACTTGCCCAGCTCTGTGTGGTCTCTGTGTGCTTGCCCGGCTCTAAAATGGTTCTAAATGCTGCTGTTTACTTTACAGGGTTGATTACATGTGTTTATGACTGTGATGTTGGGTTTTAATGCACATAAAATATTTTAGGACACTATTTGTTTCAGAATCTTTTTTTCTTCATTTCCCTTCTCTAAAAACTGGTGCGTCTAATGGTCCGGAGCGTCTTATGGTCCGAAAAATACGGTACCTTGGTTGTGGGAACATCCCCAGTGCAGGAGGCAGCTGATCGATGTTTCTCTCTATCCTCCCTTCCTCTCTGTAAAAAAAAAACAAACAAAAAAAAACAATAAAATATGTATTTTTAAAAAAGAACAACTTTCTTGCATTTAGTGTAAACATTTAGTGATTTGAAACCTTGAGCTTTATTAAATGTGAAACAAAAATAATACTGAATCCTGCCCTGGCTGGTATGGCTAAGTTGTTAGAGCATAGGGCCCTCCCACGTTAAGGGTCTTGGGTTTGATTCCCGACTGGGTTGTAGGATCATCCAGTCTAGGTGCATCTGGAAGGCAACCAATCTATGTGTGTCTCACATCCCTCCCCCTCCATGTCCCCCTCCCCATCCCCTTCCCTCTCCATCTCCCTCTCCTTCTTCTTCCAACCTCTCTCCCCTTCTCTTCTTCCCTCCCTCCTTCCCTTCCACTCTCTCTAAAAGTCAATGGAAAAAAAATATCCTTGGGTGAGGATTAACAACAAAAAATTTCGAATCCTACAAAATTATGCCATTTTATGCAAAGTACTATTAATTCAGAATTCATCTCTTTTGCATTCAAAAATATATTTTTAAATTGGTTTCAGAGAAGAAAGAAGAGGGAGAGGGAGATAGAAGCATTAATGATGGGAGAGAATCATTGATCAACCATCTCCTACACACCCCACACGGGATCCAGCCCGCAACCTGGGCATGTGCCCTGACCAGGAATCTAACCATGAATTGAGCTGTGACCTCCTGTTTTATAGGTCAACACACAACCACTTAGCCTACACTGGCCAGGCTCTTTTGCATTTTTAATTTTTTAATTTTTTTAATATATTGTGTGTGTTTTTTTGTTTTTGTTTTTTTTTTAATATATTTTGATTTTTGTACAGAGAGGAAGGGAGAGAGATAGAGAGTTAGAAACATCGATGAGAAAGAGTCATCGATCAGCTGCCTCTTGCATACCCCCTACTGGGGATATGCCCGCAACTAAGGTACATGCCCTTGACCGGAATCGAACCTGGATCCCTTCGATCCCAAGCCGACGCTCTATCCATTGAGCCAAACCAGTTTCGGCTGTTGGTTGTTTTTTTTTTTACAGAGAGGAAGGTAGAGGGATAGAGAGCTAGAAACATCAATGAGAGAGAATCATTGACCAGCTGCCTCCTGCACACCCCCTACTGGGGATGTGCCTGCAACCAATGTATATGCCCTTGACTGGAATCGAACCTGGGACCTTTCAGTACGCAGACTGATGCTCTATCCACTGAGCCAAACTGGTATGCATTTTTTTTTAATAGGATTTAGTGATGTGGCTTTGGATTAATGTGCAAACTCTAATCTTTTAGACTTTTGCTTAGAACATATCAAATTTGCCTGCCTATACTAATAATAGAGGAATATGCAAATTGTCTGGGACACCATCACATAAGGACTGATAGGCAGGCTGCATCCCACCCCCTCCTCAGACAGCTGCGAGGCTCAGGCAGGTAGGATAGGACATGATAGGAGGGGATAAAAAAGGAGAGGGAGAGAAAAGCAGGCCTGCAGGCAGATAGGCCAAGAGGGAAACAAATACAGAAAGGGAACAAAAAAAGATCAGGAATGGAAAAGGGAAGGAAATGCAGGGTTGCACTAAGGAGGGGGTGGTGACCACCAGGGAGTGGAGCACTGTTCGGTGTGGAGCTGGGAGCCCCGCCCAATTGTGGGAGGAGGGCGGAGGCCCCCAGCGCAGGCCGTTGGGACGGAGGGGTGGATAGTCAGGACTTCCGGGCAGAGGCACTCCTGCTTTATGGCAGCAGTGCCCAGGCTGTGTGGGCCTCAGCCACCCTCGATAGGCTGGGCGCCCTTCGCTGTGAGGGGAGGCACAGCTTAGCTGGGGCAGAGTCAAACATTAAGGAGGGTACTGCTTTCATCCTCGAAGGCTAGATCCTAAGACCCCAAAGACACTGGCTAGGGTTAGGTTGGTGGTGCATTAAATGTACTTAGTTGGCTAGAAGTTGGGGTGTCCTGGGCAGGGAAAGGGAGGAGGACAGTGGCAGAGAGGCTGAGGGAAGGGTGGTGGTGAAGGCCTGGTCAGGGCTGGGCCCTGGGCTGGGGGTTAACACCCCTGAATGGATGCTTTAATATCAAAGAGTGCTCAGGAGGGGCTGAAAGCAGGTCCCAGCAGGGGAAGGTTTAAAAGAGAAACCAGTGAGCATGGCAGGGGGGAGGGAGGGCAATAATAGGGAAGGAAGGAGGGAGGTAGGGTTCAGGCTCACAAGGGAAAGGTGAATAGGGGAGGGTGAGAGGAATAAGAAGGAAACAGACACAGGGAATAAAGGGAGAGAATGGAGGAGGAAGGTTCAGAGGGAGGGAGGGAAAGTAAGCAGGAAAAAGAAGGATGCTAAAATGGGGTGAGGCCAGGAAAATAGTTAAATAAAAAGAAGAAACAATGTGAGAGTGAGGGGAGTTTTAAAGGAGGAGTTAGTAAGAAATTAAGCACAGGATGATTTTTTTTAAATGTAGTCAGACATCCCCTGAGGGTCTTCAGACAGAAAGAGTGAAGGCTTGGCTGAGGCACTCCCCCCTCCCACCTGTGCACTCATTTCGTGCACCGGGCCTCTTGTCTATATATAGAAAAGCCTAAGCCACTGTCCAACAGTTTGACTGATAATAGAATGATGTGCAATGACCACCAGGGGGCCGACACTCAACACACAAGCTGCCAAGCTGCGGGTGACTTGGCAGCTGCAGTTCTGGTGACACACCCGGAACCTGAAAGGAGGCAGCCCAGTTCCATGGTGCATCACCCAAGAACCACCCTCTCGCAATTAGGGACCCCTTGGGAGATGTCGGGAGAGCCGGTTTTGGCCTGATCCCTGCAGGCCAGGCTGAGGAATCCGTGCACCAGGCCTCTAGAAGTATAATAATCTACAGATTTAACTCTCCTATTTTACAAAAACAAGTTTGACTTTCTTGCTTCCACATTAAGTAATCAGTAGTGACAATCTATGTTTGACTCTTCATCCTTGGAGTCTCTGCTGGATTCTTGCCTTTTCTCTATATTGACTAGGCCAGTGGTCGGCAAACTGCGGCTCCTGAGCCACAGTTTGCCGCTCTTTTGGTAGAGGGTAGTGTATGAGTTTGCCAGCATATACTACCCTTTACCTCTTTGCACACAATATGCCACAGTTGCCTAACCCTTACACTTCCAACTACACTGTAACATTTAGTCTAGCAGTGGTCAGCAAACTCATTAGTCAACAGCGGCAAACCGTGGAGCCACAGTTTGCCGGCCACTGGGTTAGGTGAACCAAATTTCTTTTGAAACTGAAGAAACTTACTTGATTGGGTTATTTAGACTTTTTATAAATGTTTGAAAAAGTTCAATGTTGACTTTTGAGGATTTTGATAGAAAAAGTTGACAGTTGCCCCCTCCCCCCCAATACAGTCTATTTGTATAAAACTCTTGCAGTGTAGACTTTGAGAAATACATTTTTATAGCACTTCTGCATACATAAACTTAAAGCCTTTATTTGGTTTTTATAGTTTTGTCAGTTTAAACTTCCTTTGTGTTTATGATTTCTGCAGGATCCTGATACATTAGGATGTAGTATTTCATGTTTGATTGTGGTGAGAAACTTCTTGCTGTGCTTTACTGTAAACTTGAATTCTTTTCTGTAATGCAATAGAATGGTATTACTTTTTTTCTGACTAAAGGTTAAAGATATGTCATACTAATTTTCCCTCTGAAAAGATGTTGAGTTTTCTTAAAAGTGGAAGCTAACATAAATTGGTATACCTATTTTTTAAATCTAAATTAGGTAGTTTACTTTGTGTCCAAAAATTTATCGTAGGGTTTCTGTATTGTTATCACCTGCACAATTATGCATTGGTCATTAGAATATATTTTTTGCCCCACTGGTATGGCTCAGTTGAACGTAGTTCCATGCACTAGGGGGTCACCAGTTTGATTGCTGGTCAGGGCACAGGCCAGGGTTGCAAGCTCAATCCCTAGTAGGAGGTATACAGTAGGCATCTGATCTATGTTTCTTTCTCTTCGATGTTTCTGTCTCTCTCCCTCTCCTTTCCTATCTGAAATAAAAGCATATTTTAAAAAATAGAAAAGAAATTTTATTGAGTGGCTGAGGTATTGTTGGTTAAGGTTAAATTATTGCAAACATATTATTGTACATACATGCACACACATACATAATATCCCTAATGAAATGTTGATGGCCCTATTAGTTTTTATGTTTTAATGGAAAATTTGCACTTTCCAAAGTGGCCAGTAGTTTAAAAATAACATTTATTATGTTTAAGTTATGAAAGGATGGTTTATTGTAGAGAAATTGAAAACCATTTAAAATCACCTAAAATCTTACCAACTGGAAGTTACTATTAACACTTTATTCTATATTCTTTGTGTTTTTTTTCTTATCTCTACATTATATGTATTTTCTTTACAAATTGGAATTGTACATTTATATTATTTTGTGACATGCTTTATTATGAAATAATTTTTTGAGAATGTAGTTTTAAAAATTGTTAACATCTCATTGTAAAGAATGTTTACCCTTCTGTTGATGGTATTTAGGCAGGTTAGAACTTGGGGATATTATAATTTGAGACATCTTTACACATTAAAAAAAAAACAATACTGTATGACTATTTTATTATAGTCAATTCCTGGAAGTAGAATTACTTTAGAAATATGAACATTTTAGCCTGGCCAGTGTAGCTCAGTGGTTGATTCTCTCTCGTCATTGATGTGTCTGTCTCTTTTTCCTTCTCTCTGAAATCAGTAAAAATATATTTTAAAAATAAACATTTCAGAAGCTTTTGACACACATTTTCAATTTGTTCTCCACGAAGTTTTTTTTAATTAAGTTTTATTAAGAAATAAATCACATACCTTATAATTTACCCATTTAAAGTGTACCATTCAATGATTTGCATTGCAATGGGGAGTGTTGTATGCAGTTTAAAATATATTTTTTTCACCAAATTTTATTTAGAACTATTTTTTTTAGAAAGTGTTTATATAAATCATGCTATGCCTGTATAATTAATTGTTGCAACCTTGTTACCATTTGGAAAGTTTGGTTTTGTTTTTTTAAGAGGTTTGCTTTGCTCTAACTGACCTTCACCCTGACAGTTCTATTTGCCGTAAGTCATTCAATTAAACATTTTTTTTTTTTTTTTAACTCAGTGGTCAGCGGAGTGTAGGCCAAGAGCCAAGGAAATCTGAATTCCTGTCCCCACTGTATCTTTTACCTCTGAGGCTCAGAATTCTTATCTCTGAAATAGAGATGAAAATGGCTATTTTCTGGAGTTATAGGGATCCAAATTAGATGTGCTAGAGTGTGCCTAGAGCTTTGTTCAGTGGCAGTGTCATAACGGTGGGGTTTATCTCAGGTACAATAGAGTATGATTTTTAGAACCATAACAGGCATATAGGTGATAATAAATGACTTTTTTTAATGTAAGAAAAATAATACATGCAAAATAAACAAATCTTTAGTTACTTATTTATTTATTTATAAATATATTTTATTGATTTTTTTCAGAGAGAGGGATAGAGAGTTAGAAACATCGATGAGAGAGAATCATCAATCAGCTGCCTCTTGCACACCCCCTACTGGGGATGTGCCCCCAACCAAGGTACATGCCCTTGACTGGAATTGAACCCGGGACCTTTTGGTCCGCAGGCCGACGCTCTATCCACTGAGCCAAACCGGTCCCGGCTAAATCTTTAGTTACATATTTAATAGGTGAAGAAATAAACTCGGTTGACTCAAACTTAATTTCATAGAACTTAAAAGTTGAAAGTTAACTAATGCATGATCAGAATGTTTGCATGGGTTATGTGGGTGTTTCTCAGTTGGTAAGAGAATTCATGCTGGTACAAGTATAAACATGAAGTTAACTTTCCAGTCCAAACTTGCTTACACTGTTGTTATAACAACAGCATGAAGGCTACAGCTTCATCAACACTTAGTCTTCTGATTAAGCAAATAGGTGATAATGTAAATTTTGAATTTATAGCATGAAATTACTTATGTTCTGACTCTTATTGCTTATTTTAAAATGAAATGTTGAATACAGTTGAACCTAAAACTCTAAAGTGCTAAACCTGATGAGTCAAAAATAAAAATTGGTCTTTACAGGTAAGATAAACTTAGTATATATTATTTTAGATATTATGATAAGTTGCTTAGTACTTTTAAAACTACATATAATGCATTATTTTTATATCTTGCTATGCTGAATGAAAACTAGAAGGGAAAAGAAAGTAAAATGTGAATATTTGCAAAGTTTTAAGAACCAAACTGAGAAAACATCTCTCTCTATATAAAAACGTAAGCAACCTTTAGGACGGGTCAGTCAAACGACAGGTTGACTGGTCACTATGATGACACACTGACCACCAGAGGGCAGACGGTCAGTGCAGAAGCTGCCCTTTGGTGGTCAGTACACTCCCACAGCCAACCACCTATGGTCCCTCCCCCTAGCCTACCAACCTCCCGTAGTCCCTCTCCCCAGCTGGCTGGCCCCAACTCACTGACCAGGCTGAGGAACCCCATCCATGCACAAATTCATGCACCGAGCCTCTAGTTTTATTACAATTTAAGTGTTTTGGGGAAAGAGGTAGGATGATATGTGGATGAACTTGTTAGTTTACTTGATTTCATAGTGAATAGAACAGGATGACTGATGTGTTACTTAGTTTGTAGTAGTTTTCAGTGTGAGACAGTACCTTGATGTAAGGCACATGTGTCAAACACAAGGCCCGCGGGCCAAATCCGTCCCGCCAGGCCTTGCAATGTGGCCTGCACCGCGCTGTCATCACTGCACTCCGCTGCGTTTCCATCACAATGACAGTTTATGACTGTTCAGTAAACCATTCGGCCCGCGATTTAGGCTGGATTTTAGATTTTGGCCCCTTCTCTGATTGAGTTCGACACCCCTAATGTAAGGGATTGGAAAATAATGTAAATTTTCTTCAAGTGGTAACACCACATTTGTTTTTGATGGGTATGGTCAAGAATAAAGTGAAGAAAGTTGAGGTTAAGCCAATAGATAAGGAAAATAGGGTGTATTATTAAGTTTTATATTGATACATGCAGTTCAATAGTAATGTGGTTTTACAGGAAAAAATAAGATTGACAAAGTAACTTAAAATGGTGTGTAACTTGGTAGAATCATGGTCACATGAAAATTGTGTGATTATATTTAGTGACAATGTTTATGGTTCACCAAAATCAGATATAGATTTATGTGTTTCATTTCATGCAGGTCATTTCCTCAATATAGGATATTTTAATATCCTTGGCCATTATCCTTTTTTAGCAAATTCTTAGTAGAAAAATTTTATGTGTAAATTTCAGAAAATATTTAGGGTGACAATAATAGAGTTAAGCAGATGCTGGAGTAGTACCGTTACGCTATTAAAAATAGTGTTGCTCTAGCCCTAGCCAGTGTGGCTCAATTGGTTGGGTGTTGTCCCATGCACTGAGAGGCCACTAAGTCAGTTCCCAGTCAGGGCACATATCTACGTTTCAGGTTCAGTCCCTAACTGGAGTGTGTACAGGAGGCATCTGACCTCTCTCTCAGATCAATAAAAACATATGTAAAGTTTAAGTTTTTTAAGTTACATGGAATACTTGACAAAACTATTACTTAAATCATTTTACTATAGCCATACCTCAAAAGCCTCTGAAACAAAGAGAACTTGATAGAAAATAAAAGACACGTGTGATGATTATGTCTTCACTTCTTTTCCTCCAGTCTTTCTATATGATCAATTCCTGTTTTTTATTTCATTAATCCTTTTAATAACAATGTAGCTCCCCAGTCACTGTATCATATTACCCTGTTTTATTTGCTTAACACTGTCTGAAATTTTCTTGTTCACGAGACCGGAATGTCTTTCTTTTGATTTCCTGGTACATGGTTGGTGTTCAGTAATAAACTATTTTATAAACAAAACAAAAAAAAGTGGGGGGGGTCGCTCTGTCATGCCACTTGGAATCTGGGAATAGGCAAAGTGAGACTCAGCTTTTGATTTTTTACTTAGAGAATTATTTACTTAGTAATGTTGATTTGAGTAATTTAAGATGACTAGTTATGATTTCATATAGAAATGTTTCTCTGAGAACTCTTATTTTGAAAATAAACTTTTGTCCACACATACACACATGTACTAACTAAATCCTATCCACTTAAAATGCAATTGAGTTGACAAAATGACACAGATATGAGAATATGTATCCATGGTCAGTTTTTGAGTAGCTTCATTTTCTAATCTCTTAGGCAGAGATTAAGGAATTTACTGAAAGTCATTTGTATGCCATTGGTTGGAATTGAAAGGAGAACTGCCAAGTCCTGATTGTCCAGTATATTGTTTTGACTTATGATCTATCAATGAGCATTACTGTGAAGCACACATAGTCACTTTAACTAATGCGAACCTCAAGTCCCCAGGCTGGCACAGGAGGAAGGAACACAAGTCTCATGTTTCCGGGCCCATTGCTGGGGTCAGGGACACGAGCCTCGTGTCCCCCGGGGGGCGCAAGTCCCCACCCACTGATGCTGCAAGTCCCTGCCCACCGGCTCCTGCTTGCGCAGGCAGCATGCTGATTGATCATTACATGACGGCATCCCGACCAATTTACATATTACTGTTAACAGATTAGTGGGTTAATTCTGATTTTGAAATGCCAACATGTTAAGTGTAGAAAAGACTTTATTTTTACTTATCTATTGCTACACATATTTTAAAATAACAATATTTTAAGATGTGAACAAAAACCTTTTTATTTTTGTAAAATAAATTTCCACTTAGAGGTTATTCATTAGGAAAAATATTGGCTTAATATAGTTCTTTTGGATAGTTTATAAGGGCTTTTCTTTTTTAACTGTGATGACTATATGTTTTAAATGAACAGACTTTGAAAAGTGGTTCTTATTATAGTGCTGTCTTTACCACTGCAAATTTTCTCCTCTCCTAGATATTTTTGTGAAAATCAGCCAAAAATCCATGTGACCCAGAGATTTCAGATTAGGAATCAAAAATCTGAAATATTTTAGTAATAAAATATAATCATTTTTTTTTTTAGCTTGGCCAAAAAATTTATTGTCTTTATATGAAAAATCATCATAGAAAATGTGGTTGGTTTTTTAGCTCTCAGCAGCATGTTCCTGAGCTCTGAGGAAACTTACCCAATCTTCTGCTAGTTTGGTTTTGTGTTGGACATATAAATAATCAAAGCTAGATATTTTCTAGCTTTATTCAAGGCCTTTCTTAGGAATGAAAAAGTAAATCTGTACAATTAGATCTAAATGCATAGTGTTAGCAAACAGCCCATGGGATTTCAGCAGTACTCATTACATAATGACTATTAGTTCATATTTAAATACTAGAGACCTGATGCATGAAATTCTTGCACAGGCACTTGGGGGGATGTCCCTCAGCTCAGCCTGCACCCTCTCCAATCTAGGACCCCAGTAGGATCGGGCCTAAACGCACAGCCGGACATCCCTCTCACAATCTAGGACTACTGGCTCCCAACTGCTCACCTGCCTGCCTTCCTGATTGCCTCTAACTGCTTCTGCCTGCCAGCCTGATCAGTGCTTGATTGCATCCCTGCCAGCCTGATTGCCCCTAACTACCCTCCCCTGCAGGCCTGGTCACCCCTAACTGCCCTCCCCTGCAGGTCTGGTTTCCCCTAACTGCCCTCCTCTGCAGGTCTAGTCCCCCCCAATTGCCCTCCCCTGCAGGCCCAGTCGCCCCCAACTTCCCTCCTCTGTTGGCCTGGTCACCTCTTTCCTCCATCGCCGGGGGCAACCCAAGCCTCCTACTCTCTCCAGCTTAGTGGCTGCTACCATTTTTGTTGGGATTTATTTATCTTATATAATTGAAATTTTATAGCCTTGAGCAGAGGCCAGGGCTGGCCAGGGCGGGTGGTAAACTTGGCTTCTTCCATTTGGGGGGCAACCCAAGCCTCCTGCTTGCTCCAGCTCTATGGCCAGCCGCCATCTTGGTTGAGTTAATTTGCATACTCACTTCTAATGGCTACTCGGCATGGCTTGGTGTAGCAGTGATAGTTAATTTACATGTTACCCCTTTATTAGTGTAGATTTCAGGCCCCTTAACTATTCTACTTCATTCTGTTTATGATTGATTTGTTTATTGATAATGTGCCAGGTATTATAGTTGGCCTAGGGATTCAGAGATGAAGTAGTCCTATATCCTCAAAATAAACTTCAGTCTTTCTATATTCTCTGGCATCTACCCTGTTTCCCCGAAAATAAGACAGTGTCTTATATTAATTTTTGCTCCCAAAGATGCGCTAGGTCTTATTTACAGGGGATGTCCTCTTTTTCCATGAAGAAGAATATGGTACACATTTATTGTTAAATGAAAATAAAGGAAATTTATTACCTGTATATGGTACGGTAGTATGGTAGTTGTCAACACAAATCAGACAAACTGTGAATCCTACAGTATCAAGAATTTACTCATTTATTCAGTGATAATCATGTCGTCATCTTCTGGAACATCATCATAACAATCCAATTTCTGAATTTCCTGGTGAATTTCTTGTGACTCCATTTCTTTCAGAATCAGTGGACCAAATCTCTCATGTTTAGCCTGCAGGGGGGGGGGGGGCTTATTTTTGGGGGGATGCCTTATATTTCACTCAGAAGGAAACCTGTAAGGAGGTCTTATTTTTGGGGAAACCCCGGTAAGTTGTTTTTATTTTCCTGAATTAAGTTGTGTGCTTTCATTAAATACTTATAATTGGTTTTGTAATGTATCAAGAAAGGTCTTTCTAATATGCTAGATAATTTGGAAGCTGTGATATTAAGAAGCTAAGAAAGTTTTTAACGGAATTGAAATTGCTTTTAGTTTAATGTAGGGAAGGCACTCCTCTCCCTTTCCACAGGTTAAGACTTTTTCTAAGGCTGGAAATGTTAGAGCTCCCTTGCATTCTCTCTGTTCTCATATCCCCTAGCTTTTCAACCCGAAAGTTTTCTTTTGTCATCCAGGGCACTTGTCCCTTTCTGTCAGCAGGGCCTCTATCTTGCTTATCTTTTATCTCTAGTCCTTAGGATTAAACATAATACAGGCACTCAATATGAAATGAATAAACAAACCTTACCAGGAGCAATTTCTGAGCCTCATCTCCTGCACTTTTCCTTTATTGCTTTCCTGTCTTCAGTAATAATGTATGGTTGTAGGAAGCATGCCTAAATTTTCATCCCTATAACTTTTGTGCTTAGTCCAGTATTTGGTAAATAGTAGGTGTTCAATAAATATTTTATTAGAGAAGCCTGTGTAGGTTGGGATGGGGACAGCCTGACTTTGGTCTCCTTCCCAAAAGTTAGCAGCAGCAGAATGAGAAAGAGGGAGGAGCGGGCATGAAACTTGGCCCAACATTGGCTCAGCCTACAGAGGGCAATTAACAGACTGCAGCTGGTATCCAGAATTGATGTAATAAAATGTTTTGCTATTGCCGAAGCCGGTTTGGCTCAGTGATAGAGCGTCGGCCTGCGGACTGAAGGGTCCCGGGTTCGATTCCGGTCAAGGGCATGTACATTGGTGGTGGGCACATCCCCGGTAGGGGGTGTGCAAGAGGCAGCTGGTCGATGTTTCTCTCTCATCGATGTTTCTAGCTCTCTATCTCTCTCTTCCTCTCTGTAAAAAAATCAATAAAATATATTTAAAAAAATGTTTTGCTATTATTTCTTACAGATGTTTTAGGATCATGTTCATTTACACACACGCGTACCATACCTCCCTTTAGGTCAAGATGGCCCTGTACAATGTATTAAGTGCTATGGTAGAGTAGAGGTAGAATGCTATGCCAGCAGGAAGAGGGTACTTGACTTGCCTTCAGAGGGTGTATGATGGGTGAGGGGGCAATCTGGAAAAGTTTTTGGGATATTTTAACAGACTCTTAAAGGATGAGTGGTTGATGAGAGAAAGTGTTAGATTGGTGAAGGGCAAGGTGGGAAAGCTTAAGCAGCAGGAGAGGAGGCTGAACAAGTTCACAGGGGCCAAATCAAGAAAGATGATCCGTTTTTGGATTTTTATCCTAAGGCAGGGAGAGCCATGGGACGTTATTAAATTTGTGTTTGTTTTTTTTTTGTTTGTTTTTTTCCTGTTTTTCTTTTTAAGTTCTGTCAGTGCTCTACAGAACAGATTTGAGGTGGACAATTTCGGAAGCAGGCAGAACAGTTCGGAGCTGTTGCTCTTATCCAGATGAGAAATGATAAGGCAGAACCTATGAACATAGTACAAACTGGGAACATTTGCAAAAAAGTTGGGGAGAGGCCCTAACTAATTCAGCCTTAACAGAAGGAAGAAGAGTAAATACCAATACCACCAATATCTATTTCTGCTTTGTTTTTATTGTTTAAGCATCAAATCCACATTTTATTGAAGAGAATGGTCAATTTTATGCTTTTGCTTAGTTTCTTAATTGAGCAAATGTCTTATAGCAAATTCTGCTGTAGAAGAATATCTTTTATTGATACCTTTTGGGTTTATTATATATAGACGGAGTGAGAGCACTTTGATTTGAATGCATGCTATGAGTGATTATATTAAAGTGATATGAATTGCTTTATGTCTTGTGGATAAGTGAATACAGTCATATGAAAATATAAAGGGAATATATCCTCTCCTGAATTATTTTTAAAGCAAGCAGATTTTCCTCTTTAATGTAGAAATTAGTCAGTAGTTTAGAGTCCTTTTTATTTATTTATTTATTTATTTATTTTATATATTTTATTGATTTTTTACAGAGAGGAAGAGAGCGGGATAGAGAGCTAGAAACGTCGATGAGAGAGAAACATCGACCAGCTGCTTCTTGCACACCCCCTACCGGGGATGTGCCCGCAACCAGTGTTCATGCCCTTGACCGGAATCGAACCTGGGACCTTTCAGTCCGCAGACCGACGCTCTACCACTGAGCCAAACCGGTTTCGGCTTAGAGTTCTTTTTAAAAGGTTACTGTGGAAAGTACCTTTAAGTCAAGATAGCCAGATAAGGTTTACCAATACAGAACATTTACTTAACATACTACGCCCATTGTGATTTGGAGAATTGATATTTTATTAATAAAAATGCTGAAAATAGCTCAGAAAAGAAAATGTTTTCCCCTAAATCATAGCATTAACCTTTCAAAAAGCCTCAACCAGAGGCTTTAAATGATTCAAAAGTTTGACAAGCCACCTTTTCAAACCTTATAATTTTGACTCCTCACATATTCATTTAAAAAGAAATAAGGCCCAACCGGTGTTACTCAGTGGTTGAGTGTTGACCTGTGAACTAGGAGTTCACAGTTTGATTCCCCCATCAGGGCATGTGTCAGGGCACTTGCCCGGGATGCGGGCTCAATCCCCAGTGTGGGGCATTCAGGAGGCAGCCAATCAATGATTCTCTTTCTCCTTCTCTCTTCCTCTCTGAAATAAATAAAAAAGTAATAAGGAAACTAAAAATTTGTTAAGTTTCTCTACACGATGGTCTCAAAGTCTCAGAAGTCCAAGCATCTGTATTACTATGGGAATTAAACAAATTTGGGGGAAGAAAATGCTCAAATTTTATTCAGAAATAATTAGCTTCTATACCACTGTGGTTAAAACTTTTATGGGTAATTGTAACTAGCAACTGTATAGCACTTGGAAGCAGTAAAAGGGCTTTCTTTTGTTTGTGGGTAAAATAGAAAATATTGTAATCTGATAAAGTTTTTGTCCCCTCAAAGGATAAGATCATCTGAAGACAAATGGAACAACTGCTTACATTTGTAATGTTTGTATTTCCTTGACAAAGATTTCCAAGCACTGTCCTTTTTGTTTTAAAGATTGACATGGAGTTGTGTAGTCACTGTACCCAATTCAGTTATTGCTCTTGGTTTATAGCAGAGATAGATTAGATACTATCAATTCTAGCTGCATTTAGTGATTAAAAGGTAAACATTGTTGTTCATTTCCTTTTTGGTACTCTATAGGCGTGGTCAGGTTCTTAGAACTGAGTGATTTTCTTTTTTCATAACCTCCACCCTCACCAACAATTTTTGTTGTTGTTAAAATGTAGAAAGGCTTGCTCTGGAAGAATATTGATTTTTTTCTTAGTGTAATTTGCATCCTGTCCATACTTAATAGCAGTTTGTGTTTGCTGATTCTTAGATGTGTGTGTGTGGACTCTAAAAATATTCATCTCGTGTGTGTGTGTGTGTGTGTGTGTGTGTGTGTGTGTGTTACTGTGCTTTGAGTCAGCTCCAATTCCTGGCGACCCTATGAATGAGTGATGTCAACAGTGTTCTATCCTGAACAGCTCAGCTCTGCTCATCTCAGCTCTGGTAGACTCAACGCCTATGGCTTCTGTTATGGAATCAAACCATCTCAAATTTGGCCTTCCTCTTTTCCTGCTGCCTTCTGTTTTTGTTTTGTTTTAAATAACAGGGTATCTTGATTAACTCCCACCCACCCCTCCCCTACCTTCCCTCCGAGATTCCACACTCTGTTCCATGCTTCCATGTCTCTGGATCATTCATTCATCAGTTTATTTTGTTACTTAGATTCCACATATGAATGAGATCAAGTGATACTTGTCTTTCTCTAACTGACATTTAACTTAGCATAATATTTTCCAGGTTCCTCCATGCTATCTCAAAGAGTAAGAGATTCTTCTTTTTTGCTGTTGCATAGTATTCCATGGTATAAATGTACCACAGCTTTTTTATTCACTTATCTAATGATGGGCACTTGGGCTGTTTCCAGATCTTAGCTATTGTAAATTGTGCTGCTGTGAACATAGGGGTGCATGCATTCTTTCTGATTGGTGTTTCTGTTTTCTTAGGATATATTCCTAGAAGTGGGATCATTGGGTCAGATGGCAGTTCTATATTTAATTTTTTAAGGAAACTTCATATTATTTTCCATAATGGCTGCACCAATCTACATTCCCACCTGCAGTATACTAGGGTTCCCTTTTCTACACATCCTTTCAAGCACTTGTCATTTGTTGATTTGTTGATGGTATCAGAGCTCTATTCTTTTTCCTCTTCTTCTTTTTAAAATATATTTTATTGATTTTTTAGAGAGGAAGGGAGAGGGATAGAAAGTTACAGAAACATCGATGAGAGAGAAACACCAATCAGCTGCCTCTTGCACACCCCCCACTGGGGATGTGCCCGCAATCAAGGTACATGCCCTTGACAGGAATCGAACCCGGACCTGGTCTAACTTCCAAGGGGGCACTTTGCATATTAACCTGATAGATAGATAGATAGATAGATAGATAGATAGATAGAATCTGATTTTCAATTGGTAAGTGATCATTCAGCTAGAAATCAGTACATTAACATATTTGATAGCTTTATCTTATACTACCTCAAAGAATGTATACTTAAACTTGCCTTTGTATATTGACTTTAGACTTTTTGCTTTAAAACAAAACAACCCTCTAATTTTTAAACAATATGTGTCTTAAAATTTTATTTTTAAATGTTTTGCCACATAAATCTTCAAACAGTAAAAATGCCAAGTTTTCAAGAACCAGCATAGCTGGTTCATTAATGCAGAATATGTGCATGCATTCTTTTCTTGTTACTATAGAAACATACAGACTGTGGATTTATCATAAACCATGAGAAATGTTCCTTGCAACAGTTCACAAAAAGAAACATCTGGATCCCTTGTTTATTCTGGGGTAAAGGAAGACCACCCTTTTCCTCTGGATTGTGGAAATCACATGATATCTCTTGGGGATTTTTATTGGATTACTAGACTCTCTCTGGAAATTTATTTGACTTCATGTCAGTCTGGTGTTTTAATCCTTGAAGGGAAAGTTAGCTGAGAACTAAGGAGAATCTCAGTCATTAGTGGAGATTTTTTTTTTTGCCAAGGATAGACTATAATCGCATTTATATTATCTTGCATTCTCCTCTGAAAAATCCTCCACAGTTCTTTAAAGCATTTCATTTATATGTAATAACTCCCTTAAATTTACATAGTTCAATTTAAAAGATTATTAAGCCTTTCCTCTGGGTTGGGTTCTTGGAGCACATAGATGAAAAAAATTACTTCCTGCTTTTAAGAAAACCACATCAACAGGTTATTTCATGATTAATTCTAAGAGGCCTGCATAGTATAACTTAGAAACACAAAGGAAAGTTACTCAGAGTAGCTTACAGCTTAACTTACTACTTGCAGATGACTTTTTGAGCTCAAAAGCTGGTTAAAGGTCAAGCCAAAAAATGTGTAAAGGGACATACACGGTTTCCCTGAAAATAAGACAGTGTCTTATATTAATTTTTGCTCCCAAAGATGCGCTAGGTCTTATTTTCAGGGGATGTCTTATCTTTCCATGCGCTAGGTCTTATTTTCGGAGGATGTCTTATTTTCGGGGAAACACGGTATTGGGCATCAGGGATTACATTAGTGAAGGCACAGTGGTACAGAATCATAGGGTGTGCAGTTATCCTCAGAAATTTGACATGACTAGTGTATAGAAGTAACGTTAGGTTGGAGATGTAGGTAGAGACCTTGCTTGGAGTGTGTGCTCTGAAAGCCAAGGTTCTTCAACATTCTCTAGGAATCATTGAGGAATTTTAATAAGGAAAGTATTGTGGTTGCATTTATAAATTAAGTAACCTAGGAATGTATTTAAGGGGTAGATGGGTCTGAAAACAGAAGTAGCAATTTATATAACATCTTATTGTAGAATTATTGTTGATTTCCAAAAGTTTGAGTAATGATATTAACATGAGAAATTTTGATGTATATATATAAAATACACACACACACACACACACACACACACACACACACACACACATAAAGCCAGAGACCGTAACGCTGTCACGACCATAACAACCTAATGACCAGTCACTATGATACTCATTGTGGCCAGTGAACTGGCCTCATCTGGGCTGGATTGCCCCCAACACCGTGATCTGGGCTGCCAGGCTTCAGTCAATCGGTGGCAGTGCCAATTGGCGAGTGAATAGGTGGAAGGCAGACCTCTTGGTTCCTCCCCCCAGCCCTCAGGCTCTGATCGATGGGTTGGGGTGGCATGGAACTGGGGACTGGCAGTGGGAGGAAGGCAGACTGCTTGGTCCCTCCCCCTGGCCCTCAGGCTCCAATTGATCAGGGGATGGCTGATGGGGAAACTAGGGTGAGTGGCACAGTGGGGACTGGCGAGCAGGTGGAAAGCAGACCTCTTGATCCTTCCTCCTGGCCCTTAGATTCCAATTGATTGGTGGCGGCTGCAGGGCAGAACTGGGGACTGGCAATTGGGCAGAACATGGCCCTGATCGCAGGCTAGGTCTAGGGACCCTAACTGCTCATGATTTCGTGCACTGGGTCTCGAGTGAAATACAAAGTTTTCTCTTATTGAGAAACACTGTGTCAATCATAGAAAAATACAGTATAGCATGTAATTTTTTAAAAATATATTTTATTGATTTTTTTACAGAGAGGAAGGGAGAGGGATAGAGAGCCAGAAACATCAATGAGAGAGAAACAATCAATCAGCTGCCTTCTTCACACCCCCTACTGGGGATGTGCCCGAAACCAAGGTACATGTCCTTGACCGGAATCGAACCTGGGACCCTTGAGTCCTCAGGCTGACGCTCTGTCCACTGAGCCAAACCAGTTTTTGCTAGCATGTAATTCTATAAGATAGAATCTAGCAATATGTATGATCTATCAGAGAATTGCTCATTTTGAGATTTTTTTAAATTGACTTAAACTATACATTTAACATATCATTAATAGTTCATTGATACTTATAGTCTCAAGCTGTTCATCTGAATCATTTATTGATTTGTCTTTAAAAAAAAACTAGAAACTGTCTAAGGAAGAATTTGTCATAAATTGTTTGCCTGTGCTGGGATCATTTACCTGGAAGACTAGTATCATTTTGGTATCTCCCATCAAATTGTTAATGCTTGAGCATATCTGAAGTATAAAGTGTGAATATTTGTGTTTTTGTTGCTATTTACATACCTATGGATTGTAGGAAATTAGCTTACTGAACAAGCCCGTGTTGTGGAATAGAGTGCTTGTGTTTGAATCCTCCATTTACAAGATGTGTGCCTATGGACAAGTTGCTTTATTATGCTGGCTTTCACTTTTCATTTGTAAAATGAGGTAGTAACAGTATTTCCTCAAAGGGATGGTATGAGGAGTAAAATAATATAACCATTTTGTGAAGCAGTTAGAATGGTATTGACACATAGTAAGTCCTCAAATGTTAGCTATTATTATTACTACTACCACTTTAGTAATATAAAAATATTAAAATATACCATTTTTATCAGGGATTTATTGAGGACATAGGTGTGAGACTATTTGGTGGCCTTTACTGAGTAGTTTTAAAATTAGTGAGTTAAAAACACCTAATTCCACATCCTACCTGACCTTTTTGGTCTGAATGCCTCCTTTCCTGGTAAATATTGTTCTTCTCAAATATCTCTTATAATTATAACTAGTGGCCCGGTGCATGAAATTCATGCACTGAGGGGGTGGAGGGGGGTCCATCAGCCCAGCCTACACCCTTTCCAATCTGGGACCCCTTGGGAGATGTCCAACTGCCAGTTTAGGCCTGATCCCTGTGGACATCCCTCTCAAAATCTGGGACTTTGGCCCCTAACCACTCACCTGCTTGCCTGATCGTTCCCCTGCCAACCTGATTGACCCTACTGGCTCAATCACCCCCAACTGCTCTCCCCTGTTGGCCTGATTGCCCACAACTGCCTTCCCCTGCCAGCCATCTTGTGACGAAGTGAGGACGGCCATTTTGTGATTACATCATGTGAGGGCATAACGCCACCTAAACTTCTATTACGTAGGATGGTCACACAGTTTAATTCTTACTTTCTGTTCCATAGGTTCACTATTATTTTATGAATCTTGCCCATAAAATCTTATCTGGTCTTTTACACTATTTTAAACAACTTTTAGGTCATAGTTCAAGTTTTTCACAAGCTCTTCTGCCCAGCATTGCTTTTCAATGATACTACCCAATAGATTTTGGCTCTAACTATACTCCAGGCAATGTCCTAAGTACTGTTCATGGATTAACTCTTAATTCTTACAACACAACGTAAACAGAAAATAAGTACCTACAGTTTCTTGATAAGGAAACTGAGATTTAGGGAGATTAAGTTGCCTAAAGTCAATATAACTAACAAGCCTTGGATCTTTTTTTTTTTTTTTTTTATATGGTAGTTCGATTCTGAGCCTATGCTCCCTAGAGAGCCCCCCTAATTCTATAAGGTCTTAACTGTGATGTCAATCAGTATGTCTGCTCTTTGGAGGCTGGCTCTCAGGTTCCTAAAATATAAAAATCATTGTAAAGGAATTTAGTTATAGTTCTAAAATAGTTTTTAAAAAATAATTAAAACTGCTTTCTTGATTGCACTATTGTATTATTTGGAGGAATAATATGAAAATGTGTGGTTCTATTGATGCTTGGACTTTCTAGAAAATATAATACTGTGGACTATTTGTCTTAAAGATTTAATTCAGGCTTCATCACTTTACCTTAGTCAAATTATTGATTTATTTCCCCAACATTTTACTTTTCACATTTTCATTCCTTTAAGAAAGTTAAAATAATATTACAGTTCACACTTGGATTAGCCAATTGTTAACATTATGTCTTCTATGTATATGTACTTTTAAATATTAAACCATTTAAAAGTTGTGTATCCCATGACTCTTTAAATATTTCAGCATGGCTCTCCTAAGAATAAGTACATTCTCTTATTTAAACAAAACACTATTATTGTAATACACTTGAAAATTAATAGCTCCATTTTTAATAGCTGGTCCCAATTTAAAATGATCAGTTTTCTCCAAAATATGTATATTTTATCTGTGGGTGTGTGTTTAAATTCAGGACTTAATCAAAGTTTGTGCATTGAATTGGGTTGTCTAAGTCTTGTTTTTTAAAATCTAGACTATCTTCTTTCCACCTGTAGTTTTTTAAGAGCTCAGGCCAGTTGTCTGAGAGAATTTTTACATTTTAGATTTGTCTCATTGTTTCCTCATTTTGAGATTCAGTTTACCTCTGTATAATTTCATCTGGAAGCTGATCTTGTATATGACAGGAGTAAGAAACAAAAACATAGGTTGCATCTTGTCAAATGTCAATATTTAACTTGCCTTCCTTCAAGTTGGAAGTTTGAAGAACTTTTGAATTCCACCTGTATAGTTGCCCCATGTGTATTTATAGAATTTTAGAGCATGCCTCTGTGTCTGTGAACTATACATTTTTGCCAAAGGTCAAATTAGGGTAATGTTTCAATTTTAAACTATATATAAAGAAATAATTTTTAATATCAGCATTGTATACTGGTTAGGATTAGACTCTGCAACCAGTCTGCCTTAACTGGGGCCCAGTTCTGTCATTTAAGAACTAGTCTTGCTTATTTAAGCAAGTCATTTAACCTCTCTGTTCTCTATTGCCCCATCTACCTGAAGGTTGGGAGGATTAAATGTAGTATTGTGTAAAGCATATAGAATGGTTCCTGGCATATACTAAGCATGATTTAAGTGTTGGTGATGGTTATTATAGAATAGTTATTATTTTGGCAGTGACTAAGGAATAAAGTATGTGAATAAAAGAAATTAATCGTAGAACTTATACCTGAATGCCATCTGTTTTACAGAGGTGTTATGAAAATTAAATGAGATAATGTATAAAGCGCTTATCCCAGAGTAGCTGCTAAAAAAATAAGCTTGTTCTCTGATATCTCCACCCCCTGTTCCTCTATAGAGCAATATAGGCAGTTTGATTTCTTGTTTGCTCTCCTATACATTTGTTTGAAATTTTAGAACTTCTAAAAACTTTTTTTTCCCATTTGCTAACAGAATAAACAGCAGTTGTTTAATTGTATACACCTTTAAACATGTATTGTCAGATCCCCCACCCCTTTTGCTCTTTGAATTACATACCTTATTACGGTAAATTCTACTAGAACCAAGATGGTAGACATTATTATTATTATTATTTCATTGATTTTTTTTAGAGAGAGAAAGGGGGTGAGAGAGAAGAGGAAGAGTGAGGCAGAAAAGGTGGAAGGAAGGGAGGAAGGGAGGGAGGGAGGGAAACTTGGTGACCCGACTGGGGATCAAACCTGCAACCTGGGTGTGTGCCCTGACCAGGAATCAAACCTGCCACCTTTTGGTGTTCAGGTTAGCACTCTTAACCAATGGAGCCACACTGAGCAGGGCAAGATGGTAGACATTATTAATCAGTCAGAGTTGAACTGAGCTATAGCATCAGAATCCTTCTTCATAGTATCCCAGGTATCTATAAGACTTCATGCAGTACTGAAATCCTCTCTGCTTTAGAGCTTTCTAGAAGAAATATTTATGGAATTACCAAATAATATCTGGCTCTGTTAATCCTCTGTCTCAAGATGTGGGCTCATCAAACCTTATGAAAAAGCAGTGTGGTCTTAGAGCATTTCCTAACATGATTTTCTATATTATAACATTCTTACATAATATAGGCATCTTTAGACATCTTCTAGATGGGATACATCAATTTTAAGAGTATAATTAATGACTGTAATGCAAAGATTATAATGCAATGACTCGAAAAAGAGTGTGCATCAGAATCGGCTGAAATGTAGTCTTCAAAATACTCATGCTCCATAGCCCTGGCTTTTGTGGCTCAGTTGGTTGTGCTTCATCCCATGCATCAAAACGTCCCTGGTTCAATTCCCAGTCAGGGCACATACCAAGGTTAGGTTGTAGGTTCAACTCCCAGTTGGGGTGCTTGTGGGAGGCAACTGATTGATATCTCTTTCCCTCTTTCTTTTCTTCGCGCTCTCCTTTTCCCTTTCTCTTCCTATAAGAAAATAATCAATAAAAACATTAAAAAATACTCATGCTCTAGGCCTCATCCCAGATTTATTGAATCATATTTATCAGTAGATAGACCTTGACATATGCATTTTGTAAAAATATCCCAGGTGATTCTGCTATTTATATTACTGATGAAAAACAACTAGATACTGCCAAGACCAGTTTGGCTCAATGGATAGAGCGTCGGCTTGGGGACTGAAGGGTCCTGGGTTCGATTCCGGTCAAGGGCATGTACCTTGGTTGCGGGCATATCCCCAGTAGGGGATATGCAAGAGGCAACTGATCGATCACTGTCTCTCATCGATGTTTCTAACTCTATCTCTCTCCCTTCCTCTCTGTACAAAATCAATAAAATATATTTAAAAAACAAACAAACAAAAAAAACAACAACTAGATACTGGCAAGAGTCAGATATCTTCACATACTGTTGGTATGAATGTAAATTGCTATAGTGCAAACTACAGAATATTTTTTCAGTTTCTCAAAATTTCAAATCTGTATGATAGGAATACATATGTGCACAAATATACAGTTTTAAGAAAGTTTCCTGTAGACCTGCTTATAATTTCAAACAATTGTGAGTAGTTAAATGATTGTTAGTACACAAATGGTTAGTAAATACATTATGGTAGATACCATGGTTGTTTACTATACAACCCTTAAAGAATGAAATATCACCAAAACCTGTTTGGCTCAGTGGATAGAGCGTCGGCCTGCAGAATGAAAGGTCCCGGGTTCTATTCCAGTCAAGGGCATCTACCTTGGTTGCGGGCACATCCCCAGTAGGAGGTGTGCAAGAGGCAGCTGATCGATAATTCTCTCTCATGGATGTTTCTAACTTTCTATCCCTCTCTCTTCCTCTCTGTAAAAAATCAACAAAATATATATTTTTTTAAAATAAAGAATGGCCGAGGCAGGTTTGGCTCAGTGG
The DNA here is from genome assembly GCF_014108245.1 of Pipistrellus kuhlii. Lineage (NCBI taxonomy): Eukaryota > Metazoa > Chordata > Mammalia > Chiroptera > Vespertilionidae > Pipistrellus > Pipistrellus kuhlii. The sequence continues at coordinate 167,652,420 of NW_023425529.1, forward strand.
TAGAGCATCGGTCTGCGGACTGAAAGGTCCCAGGTTTGATTCCGGTCAAGGAGGAGGATGTGCAAGAGGTAGCTGGTCGATATTTCTCTCTCATCGACGTTTCTAGCTCTCTATCTTGCTCCCTTCCTCTCTGTAAAAAATCAATAAAATATATTTAAAAAAATAAAAATAAAGAATGAAGTATGCATGAAATTTATACATGCTGATGTAGAAAAATATATAGGATATATTAAGGTGAATAATCAAGTCACAAAATAAACTTTTTTTTTTAAAGGTATTTTTATTGATTTCAGAGAGGAAGGGAGAGGGAGAGAGAGATAAAAACATTAGTGATAAGAGAGAATCATTGATTGGTTGCCTCCTGCATGCCCCCTATGAGGATTGAGCCTGCAACCCCAGGCAGGTGCCATTGACCAGAATTGAATCCTGGACCCTTCGGTCTACAGGCCGATAATCTATTCAGTGAGCCAAACCACCTTGGGCCTAAACCCTGTTTTTTAAATTATGTATGTAAATGTATAAAGAAAGATTTGAAAGAATACCCAGCAAGGTGTTTACAGTAGTTTTTTCATGACATAGAAGAATAGGGATGATGAAGGGGAGCAATAGGCATTTATACTTTTACTAGAGGCCTGCTGCACAAAAATTCGTGCACTTGGTGGTGGTGGGAAGGTTTCTCTCAGCCTGACCTGTGCCCTCTTGCAGACCAAAGCTCTCTGGTCTTGAAACATTACCGCTGACTATTACCGACAATCTAGCCTCCCTCTGTGGGAGTGACCCACAGGTTGATGGGGGACAGTAGTGGCAAGTGAGCAGCTGGCCCCACTCCCCCATCGCCCTGCCGCCACCCCAATTACTGTCCCCTTCCGCTGCCCATTTGCCAGCCCCACCCCCCACTTACCAGTCCATTTGCATATTAGGCTCTTATTATATAGGATATTTAAAACTAGGGGTCCAGTGCATGAATTCATGCCCCTTGAAAGGAACTGTGGGATGTGAGGCTGCCATGGGCAAGGGGGCAGGCTTCAGCCTATCTTCCACGCCCCTGCCTGGCCCCTCCTGCCATGGTCCCTGGTCCCCTCTGCCAGCAGCCCCACTCCTGCCACTGCTGCCCTGATGGTGCCAGCCCTGCTCTTTCCTGCTGATGGTGCAGAGTGATTGGGATCCGCACCTGGCGCCTGCAGTGGGTGCCCGGCAGCGGGTATGAGAGGTGGCTGCCGGCTCGATCGTCCCTCGGGAGCAGCAGAAACCCTCAAGTGATCGGGACTGGCAGCAGGTGCGAGCAGGGCCTGTACTGGAAGCAGGTGAAAATGCCAGGCGAGAGGACACATATGGAAGCAAAGAATTTTAAGTAAATTACCACAGACTCGCCCCGATGAGAGGGACCAGCACTCTGCCTTGGTCTGGAGCCCCTGTTCACCTGCTCCACCATCCCACCATGGCCAACACCCACCATGTTCCACTCACACCCCCTGGTGGTCAGCGCAGGTCATAGTGATCGGTTGTTTGGTGGTTCTGCCTTTTGCTCTATTTTAATATTAGGGTTTTATATATACAGATACTTATAATAGATTTTAGTCTTTTTGTAATAGCAAAAGCACCACTGGACAGAACATGAATGATTAAAGGAAGCTTTGAGGGACCTAACTTATATGTGTCTGAACTGCTTATATTGCACATACCAGGTTTAACATTAGAATTATGATCTCTGACTTGGGAAACAGAAAGCTATCTTGCATGTTTGCAAAGAGAATAAAAATTGTATTAAGGTTATTGTGAAAGTAATTGAGATTTTTAAGCATATAAGACTAAGATAAAAATGTATCTGTGTTGTATTACAATTATATTGGCTACCTGTTCTAAAAATATTTAGTGTTTTTGCATATCTGGATATGAAAATCGGGTTCAGAATATTTTAGTTTTACTTTTTCAATTGATTAGCTTTTAGTTTGTGAGGATATTAATACCTTTTTATTTCCCCTTTTAAAACTTTAGGCCCGATGAGAAAAAGGGAAAGTTAAGGATGCTGGAGCAGAACAATGGATTTCTCTTTCTCTTTCATGCAAGGGATCATGGGAAACACAATTCAGCAACCACCTCAACTCATTGACTCCGCCAACATCCGTCAGGAGGATGCCTTTGATAACAGCAGTGACATTGTTGAAGATGGTGGCCATACACCATATGAAGCTACCTTGCAGCAAGGCTTTCAGTATGCACCTACAACAGAAGATCTTCCTCCACTCACAAATGGCTATCCACCATCAATCAGCATGTATGAAACCAAATACCAGTCTTATAATCAGTATCCCAATGGATCAGCCAATGGCTTTGGTGCAGTTAGAAACTTTAGCCCCGCTGACTATTACCATTCAGAAATTCCAAATACAAGACCACATGAAATTCTGGAAAAACCTTCTCCTCCACAGCTACCACCTCCTCCTTCGGTACCACAAACTGTGATTCCAAAGAAGACTGGCTCACCTGAAATTAAACTGAAAATAACCAAAACTATCCAGAATGGCAGGGAATTGTTTGAGTCTTCCCTCTGTGGAGACCTTTTAAATGAAGTACAGGCAAGTGAGCACACAAAGTCAAAGCATGAAAGCAGAAAGGAAAAGAGGAAAAAAAGCAACAAGCATGACTCATCTAGATCTGAAGAGCGCAAGTCACACAAAATCCCCAAATTAGAACCAGAGGAACAAAATGTAAGTTGAAACATCTTTTTGAAAAATTTTGTAATGTTTCATATTTACTGGAAATCCTAGAACTATTTTTCAGTTTTTATCTCTAAATGTTTCTGGTAACTTCTTCTAATGTCTTATAAGGAGCTTAGATTATTATAATAAAGTGCTGAGAAAATATTTGTTGACTAAATGAATGGACATCATTAGAATGAAACAATATTATAAAACATGTGGCACTAAGAACTTGCTTTTTATGTTTGTCTAATGCCTTTATTTGCTTCTAATAAACTTGCTTTTGAAGATGAAGAGTAAAGGCAAAGAGAAGATGTTTAATTATATTGCTTATTTTGTTTTTTTAGACCAACCTTTGCCAGTAGGTACTAGATTCCTAGATTTAGCACTTACAACTATTGTGTTTGGTACAAAATAACCTAAAGCAATAAAGGATCTCTTTTTATTAAAATCAGAGTTTGTTTTTGTATATATTAAAACTCCAAGCACAGTTTTTAGAAAGGTTACCTTTCTTAGGTAACTAAAGGTGTATGCTTGCTTTTCAGTTGATAGGTTTAAAGCAGAATTTAGACAAAGCCCATATGTTGCATCTGGTAGATATGTTTCTTAGGACTTCTTAAATCAACAGGTTCCCCTCACTGCTTTTTTTTCTTACAATGTATTTATTTAAAAAAAAATGGGTATTTCTCCTTCAGAGGGTTTCATATTCTGGATTTTGTTGATTGCTTCCCAATGGCATTGTTTAACAAATTCTGTCCCCTATATTTCTTATAAACTGGTAGTTAGGTCTAGAGACTCAATCTCGTTTTTGGTTCATATTTATTCACACTCTTTGTTTTAGTAATCAGTGTCACACAACAGTGGAAAGAACCATGGTAACACCTAATCTTGTGACCCTCATGTGGGTTGGGCACCTTCAGGCATGATTTTTTTTTTTTTTTAACATTATTTTTTAGCCACATCCTCCCATCCCTTTCCTTTTGACAACACATCAGCTTGTTTTCTGCTTTGGGACTATTTCTACTTTGTTTTATTTATACATTTATTTTGGTGTGTTTCTTATAGTCTACATATAGTAAGACTAGAGGCTCGCTGCACAGAATTTGTGCAAGGGGCTTAGCCCTGGCAGCCGTAGTGGCTGCCTCAGCCCTTTCAGCCCAGCTTCATCCAGAAGGTTATTCAGCTGTCCGGTCTAATTAGCATACTATGCTTTTATTATTCTAGATTATATGATATGTCTTTCTCTGTCTGACTTACTCCACTTAGCATAATACCCTCTGGGTCTATCCATGTAGTCACAAATGGCAAGATTTCATTCTTTTTTGTTACTGAATAATAATATTCCATTGTGTGTGTGTGTGTACCAGATCTTCATTCATCATTGATGGACATTTATCTAGATTGCTTTCATATATTGGCTATTACTAGTAATGCTATAGTGAACATAGGGATGCAAATATCTTTTCAAATTAGTGTTTTTGTTTTCTTCAGATAAATGCTAGAAAGTGGAATTGTGGGATTGTATGGCATTTCCAGTTTTAATTTTTTGAGGAATCTCTATACTATAATAGCTACACTAATGTACAATCCCACCAACAGTGCACCCAGGTTCCCTTTTTTCCTCATCCTCTCCAGTACTTGTTGCTTATTGATGATAGCCATTCTGACAGGTGAGAGATGATATCTCATTATGGTTTTAATTTGCATTTCCCTGATGATGAATAATACTGAGCATCTTTTCATATGTCTGTTGGCCATCTGTATGTCCTCTTTAGATAAAGATCTATTTACCCTAGCCCAGTGGTCGGCAAACTCATTAGTCAACAGAGCCCAATATCAACAGTACAACGATTGAAATTTCTTTTGAAAGCCAAATTTTTAAAACTTAAATTTCTTCTAATGCCACTTTTTCAAAATAGACTTGCCCAGGCTGAGGTATTTTGTGAAAGAACCACACTCAAAGGGCCAAAGAGCCCTAAAAGTATTGATTAAAACTCGCGACCCACAATTTTCTGACCACGGCCCTAGCCAGTTTGGTTCAGTAGATAGAGCATCAACCTGCGGACTGAAGGGTCCCAAGTTTGATTCCAATTAAGGGCACATGCGTTGGTTGCAGGCTTAATCTCTGACTCTGGTCAGGGCATGTGTGGGAAGCAACCAATCTATATGTCTCTCTCACATATAGATTGGTTCTCTGTCTCTCCCTCTCCCTTTCATTCTTTCTAAAAATCAATGGAAAAATATCCTTGGGTGAGGATTAATAACAACAACAAAAAAGATAGAAATCTTGTTCAGATCATTTGCCCATTTTTTAATTGGATTGTTTTTTTATATGATTTTTTTAACTTAATAAATCTTTATTGTTCAGATTATTACAATTGTTCCTCTTTTTTTCCCCATAGCTCCCCTCCACCCAGTTCCCACCCTACCCTCTGCCCTTACCATCCCACCCCCCAACTGTCCTCATCCATAGGTATACGATTTTTGTCCAGTCTCTTCCCACACCGCCACACCCCTTTCCCCCCGAGTGTTGTCAGTCCACTCCTTTTCTATGCCCCTGATTCTATTCACCAGTTATTTTTGTTCATCAGATTTTTTTTTTATTCACTTGGCTTTTAGATTCACTTGTTGATAAATATGTATTTGTTGTTCATAATTTTTATCTTTACCTTTTTCTTCTTCCTCTTCTTAAAGAATACCTTTTAGCATTTCATATAATACTGGTTTGGTGGTGATGAACTCCTTTAACTTTTTCTTATCTGTGAAGCTCTTTATCTGCCCTTCAATTCTGAATGATAGCTTTGCTGAGTAGAGTAATCTTGGTTGTAGGTTCTTGCTGTTCATCACTTTGAATATTTCTTGCCACTTTCTTCCTGCCTGCATAGTTTCTGTTGAGAAATCAGCTGATACTCGTATGGGTTCTCTCTTGTAGGTAACTAACTTTTTCTCTTGCTGCTTTTAATATTCTCTTTGTCTTTTGCTCTTGCCATTTTAATTAAGATGTATCTTGGTGTGGTCCTCTTTAGGTTCCTTTTGTTTGGGGTTCTCTGCACTTCCTGGACTTGTAAGTCTATTTCTTTCATCAGGTGGGGGAAGTTTTCTGTCATTATTCCTTCAAATAGGTTTTCAGTATCTTGTTCTCTCTCTTCCCCTGACACCCCCATAATTTGGATGTTGGTACACTTGAAATTGTCCCTGAGGCTCCTTATGCTATCTTCATATTTTGGATTATTTTTTCTTTTTGCTTTTATGCTTGAGTGTTTCTTGCTTCTTTGTATTTCAAATTGTTGACTTGATTCTTGAAATCCTCTAGTCTGCTGTTAGATCTCTGTATAGTATTTTTTATTTCAGTTAGTATATGCTTAATTTCCAGGTGGTCCTTTTTCATATCCTCGAGGTTCTAGCTAAATATATTGGCTTTTTCTAGGAAATTCTTGAAAAATCTTATAACTGTGGTTTTGAACTCTATATCCAGTTGTTTGCTTTCCTCCATTTCTTTCATTTGTTACCTGTTTCTTTGTCTCCGCATTTTGGCTGCTTCCCTGAGTTGATAGAGTGGCTTTGTGTGCTAGGTGTCCTATATGGCCCAGTGGCTCAGCCTCCCCAGTTACCTGAGGTGGACACTCTTGGTGCACTCCTATGTGGGCTGTGTGTACATTCTTTTAATTAAGCCTTGATTGTTATTGGCATCACTTGGAGGAATTGACCTCCAGGCCCATTGGCTGTGAGAATCAGCTATATCTACGCTGGGAGAACTTCTGTGCTGAAGACATCTTTATGAGACAAGACTTGCTTCAGTGGGGCTTTGGTGCTCACTGATTCTACCCCCCTGTGTGTGTCCCTTATGGGTCTGAGGATTTGTAATCTGGATGGTCCTATTTTGACCTCTGGGTATACTGGCTCTTGGATTTCCAAGGAGGTGCCTTTGCCTGAGGCCACCCAGCAAGAGCTTTGAAGAGATCTACGGATTCCTCTTCTTTGTTTGGGTTTTGGAGGTGCCCAGATGAGGCCCAGCTGTGAAGCAATGCATGCTGCTGTGGGGCCTTGTGCCTTCTTTTGGATGTTCTGGGTTTTTCTGACTCAGCTGTAGTTTGTTAGGTAATTTTAAATTTCAAAGGACCAAGCCATTCATATGCAAAAGCTTCTGCTTACAGCTTGGATGAAGCAGAGCCTCAGAACTGAACAAACAGCAATGGCTGACCATCAGCCCTGCCCTAAGAGGCCCCTGGGTCTCAGTGTCTTTTGGTAATCACTGCAAGCACCACCCTCGAGTTCCACCAGCTGCCAGAGACTTCAATTTCTCCTCGTATGAGTTTGGGTCACCAGAATCTCGCCCAGAACGAGTTCAGAGCAGTCGGGAGCTTGTATCTCCCTCCAGATTGAAAAAGTCAGCCACATACTCAGTTGCCAGCCCTCTCCGTGCGTGCCTCCAAACCCGTGCACTTTACTTCTGCAGCTTCTCTGAGTCTCACTGTGCTTTTCTCTTCTCGTTGTAGAATTTCCACTTAGCCAGCCTTCTTGTGGTTCTGGATGATATCCATTTTGTCTTTTAGTTGTAGTTTTAAAGTTGTTGTGCGAGGCAGCAAGTTCAGGTGTTTACCTATGCCACCATCTTAGGTTTCTCCTCCAGACTATTTTTCATTTCTACTTTTTGCTTTATTGAAATCTAGGAAAAATTCAATGCAGTGATATTTCTAGTAATCACTCTACGATGAGATTTTAAAACCAATTCTGTCTTTGTTGGATATCTGCTGTGCTTTATATCACTTAAAACTTCAGTCAACTATTATATCCCGGCATTAGAAAGGTTAGATATAATTTAAGAGTTATGGTTATTTTCTTTTTTAGTAAACCATGTGAAGCATAAATTAATATTTCATTTTTTAGGATCATATAATATCTTCAGGTAAGGGAATGTCAATTTGTAGATGTAGAAACTGGCATTGATTGCATTAAATATTAACAAGGCCATTGCCTGAAAGTTGAGTGTTTGGGGGGAAGTGTGGGTTTTTTTCTTATTTGTCTCACTATCCTCTCTTTTCCTTCCTCTTTTCTCTCTTGCCCATTCTTTTCTCCATCCCTTATCCTCCTCTCCCCTTATCTTTCTCCCTTCCTTCCTACCTTTTCTTTCAAAGACGTGAAAAGCTAAGTTCTTACAAGTTGAATTCTGATTAATTAAAATTTTATCACATGTGGAGGGCAGTTAGAAGCTTAAAAAATGGGTGCCATAAAAATTGTATTTTATTCTGACATTAGTACTTTAAAGCTAGAGCTCCCGAGGCTCTAGCTTGTTGTTGGTATGAAGCTTTTGCTAAGCTCTATGATAGCTACTGATATGCACAAATTAACATTTTGTAACCTTTTTTAATGGCATTTCCTTAACTAGAACATCTGTTTTTGCTTCATTCACAGTTTTAAAAATTGTTTTAGTTTTCGATACCTTTGTGCCTCTTGGTTGTCACTAGGGGTCCAAACCTTCGGTGTTTAGCATTATAAAGGGCTTAGGAGTGAAAGCTAGGTAAGTCCCAGTAAGAGTGTTGACTCCCCCGGACAGTTCCCTTCCCCCAGTACCTTAGGGAAGCATAATGAGAACTGTGTGCCTGCATGAAAAGTTTGGTATGTTTTTCCTCAAGCTGATATATATTCATAGGTTCTTTTTTGAGCAAACAAAATCTCACTTTAAGATTTCACCTTTTCTTTTTTCTTAGTATTTGATCTACAAGTATTTCCTCCCAATTCTGAGCTGTCTGGCCTTCTAAAGAATGGCTGTTATTTAGAACAACCTAAGTATATCTTCTCAACAATGAAAAAAAAATGTCCAAACATCTAGGCAGCAGGAGACCTCAGATCACTATTGAAGTTGTATATTTTTTAAAGCTGCTTTAGCTGTTTTTCCTCCCACCAAATTGGAAACATGTGGAAGTGTTTCTTGTTTCTTCCTCCTTGGCAGGTGTAATGCCTCAGGCATGTGAGTGAAGGCCCTGTTCAAACATTGAGCTTCCACCAGCACCTCTGGGCTTATCCACTAATGCTAGTCTCATTAACTTTTAGCTTGCCGTTTTCACTTACAAAAAGTCAAATAGCTGATTCAGTCCCATTAGCACTACGTTAGGGGTTATATTTGGGTTGCTAGCCTCAGAGTATTAGGTCTTAAAATCCTTAGAACCTGCTCACATGTAAAATGTTCTTTTTGTTCATATTTTTTAGATTTTAAGATTATGAACTTAAGCAGTTATTCAGAAAATTTAAAAACAGGCAATCTATTTTGCCTTTTAACTTTTCTTTCGCCTTGGCCAGTGTGGCTCAGTTGATTGGATGTCATTCTGTGCACCAAAAAGTTGTTGGTTCAGTTCTAGGTCAAGGCACATGAGTGGGTTGCTGCTGGATCCTCAGTGGGAAGACTACAGGAGGCAGCCAATTGATTTTTCTAACATCGGATGGTTCTCTCTCCCCCTCTATCTTCTTCTCTCTAAAAATCAATAAAAAAAAATTTTTTTTTACATTTTTTAACCTTAAAATATTGACATAAGTTTTTCTTTTTCTTTTTTTTAAGAAAATATGATTTTGCTTAATGTTTTGAAAATTATTATGGGTTTCGAATCCAGCCAAATTTAATGCATATTATTCATATTAATAAATTGCTTGGGTTTGAATAAAAGTAGTAGATCAAATTTTTAAAGAAGAGTATTTAGGATAATGTAATTTTCTTTCAGCTGCTCTCAACATTTTTTTCCTGTTTAAGAAAATTCCTGAGATTCTTTCCTGGAATATAGATATTTCCATATGGAATCAACTGAAATGGGAAAATTATGTAATAAAGTCATAAATACGACATAAAGTTATAAATATGACAAAGTCATAAATTTAGTATCAAAAAGATATTTTCTGTCCTTACTTGATTTTAATTTCTCTTAAGCTTATCTATCCTTTGAATAACTAAAGAAAGTGGATTTTATATGTTGACATTTTCTGACTCCTTATTTTTGCTTGAATTATATGTTTGATTTTGGTTGACCATTTTGTCTTAAAAACTCCTCTCAATTACTTTTGCATTACTATGCTATTTCTTGGTTTATCCTTTTACCTTTTTTTTTTCTTCTTTTTAAAAAAAAATATATTTTATTGATTTTTTTACAGAGAGGAAGAGAGAGGGATAGAGAGTTAGAAACATCAATGAGAGAGAATCATCGATCACCTGCCTCTTGCACATCCCCTGGGGATGTGCCCGTAACCAAGGTACATGCGCTTGACCAAGGTACATGCCCTGGACCGAAATCGAACCTGCGACCTTTCAGTCCGCAGGCCGACGACACTGTATCCACTGAGCTAAACCGGTTTCAGCTCCTTTTACCTTTCTTTTGAGCTCATTAGAGAGCTCTAAATAACTCCTAGATAGTTCTATTTTCCTCATGCATTAACACATTCTCCAATGTATGTGCAGAGTATTCCCTTTCTATCATTGCAGTATCTTTATTTAACTTCTTTGTCCTTTTAGTTATATGCTTTTCAAAGCTGGAATAAATCTTGGGTCTCTTTCACTTCCTTGCCATTTGTTTTCTTTTAAAGTGAATGCGTACAAAAAAAAAAAATCAATTCTAGGAAAGCAATTTTAACAGTATTTCAAGCCAGCCTGAACGAAACACAAATGATCTGGAACAAAACAAAAAATCAAGTAAAGATAAGACATTTGAATAACGTAAAAGTTTTGAAGGAAATTCTGTCAGGAAGGGAAAAAAGCTAATGGGGTTCAGAGCAGTTCTTACGATAGTAGGATTCTCTTGTTTGGCAAAGATTAGTTACTCCTTACCTATCTGCCCTCAAAAAGAGTTATAGCGATTCCTTTCACCCAAACACCATGAAAATTAAATGTGGGGAGGATGACTCACTTCCTTGACTACAGTTTTGCTTCCTTAAGTGGCCCTGTCTTCCTGCTATAGCTTGGGAATGAGAAACTCGGGTAAAGGTGTAAGCTACACCTGTAGACTGAAATGAAGCTACCTACTGGCCTATGCAAATATGAACAGTATTTCTAAACTGCTTTATTATTACACTATGATCAGCCAAAAAAAAAATTCTCCCAACATAGATCTTTTTTATCTTCTTGCTTACTTGAGTGTGTCCTATTATATTAGATATTTATGGTACTACCACAGATGCATCTGACGGAGCTAATTTTGTACATTCAACACATAGCTAGTACCTTCTTTCACATGGGCCATTTCCATTATTTTTCTTAACCTCCTATTAAACATTTTGCTTCTCCTCTTACTCCCTTCCAAAATATTCTCCATATAACTGCTAACATGATTTTTTAAAAACAAATTGGTATGTTATTTCTCTACCTAATCTTCTTCAGTGGTTTTTCACTACACTAATGATAAAACATTTGAACATGGCTTACAAGGCCCTTGTAATGTAGCCTGCCTCTCTACTTTCATCTTGTACCCTCTCTCCTCTTGGGGCAGTTAAGTCAGTTTTAATGGCCTTCTTAAAATTTCTATCTTTGTTTTTTAACCTCGGAGTCCTCACATATGCCACTTCTTTCCCCCATTTTCTACTAGACTAACTCCCCTTCCTTTGATTTTCGTATTATAATTTACTTTCTGAGGCCTTTCCTGAGCTTTGTATCTTAAAGATATACACACCCACATCCACTCCTTACACTGCCCCACACACCCTCATACCATTATTTTTCTTCATACATTTACATTGTATTAGTATATTGCTTGAGTTTTTGTTTGTTTAATATCATTCCTACACAACTGTAGAGTTCTATGAGGTCAAGGATCACAATCTGTTTCACTATTGTATACCAAACTTCTAGAACAATTCCTATAGAGTTATGGGCACTGTTGAATGAACAATTAATACTTGGGATTGGGGATATAAATAATATTAGTCTAGCTTATCATTTCCTACCAATTAAAAATTTTTTTTACACTTAGCTTTATTTAATAAAACTTTGTTTGTACAACAGTGTTTTAAATGTCTTTAATTAATTGAATGAGAATTTTGAGTAGCTTCTAAAATTAGCCATATTTTTTGCCCTGGTCAGGTGGCTCAGTTGGTTGGAGCATCGTCCCATACACCAAAATGTTGTGGGTTTGATTCCCTGTCAGGGTGTATAACTAGGTTGTGGGTCCAATTCCCAATCAGGGCACATACAGGAGATAACTAGTCAATATTTCTCTCTTACATTGATGTCTTTCTCTTTCTGTCTCTCTCTTTGTCTCTAAAAATCAATAAATATATCCTTGGGTGAGGATAAAAAAATAAAATGAGCTATATTTTTTAATGGAGTTAAGACCTTATTTGATGCACATATTCCTCTTTCTAAGCCATCTAAATTAAATTCTGTTCTTTGACATGTGAAAAATTTTTTTTTAAATTTATATTACAAAAGTAATTTGCTTTTTTACAGAAAATGCAAATAATATAAAAGTATAGCTCTTTTCCTCTTGTTTTCCTAATCTTATTTCCCAAAGATAACTGTTCTTATCAATTTGGTGTACAATGCATCAGATAAAAAGTAGGAAGATGTTGGTAGACAAGTAGGTTACTAACTTGATACACTTAAGTAGTTACCATCTCTCTGCTTAGATTTTCTCATTTTTTGTATTTCTGTAGAATAGGTTTCTAAAATATAGGCGATTGAAGAGTGTACATATTTTGAATTTTGGTACTTTTAAATTCCCTCCCCAAGGATTGTAGAAATTAATTTTAAATAACAGATGTTATTAGCAAAGCAATGTGATGTTTATTATAGACAGTTTTACAAATACAGAAAAGCTCACACACAAAAAAATCACTTATTCCATCCTATGGTGGTATCCTTCTAGTCTTTTTTTCTGTGCACATAAAAATATTATTTTTCCAAGATTGGAATTATACTATACAAGCTGCTTTGCAATTTGCTGTTTTTAAGTAGCATTATGTTTTTATTTTCCCATATCATATTAAAACTTATATTATTTTACTATCTAGTTATGCCACAATTAATTTAACAAACTCTACATTTTGAACATCTAGACTGTTTCTAATGCTCACTTTTACAAATAGCACTAGTGTGTATATCTTTATATATATGTTTTTTCAATATACATTTTTATAAGTGGATTTGTTGGGTCAGAGTTTGAAAATTTAATGCTTTTCATACATTTTGCCAAATTGTTCTTCAGAAAAAAATCCAAGTTACATCTTAGCAATTTCACAGTGCTCATTTTCCTGGTCTCTGATAGGTTAAAAAACAAAAATAAAACCAAAACAAACTAAGAAATCCAGTTTTTAAGTAATAAAAAAATGAGAGGTATAGCTATGGTGTAGAATAGAAAATGACTGTTATGACATAGCATTAAGTACTGCATAAGTTGTATTCTTACTCTTTACATTATCCAGTTAATAAGTGTCCTTTATTCTCTTTGTTATATTTAATTTTCTTTGATTCTTCCTATTTATGTCACTATTCTTTGGTTTATCATTTTATTCTTTTTCCCTATATTTTTTCATGTAGAGACCAAATGAGAGGGTTGACCTTGTTTCTGAAAAACCAAGAGAAGAACCGGTACTAAAAGAGGAAACCTTGGTGAGTAACTTTATTGAATACTGTCTAGTCAAATATGGCATAAGGTGAAAATAAAATTATTAGATTACAACACATTTAACACATTACAGTCCATTCTTCTTTATTTTAGAAGTTAAACTGAAGTAAATCTTAGAACTAGTTTAAAAGAAAGATATTTTCAGTTAATTATTTTCCTTTTCAAAATTTTAACCACTTTTTAATAGATTATGTGAATTCTCAAGATACCTTATAATGTGGTAATAGAAATCACCAATCCTATTTTTAATATTTGGAGTTAGGCTTATTATTTTTCTTTTTTTTCCCTTTTGCTAGTTATAAATAATAGGTATCAGATAAAAGTATAATTGAAGATAAAGTTACATGGAGAGCATGTTAAATGCACTTTGTATGTAGTTTCTTCTTTAAAATTTCTCTGCTGATAAAGTTTTATCATCTTTTCCTATAGGTTCAGCCAATATTATCTTCTGTTCCAACAACAGAAGTGTCCACTGGCGTTAAGTTCCAGGTTGGCGATCTTGTTTGGTCAAAGGTGGGAACCTATCCTTGGTGGCCTTGTATGGTTTCAAGCGATCCCCAGCTTGAGGTTCATACCAAAATAAACACAAGAGGTAAGAAAAGGTATAAATAGATATTAAGTAAAACATTGGAAAGAAAAAAGTGAATCTTAAATGTGGTATTTGAATGTGAGAATACACAAATGAGATATGATCTGACATCAAAATATGCATATTTACATCAGTTTTTAACCAGTGAAATACTTATGGATATTTTAACTGACAGAGCCTTTATAACTGATATAGTCCTTGTTTTCTCTTAAAAGGACTATATCAGTTACAGAAGCTCTACCTTAGGAATCTGTAATAATCACAGCGTAATATGCTAATTAGACCAGACAGCTGAATGACCTTCCTGACATCATTCTGGACAAAGCTGCCACTGCGGGTAGAGGCAGTTAGGGGTGATCAGGCAGGCAGGTGAGCAGTTAGGGGCGATTAGGCAGGCAGGCAGAGTGGTTGGGGTGATCAGACAGGCAGGCAGAGTAGTTAGGGGTGATCAGACAGACAGGCAGAGACAGTTAGGGCAATGAGGCAGGCAGGCAAGTGGTTAGAGGCAGTCAGGCAGGCAAGTGATTAGAAGCCAGTGGTCCCAGGTTGCTAGAGCATGCAGGCTGGTCTGAGGGACCCCCCCCCCCCATTCATGAATTTCGTGCACCAGGTCTCTAGTATTAAATATGAAGAAAGAAATTTTTTTTAAGTCATTAATAATTTTTAATAAATATATGTATTGAAATCTAATGTGTTCAGGAAATAGAATAACAATGCTTGTATAACATAGGAACGAATTTTTTATATTTTTTTAAAATAAATTTTTATAGTTCATATTATTACAAATGTTCCTTCTCCCCCCCCCCCCCCCGCCCTCCATTGCTCTCCTCCACCAGGTTCCCACCCCACCCTCTGCCCTTTCCCCACCCCCCCATTGTCCTCATCCATAGGTGCACAGTTTATGTTCAGTCTCTTCCCACATCCCCCGTCCCCTTTTCCCCAGGAATCGTCAGTTCACTCCCCTTCCATATCTCTGATTCTATTATATTCAACAGTTAATAATGTTCATCAGATTTTTTTATTTAATTTCCTTGGTTTTTAGATTCACTTGTTGATAGTTACATATTTGTTGTTCATAATTTTTATCTTTATTTACTTTCTCTCCCGAAAGAACCCCCTTCAGCAATTCATATAATTCTGGTTTGGTGGTGATGAACTCCTTTAGCTTTTTTTTTTTTTATTAGTGTAGCTCTTTATCTGGCCTTCGATTCTGAGTGATAGCTTTGCTGGGTAGATTATCTTTGGCTGTAGGTTCTTACTATTCATCACCTTGAATATTTCTTGCCATTCCCGTCTGGCCTGCATGGTTTCTGTTGAGAAATCAGCTGACAATCGTATAGGTGCTCCTTTATAGGTAACTACCTGGTTTGCTTTTGCTGCTTTTAATATTCTCTCTTTGTCTTTTGCTCTTGGAATTTTAATTATGATTTGTCTTGGTGTGGTCCTCTTTGGATTCCTTTTGTTTGGAGTTCTGTGCACTTCCTGGACTTGTAAGTCTAATTCTTTCACCAGGTGGGGGAAGTTTTCTGTCACTATTTCTTTCAGTATGTTTTTGATATCTTGCTCTCTCTCATCTTCTGGGACCCCTATAATTCTGATGTTGGTTCGCTTGACGTTGTCCCAGAGGTTTCTTACATTATCTTGCAATTTTCTGGATTCTCTTGCCTTCTAGCTTCTGTGGAGGAGTGTCTTCTGGCTCTTTATGTTCCAAATCTTTGACTTGATTCTTGTGATTTTCCATTCTGTTTTTAGGACTCTGTATAATATTTTTTATTTCAGACAATGTATTCTTTATTTCTTGTTGATCCCTTATCATTCCTTGTTGATTACTTATTAATTCTAGTTGATCCCTTTTCATATCCTCAAAGGTCTTATCGACCTTTTCTAGGAAATTCTTAAAAAACCTTATAAGTGTAGATTTGAACTCTATCCAGTTGCTTTTTGTCCTCCGTTTCTTTCTTTGTGATCTATTTTGATGTCTGGGCATTTTCGCAGCTTCCCTGATAGGGCGGGGTTTCATGGTGGAGCCTACAGCCTTGGCTTCTGTCAGCCCCGCCCTATGCGGCTCCTGAGTCTCAGGGTCCTTCAGTACTTGCTGCAAGCACCTCTGAGAGAAAGGTGCCCTCGATTTTCGCCTGCTACCAAACAGTCTAGGCTCTCCCCCAATGAGCCCGGAACTGGGGTTCAGTTCAGTTGGAAGTGGAGTTGGAGGTGGCGTTCAAGGCAGGCTGGAGCCCCTGTCTCCTTCCCGCCAGAGCAATCCCGTGACACAGCCAACCATCCCTTCTCTGCGCGCAATGTGTGCGCCTCTGGGACCTCCTTTCGCCGCTCCCCTGGGGTTCCACCTTACAGCCCAGCTCCCTCTGTTTGAGCCTGGGTCCTCGGGGTCTGGCCTAGAACTGGGGTTCAGAGCAGTCGGAACTGGGGCCCAGCACAGTCAGAGTTTTGTCTCCTTCCCGCTAGGGAATGCCAGCCAGGCACTCAGCCTCCGCTCCTCTCCGGCTCTGTCCTCTCTGCACATGCCGTGTGTCTCTGTACCTTAGGCTTTTACAGCTCCTCTGCTCTTCCTTCTGGTTTTCTCCTTGCTTCTCGTTGTAGAATTTCCAGTCAGTCGACTTTCCTGTAGTTCTGGGTAATGTCCATTTTATATTTTAGTTGTATTTTATTGAAATTGTTGTGTGCAGCTGCGGCTAGGTGTTTACCTGTACAGCCATCTTGGATTTTCCTCCAAAGAAAGAAATTCTTATAATTTCTTTCACACAAGGAATATTTGTTTTATAATTTCTTTCACACTTTTTTTTTTTAAAGACCTTAATCTGACCTCTCATATGAATTCTAAAAGAAAGCAGATGGATAACTAAGAAGATGTCTTACATGAGTTTTAATAGGCATTTTTAGCCAGATAACTGCTTTTCATCCTGATAAATTTTGCAGGATTATTTTTCTTCATTCCATTTTTGAATCTACATTTACTTAGCTATTCTTATAAATTCAGTATAACATAGAAGTATAGCTTGAATTTAACTATGTAGCGTAGAATTCTACCTTAGGAATCTATAATAATAAAAGCATAATATGCTAATTAGGCCGGATGGCCTTCTGGAGGAATCTGTGGCTGCCGGGGCCAAGGCAGGGGCCGAGTCCCTTGCACGGATTTTGTGCAGGGGGCCTTCAGTATTAAATATTAAGAAAATATGTGTTCTAACTTTTCTTGACTCCTGCTTCTGGATTTGACCAAAACATATAGATTAGGTTACTAATGGCATTTGGAATAGACTTGCTTAGTAGCCAGAGCCCTGTTCACTGTTCTGAGGAGAAAAAAATGTCTGAATCTTAAGTCTGGCAAGTCAAATTAGTGACTGGAGCAGTCATATCTATAACTCTTGTGCTGCACATCCAGGAATCTGACCTGATAAGAAAGGCAGTCATCTTGTCATTATAATCTGCCTATTAAAGGTTGGGATAACTGAAAGCATCAGTAGGGCAGGAGCAAGAAAAAAATTGTTGAACATCTACTTCTGTGTAAGGCACTGTGTTACACAGTTCTCTTGTATAAGCAGCCCACTTAGCAGCAGCATTATAAAGTACAAAGCATTGCTGTTCTTATGTTTCAGATAAGTAAATAGAGTCTCAAATCTCATTGTATACCCTCTACTCTAGTACCATCATTTATATAAAAAGGGTGTTGAACTAGTAATCTCTACATGTTTAATAATCTATGACTCTATGAGGGAGATTAAAGGAGCAATTATTTTCCAAGAGGGCCAAGCCTTCTTAAATAAAACTGCCTGTCTATATATTTGCCTCCAGAGGATGCTAAGATATTATATGATGTGAGATTTGTTATTCTTCAGTTCTCTCCCCTTAGAAAAGCATCCTTTTGAGATTATATAAAGACCTTCACATTTAATTACTGTATGAGAATCTGCTAATTTCACCTTTTTATAAGATGCAAATAAAATCTCAATTTATGCTTCATCTGTATTTCAAAGGATATATTTAAATTTAGTTTTACGAATTAATCTAGTCTGGTTTGGTACCCCCTAAGCAGTCTCCTGTTGAAATAAAAGATTTTGTTTGTATTATTTGTGACAACCAGAAATCTCAGAAATTTAGGTTTTAAAAAATATCTATTCTGATTATATTTCAAAATTTCTCTTTTTCTTCAGTAGTTCTAAAAATAATAAGCTTTCTTGAGAAATGAGTTACATACTATAAGATTCCCCCTTTTAAAGTGTGCAATTCAATGATTTGAGTACAATTATAGAGTTGTGTGGCCACTACAACTATTTAATTTTAGAACATTTTAATCAACCAAAAAGAAATTCAGTATCCCTAAATAGTTACTACCGATTCCTTCCCTTGTCCCCTAAGCAGCCACTAATTACTTTCTACTGCTACAGATTTGCCTTTTTTGGACATTTCAGGTAAATGGAATCACACTATTTGATCTTTTGTGTCTGGGTTCTTTCACTTAGCATAATGTTTTAGAGGCTTATCTATATTGTGGTGTGTTTTAGTACTTCATTCCTTTTTATTGCCAAACTAGAGGCCCTGTGCATGAAATTCATGCCCTGCGGATATAGGGGGTCCCTCAGCCCATCCTGCACTCTCTTGCAATCCTGAACCTCTCAGGGAATGTAGTTGGACATCCCTCTCACAATCCAGGACTGCTATCTCCTAACCAGGATGCCTGTCTGCATGATCACTCCTGATGACGTCCAGAAGATCATTTGGCTGTCTGGTTTAATTAGCATATTATGCTTTTAATTATTATAGATAACATTCTATTGTATGGCTGTGCTGTACAGTTTTTTGTTTTTCTTTAATATACTTTATTGATTTTTCACAGAGAGGAAGAGAGAGGGATAGAGAGTTAGAAACATCGATGAGAGAGAATCATCGATCAGCTGTCTCTTGCACACCCCCTACTGGAGATGTGCCCGCAACCAAGGTACATGCCCTTGCCCGGAATCAAACCCGGGACCTTTCAGTCCGCAGGCCGACGCTCTATCCACTGAGCCAAACCAGTCCCGGCGTGTGCTGGACAGTTTTAAATGAAGTATTTGTCTGACAGTTTTTGTGAAAATCAAAAAGAGCAGCATAAAATTTAATTTTGTTACATAGCACACATGATGCCTGTGAAGCATTTTGTGTTGCTTATTACCTAAACTACTTGAAAATTTGCCTTGATTTTACATAATAATCATTGGTTTCCATATTATTATTAAATTCTTAGCATTGGAAGTGTATTCTCAAAGGTTTTCACCCTTAAAATTCTTTGCAAGAGCATGTTGAAAGATGTTTGGCCCTAGCTGGTTTGGCTCAGTGGGTAGAGTGTCGGCCTGCGGACTGAAGGGTCCCAGGTTCGATTCTGGTCAAGAGTGCATGCCCAGGTTGTGGACTCAATCCCCAGTGGGGGGCATGCAGGAGTGGACTGATCAGTGATTCTCTCTCATCATTATCTCTCACCTATCTCTCCTTTTCCCTTCCTCTCTGAAATCAATAAAAATTTATTTTAATAATAATAAAAGTTAATTTTAAAATATCTTTGGATCACATGTCTATTTTAAGTTGTATTTCATTGTTCAGGTCTCATTTTAAATTTAAAAGTTGAAAATGAAATGCTTTTTCTGTTTATAACAATACAAAAATATATATGGTCAGAAGTGAGAGGTGTCCATAGTTTGTTCTTCAATATATAAGTACTTTTAAGAGTTTGAAAGTAATTCTTTTTTCTCTATGCATAGTGTAAGTTTAATTAATAGGTATTAAAATACATTTTTATTGAATTTTAAATGGCATAACATACCCATTATAACTTTTGACCATAACATATATTTTAAGTTTAAAACTGGATGGTTTTACCTTTATATTATTTTTCTTATATAAAAACATTTCCTCAACATTTTTCTATTGGAAATTTAGTCCATTATTCAGAAAGAGATGTGCTGCCAAAACCGGTTTAGCTCAGTGGATAGAGCGCCGGCCTGTGGACCGAGAGGTCCCAGGTTCGATTCCGGTCAAGGGCACGTACATTGGTTGCAGGCACATCCCCAGTAGGGGGTGTTCAGGAGGCAGCTGGTCGATATTCCTCTCTCATTGATGTTTCTAGCTCTCTATCCTTCTTCCTTCCTCTCTGTAAAAAATGAATAAAATATATATATATATATTTTTTTTTTTTATAAAGAAAGAAAGAGATGTGCTTATTTCTTAGTCTTTCAGGTCTTTCGGTTTTACATTTTTATTTTATGATTTTCTAGCCACCAGGAAGTAAAGTGCTAACAAAGAGGCATATAGTTTCATCCATAGTAAATTATTTAATTAGTGAAAAAGTTGAAAATAAAGAGTAAAATTAGTTTGGGTTATGTATTAGTTTTAGTTTTTAACTATCAAGTCATTTGGGGTTGTCTGTCTGCTTTTGAATAAATAACTCTGAATCTTGGAAACAGATTATGTCCTGTGATCTTTCAGCCCTGCTACTCATCACCCTATCCTCCAAACTCATCTACTAGTTTAGGTTATATTTCTGTTTTTGTCCCTCAATACCTTTGGACTTTTGATAAACCTTCTTTGATTAATTATAATAGAATCTGTGAGTCACTCTTCTTTCTCAAATTAAAAGATACAGAAATCTGAATTGTGTGTATGTTTTCTCTTAGAGGCTATTTTTCATATGAAATTTTAATTTGGTTTCAAAATTCCTTATATAATCTCATGCTTATTGTCTAATAAAATTAAAATTTTTCAAATCTAAGATGTAATAGATTTCAGATAACTTAGTTTAATTTAGGCATAATACCTATATTTATCTAGTCAGGATCTGCTTGTTGTCTTTCTCTCTATCTGAAATTCTTGGATTCCCCAAAAAGATCAGTACCTGTTTCTCCGTTGACCTGAGACTTTCTCTAGAATAGTGTTTTTCAACTATGTTTGGTAAAGGACTAGTTTTTTTTGTTGTTGTTGTTGTTTTTTTTCATTTCTAGTCTACCATGGACCAATATTTCTAGCAAATACAATAAAATCAACTATTAGAGAAATGACAGGCCTCCCCCTCCAAAAAATACAGAGTATAAGATCCCTAATTATGTGCCACAGCAATGTCAAATTATCATAGGTTCTAAATGCCCACTTTTTTTTTTTTTAATATATTTTATTGATTTTGTACAGAGAGGAAGGGAGAGAGATAGAAAGCTAGAAACATCGATGAGAGAGAGAGTCATCGATCAGCTGCCTCTTGCACACCCCCTACTGGGGATATGCCCGCAACCAAGGTACATGCCCTTGACCGGAATCGAATCCGGGTCCCTTCAGTCCCCAAACCGACGCTCTATCCATGGAGCCAAACCGGTCTCGGCTAAATGCCCACTTTTAACTTTCGTGCTTTTTTTTTTTGTCACAGACTGGCTTATTCTAGGAACTACACTTTTGGAGTAGCACTATTCTTTTTTTTTTTTTTTTTAATCAATCTTTATTGTTCATATTGTTACAAAGTTTCCTCATTTCTTCCCCCCTCCACCAGGTTCCCACCCCACCCTCTGCCCCCTCCCCATCCCCCATTGTCCTCATCCATAGGTGCAGTTTATGTTCAGTCTCTTCCTCCCTCCCTTTCCCCGATAGTAAATCCCTTTTCAGATAGTAAATCAGTTACTTAGCATTTTCTCATATCAATAATACCACCACATGCCCAATGATACATTTCACACAAAAGACATTTCCAAATAGGTCAACCAGCCTCATCCAGGCCCCACCCAAGGCACTCACAGATCAACACCCCAGCCCTATACATCCAGATCTAAGCCTTCATTACTTGATTCAGCAGACCCTCAAGTTCCCACAAAAGTTTCCAGCCATGTCTGAGTGGCAGCCGTGGGGCAGGGGCAGGCGAGGAGCGAGCTGTTCCGGGCCTGGCCGCACCAGACCCGGCTGCTTCGGGCCTGGCCGCTCCCAGCTTGGCAGCCGCTGCTCCAAGCCTGGCCGCTCCCAGCCTGGCAGCCGCTGCTCCGGACCTGGCCGCACCAGACCCGGCTGCTCCGAGCCTGGCCGCTCCCAGCCTGGCAGCCGTGGAGTAGCACTATTCTGCAGCAACTATTCTCAAATGTTTTGGTCCCAGAGGCCCTTTTATTCTTAAAATTTGAGGACTCCAAGAAGCTTTGTTTTTATAACTGCCAGTATATGGCTGTGAAGAATATGATACTATTGATAGTTTGGTGTCACTCGTTGCCTCTATTTGTGCTAAGATGCCAGCACTCTTATCTGCCATTGCTTTTGCGATATAGATGCAAATGTCAGAATAGTAAAAAGATAAGTAACATCTTAGTATTTTATGAAGATAGTTTGACTTCACAGGATCCCTGGAAGAGTCTCAATAGCCTCTACTATTTTATCCCCACGTCTCTATACCACACTTACACAGCTAGAAAAGCAATTTGACCAGCACTTAGCTTTAGAAGTCCAAGAAAAGATGTTACACATTTTTTGGAGGAAAGTTTATTTATTTAACTCAGATTTGTTTGTAAAAAGTTTTGAGGCAAATAAAAATAAATTGTGCAAGCAACGTAAATCTGATAATTAGTAGAATTTATGATTTTCTTTCTTTTAAACCTTGATATACTAATTTAAATCATTTGGGGTGAGTATACTAATTTAAATAATTTGGGGTGAGTTTTGTAATAACTATTGGTCACTATTGGATTACATCTTTGGGTAACCCAAAACTACAACTTGTGTGTGTGTGTGTGAGTGTGTGTGTATGTGTGTGTGTGTGGACTTCTGTCATTTTTTATTTGATGATCTAAGGGAAGACTAGTTACACGCTTTAAAAAATTTTGTGACACATGGGTTGAAAATCACTGACCTAGGTTATAGACAAGATAAATTGTCCGCAAACATGAGCTGCGTCCATGTGAAGGCATTTTCCGTACAGCTGGCTTGTTCATAAACATAAGGCCCCCTCCTACTTAGCCACCACTAGATACCTAGAATTCTGGTGTCAGTGTTCCATCCCAGAGTTGGTGGGCAGTCTCCATGCTGGCATCCGGCTCCCTCTGCATGTATACCTGCCAAGGTCCAAAGTGGGCCTTCTTTGTTGCCTCCAATAGCACAAATCCTCCTGTGTAATAAAAGCCTAATATGCAAATTGACAAAATGGCAGAGTGACCAGTCGCTGTGATGTGCACTGACTACCAGAGGGCAGATGCTCAATACAGGAGCTGCCCCCAGCCGACAGGCCCCAGGCCAGCAGGCCCCAGGCCAGCCAAAGCGGGTGCCAGTGACCCTGCCAGTTGACCCACAGAGGGAGGTGACCAGCAGCAGGGCAGAGCTGGTGAGCAGGAGGCACAAGGCTAGCCAAGGTGAGTGCCAGCGGGGGTTCCCTGATTGTCCTGCTGGTCACCCTACAGATTGGCCCTGATCACTGGCCAGACCTAGGGACCCTACCCGTGCACGAACTTCGTGCACCAGGCCTCTAGCATGTACAGAAGAGGAAAGGATGTGCTTGAAATGTGTGTGGTAGTTTTACAGAAAGATGTTTGAGGAACTGAAATGTGTTTTAACTACTGCCATTGGAAGTATGCTAAGTTGTCATGTCAAGTCAACATTTCCTATTGCAAAACTACAACTTTTAATGGGAATAATACTAGGGAACCAGCTTAGGTTCATGTTTTTTGCAAAGTATATGTTCATGCTTATGTTCTGAAATGGTTAATAAGGATTTTTACTTTCAGGTGCCCGGGAATATCACGTCCAGTTTTTTAGCAACCAACCAGAGAGGGCATGGGTTCATGAAAAACGGGTACGAGAGTATAAAGGTCATAAACAATATGAAGAATTACTGGCTGAAGCAACCAAACAAGCCAGCAATCACTCTGAGAAACAAAAGGTAATTGACAACATGTTAACATTATCAATCAAATATAGTTCTTAAAGGACTTCATAACTACCACACACATTTAATACTTAATTCAGATAATTACTAGAATGACTTATTTTTTTAATTCCTTGTATTCCAATTTAATAACTTACTATGTCAGTAATTTTGTAAGTCATATGTATAGTGTTACAGTACTATTAAAAACTTTACCTGTCTGCTCAGTATAATGTTGGATTCTATTTTGAATTGAATTAATTTACCTATGTAAGTGTAGATGCTAGTGAAATATGGATTTTGCAAAGGTTTTTTGTTATTTTTCTTATTTTAACATCTTTCCATACTTGTTCTTCATTCTTATTTAGCAAAATTTTTATGAACATAAAGTTTAAAAAATATTTAGTATCTATTGTGAGAGAGGCAATGCTTGTATTTAATCTTCATAAAATTTAAATGAGGTAGATACTATTATTCTTGTTTCTAGAGATGAAGAAATTGAGACAGAAAGCTTAACTGGTTCAACTCAGGTCACACAGGTGATGAACCAAGAAATATGTTTGATGTGATGGTGAATATTTTAGAATTTTGATTAAAAACTCGTGATGCTCTGTCTGGTTGAGATATTTAAATATGTTTTTAAATATTTTTCATTGATTTTTAGAGAGAGAGGAAAGGAGAGGGATAGAGAAATAGAAATAACAATGAAAGAGAAACAACATCAGTCCACTGCCTTCTGCACACACACACACCCCGAGGATCAAGCTTGCAACTGTGGCATGTGCCCTCACCAGGAATCGAACCACTGACCTCTTGGTTCCTGGGTTGATGCTTACCTGCTGAGCCATATTGGGTGGGCTGGATAAGATTTTTAAACTCAACTAATTAATTTTAATGTGGGTCTCTTGTGATTCAGAAATTTGTCATATTTTTACACTTTAAAAGCTAAAATTGATCACAGAGGATTTTGATTAATTTTATCCCACTTAACATTTTACAGATTTATACATCAGTGTTTGATGTACACTATAACATTTCATGGTTTCATTAGCTAATTTCTGGCTACCTCAGTCAGAAATTAACTCCCTGGATAATTCTTAATTGCTATAGTCATCTCACATGACTAGTTTTCTTATCTGTCTTAACAATCCAAAGATTTTTTTTTTTTAAATCAACCCCAGACATAGATACCTATAAAAACTCTGATTCAGGTTTACTTTTCCTCTCATACAATACATTTTTGCTTTACTATGTCTTATCAACTTACATTTGTTCCTCAGTGCTCTCTCCTTTCTCCATTCTGCCTCTGTGTGCCTTATGTTACAAACTAGCAGCACAGCTTCAAATGCTGGCTCTTCAAGTGCCAGTTAGCTTTGTTGTGATCTTTGTTGACCCTGCAGCTGTAGAAGTATCATTCTTTTAATACACACACGTGCACGTGCGCGCGCACACATACACACACACACACACACACACACACACACACACACACACACTAGAGGCCCGGTGCACGAAATTCGTGTGCTGGGGGAGGAGAGGGGTCTTCTCAACCCAGCCTGCAACCTTTCCAATCTGGGATCCCTTGGATGTCTGACTGCCAGTTTAGACCTGACCCCTGTGGCAGGGACATTCCTCTCACAGTCTAGGACTGCTGGCTCCTTACTACTCGCCTGCCTGACTACCCCTAACTACTTCTGCCTGCCAGCCTGATTGCCCCTGATCGCCCCCAACTGCCCTCCCCTGCCAGCCCCATCACCCCCAACTGTCCTCCCCTGCCAGCCCAGTCTCCCCCACGTGTCCTCCCCAGGGAGGGTCTGGGATTCCTGACTGATAGCAAGCTGACCAGCTGCCAGTTCCACAAGGAATGGGGTGCCCTCCTCCCTCCTTCCAGGGCCCAGGGTGCAGGGCAATGGGATTCCTGGTTGACAGGCTGCTGACAGCAAGCCGTCCAATGGCTGATTCTGCAAGGAATGGGACTCCCTTGTCCCTCCTGTGAGGCTCTGGTTTGAAGGCCATCCATGCCCCTGATCGAGTGAGACCCAGAGTTATGCTGTGCCCCAGCCAGCAGGGCCCACAGCTCCCTCCTGCTGCTGCCCGCTCCCTCAGCTCAACTGTTTAGGTCCTGGCGGCACCTGGCTTTTTATATATTAGGATATAAAAGGCTAAGCTACTGTCCAACCATCCGACTAGTAGCTATGACATGCAGTGACAAACAGGGCAGATGCTCAATGCAGGAACTGCTGGGCTGTGGTGCCTTGGCAACAGTGATTCTCAGGTTATGCACCTTGGAACCAGAGAAGGTAGCCCGATTTCAGGGTATGTCTCCCGAGAACTGCAACCAGGGACCCCTTGGGGGAGTGTTGGAGAACGATTTTGGCCCAAACCCCATAGGCCAGACTGAGGAACCCCACCCACTCCACAGATGCCTTTCCAGTCGCAGCGCTGGCTCAGTTGTGGCCAGACCATGGCGCATTGGTTTCAGGGCGTGTCCAGCCCATCTCGCCTAGTCCCACCCTGCTGGCCACTTTCTAAATAATTTCCTTTCCATGTGCATGAATCTGTGCACCAGGCCACTAGTATATATATAATTGATTTCAGAGAGTAAATGAAAGGGAATCATTAATGGCTGCCTCTTGCATGTCCCCTACTGGGGATTGAACCTGCAACCTGAGCATGTGCCTTGATTGTTCATAGATCAGTGACCTCTTAGTTCATAGGTCAGTGCTCAACCATGAACCACACTGGGGCATTACTGCTAACTTTTTATGAAAAGTGGTCAGCAAAGGGGGATATATAAAAGGGAATAGACATGCACGACATTTAATAGTAATACCAATTTATCCAAGTTATAGACTAAGAACACTTCATTGATTTAACTGAAAAACCTGAAAATATTTATGTGTACCTAGAAAGATGACAGGCTCACATGGGAAATACCTTGTGGTTTAAATGCACTTATTAGCTTGAAATGTGTCTGATAATGCCTATATCTCTCTTTAAAGATTCGGAAACCCCGACCACAGAGAGAGCGTGCTCAGTGGGATATTGGCATTGCCCATGCAGAGAAAGCATTGAAAATGACCCGAGAGGAAAGAATAGAACAGTATACCTTTATCTATATTGATAAACAGCCTGAGGAGGCTTTATCCCAAGC
The DNA here is from genome assembly GCF_014108245.1 of Pipistrellus kuhlii. Lineage (NCBI taxonomy): Eukaryota > Metazoa > Chordata > Mammalia > Chiroptera > Vespertilionidae > Pipistrellus > Pipistrellus kuhlii. The sequence continues at coordinate 167,679,325 of NW_023425529.1, forward strand.
GAAAAAGAATGTTGCCTCCAAAGCGGAAGTTAAAAAACCCCGGAGACCAAGATCAGTGCTGAATACTCAGCAAGAACAGACCAATACAGGTGAGGTGGCCTCCTCACCATCAAGTACTGAGACACGGAGACTTAGCCAGAGGCGGCACACGAGTGTGGAAGAGGAAGAACCACCTCCTGTTAAAATAGCCTGGAAAACAGCAGCAGCCAGGAAATCATTACCAGCTTCTATTACAATGCACAAAGGGAGCTTGGATTTGCAGAAGTGCAACATGTCTCCAGTTGTGAAAATTGAACAAGTGTTTGCTCTTCAGAATGCTACAGGAGATGGGAAATTTATCGATCAGTTTGTTTATTCAACGAAGGTACCTCCTTTTTTTATATCGTTGTGCGATTTCCCCCCCCTCCAAAATGGTATTTAATAAGTAGTTTACCTTGGCATTTAAAAAAGACACACCACCAGATCATAATTTAAATATTCACTGCATTTGAAATGTACAGCCAGTTCACTCTGTTGCAGATGGGGCAAAAAAAAGACAGGAAAAAAAGACTATGATTTTCCCTCCTTTGCCCCCATCTCTTGTAATATCCCTATCTGAACTTGATTAATCTTTAGCTGTGCTAACCAAAATTTAGCCTAGCTCCCTAAAGTTGTGGGGAGAAAGTGGGCAATTTGCCTTTTCTTTGTTTGTATAGTTAATTTTTCTTAGTTGAAAAGTGTACTTCTTATTAAATCATTTTATCATTTCTTTGAATTAATCTTTGTAATAATTGTACCCACTGATCAATCGGTTCAGCAAATCTCAATACTTGAGTTCAGCAAAGAAAGAATTCAGAGCTAAGAAACTCAAATTATAAGAGAAACTTCATTTGGAAAGTCACAGAGGTAGAGGTGAGTCAGGTGGGCTTTGAGGGCCAGGAAATGAGTTACAGAGGCAAAAGCAGGGCCTTAGAACTTAGCAAAAAGAAAGGTGGAGAGCAGGTGCCTGGGGAAGGAGAGCATAAAGAAAGGTGCTGGGTGCTAGATGCAAGCAATCTGTTTGGTTGCACTAGCAATTTTGTTAAGCTCATGTTGACTTGAGATAGCTAATATATTTTAGAGAAATACCAGAACTTACGTTAGTTCTTTAACTGTAGTGATAGCTTGGGTATGGGGTGAAAATATCTTCTTGGAACTGAATGTCTCTGACAGCCAGCTCTAGGCCTCCATTTAGTGCACTTATACTTTAGTTTTACTACTTCAAAACTCATAAGATTTATAATATGTATTCCATAGACCTTTTCACTACCTCCCAGCAGTACCAATCGTGGGCTTATGAATTTGAGTTAGTGGCACCTCATAAGTGTGTGTGTGTGTGTGTGTGTGTGTGTGTGTGTCTGTGTGTCTGTGTGTGTGCGCACGCGTGTTTTAAACATATTTTATTGATTTTTTACAGACAGGAAGGGAGAGGGATAGAGAGGTAGAAACATCAATGAGAGAGAAACATCGATCAGCTGCCCTCCTGCACACCTCCTACTGGGGATGTGCCCACAATCACGGTACATGCCCTTGACTGGAATCGAACCTGGGACCTTTCAGTCCGCAGGCTGATGCTCTATCCAGTGAGCGAAACCGGTTAGGGCATGGGTGTATATTTTTAAAGAATTCTCTATTTTCTAAAATTGTTATATGGACATTAAAATAATTAAATATAGATATGCTTTATTATTGATATGCTTTTCAACAGGAAAGTGTAAAGTCCTCTGCTTGTTTTCTGCCTTTAGGTGCAACTGATTTCATTAAGGCTTAACTGCTTGAAAAAACTTAAGTTACAGTTCAGTTCCCACTTGGTTCTGCTGATAACTTTGAATGGCAAATGAGTACTCTGTCTTTTTTGAATGCAGATTGACTCCATTAATGGAGCTAGTTTTTTATCTTTTAGATGCACAGTTCAAATTTTTGTAACCCCCTCCAAAGAGTGCTGTGTAAATGAAATTTGAGATAAAACTGATCTTTTATAAATGAAAACTTATAAAAAATATATACATATTTATAAATCACTCCTTTATTTCAGTGAAATAAAAATACCTAAACCTTCCAGTTCCAAATTGCTTATTAGTTGCACATTTTGGTCACCATGAATGGTATGGTTCTGTATCTATAGATGATGTTGTCTTTGAAGATGTGTTGAAAGTTTCAGCTGTGTAATAGAGTACTTTGCCAAATTAAGATGCCTAGAGTTCTCTTACTGTGACTTGAGTAAAGGGAGAGACTGTTCAGACCAGAAAATACTTTGTTTTTTACAGAAAATTATGTGATACACATTCATTTTTTTTAATGTATTGATTTTTAAAAAAAATATTTTATTGATTTTGTACAGAGAGGAAGGGAAAGAGATAGTTAGAAACATCGATGAGAGTCATCGATCAGCTGCCTCTTGCACACCCCTACTGGGGATATGCCCACAACCAAGGTACATGCCCTTGCCCAGAATCGAACCCAGGACCCTTCAGTCCCCAAGCTGACTCTCTATCCATTGAGCCAAACCGGTTTCGGCGATACACATTCATTTTTTAGTGATATTTATCATCTGGACTTAGATGTATAGATTTTTTTCTACATTATTATCTCATTGTACATTTTGGAATACAACCTGATGACTTTTAATAAAATGGTTCTGATACTGACTCGGATAATTAGCTGCAATCAAGGCCATATAAAATTCAAGAAAAGTATAATCTTGAGCTATTTCTATAAACCAAAGATAACTATTTTTTAAAATCTTTATTGTTGAAAGTATTACATATGTCCCCAATACCTATTTTTATTTGCCTTATTTTGAAGGGAATTGGTAACAAGGCGGAAATAAGTGTCAGGGGACAAGACAGACTTATAATTTCTACACCAAACCAGAAAAATGAAAAGGCAACTCAGAATATATCATCTCCTGAAGCAACATCTGGTTCTGCAGGTGGGTATGAATGAAGAATATATTGATTCAGTTTGAGGTCATAGTTCTGCTCTACTATAACATGGTAGCTATATTCCTAAGAAACTTTTAGTTATCAAAATCTAATTTTATTTTTAAAAATCAAACTATAAAAGCAATTATTTTAATAGGAAAGAATGATTTAGGGGCAAGAGAGCTTATAGTAACAGTTATTTTTCCTACAGGAATTTAAATAATAGTGTTAACAGCAAGATGGCAAGAATTCAGGTCTTGTCTTCTTGAAGGAAAAATTTCAATCAAGAGACAAAGTGTAGAGAAGCAAGCAAGAATTTGAATGCAGCAAAAAGTACTTAGTGCAGTGAAACAAGGAAGGACATAGAGGAAGCAATAAGAGCCTCGTAGAGAAAAGGGGGCCTTGAAGACAGGTTCATAGGTTTAGCCTGAGCTGCTGCTGCCCGTTGCTCTCCTAGTTACAAGTCCCAAGGGGTCCCTTAGAAGTTAGGTGACACATGCCTGTGGGTGGGGGGAAAGAAGGGGAACGGAGTGGCCCAGACTATGCTCCCTGGAGAAAGAGCTTCATTTTCAGGGGGTTAGGGGGAAGTCTTAGGGACAAAATAGAACCAGAATGTTACCAGACCTGGGGTTCAGCAAATCCCAATATTTGAGTTCAGCAAAGAAAGAATTCAGAGCCAAGAAACTCAAATTATAAGAGAAACTTCATTTAGAAAGTCACAGAGGTAGAGGTGAGTCAGGTGGGCTTCGAGGGCTCAGGAAATGAGTTACAGAGGCAAAAGAAGAGCTCTTGGAACTTGGCAAAAAGAAAGGTGGAGAGCAGGTGCCAGTGGGAAGGAAAGTGGGAGGAAAGGTGCTGGCTGGTGCTGGGTTTTTATCTACTCTCTAAAGTTGAGGATCTCGATAGACTGTTTATCAGCTTTCCAGGTGTATCCTTTCCGGGTCAGTCTTCACTGATTTTCAGCGCAAGGGCCCGGGTCATTAGTCCTTGCATCTGTTCATGATGTCAGATAGCATAGCTTAATCTGCTTTTGCTGCTTTTCTGGGCCTGCTTGGAGCTGAAACACAACTGAGGCCTAAATGTCATCTCTAGTTTAACCAAAACTCTGACTCTGTGTTCAGCTCTGCCTCCAAAAACATTGATGCAGATTAGAGCCTCATTGTCCTGAGGGTTTAATGCTTAAGGGAGTGGTCGCACAAGGGCTTGCATGGGAATCATGTGAGGCTATCCTATGGCCCCCTAGTTCCTTCTCTAAAGAAGTCTACCCTATGACCAGCAACGTGCGGGGGGGAGGGGAGGAGCAAACTGCACGACAAGTGATATGAAGGTCAGAAGGTCTAAACCTCATACAGTGATATGCTTGCTGGAAGAGGAGAGGTTACCCTGGGGGCAAGGTCCTACTCTACAATAATTGTTTTTCCCACTTTTGCCCATTGCTAGGTACCTGGGGCTTTCCAACCTGGTGACCTACCATACCTGGTCTATCATCCTTGGCTCTGCTCATGCCTAACTACCTACTACATATTTCAAAATACTGTGTTAAAAAAATGAAATTATGTTGAAGGGATGAATAAATGGACTTAGATTTTACATTAATTAGCCATAATTGAAAATATTTGTTTTCTTCTTTGAATATTAAAATACTCTTTTGGCCTCAGCCCTCCATAATCAGTTTTATTGTCTTTCTTTACATTAAACTGTTTACATTATCTGAATTTAAATGTGATACATAGAGTAGGAGGGTCTTTATTTAAACATCTAAATTCTCCTAAAAAGAGAAAGTAAATTCTTCATATAATATTAGACTGCTCTTAAATATACTTTTTAATTTTATTTTAAAATAAAATTTATTTTAAAATAAAATTAATAATATTTTTAAATATTATTTTTAAATCCTCAATCAAGGATATTTTTTCTCATTGGTTTTTAGACAGAGTGTGAAAGGGAGAGAGAAAGGGGGGAGAGAAACATGTGAGAGAGTCACATGCATTGGTTGTCTTCCGCTCTCACCAGTGATTGAGCCTGCAACTGAGATACTAGCCCTTGACCAGGAATCTAATCCAAGATTCTTTAATCCTTAGGCCATTTCTCTCTCAACTAGCCAGAACTTTTTTTTCCTTCTTTTTTTTTTTAATCTCATCTGAGGATATTTTTCCATTGATTTTAGATGGGAAGAAAGGAGGAGAGGGGGACAGAGACAGAGATAAATATTAAAATGAGAGAGATGCATCGATTGGTTGCCTCCTGCAATTACCTCAACCATGTCGGGGTAGAACCTACAACACAGGTATATATGTGCCCTTGACTAGGAATTGAACCTGAGACCCTTTGGTTTGCAGATCAGTGCTCAACCACTGAGCAACACCAGTTAGTCTATACTTTTATTTTTAATTGAGCTGGTTTTTTCCCTTCTCAGCTACCGAACATTTTATTTTCATGTAGTCTTTTCATTGTAAGATTTAAGTTCTGCAATGGACTTTTTCTCTTTACTTTCTTATAAATGAAAGGTAAAGTATAATTTTATCATTGTTTATATCTGGAAAAAGCCCAGTTTCCTCCTTAGGCAAGAACATATAATTAGGCTGTAAATTAATGTTGGGACCTTAATATAGGGATGAGTGTTTTTTGTTTTGTTTTAGGTTTATTTATTTATTTTTTGTTTTTGTTTTTTGTTTGTAATCCTCACTGGAATATATTTTTACATTAATTTTTGGAGAGAGTGCAAGGGAGGAGGAAAGAGCGAGAGAAATATCTATGTGAGAGAGAAATCCATTGGTTGCCTCTTAACACTACACCCTGACTGGGACCAATTCTGCAACTAAGGTACATGTCATTGAGTGGAATCAAACCTGGGACCCTTCAGTCCAAGGATTGACACTGCCCACTGAGCCAAACCATCCAGGGCAGGATGAGTGTACTAAAGCTTTGACCTTGGCTTAAATGTGGTTACCAGCTATGGATGATAAGTGTATTTTGTCGTTTTAAATGACCATTTTGCTTCTTATAAAAATAACTTCAGTACAGGCATACCTCGTTTTATTGTGCTTCATTTCTTTTTTTGCACTTCACATATGTTGCATTTCTTCCAAATTGAAGGCAAGACCCTCCACCAGCCAAAAGATTTCGACTCACTTTGTTGCGATGGTCTGGAACTGAACCCACAATATCTCTGAGGTATGCCTGTAGTTGAAAGTCAGAAAAAAGATTTCATTTTCCTTCAGAAATTAGTTATATCATTATCTCAACTGGTGTTAACTACCTACAGAGAATTCCTAAGCCTTTTCCTAGTTAATTTAGGGGATACACAGAATGTATGGCACAGTTGCATTTCTATGGTTTGCAGAATTGTATTTGAATTTATACTAGGTTTCTAAGCTATTTTCCAAGATGGTTACCTCCTCTAACTTAGAATGTAATCATAATACTTTTTAGTGGTTTTAAATGTAGTGGAATTTATGTGTTTTATGGGTAGCTTTCAGAATTTTAAGAAGTCGTGTTGCCTTATCTTCTATAAGCCAGTACCTCAAGTATCTGTACTTGATGGAACAGTTATGTTGTCATCCTCAAAACGAGTAGAGATTTTTGTTTGTCTTAAGCAGTTCTGTTTTCATTTTCTTCTTCCCTAGTAGGTATTCAAACATTGATAAGTACACTAAAGTATGGATTTCTGGTATACTTAGGTGTCTATGAGGGCAGATTATCTGTTGTTTTGATAAACATTTTCATCAGTAAGGGTAAAGGAAGGAGCTAGCGTCTTCATTTGTGAATTCTCTGCCAGAAACGAATAACCACAGCTCAGAAGCAATATGTTATTTCAAACTACCTACTCTTTCCCCAAAACAAAGGTAGTGGGATCCTTCTTTGTTTTGGCCTTGAACTAAGGTGAGGGAATCTATTGTATTTATACATAGGCAAGAACAATGAAATCAAATAATATGCAGGTGATCTGAAGGCTTTACTGAAGCAGCTTCTGCCTGATTTTATAGGAAGTCTTATCAGATTTCTCCTGTAATAAGTGAAAGATGATTATCTAGGAATGACCATTTAGGTGGTCCAAGCACTGAAAAGATGGAGAATAGCTGCACTGAAGGTATCGTTCCTTCTCAGGGTCACAGAATGAAATCATTCTTGACATAGTAGTCTTTCAAGTTGTGATCTTCAATCTAAGTTTTATCCTTTCCAAAATGGGTGAATGTGAGTCATCATCTTTTTACTTTTAAAGAATTTTACTGTTTAAAAATCTCAGTAGCTTCTTGTTTTACCATTTAACATGAAAGCACTTTAAAATTTGTTTCAACCAGTTTTCCATGATTTAAGTATTTCTATTATAACCAGTCCCTTGAGAGTCACGTTAATAATTTGGTTTAGGTCAGCATTTTTTGTGCATTTCCTACCTTTTCCCCTTTTGTTGTTAATAATATAACATTAGCAATACTTGTTAAGCACTGTTAATCACTTTACAGATAGAATTCATTTGTTAAAATGCAAAATATGTAGTACTGACTGAATTTTGAATCAATATTTCCTAATGTCAACTGAAAATAAAGTCACTGTCATTCATCTCAATCCCTTCATCTCTTCAATTATAGATACATAAATTTGTTCATCTGCTTTCAAGAAGACTAAACTATGTCTCTGCAACTTAGAAAAGCAGGGACTTTGGTCAAATCTTACATAAATGTCAAACCATCCTTAAATGTGTTTTTGTTTATTTGTTTGTTTAAATTATCTTTTAGGCTCAGAAAAGAAACAACAGAGAAGATCAATTAGAACTCGTTCTGAATCAGAGAAATCCACTGAGGTTGTGCCAAAGAAGAAGATCAAAAAGGAGCAGGTTGGCTTCCTACATGTAGAGAGTTAAAGCATTGTATTTGTAAATGTTGTGGCTTAATATTTTCTTTGGTACCTTAAAGAAAGAAAAACTTTCCCCACCCTGGGTTTCCTTTCTGGACTATCTTATGCTTCTGTCCTAGTGAATTCCACAGCCTTGCTTTAATCCAGCCATCCCTGTGATTCTGCTTCAAGCATTTTCACAGAATACATTCAGGCTTCGGGAGGTGGGAAGCCAGTGGTGCAAGACTTGAAGTCCTCACATTTATTTTGAAATTTCTGTTATAAGCAAAATGATTTCATGTTTTCATGATTTTTATTTGGAACCATCAGTGAGTTCCCTTTAAAAAAAATTTTTTTTAATTTTCTTTTTAAGCTGCTGGTTACATTTTTATTTTTTAAACAAATCAAATTAAGTACGAGAATTATATTTAAGAAACAGATATCATAGATGATCTGGTTTTTCTGTTGGTATCACAGATTTTTTGGAATGTTATTTTCCTAATGGAATTGCACTCATGTTATTGGGTTATCAGATAAACATGTTTCAAGAGTGTGTGTGTGGGGGGGGGGGGGACATTTTGAAGGGGTTTAAACCAGTAATCAATGTAGTGATATTCATATTAAATTACCTTTTCAAATTAATTTTTAGAAACCATAATCCCTTCAATTAAACTTACAATCAGAATTTTAATTTATTAAACTGAAAAAAATACCAACTTTTACAGCCCAGATAGCTGTGATTAAAGACAATTCTGAATGATATTAGTTCCAATAAGCTTTATATTTTTAAAACCACTTAATGTAGAAGAGTGTGAAATTTCTTATTTTCTTCATAATTTTAAACTTCTAAACTTAAAGGGTGATTTTTGTGGGTGCTCTATGGTATCATCAAGCATGTAAAACAATTTTCCCAGAAAGAGGTTGCTAAAATTTTCAATAATATATTAATTTGTCATTCATTTATCATAATTAACTTTCATACTTAAGAAATCATATTCCAAAAAATCTTTCTAAGCTCTTGCAAACCTACAGTATTCATTACCAAAAATGAAGTTGTGATTTTGCCAGCTGGTTTCCAAATTCAGTCTGTGTCCAGTCAGTTTAAAATTAATAAGCAGAACGAGGACAAAATGGGACAAATTGTTAATGCCACTGTGTTATAGTTAGTAGTAGAACAATACCAGTGATTGTTTAGATTTTATATTTGTATTACTAATTGTATCTTATAAAAGTGCTTCTGTTGTATGTTTTTTTTACCTGTTGTAAAAAAAAATAAAAATATTTTTTAAAAGCTTAGAACAATCCTTAAATATTTACAAAATGTGTTTCAACATGCATATTTCACCACATCTTTAAGAAACATAAAATCCAGTTCATAGCTTAAACAGGAAATCCTCCAAACAGCATCCTTTCTTTAATTCTAATGGTTCAATCCTCAAATTACCACGTGTTTTACATATACATTGGCAGAATAACTTCTGATCTCGCTCTCCTAATGTAGGATCAAGACACTGTTCATAAGACACTCAAGAAAGTGCTTTTGCAATATCACAAACTTATTAAGTTTGTACTAGCAGCAAAAGTATTGAGCTTCCAGCTGTATGGAGCCCTGTAGCACTCTCTACAGAGAGGGTCCTGATTCCCAGCAACTTAGCTGTGAGTGCAGGCGCGGAAGGGTCTTACAGTGGCGTGAGTTACATTAACCTGAGTATCATAGTAAGTAAAAATTTATCCTAACGTCTTTGGGGCGGGAGGGGTTTAGAGCAACATCGGGCTGGTTGCAGAAACAACCCCTCTCCTGCCTCCCAGACACTGAGGAAAGTATTCTTGTTCTCTTCATCTACCAAGGGAATGGTGGGAAAGTCTGTGCTAGAGAGCATGTGGCTGTGTGTTGTCACTTGGTATTCAGCACAGGCAGCTAGGATTTAAACCCTCCTTGACCTTGAGACAGAGACTTTTACCCAGCAGATGGGACTGAGTTCGGATTTCAGATACATTAACCATTCATCATTACTTAGCTTGATGGAAGTATTATTTTTTTTCCCTCTGTTAATTAAAAGTGAGGGGGGAAAATCCTCGTTAATGCTGATTTTTCTGTCCAAACAGGTTGAAACGGTTCCTCAGACAACAGTGAAGACTGGATTACAGAAAGGTGAGTTTTATAATGTTGATTTTCATTTCCTTGATTAAAACAAGTTTTAAACAATTATTTGTACTTCATGTATTTTTGTTTGTCTCTGTAAATCATTGTTGTTGCTCTTCAGTCAATAATTTGTGTGAAATGGAAGTATTCCCCGGTGTGGGTGTGTGTGTGTGTGTGGGTGTGTATGACTTTTAGAGTTGATACTATTCTGTACCTCCATGTGAAAAGTCTTATTTGTTTTATGTAAATTGGAGAACACCACTTAGACTTGATACTGTTTCCAACTTTTCTCCATAAGGTTCTGGGGTTTCACTGGTTTATATACTAGGGATGTGACGAATCCACTTTTTTTGGTATTCGACTGAATACTGAATAGTACCTATTAATGTTTGTCAAACATGGACTATGACAAATCAGACAAGACAACCTGATTAAAAAAATATCTTGCCACATTTATTTTTACAGTGCTGTAAAATATTTTTGTAAATTAAAATGATTCATAGTATATTTATGGCCATTATTAGATGACCTTAATGCAAATCTATTTGAGATATGCACAAAGTTTAAGAAACCTTAAACTTATATTTGTATTTTCTGTGTGCAATTTGACTACAGTACAAACTCCATAGCATGATTCGTGCGTTTTTGGTGAGATCATTCAGACTGTATTTAATACCTGTAGTTTACTCTGGGCAAATTGCATTATTAAAAAATAAAAAACACCAGCCTCTCTGCATTCTCGGGGAGAAGTCTGCAGCGATGGTCTCCGTGGAGATCCTCAGCAGAACTGAACAGCCTCTCGGAGGGAACACTGCTTGGCGGAGCTCCAAGAAAAGACATCGCGATCGCTGCGAGATTAGGAGGCCTGATTGCGTTGTGTTTCCACCATTCCACAGGGTCGGCGGACCGGGGAGTGCAGGGCTCTGTCAGATTCAGTGACAGCTCCGTCTCCGCAGCGATTGAGGAAACTGTGGACTGAGATTCCTGTACAATTTCATCCCAGAAACTCCAGACTTGTAGTCTCCATGCAAGATTTCTTTGTCGGCGGCTCGATAAACAGTTTCTTTGTTTCCAATTTTGATTTTGCCAATCATCATTATTGGCATTTTCCTGACTGGTTTCTTCTTCAAGACTGAACAATTGCTTTAACATTCAAATGATTTTTTTTTTTTTTTTTTTGGTCTGAGCTGGATAGGTACAGCTTAAATCATGGGTCCAGCCTAAAAACCACCGTTTAACTTACACTGATCAATTTCAACATGGACTGTTTTTGTTTTTAAATAAAGCATCATTAATGCACATCTGCAGGGTTTTGCCAAACAGCCCAAACTGTGTACATTACAATAATTAAAAGCTTTTTTTTTTTTTTAATGTTAGTGCTGTTATCATGGAGAACAGTATGGCAGCTGTCTTTGGCAGTCTGTCATTTTTCTAGCATTTTCAGAAACTCATCGGAAATGGCGGTACCTGTGTTTCCCTTCGAAAGCCTCAGTACAGCACTCCTATTCCTCTGTTAAAACTCCTTGTTAATCCAGTGATCTTTTAGGCCAAGGAAATACTTTGTGGTGGTGTTCTGGGTCCATACACCAGCAATGAAGGAGATAGATTTGTGTACTTGTGTTTTTTAATCAGCGTTAACATGGGCAGGCACCCTCATTTATAGATGTAAGGAAACATTCAGTGAAAAACTTGTAGACTGGGATGTATAACGAGGTTCCAGTAATCTGAGCAGTCTAAAGAGGCCCACATCCTCCACCACAGAACATGGCTATGTACCAAGTGCTACTCTCACTCAGCCTGTTGCGGATCTTCATGGCCCTGGGAGACTTGTTTCTCCATGGTCTCTTCTGGACTGCACACTTCCACCATAGCTTGCTGGGCTGATCTAGATGTCTGTTTGTTGTATGGAAAATTTGGGGGAAATATCCAAAACACAAACTGTGGGTTGAAATATTAACCGTCTCCTTGGTTCCTTGGTATTCACCGTGCCTGATCTGCACATTTCATCGTGGCTGTTTCTGTATAGCCTATACTGCATTAGCCCAAGAGATTGTTGCTTTGTAACTTTTTGCACTATTGTTTTGGCTGGATTTGTATTACACACAGTTTTAAAAAAAAATTCCACACTATTCTCTGCCTTTTTTTTTTTTTCCATACATATTTCTTTCCGCACAAATTCCACATAGAGGCCTCTCATCCAGCTCTTCGTGATTTGGCTGCACTTGAACATTGATTGTGTGTTTACAGCCCTCAGCAATGTGCCTCCTACATGGCATGACGTGTAGATGTGCTGCAGCACTTGTTAATGGTCACAATAAATGACACTGCACCAAGGAGGTGTCAGATGAACAATTATGAACATCCAGAATTTATTTGGGGGGGAGGGGCAATATGCAACTAAATTGCAAAATTGGGGGGAAATGGCACTATCCGTGTACGAATCGAATACAAATCAGAGATTTGTCACATCCCTAATAAAAACAATTTGGAGATGTCTCTGCGACCATATTTGTAAGCTACATAGTGTGTTGGGTTTTATGTCTTCCCCCTCCAAATTGAATGGTTCTTTGGATTGCTCCAAACAAATCAGCTATCCTGTAGTTTTGGTAGAATTGGTTTTTAGGTTGGAACTTGGGCTGTGTTGACTGAGCTTTAGAACAGGAGCACTGCATTAAATGTTTTAATAGAGGGGTTGTAAACTAAATCACTGTGAGGAAAGTCAGAAGCTTATGAAGTTTTGACTCGTGACTTCAGTTGTTACAAAGGGAGCTCTGCTTTCTTCACACTACAGATGAGTTTGGGAAAAGAAAATATTCACAAAAAAAGTTAACAGAACAACCTTTAAGCACTATTTTAGGATTAATTTCGGTGTATTGTATTAAGGTGCCAGCGAGATTTCAGATTCCTGTAAACCTCTAAAGAAAAGGAGTCGCGCCTCAACTGATGTAGAAATGACTAGTTCAGCATACAGAGACACATCTGACTCTGATTCTAGAGGCCTGAGTGACCTGCAGGTAAATATGTTCAAGGGTCTGAGCACAGTGCCCTTTTTTGCTTTGCAAAACCAAGTAACATATATAATTGCTTTACTCAACTGCTGTGGGATCATGGGGATTTTTTAAATATTCACATTAAAGAAGGCATTGGTTTATTTTGTAATGGTGAGCATCTTAATTTTGCTAGTTTCTTACATAACAGAAGCATAGCTTATTTTTTATTTTAACTAGAGTTTCTCTCAAAACACCATATATAGTATCCAGGTGTTTTAGAAAGAAACGAAAGAGGTCATGTCCAGGTTTATTTGAGCAACTCCTACTAGGATCTTAATAGCACCTAACATTGAGGAATTTTTTTTTTTTTTAATGTGTTATGTTTTCCATGTAGGTAGGCTTTGGAAAGCAAGTAGATAGCCCTTCAGCTACTGCAGATGCAGACATTTCTGATGTGCAGTCCGTGGACTCAAGTTTGTCAAGAAGAGGCTTTGGAATGAGTAAGAAGGAGACTGTGTGTCAGGTAGGCAAGTGGCCTGTCCTATAGCTTGAAAGAACTGCTATCATACTCTGCCAATAATAAATAAATTTACCTTCTATTGGAAAAGGTAGCCTTTCTAAATTATGGTACTGGTTTAAAACAAGTTCTAAAAGCCATTTTGGGCTCTTCACTTTCTGAGTTGGAATATGTATTATTCATATGCAGATATAAATCTCCATTGGGAGATTGTGTTGTGAAATGGAAGTAAATGACAAGTGACTGATTTCAAAACGATTTTCTTAAAATTAAATTGGTATTAAGTTTTTAATGTATATTTACCCTTTTTGAAAAGTACTGCTTTCCCCTGTGAAAAAAAAGTATCTAGATTCCAAAAAAGAAGTCATAAAAGATTAAGTATGACTTTTAAACTATACCATATTGGGTCTGGAAATAGTTATCTAGTTCAGTGGTTTCTCCAGTGAGGGCCAAGGACCAGCAGCATCAGCATTGTCAGGATACTTATAAATGCATATTCTCTTCCCCCACTCCCACACTTCTGAATCAGAAACTATAAGAGAGGGAGGGACCCTGTGATCTGTGTCTTAATAGAGCCTCCAGGTGAATTCTGATGGCTGCTATTAAGTTTGAGACCCACTGCTCTTTGCTCTGTTGCAGATCTGTGAAAGCTCTGGTGACTCTCTGATTCCTTGTGAGGGAGAGTGCTACAAATACTTTCACCTGGAGTGCCTGGGGGTGACATCACTCCCCGATGGGAAGTTCATCTGCATGGAATGTAAAACCGGTGAGCTCCTTTGTTTTGGTAGATATGAAAAGATGGAGGAATATGCAAGCCAGCACCTCTCATGATATCTAATTTTCTTACTGCTATTATGTAGCTCTTACCCTTCTCTCCCATAGGTATTTCAACAAATGAAGATCATTTGGTGTTTAGGCTTTCTAAAATCAAAAGAGTAGTTAGCAATGTTATTACCAAATTTCCTTCTATCTGTGCTTTAATCATAAAAATCTATCAATTCATCTAGATTTACTTGTATTTTATCTAAAGAGCTATACAAAGTATATAGAGTAAGTTATTTTTCAAATGGATTTAAGATTTTTATGCTTAACAAATTTAAGTCCCTTGACTTTAATAGACTGGAGTGAGTGCTGATTGCAAAGCATAACCATGGTGACAGTACTTTTAGTGGAAACATGGAGCTACTGGAAATTGTTTTTAAAACTTCAGGGTTTTTGCCGAAACCGGTTTGGCTCAGTGGTAGAGTGTCGGTCTGCGGACTGAAAGGTCCCGGGTTCAATTCCGGTCAAGGGCATGTACCTTGGTTGCGGGCAAATCCCCGGTAGGGGGTGTGCAAGAGGCAGCTGGTCGATGTTTCTCTCTCATCGACGTTTCTAGCTCTCTATCCCTCTCCCCTCCTCTCTGTAAAAAATCAATAATATATATTTAAAAAAAAAAACAAAACTTCAGGGTTTTGGCCCAACTGGTATGCTCAGTGGTTGAACATCGACTCATGAACCTGGAGGTCACACACAGTTGGATTCCTGGTCAGGGCACATGCCCAGTTTTGCAGACTTGATCCCCAGTAGAGAGCATGCAGGAGGCAGTTGATCAGTGATTCTCTCTCAGTGATGTTTCTATCTTTCTCTCCTTCTCTGAAGTCAGTTAAAAATATTAAGAAAAATAAAATAAAACATGCGGGTTTTGGAGTCACTATTTATTCTCAACACCCCACCCCAATACACACTGCCAACCTATCAAAATAATTGATAGAGAAAGAAATAGACAAGTTTGTATTTCTTCCCGTGCAGCCATGATTCTATTTAAAGTCATGGAAAGCTGGAGATAGAGTTGTTTAATCTGTAACAAGGCAAGTGAAAAGTCAACTGAAAATAGCATGGTAGTGCATCCAGGAACTATGTAGTTTTTTGTTTTATTTTTTGCTGTGAGGAACTATGAGCCAACTGGTTATCAAGTATTTATGATATGCTCATTTTACCTGTGACACTTTATTTCTTCCTTTCTCCCTTTTTTTGGATTTTCATAAATAATTTTATCCTTTTTAATTTGATTTTATTCTTTATTTAAATCTGTGCATGCTAAAATCATTAGAATGCTAATATTTTTCTAAACACTGACTAAATGCCAGGTGTTGTTAGTACTAAGCATTTTATCCTATTTCTAGAGGACCAGTGCCCATCCTGTGCCTTCTCGCAGTCTGGGACCCCTCGCTCCTTACTGCTGGGCTCACTGTTACTTAACACTGCCGTGGAGGTGGAAGAGGCTCCTGCCACCACCACTGCCTCACCAGCTGTGAGCCA
Organism: Pipistrellus kuhlii; assembly: GCF_014108245.1. NCBI lineage: Eukaryota > Metazoa > Chordata > Mammalia > Chiroptera > Vespertilionidae > Pipistrellus > Pipistrellus kuhlii. The sequence continues at coordinate 167,695,051 of NW_023425529.1, forward strand.
GGCTTCTGGCTGAGCAGCACTCCCCCTATGGGAGCACACTGACCACCAGGGGGCAGCTTCTGTGTTGAGCATCTGCCCCCTTGTTAGTGCACATCATAGCGACTGGTTGTTCTGCCATAATGGTCACATAGGCTTTTATTATATAGATCTCATTTTACCCTCATAGTAAGATATTTTTATTATTTTCATTTTGCAGAGGGTGAAACTAAGAATTAGAGGGTTTAGTTTAGGACCTTATCCAAAGTCTGAAAACAGCAATTGATAAAACTGACACCAGGATACTTGCTGTTTACCATTGCTTTTTACCATCTTGATTAAGTAGGATGGAGATCATGCATGTATCATATATTTTAACACACATGTGCTTTCTCACTCTAGCTCTTGCTTTCTCACAAACATACATATGCAAAACGTAAGCTATTAAAGTTGTTTTGAACATATAACATATTTTTTTCTACGTAAGACATTTTATTCATCACATGTAGACTCTACAGTAAAACATTTGAACAATTGGCTAACCGGCAGTCTTGGGGTCAAATTATCGGCACATTGTTTTATTTGACCTTCAAAATATGTTTTGAATGTGTGAACATGGATTAGGCATGTACTCCTAGTTCCTCACATTCTCTGTCATTCCCTTTTTCTAAAACCCTGCAACTCCGGTTATTTATATAACCTCTTCAGTCCCTTTAAACACTTAAGTTTGCAATCTCTGATTCTGACTACGATAAGAAGGACCCAGTACCTCCATATTAAAACATTCTTTTGAGGCTTCTCTCCTAACTTTGGAATCCAGCTGAATTCTGCCAAGGTTAGATATAAACTAAATTGGTACACATCTATTAAGAAATTTAAGAAAGAAATTTGCTTTAAAAATAATTAAATGGCCGAAACCGGTTTGGTTCAGTGGATAGAGCGTTGGTCTGCGGACTGTAAGGTCCCAGGTTCGATTCCAGTCAAGAGCATGTACATTGGTTGCGGACACATCCCCGGTAGGGGGTGTGCAGGAGGCAGCTGGATGATGTTTCTCTATCATTGACGTTTCTTGCTCTCTATCCCTCTCCCTTCCTCTCTGTGGAAACTCAATAAAATATATATAAAAAAAAAAAAGTTAAAAAAAATAATAATAATTAAATGGAACAAAGAGGATTCACATGTCCTGATTTCCAAATTTACTAAAAGCTACAGCAATTAAAACTGTGATACTGGCATAAAGACAGACATATACCCAATGGAACAGAATTGGAAGTCTGGAAATAAATATTCACATATACAATAATGATTTTTTGAGAAGGGTGCAAAGACCATTTCATGGGAAAAGGACAGTCGTTACAGCAAATGATGCTGGGAAAACTGGATATCAACATGCAAAAAGAATGAGATTAGAACCTTAACTAACAATCACATACAAAAAATAATTGAAAATGTATCAGAGTTCAAACATAAAAGCTAAAACTAAAAAACTCTTAGAAAGAAACAAAAGAAATGTTTGTGACATTGGATTAAGCAGTGATTTCCTGAGATGACATTAAAGGCACAGGCAACAAGAGAAAAATAAACAAATTGGACTTTATGGAAATTAAAAACTCAGTTGGTTGTCATCTTGTGCAACAGAAGGTTGCTGGTTCAATTCCCCATCAGGACACATATCCAGGTTTCCAGTTCCATTCCTGATTGGAGTGCGTGCAAAGCTATCCCATCAGTGTTTCTCACATCAGTGGTTCTCTTCCCTCTCCCTTCCTCTCTCTAAAAGGGAAAAATTTTAAAAAATCAATAAAATGATGTCTGTTACAAAAAACAACACAGTGTACATCAAATGACACTATCAACTGAGTGAAAAAGCTACCTGCAAAATGGGAGAAAATATTTGCAAATATCTGACAAGGAATTACTGTATTTTCTGGCGTATAAGACAACCCCCTAATTTTACAGTTAAAACATAGGTTTAGGCCTATATTCGCTGTATAAGACTGCCACCCACTTCAAAGAAAAGACTTACTTTGCTGTCAAGATCTGCAGGTAATTTTTGTGCAATTTTGGTCTTTTGCCCCCGATTTTCAGTTGACTTTTTTTTTTCCGTTTCAGAAGTTGTCTTATATGCCGGAAAATACGGTAATATCCAAAATTATACATAAAGAAATCCTATCACTTAACAAAAACCACACAACCCAATTCAAAATTAGGCAAAGAACTTGAATAGACTTTTCTTCAAAGAAGTTATACATATGGCCAGTAAACACATGAAAAAATGTTCATCATCATTCACTAGTAGTCAGGCAAACACTACTAATCAAAACCACAACTTCATGCCTATTAGAATGGCTATTACCAAGAAAACAGAATACGGAGAAATTGAAACACTTATACACCATTGGTGGGAATTTAAAGTGGCAGAAGTGCTGTGGAAAACAGTATGGCAGTTCCTCTATTAAACATAGAATACATATGACCCAGTAATTCCATTTCTGGGTATATACCCAAAATAATTGAAAGCAGGGTCTCTTAACAGATATTGTTATACCCATGTTTGTTGCAGTGCTATTCATAATGGCTAAAAGGTAGAAACAACTCAAATATCCATCAATCGATGAATGGATAAATAACATGTAGAATAGTAAACAATGGATAAATAATAAAATATTATTCGGCTTTAAAAAGAAATAAATACAGATATATGCTACAATATGAATAAACTTTGAAGACACTATGCCCAGTGAAATAAACCATTCATAAGGACAAATATTTTATTGTTCCACTTACTAGTATATGAGTTACCTGGAATAATCAAATTCATAGAGACAGAAAATAGAACAGTTGTTACCAGGGATTGGTAGGGAGAGAAGAGTGGTGGGTAGTCAGAGTGGGATGATGAAAAAATTCTGGAGCTGGATAGTGGTGATGGTTGCAAAATAATGTGAATGGATTTAATGTCACTATATACTTAAAAAGTAAAAATGGCATTTTTTATGTTTATTGGCTGTCTTTCTGCTTTCTGTAAATTGTTTATTCCTTTTTATCTTTTTTAATATGTTTTATTAAACATATTAAAGGAAGAAAGACGGATAGAGAGATAGAAACATCAATGAAAGAGAGACATCATCCATCAGCTGCCTCCTGCATGTACCCCTACTGGAGATCGAGCCTACAACCTAGGCACAGGTCCTGGCTGGGAATTGAACCTATGACCTTTTAGTTCCTGGGTCAGTGCTCAACTGTTGAGCAACACCAGCCGGGCTTATGTCTTATACTACAATTTAAAAAAACAAAAAACAGTTACTACTCTGGCCAGTTTTTCTCAGTAGTTAGAGCATCAGCCTGTCGACTAAAGGTTACCAGGTTCGATTCCCTGTGAAGGGCATGAACCTTGGTTGCAAGTTCCCCAGCCTAATAGGGGCGTGTGCAGGAGGCAACCAATTGATGTCTCTCTCCACCTGCCTCCCTTTCACTCTCCCTAGAAAGCAATGGGGAAAATGTCCTCTGGTGAGGATTAAAAAAAAATTTTTTTTAAACAAAAACAATCACAGTTGACCCTTAAACATCACAGGTTTGAACTATATGAGTCCACTTATATGCAGATTTTCCCCCCAATACTGATTCTTGGAACGTCTTTTAGAAATTTCCTTACCACCGTGAAGCAGTCATGTTAATTATACTATGCTACAATTAAGCAAGTGTATTGCTGTTTTAAAATATCAATGCAGGTGTCATTATATCTGCAAATAAATATAAATTTATTTTTCACATTAATCTGTCATCTTTTTGTTTTGTTAATCTTCACCCAAGGATATTTTCCCATTGGTTTTTGAGCTCTTTTTTATATCAATGCAAATATATTCAATTGCTGTTCTATAGTATGCCTGTGTCATAGTTTAACTATTCTGTTGGAGAAAGTTTGAAAAGCTTTCAGTTGTTTGCAGTTACAAACAGTGCTTTAATCAGCATCCTTTTACATATACAAGTCTATCCTAATGTAGAGAGTAAAACAAAATTTCTAGGCCGCAAAAAGTGAATGTACTTTTTAAAAAAATGGATTCTGCCTTGTTTCCTTCTGAAGTAGTTCCTTCCAACTTAAATTCCCACCAGCTCTATATAAGAGTATCTTTATTCCCTACACCTTCAACAATCATCAGACTTTTAAAGTTTGTTTCCTATTGATGAATTTTTACACTAAAATGTAACTTGTGGTTTTAATTAGCATTTCTCTGATTACTAGTGAAGTTGAGCATTTTTCATGTTTATTGGCTGTCTTTCTGCTTTCTGTAAATTGTTTATTCCTTTTGCCTGCTTATATTAGGCTATTTTGTTTCTATTTTGGTTGATAGTTCTTTATAAGTCTTCGCTTATATAGGTTGCATATATTTTCATTGTGTAACAAAATATTCCTTTATCATCTTTGTTGCATATATTTTTCCACATCTGTTTGTCTTTTACGTGTTCCTTTTTTTCCATACTAATTGGCATTGTTTCTTCCTTTAAATATTTGGCAGATTGACCAGTGGAGCCATCTGGGCTTAAAGTTTTTTTTTTGTTGGAAGATTTTTAATTATAGTTTCAATTTCTTTAATAGTTTATATAACTAATCATATTTTCTATTTGTTTTTATGCCAATTTTGGTAAGTTCTGTTTTTCTAGGAATCTGTTTACTTATTTAAATTGTGAAATTTATTGGCAATAATGTAGTGATCACTGTGTATTTTTTTAAATTTGTAGGATATGTAGTGATATATCATTGCTTATTTCTGATAGTTATATATATCACTACTTTTTCTTGTGTGTGTTTTTTATTGTTATTCATTGTTGCCAGAGATATCAGGGTTTTTAAAAATATGTTTTTATTAATTTTGAGAGAGAGAGGGAAGAAGAGGGACAGAGAAATAAAAATATCAATGAGAGAGAAACAGCAACATCAATTGGCTGCTTCCTGCTCAACGCCCAGAATCTGGGCATGTACTCTGACTGGGAATCAAACTGGCCAGCCACTTCCATGTATGCAGGTCGATGCTCAACCCTTGAGCACACTGGCCCGGCAGGAATATCAGTTTTATCTTTTTCAAAGTGCCAATTTTTTGTTTATTTTAGTATTTCCCAGTGTATATTAATTTCACTTCTTTTTGAAGAATGTTTTAAGTGGGTATGGAATTCTGGCTTGATAACAATTTTCTTCCAGCTTTAAAGATAGCATCCTGTTATTTTCTGGTTTTTATTTTTCTTTCAGTCAGCTATTTGTGTTACTGCTGCTTCATTGAAAATACTTGTCTTTTGTGTGGGTAATTTTAATATTTTCTCTTTTGTCCTTGATTTTGTACAGTTTGAATAAGATGTCTAGCTGTCTTTTGGGGGTAATTTTGAATTTTCATCTTATCCCTGTTTAATATATGTACATTTTAAGTGATTATTTAATGGAATCTGCCTTTTCTTTTGTAGTTTCTTTTACTTATTCTGTGTTGGAAAGACCTTGACACTCTCACCTCTCAGGTGTTGAAAAATTCTAGTCTGGGTTTTCTATGGAAATAATTTTAATGTAGAGTAAATGGAGATCTAAATTATTTATAATGCTACATCTCCAGATCCTATATAATAAAAGGCAAATATGCAAATAGACCAAAAGACAGAACAACCAGTCATTATGGCACACACTGACTACCAGGGGACAGACACTCAATGCAGGAGCTGTCCCCTGATGGTCAGTGCACTCCCACAGGGGTGAGCCTGCTCAGCCAGAAGCTGGGCTCATGGCTGGCAAGCGTAGCGGCAGTGGCAGGAGCCTCTCCCACCTTTGCTGCAGGCGGACATCCCCTTAAGAGTCCTAGACTGCAAGGGGTCACAGGCCAGGCTGAGGGGACCCCCACCCCCCAGTGCACAAATGTCGTGCATTAAGCCTCTAGTCAATTATAATAGCAAATCAGTCATTCTAACAATTTATTAAATATTTTAATTTAACCATTTATTTTCCATGTTCATCTTAATAGCTGCTTCTATTTTCAAAGGAATATGCTTTAATCGGCTTTTATTTAATCTCTGTCCCTTACCAATTTTCCAGGACAGCACCAATGTTTTTCATGTAAGGTATCTGGTACAGATGTGAAGCGTTGCTCTGTCGGTGCTTGTGGGAAATTTTATCATGAAGCCTGTGTCCGCAAATTCCCCACTGCCGTCTTTGAATCTAAAGGATTCCGCTGTCCCCAGCACTGCTGTTCTGCCTGCTCTATGGAGAAAGATATCCACAAAGCAAGTAAAGGTAAAACAAAGCTAAGGAAGGGGACAAAGTATTTAAGTTCAGTAGCAAGTAATAAGCATATTGTTATAAGGAGCATCAGGCATTCTCCTTCTGTCTGTAGATATATGAGCTCAGCTACAGTAGATAGCATAATAAGTAGAGATTAGGTTCTCATTCAGACAATGAGAAGAAAATTCCATATGTTCAAAATTACCCTTGGGAATTCCTTAAACAGCTGCCATATTGGAGACCACCATCTCTCCAACATCAGAGCAGATAAGTTTTTCTTTGATTTCTAGATGGATGCTACATGTAGGAGCCATATAGCATAAGAATGACAGAGCCAAACAAGTAGAGAAAATATTTTTATCTTACTATATTCAGCATTACATGGATCCCAAAAGAACCCAACTCCGAAAATTTCACTTTATGTATCCAGCTGATGCCTTATTATGTAGATTCCTTTCTTACTTTAAACAGGTCGCATGATGAGGTGTTTGAGATGTCCAGTAGCCTATCACTCTGGAGATGCTTGCATTGCTGCCGGAAGCATATTCGTGTCCTCCTACATTCTCATCTGTAGTAATCATTCCAAACGGAGCAGTAATTCGTCCTCTGCTGTAAATGTAGGCTTTTGTTTCGTTTGTGCAAGAGGTGAGTGTCAATCATTTCTCTTAGTTCTTTCTGAGTTCACTGGCATTAAAATAGAGTTTCAATAATATCCCCAAGAGAGATGAACATTTCCAGTAGGTAGCCCCTTTTTATATCATTAGACATTCAAATTGTTAGAATATTAATTCTTCCATAAATTAAGCTAAAGTCTGAATTTTTTAATAACTTAGAATTACGCATAAGTTCTTAGCATTTCTACTTGGAGCATCAAAAGATTAATCTATTTCCTTCTGCAAACAATTCTTCTCTTCCCAAGTCATATGCTTTAATCGAGAGCTTGCAACCTTCACTTTGGAAGGCAAAATGAGCACATTTATTTTTTAATCGTTTATGTTGTATTTTATCATGTTTTGGTCTGGCATTGAGAAAGGCCTAATGGGATACAGCCAAAGCAACATGTGGTGGTGTTAGTTAAGAGGCAGAAATGCAGGCTGTTGATATGTAGGTATGTCAGGAGATGGATCAACTAAAAACAATATTGTGTCCCTCCGGGGGGTCAGTGAGTTTGAGTTTGTGATAAACATAAAATAGAGCTTCATTAATTGAATATGATACAGAATATTTATCTTTTTGTTTTTTGTTTTCTTTAAGAGACAGTTCTTTTAATTTGGTGGAAGTACCATAAAATATTTTAAAATAGAAGTTAGGTAGTATTATAGATCTTGAATTGCTTTACTTTTGTGTCTCGCAATTTTAAAATAATAACTAGAGGAAGTGGGCGGTAAAAGTTTAAATAAATGGTATCCTTTCTGGAGCAGCCGGAGGGGTCCATTGTGTGTACTGCTTTCAGTGCCAGAGTTTTGTAAGCACGGGAGCTGTCTGCTGTTAGAAGGGAAGCATTGTTTCTTTCCTCACTAGAGCAATTACACAGTTGTATCCTTCTTTGAAACCTGGCTGGTACATGGAGAAGTAGGTTTGACATATTTTGTGCCTCATTGTAACAGGTGACTGAAACAATTCAAATAGTGAAAAGAAATAAATCCCGTCCCCAAGAAAATAATGATAGGATGGAAAAACTGACTTATCCAATTGAGTGGCTAGCTTTAGAGACCTTTAAACAGATGAGTGTCAATGAGAACATACAGTCTCTATTGCTTTGTTAGTATTTTATTCTATCTAAGCACTTTCTTTACTCATTTTTACCAGGAGTATGTGTCTTTCTTTTACTAGTTTGTATTTCTAGTAAAAGTGAGTAAAAGCACTTAATTTTACTTTTAGTCACTTTTACTAGTAGTGTGTGTTACTTATTTTTACTCACTTTTACTAGTTTTTGTTTCTGTTTGTACATGTGTAACTGAGCCAACATTTTAAATATCACGTTACTAACTCTCATGTTGACGTACTTGGGAGTACATTTTGAATCAATCAAGAACCATCAGTATATTAACCAGTATTTTCTTTAGCTCTATTTCATTCAGTAATTGGGGAACCTTTAAAACAGGTATTTTCAATTTAAGACAGGTAGAAAATGGCCCATTGTCAAGAAACCTTGTTATGTAGAAAATCTAGCCATTTTGTTAAATTTAACTTATATGCCTTCATTAAAAGCTTAAGATAATGGAAATAGGGAAAAATCCATGTTTTAATATTAGGATCTGTATTTGCATCTTATCAATTTGGCAATTATTCTAAAGTATTGCTATATTTAAATGTCCACTTAAGCAAGATTATTTAATTCCCCAAGTATTTTAACTAGGACTTTATCCAGTAAATGGTAACTTTCATTTTCCTTTCCAGAATTTTACCAAAACTTATCTAAATCAATCAAATGTTGGGATTTTGAGACGGCTTAAAAGTTTTTCAGAAATACATAATATGTGTTATTTATTCATTATTTATCTTATACAGTTTTTCCCTCCTCTGAGAGGATTTTTCTTAGTTCTTGGTTATTGCTTGTTTAAAATCATTAACTAATCATGAGCTAATTCTTTTTTTTTTTAATATATATTTTATTGATTTTTCACAGAGAGGAAGAGAGAGGAATAGAGAGCCAGAAACATCGATGAGAGAGAATCATCGATCAGCTGCCTCCTGCACACCCCCCACTGAGGATGTGCCCGCAACCAAGGTACATGCCCTTGACCGGAATCGAACCCGGGACCCCTTCAGTCCGCAGGCCGACGCTCTATCCACTGAGCCAAACCGGTCCCGGCCATGAGCTAATTCTTAAGGACACAACTATCTAGAAATGTTTTACGGTTTGCAGGAGTGAGGAATGTATGGCCCGAGAAATCATTTGGTCTGGCTTTGCCAAGCCATTAGGGGTGAGATAATTAAATGTTTGACCAAATAGAGCAGGCTAATTTTTAAGCTGATAATTTTGTATGGCCTGGGAATGGTATTTCAAATATCCAAATGGTTTGCAGAAAAAAGGTTCCCCATTCCTCCTCCCTTGCACTCCCCATAGTGTTTAGAAAATATTCAGTTAGCCGAAACCGGTTTGGCTCAGTGGATAGAGCGTCGGCCTGCGGACTGAAAGGTCCTGAGTTCGATTCTGGTCAAGGGCATGTACCTTGGTTGCAGGCACATCCCCAGTGGGGGTTGTGCAAGAGGCAGCTGATCAATGATTCTCTTTCATCGATGTTTCTAACTCTCTATCCCTCTCTTCCTCTCTGTAAAAAATCAATAAAATATATTTTAAAAGAAAAGAAAATATTCAGTTACATTTTAGTGTCATAAACAGGGTGGGCAAAAGTAGGTTTACATAATACAACAAGTAATACAATAATTAATAAATAATAATACAAGAATAAACTGTGTTTTGCATACTCCCACCTGTAAACCTACTTTGCCCACCCCTGAATATTACTGGGCATCTTCATCTGGAGGTTGGTGTAAAATAATAGATAACTTCTGTGCCTTTCTTTGTAATGGTAATTTTAAATGGAGAAGTTAGATTTGGGTTTTCTTTTGATTTTAATAATAGCAATTTATTTTGCATCTGTAAATCAAACTACTAGATATTATCTGAACGAATTGCCACAATTGCCCTAAGAAGTTATTTCCTCATTTTATGTGGATGAGAACACTGAAGCCCAGATGAAATATTTACAAGTTGTTAAATAGAAGGACCATGTGTACCTGATCTTTCTTATTTTAAAACCCACGTTTTTGGGGGTTTTTTTTACACCAACTTTTTCTATTAAATGTATGAAATTTATTTGACACTATATGCCTTTTATTACCAGTTAGCAATTTCAAGTTCCATTCTGTCATCTGGATCAGAGATCTTTTTAAATATCTCAATATACAGTAGTACTAATGAAGATAAGATCCACAGAAAAAATAAATGGTATCCCTTTAAAAAATAAAACTTTTTCCTCTTCTCAAAATGATCTCTATGAAACTGTTGTCATGATTTTATTATAAAGTGCTAGATCATTATAATCTGACCAATAATCAAATAAGAGAAATTTTCCCTGGTCTCACAGTTCCCCAGGTTTAGGAGTGGCCTTTATGTTATGAACTTAACTAAGTTAGGGGAAGGGAAATGGGAGGGAAAGAAGTGGATGTCGCAGGTGGGTTAGAGAGGATCTTACTCCCTCAAATAAGATAGCTGTATTGGTAAATCAAAAGGGCTCTTTATAAACCTTTAAAGTTGTTAATCACTTTATATCATGGCATAGAAAAAATAGCTTGTATTACCTTAGTAAAGTTCAACAAAGTATGTCCCCTTTAAAATCACATATTGTATTGATAGAGAAAAGCTTTATTATCTGGCAGAAAAAGCTAGAACCTGTTTGAGAATATATAAAACATGAATAGGGAAGAGTAGAGACTCATTTCTTCCTTTATATTATGGATATAGTTCTTATTTCTAGCAATTAAGTGATATGTTATTTGTTCTCTGGATTGTCATCCAGTACTTCTAAATATATAGTACTTCTAAATATTAAGGAATGTGGTTTTATTTTTCATAGAGAGTTTTTCATATGATGTTAAATGCAGTTTACATCTTCAAAATTAATTTGGCATTTTCTTCTGGGTATATAGGTTTCTACGTAGGGAATAAGGCATTGAGTTGCTTAAACTCCCTCTAATAACTATAGATAGTTTTTTCTGTCAGATCTTTCTTTTTCTTCATACTTTCTTTTTTCCTCCCAACTTTAAGCACAGCTACATAATAGGGGTTGGTTTATTTTTTCTCCTCATGGAATCATGGGTAGTTTCATTGCAGTTCATCTCTTTCTGTTTGTTTCGTATAGGGCTAATAGTTCAGGATCATTCAGACCCCATGTTCAGTTCATATGCCTATAAATCCCACTACCTACTGAATGAATCAAATCGTGCAGAGTTGATGAAATTACCTATGATTCCTTCTTCGTCAGCTTCCAAAAAGAAATATGAGAAAGGTAATAACCAAAATAGTTTATCTCCTGCTTTCATTTTGCATTTCCTTTTTTTTTTTTTTTTTTTAATGAAGGGGGGAAATGTATGCCTGTCAAGCACCATCTGTTGCTTTTCTACCTTGGTGGTTGTAACTGTCTTCATATGGCTGCAAATTTATTAAAAAGGGCTTAAAATAATTCCATTTATTGCAAATTTTTACTTACTTTTCTTGAATACATTTTCACACATTTCATATATGTAGGGGTTATTAAAATTGAAAGACTCAGATTTTGCTTAATGTAGAGAAATATTCTAAGGGCTCTTTCTCTTTTGCTCTTGTAGAACTAACATCCATGTTAGAATAGAATAGACACAATATAATTTGTTACTAACTTTTAACTAAAGAATAGGTTGTTAATTAGAGGGAAATAAATATACTGATACTTAAAGGTTTTATTTTAGAATACAGTCTATCATTTTGTTTCTAAAATGTTTTGTTCAGTTGCTATGAAAATTAGTTGTCCTTCTGGAGGATACCCCAAATATTGGATATTGAAAGGCAGCCCAGCTGAGCTGAAAATTTGCTTATGGATAATCTATTATCCACAGAATCAGGCGCTACATGTATATTTATATTCTTCCAGTTAATTTAGTCTGTGGAAGAAAATCTTATTCTATGTTTAGCTTCACATAGCATACTTATAATAAAGTTGAAAAGTGATTTAACAATAATGTATTATTTGGGAAGTTACTATCTCAGCAAGTAAATTATTAAATAACCTGGAAGGTGAACACCTTTTCCTGTTTGCATTGCCATTATGATCTGGGGGCCAAGTGCAGATTCTTTAAAGAAAAGTTAATTCATACCTAATACACTGTGTACATTGGAAATTGGCCTCCTTTTTTTCCCTTTGTGTTGCCTGCTTCATGTATCTTTGTTTTTTGTCAGAATTCTTAAGTGGCAACCCACGACTGAAAGGAAGTATAACTAAGCAAGTTGATTAGAACCTAATGGAGAAGTAGGTTGGAGAGGTATTGGGTTTTTTGTTTGTTTTCCATTGAAGTCACCTTACTGGTGACACCACCTATTTCCAAAACAAAGATGGGCCGAGGCTTGACTAACTTCATAATGCAATAATATTAGACTGCCTGAGACAGTTTAGGAAATGCCTTATATTCCTGCTGGTGCCACTGAAAGGAGATTAATTCAATTGTTGCTTATTTTGTTTTCAGTACTTGGTATTAACCTTGACATAAATTGAAATTATTTTGAGCCCTCTTTTTGCTTAGCTTGAACCACATCTTTTCTTGCATCCTAAAGCAGTTTTCTTGCATAGCACCAAGGTGAATTCTTCATATTTTTATTTTTCTATATCCCTATTTTTCTGTTTTTTATTTTTGTCAAAAAATCATGATGATTTTCACTGATGATTCTCAGTCTGTATTTCCTCTGAAATAAGACTTAAAATTCAGGACTATTCCATAACATTAAAAATGGCAAGCCTGACTCTCCCCATCAGCTCTAATAATGACATGCCCTCTGAAAGCTATTTGCGAAGGCTGTTCTCTCTATTGGTTATTTCTTTCTGTTGTAAAATGGGCTTTCTCATTTTAGTTTAAACTTACAGAAGAATTCCTAGGCTAAGAACACTCAGACAGCTAATCTCTAGGTTGGGAATTGGAACTATTAATCCATATTGAGATTTGCAAACAGAGGAACAAATCCCAATGATTGAAGAAAAAGCTTTTAAGCAGAGGAAATATAGTAATTTAATTCATCACTGATTGTATATGGATTTTTCTTTTTGTTTTTATGTTAATCAGAAGTTTGAATGTCTGCAGTAAGATAAGATTTTCTGGAAAATTGATAGCTAACCCTCAAAAGGTTGGAGCATGTGATTTGATAAAGTTGTATAGAAGGCTCCTAACCTTTAGCTAATGAGACTTTAAATCTTAGTGTACTTGTGGGTTATAGACCTGATTTTCCAGTGGGAAGATGATGTTTTTGCAGTAAATGTCTTTATCATATTTCATCTTCAGTAGTTAACATTCTTCTCCATCACTTGTTGAAATGCCTGTTAGAAATATCTAATCTTCCACTCCTCCATCTCTTTCATTTCTTTGCATTTAGTAATATTTTGTTTTGTTTGCCACATCTGTTTTGGTCTTAATCCAGAGATCATTTTATGTATTTCAAAGGAGAGGATTTTCCTAGACAAGTTGGAGGGATCTCCTCGCGTGTGGTACTTCATTCTACGCTGATATTTACTTTTTATACTATAAAGCAGTGGTTCTCTATATGAAGTCAGAAAAGACTTATGTAAATAAAATTTTTAAACTAAATATTTCAGAAAATCTAATAGAAGCACACAAAATACAACTGCATGAGTCTTTATATTTGGCTATGATTTAAATATTATAGTGTGATAATGCTAGTTTTGTTATTGGATTCAGAAGCTCTAATTGGCAGTTATATATTTCTTTGGTTAATAACATAGAAAAATGTTATTTTTTAATGTAGGGCCTTGTTTTGGTGTTTTTATTTTTGGTTGATAATATATTTGGAAGCATATGGGTTCATGAGTGAAGAGAAGGGGATCCTTGGTGATGAAAAAATTACAAACCACTGCTCTATAGCTTGTTTGACTTTGTTTATCTTCACTAAAAAGGTAATGATGATGTATGTAATCATCACCTTGAGCAAGTGAAATCTTTTTGTGTTTCTGTACCCCTTTATGGGCAGTAAAAAGTGCTGATCAACCTATTGCCTAGTTTCATTCTTGCTAATTTTATTATAAAGTGATTTTAGTCGACTATGGCACTGGATTAAAATACAAAGATGACCATTGCTTGCTTTCTTAGCTCTCAAGGAGAAAAGAAAGTAAGCTGCTACATATTTCTTAGAAAATCTGCTCTCAAATTTACTCAGTCTAAAAATTTAATACACCTATTTTGTCATATTTTAAGAGTTTTATCTTCCTACTAAACTGATAGCTCAATAGCCCACGTTTTACAGGGGTAAGGAGTACAATAATGTTTCTCTTCCTATTCAAAAGCTGAGTTTCTGGCCATTGAAGTTCTGAAAAAGGGAAGAAGCTACATCTGTTCATTTGCTTTCTATTTTAATCCATCACCATAGATATGACTCCATCCTTTGTTATTTTCCCCCAATTTGAATCAAAGTTTATGCACTTAAATGATAATTTTCTCCTTTTTCTTTCTTTTTCTCTTTCCTCTTTTCTCAGTTATTAAGACTGTTTATTTGTTTCAAGGTGGAAGATTGCTCTGCTGTGAATCGTGCCCAGCTTCCTTCCACCCAGAATGCCTGAGCATAGAAATGCCAGAAGGCTGCTGGAATTGTAATGACTGTAAAGCTGGCAAGAAACTGCATTACAAGCAGATTGTTTGGGTCAAATTGGGAAATTACAGGCAAGTTTTTCCAAGGACAAAGAGGAAGTATTCAATCATTTAGACCTACGTTCATAAACTGTGTACAAACTGGCTAGCAGACAGGTGGAACAGCAGAGCTACTTCCTTTAAAAGAGAGAGAGAGAGAGAGAGAAGAAACATATATTTATTTTATTTTTAAAATATTTTTTGCTGAAACCGGTTTGGCTCAATGGATAGAGCGTCAGCCTGCGGACTGAAAGGTCCCAGATTTGATCCTGGCCAAGGGCATGTACCTTGGTTGCGGCCAAATCCCCAGTAGGGGTATGCAAGAGGCAGCTGATCGATGATTCTCTCTCATCGATGTTTCTAACTCTCTATCCCTCTCTCTTCTTCTGTAAAAAAATCAATAAAATATATTTAAAAAATAAAATATTTTTATTGATTGTCAGAGAGGAAAAGAGAGGGAGAGAGAGAAAGAAACATCAGTGATGAGAGAGAATCATTGATTGGCTGCCTCCTGCACACTCCCTACAGGGGATTGAGCCCACAACCTGGGCATGTGCCCTGACCGGGAATCAAACCGTGACCTTCTGGTTCATAAGTTAACTATCAACCACTGAGTCACACCAGCCAGGCAAGAAACATATTTTGAGTCTGGGTTTTTACAAGATTGAGAAAGTTAGTTGTGAAATTTTTTTTTTGTTTTATTGGTTGGTTGGCTTTTGTTTTTAAGCTCCAAAAGTTGTTTTATACTAATAAACTATGTACTACTAGATTTTGGAATAAAAGGTGTTATGTGGTAAATGGAGAAGATGTTTTCTTTGTGCCCTAATTAGCTTTATATTGATCTGTGGTTCTAATAAAAACAAGTTTTTCCCTGGCCAAAATAGCTCTCTTTGCCCCTTAATCTGGTCCATATTTAACCTGTGTGCAAAGAGAGAGATTTTTAGGATTTAAAGAGAGAAATTGTTTCATTAACAGCCTTTAGCTCTTAAGAGAATAAGAAGTAGGCATGATTACTATTATTTTAATAAAACTTTCTCCTTTTAAGAAGCCTGTTTTTTTATACAAGCCTTCACTGCATAGGAATAGTGATGTATTTTTAAAACTTTGCAATCTGCATTTTGAGGGATAAGTTTATTGTTTTACTAAGAAAATAGATACTGTTCAAGAGAACACAATAGAATTCTATTTTTCAATTAAAGTCCTAAATAAGATATATTTCTATATCTATTTAACTTTAAAAACTTTGTTATTTAGCTGAGTAAGTGGCATTGAGGTTGAGTAGCCCTCCCACTGTTTTTTTAATATATAACAAGAAATCTCCAAGTCCTAAAAAGATGGACAATTTGAATACATAAACAATTTTATACTGTATGGCAAACGACATTATAAAGTTTTAAAAAGCACATGTCAAACCAGGATAAAGTGTTTGCTTTTCTACTTTCAATAAGAAAAGACAAATATCTTATGTTGGGTGTGTGTGTGTGTGTGTGGAGACGGCGAAGAAGAGAAAGAGCCAGTTTGCAAAAGAATAGCAAATGGAAAAATAAACATGGAAAATGCTCAGCCTCACTAAAAAATAAATGTTCGTTAAAAACAGAGAGGTTTTTTCCCTCCCTCTTAACAGATTGGCAAAGATATAAAAGAGTAATAATTTTGCGGCTAGAGAGGGCATAGGGAAATGAGTATTAAAATTGTAACTGTATACTCCTTGACTCAGCACTTCCCTTTCAAGAAATTTATGTAAGGAAAAAATGTATTTGTTGAGGTATTCATTGTGGTGCTATTTGAAATAACCCAAATACTCAGTCCATAAGGGATTTGTCAAATAAATTATATGATACCCGTATTGTAAAGTATCTTGAAGGCAATAAAAGAATAATGCAGGGCTGTATAGTAACATAGGGAGATACTTGCTATTTAGAATTTAGAAAACATGTTAAACAATATGTACATTATCTTTCCATGTATTTATATAATTTTTTTAAATTGTAGCTCTAGATGTAATATGTTTTTAATACCTGGAAAGAAACCTATCTAATGTTAATAGTGCTAGGCATGAGATTACAAGGAGAAGCATTTTCAGTTTTTCTGTTATACATTTGCGCATTGTTTTATTTTTAAAATAAACACTGCTTTTATAATTTATATATATATATATATATATATATATATATATATATATATATATACTCAATATATAAATGGGAGTGGAGAGACATGGGTTTGACAATTACTAGATACATTCCTGGATAACAAATATCTAAAACAATATAAGAAACATTTAGCTCTTCAAGTAAATTTTAGAATATTTTCTGTATATTTAATTTTATGGGGAGCTTTTTTTGAGATATTGCTGACATATTAGTTTCAGTTGTATAACATATTGTTTCAGGATTTGTATATAGTATTGTGAAATGATCACAATAAGTCTAGTTAACATTTATCTCCATACATACTTATAATATTATTTTCTCCTGATGAGAATTTTTAAATCTACTCTGTTAGCAACTTTCAAAAATATAATACAGTATTATTAACTATAGCCACCATGCTGTACATTATATATTTTCTTTTTTAAGAAGTTGTGAGTGTGAAAAGATCTTTGCCTTAACTTAAATACTTGAGTTTTAATTACATTGCATTTAAAGAACCCCAAAGCATTTCTCCAGTTCAAAGCCCAGTGAGATTTATATGCAGGTCAAATTCTTCTTGTATGTTCTGCAAAGACTTCCATCCATGAACTAAGTCTTAATATATTTTTTCCAGTCAGGCCTAGCTGGGTCACATGAAGCTGTTTCTTTTCAGTATCTAGTTGCTCCAGTGTACAGCTTCCTGGGGGAAATATGAGGACGTGGGACAACCTCTGGCACAGACCCCATGAATGTAGTCCTTATGTACATACTGAAATGCCTTTAAATGGTTTAGAAATAGCCATTTCCTCGTCCACTTTAAGGGAAACCAAACACTGATTACACAGAACAGTGCTTTTGTTTGAACAATTTGAGCACAGGCTCTTGCCTGTGTTTTTCATTCATTCTTAGATGGACAGCAGGTACATTTTAGATGAAGCGTGTTCAGATTCTGCCCTATAATCCTGAGAATGTAGCCATGCTGTCATTTATCTTCTAAATAATACAATTGTTCATTAGATAAATGGCTTTATTAGGCACCTATACAATAAGTGACTGACAAATTTTAAGTTTTTGTATGTTTACTGTTCATATTGATGGTTTTACATACTACAAAAGCTCCACCTTTGAATTTCTGACTTGCCCAATTGCTGGAAATTGTCACATGCGCCTCACAGATGGTTTCATTCAGAGATTGCTATGGTTTCAGTCATCATGGCATGAAACAGTTCTGTTTCATTCTGTCCCAAAGTCCACGTTTATTGTGATCCAAGATGAATTAGATTTTGAAATACACTGATATAAGTCTTTTTGGTACATTTGACCAAAAAGTATTTATTCTGAGTGAATAGAGTCAGAAAATAATAATTTGAATGGGAATGGTCATTCTTTACTGTAGCATCAGTTTATTCTGAAATGAGCCCCTGGACTACTAGAAATAAACTTTTACACCTTGGAGGACGATGTTGATTTAAAAATGCCAAGTTTGGAGAAAAACAACTTTTTTAGGATAGAAATTTGGTTTGGAATGATATTGGTAATTTCTAATTCTTAAGGTGGGTCGTGGATTAAGTATTTTATTATGCTTTATAGCTTATATTTCCATGATATATATTATTTTACAAATATGAGATATTTTTAAAAGAAAGTCGCTAGATTGGGTGTTTATGGCCTAGTTTCACTATTTCATTAACAAATTCATTAACCAATATGATTTTAAATGTTGAGTGGTTTGAGCAGGATTAAAGATAATCAGGGTATTTTGTGTCCTTAGAGTTTGAATGAAAATGTCACGGTACAAAATCTCTTATTCCATCCTGCCAGCCATGTAAAGAATAGTCTGTTTTTTATCCCTTTGGCCTAAAATTGTTTTTGTTTTCAGATGGTGGCCAGCAGAGATTTGCAATCCCAGGTCTGTGCCACTGAACATCCAGGGCCTTAAGCATAACTTGGGGGACTTCCCTGTGTTCTTCTTTGGTTCTCATGACTACTATTGGGTGCACCAAGGCAGAGTGTTCCCTTATGTTGAAGGAGACAAAAGCTTTGCTGAGGGGCAGACTAGTATTAACAAGACCTTCAAAAAAGGTAAGTTGGATGATGTTTATGATGACTCAAAACTAAGACTCCAGAGTTGATTTCTCAACATCTTCCACCTCGCATATGACATACTTCTGGTAGTAGAGAATTTTCACCAGGTAACCCCATTAGAACCATGTCAGAATCTAATCAGTTATAAAAATAATGTTTTCGGTTTGGTAGGCTCTGCTGCGTGAGTGAGTGGAGTTTCTTCAGTGATCTTTCTAGACATAGATTTTTCTGGAACAGTTTCCTTAATCACTGAAGCTCCTTTACCACTGAAGAGTAACAGAGCTTCCCATGGAGAGCCTTACAACTGGTTCTGCAACAAGGTACAGGAAGTTGGCTTTCTGGGCAAGAGCAAAGTGAATTTAAAGCTAGTGCCAGGTGAAAGGCTCCCCTGGGGTTCACGTGGAAGCCTCTGATCACGGAAGCAGAACCTCATCTCTGAGGCTGCAGCTTGCATAGAGCAGTGTTCAGCCAACAGTGAGTCATATCCTATTTCAGTGCTACCCTGTCCTGGTGGTAAGTAGTTATTTCCAGAAATGATTTTTAAAAGAAAAAAGCGGCCCAGTTCAGAGCATTGGGAAGGCAGAGTAGAACTGCTCTCCCAACAGGTATTGTTTGTTTGTTGGCATTTATATACTTTGTTTGGTCTCATTGGCAGCTCTGGAAGAAGCTGCAAAACGTTTCCAGGAGCTGAAAGCACAAAGAGAAAGTAAAGAAGCACTAGAGATTGAAAAAAACTCGAAAAAACCTCCTCCTTACAAACACATCAAAGTGAGTCTCTTCCCTGAGATTGGTATTGGACGGGCAAGATGAAGTGTAGTATTCTCTTAGTAGTGAGAGTCTTTTGTAAAACAAACAGAGCTTTTTAGCAGTGTCATAGTCAGATGGGAGCGGGAGCTGTGTTTTGTGGGGATGAGGTCTCCGATAAGCCCTCTGGCACCTGGGAGTGACGTGTTTGATGGGAAATCCTGTTCCTGCTCTACCAGGTTATTCTGCCACCAAATGAGAATAGAGAGGTTTGCCCTTTCGTCCAGATAGTCCATAGTTGTTTTTAGTTATGAATTTTCCAACTAGTAGAAGGAGAAATACACTGAACAGATAAATGAGAATTCACATCAGTTTTTGGTATTTTTGCCAACTAAGAAGCAGTCCTTATTCTTAGTTTATTTATGGGGAAATTGCTATTACGATAACGAGCCTTTCTTAGTCATGCTGCAAGGCAGTAGCAGAGCCAAGAATAGCTTGGAAGTTTCGGGTGCTCTGTTTAAATTCCTCCTCCTCATCTGTGATTTTGTTTTCTAGGCTAACAAAGTCATAGGAAAGGTGCAGATCCAGGTTGCAGACCTGTCAGAGATTCCCCGCTGTAACTGCAAGCCAGCCGATGAGAACCCTTGCGGCTTGGAATCCGAGTGCCTGAACAGAATGCTGCAGTACGAGTGTCACCCGCAGGTGTGCCCCGCCGGGGATCGTTGCCAGAACCAGTGCTTCACAAAGAGGCTCTACCCTGATGCAGAAATCATCAAAACGGAGCGAAGAGGCTGGGGCCTCAGGACCAAAAGGAGCATTAAGAAGGTATTGTGGGACAGGGCACTGGTGATCAGAACCAGATCAGGCCCTGTGCCTCTCAGAGAAGCTTCAACGGGGATGAAATGTATGGTGATCCCTGGCGGAATCCTGAAATTTCCCAAGTTGAGAGTTTGGCATTTCTTTAGCAAAGAAGCTATAGGAAGTGGTAGTGATAAAACATACGAAAATTTTGGTTGTCTTATGATCAGTCATAAAAAGGAAAAGGGACAATGGTCATTTTCTGTCTGAAGTATTTTTTACTTGTTAATCAAAGTAGACCTAGATGTAAAGACCTAGTAAAGGCAATAGCCAGGACTTTGCTCCAATGTCTTAATTCATTAGCTATGAAACTGTGGCCAAGTCAGTCAGCCTCCCTGAGTGTCAGTTTCCTCATCTCTAAAATAGACATAGTATTCCCTGCCCTTCACATTGCTGCTAGTCTCAAATTAGATCATATACCCAAAAGCAACCAGAAAAAGTTCAGTACTTTAGGCAATTTTTCAAAAGTCCCTTTGTTTAACACAGAAATGCATTGTCCACTGCAGAACATTTTCTAAATACAAATAACTCAAAGAAAAAAAAAAATCACCAATATATCCTACTGCTCAGAGGCTCTCAAACTTTAGAGATTCTCAAAACCTCCCAAGGTCGTCGTCGTCATTGTTATTATTATTATTATTATTAATCATCACCTGAGACTATTTTTTCATTCATTTTTAAGAAGAGTGAAAGAGAAGGAAGGACAGAGAGAAACATCAACGTGAGAGAAACACGTTGATTGGTTGCCTCCTGCACGAGCCCTGAGCTCTGTCCAGGACCCTGCAACCAAGGTACATGCCCTTGATTGAAATCAAACCCAGGACCCTTTGGTCTGCAGGCCAATGCTCTATCCACTGAGCCAAACCAGCTAGGGCCTGGGGTCCTTAAAAACAGTATCACCCAGATATATCTGGGACAGTATATTCTGCATTTTATAACAAGTTCCTGCCCTGCCCCCCTTTTTATCTCCTACCCCTGCCAAATGCCAATATATAGAACTTGGAGATATATTCATTGAGAGAGGTGGACCTAGTGAGAATTAGTAATTAACTCTTTTTTTTAAATATATATTTTTTTCTTTATTTCAGAGAGAGGGAGAGAGAGAAATATCAATGATGAGAAATAAATATTGATCAGCTTCTTCCTACATGCCCCCTACTGGGGATCAAGCCTGAAACCCAGGCATGTGCGCTGACTGGGAATCAAACTGTGACCTCCTGGTTTATAGGTCAGTGCTCAACCACTGAGCCACACCACCATGCTGTAATTATTTCTACCTTTTAAAGAATCACCTTTGGCTGAATCCGGTTTGGCTCAGTGGATAGAGAGTCAGCCTGTGGACTGAAGGGTCCTGGGTTCCATTGCAGTCAAGGGCATGTACGTTGGTTGCAGGCACATCCCCAGTAGGGGGCGTGCAAGAGGCAGCTGATTGATGACTCTCATCAGTGTTTCTAGCTCTCTATTCCTCTCCCTTCCTCTCTGTAAAAAATTAATAAAATATATATTTTTTAAAAATAAAAAAAATAATAAATCACCTTTGTGATTAAAAAATACCACATAATGTAGTAAAGAAAATCAATACAAGAAAGATATTCCTCCTTCATCCTTCAATTATTGGTCTCCTCACAAAAGATGACTATTGTTACTAGGTTGATATGTAGCTTTTTAGGACTTTTTCTGTGTAGTTGTAAGTATTAACACATATGCAAATATACAATCATATATTCTATATTTGTAGGGTTTTTAAAACAAATATAATCATACATATTTCTCACTTAACATATCATACATACATTTTTATAGCAGTACGTAGAGATTTCAACTCATTATTTTTTAAATTTTTCTTTTCTTTTTTTTTTTCAAATACACTCTCATTGATCTTCCACAGAGAGGAAGAGAGAGAGACAGAGAGCCAGAAACATCGATGAGAGAGAAACATCGATCAGCTGCCTCCCGCACACCTCCCACTGGGGATATGCCTGCAACCAAGGCACATGCCCCTGACAGGAATCGAACCTGGGACCCCCCACTCTGCAGGCCGATGCTCCATCCACTGAGCCAAACCAGTCTCGGCTTCAACTCATTATTTTTGTTTTTTCAATTCATTCTTTTTGTTAAACTCACTGTATTTCATAGTAAAATGTACCAAATTATGTACCATAATTTATATAACCTATTTTCCAATACATGCATGTACACACATACACATTTACAGATTTTTTAAAGTTCTGTAGTGAACTTTCTTGGTCATCTCTCTTTATGCACGTGTTTCTATAGGTTAGATTGCTTATGAAGAAGCTCATTCATTTGGTTCATATTTGTGAAGCTTCTTCAATGTGCCAGGTACTATCCCAGTACCTGGAAAAACAGTAGTGAACAAGACAAATAATAAACAGATATCTAATGCCGAGTACCACTAAATGCTGCAAAGAAAACAGCTGTCAGAAGGGATAGCGGGTGACTGGGATTGCTACTTTAAATTGATTGGCTAAGGAAGGCCTGAGGAGGGGACATTTCACCTGAAATGGGAGGGAGAAAGTCACAAAGATAAGTGTTGAGAAGAGTATTTCAGACTAAAGTAAAACAAATACAAATGCCTTAGTATGTTCCAGCAACAACAACAAAGCACCAGGAGAAGAAAGGCAAGGAGAAGAGTGGCAGGTGGGGATAGGAGAGAGGCTAGATCATATGGGCATTACAGGATGGGAAATTTCTGGAGCATTTTAGTAGGGACTGACTTGATCTGATACTTGATGTATTTGTTTTCTATTGCTGCATAACCATGTTACCACAAACTTGGCAACTTAAAATGTAACACATATCTGATTATCTCACAGTTTCTGTGGGTGAGGAGTCTGGGCAATGCTTAGCTGGGTCCTCTCAAGGTGCAGTCAGGGTGCTTCCCAGGGCTGGATTCTCACTCATGTGCCTTGGCTAAGCAAGGATCCAC
The DNA here is from genome assembly GCF_014108245.1 of Pipistrellus kuhlii. Taxonomy (NCBI): domain Eukaryota; kingdom Metazoa; phylum Chordata; class Mammalia; order Chiroptera; family Vespertilionidae; genus Pipistrellus; species Pipistrellus kuhlii. Next base: position 167,718,434 of record NW_023425529.1, read on the forward strand.
TTCCCTGCCTGCATAGCTGTTGGCAGAATAATTTCCTTGGAGATGTAAGCCTGAGAGCTTCAGGTGTTTTGTTTGTGTGTTTCACTTGTTGTTACTGTTTTGTTGTCCTCTGGAGGCTGCCTACAATTCCTTGTCAAATGAGGTTCCTCAACATGGTTCTTTGCTTCCTTACAGCCAGCAAGATGTATGCTAAAGTCATAATGTAACAGACTCATGTAATCACATATGTCCATCACCTTTGTCATGTTCTATTGCAAGTCACAGGTCCTGCTCACTTGAGGGGATTGCAGAGCCATGTGAACACCAGGAGGCAGAGGTCATGAGGGCCACCTTCAGAGTCTGTCTGCCACACTTGGGTTTCAAAAGAATACTTTTGGCTGTAGTACAGAGAATTTGTGGTAATGGGGAAAGTGATAAAAAGGAAACCATTTATAATCCAGGAGAGAGATGATGGTGGCATACACCACTAGGGTTGTAGTTGTGCAGGAGAGAAGAGGTTGGATTTCTGACATTTTGAAATTAGAGCCAATAGGACTTGCTAATGCCTTGGATATGTGTATTGGGCTGCTCAGGCAAAGGCCATCTGCATGTAAAATATTACGTGATTCAAATTTTGATACTACTATAATGCCATGCATAACACACATACAAATTTTTTTGCCTATGATTTCAGGGGAATGTTTAGAGTCATCCTGAAAACTGTGTAGCTTAATATCTTTTTAACACTTTTTAATAATAGTTGTATTTATTTAAAATGTGTTTTAATTTACTTAATTCATGATATACAGTTGACCTTTGAATATGCACAGGTTAGCGACACTGATCACGCACACAGTTGAACTTTTTTGATTCCCCCAAAACTTATGTTGTGGCACAGGGATTGGTTCCAGGACCCCTCCAGGCACCAGAATCTAAGGATATTCAAGTTCCCTATATATTATAAAACAGTATACATCAGTGCGTACAGTCAGCCTCCATCTGTGGGCTCCCAGTCACAGGTGGAAAATAGTACAGGTATTTATTGAAAAAAAATCCATGTGTGGATAGACGTGCACAGTTCAAAACCATGTTGTTCAAGGGCCAACTGTAATCAAGAGAAAAGAAATGTAATCAAGATTGTTCTGCCCTTTAGCACTTGAAGAATTGCTAGTGTAAGGTCACTGGTCTTTTACAAAACAGCTAGAAATATATGGTCTCTGAAAAGCACAATCATCAAGACTGTAGCAACATGGGAAAGGCTTTTGGTACATTAAGGGACAGATGCCAAATGTGAAACAGAGTGAACCATGAGTCCCCTCTTTTCATACCTAAATCCTGGCATTGTGTGACAGCATGCACTTCTTGCTGTCAGGCGGCTTCTTAGGAATTGAAAAATATGTATAAACACTGAATTATACCCTCTTTTTACAGTCTTTAAGGACAGATTTTTAGCACTTTATAAGGTCTTTAATTCACAATTTAATTAACAGCTCATGGTTCAGTAAACAACTCTTTGAGGTTAATGGTTTGTCATTTTGGACATCAAAAGTATTTCTTTTACAAAATAGTTAGAAATATTTATTCACAGTGGTACATCAAGTTTTGGCACATACATTTCTGATATTTAATATCAGCATTAATTTTTCTATATTCATTCATTTTCATAGAATAACAAATACAAACCATAATAAATGGTTTATAATGTTGTAGAATAGTTTCAGAGGCTCCAGGTTGCCTTATCCCAGGTTCCAGTGATGGACCATAATTGTGTCACTTGGACTATGGACATAATATTGTCAGCTAAAAAAGACAAGCAGATCATTATATTTTGCAGCACTGGTACAAGAAAAATAGTGCCTGAATGCACATGAATAACAGCAACTACAAGTAGTTGATGGTTGAAGCTATATTCTATAGTTCTTTTTGGTTAATTATCTTGGATCATACATGTTGTGTTAAGGAACGCTTTCTAATATAATACCCTGATTTCACATTTATATACTGCATGCTTCTCTGTAGGGTGAATTTGTAAATGAATATGTTGGCGAATTAATTGATGAAGAAGAATGCAGATTGCGAATCAAGCGAGCCCATGAGAACAGTGTAACCAATTTTTATATGTTAACTGTCACCAAGGTAAAATTACTTTGTTTTTATTTTCATGATCTTAGGTTGAACTGTTTCCTCTAATTTGATTTTTTCAGACAAAGTATAATGATCAGCAGTAGCCAGTGTGCTCTCCACCATAATGTGCTAATTATACCAGCACAAAATGAATGCTTGCTGCAGCCTTGCACAGGTCATGTGAGACAGCACTGCGAGTGAAAGAGAACAGGAAAGGTTGACACACCTGGATTCTGGTCCCAGCTCCTCTTAGGCACTGAAAGACTAGCCCTCAGTTGCTTTATCACTGAAGGAGGGAAGGAGCACTAATTCTAAGTTATAAACCGCTGTTAAAGTTCAGATTTAGCAAAAATTCTAACTCTGAAAATTGTTCTGCACATTTAAATTTTTTAATGGTTTAGGAGATATAAATGCTGTCATAAGAAAAACAACGGAACTGCTGGTTTAATACATGCAGTTGTAAGTCAATTCAATTTCTTCACTAGTCTTCTGATTTACAGAGGACAAGAAAGTGAGGTCTAGCCGTGGTAAATGGTTGAATACCTTGTTACAGTTTAATGAAGAGCAAAGATTAGTACCCATGTTTCCTGTGTGCCAGGCCATTCCTAAAACTGAGTCGGAATGTCATTAAAGTTAAGAACTGGAGATCATGTAGAAGAAATATTATTTTAACTCATATGGTATTGTTTGAAACTTTTTACAGCTTTCATGAATATATATTCCATAAACATACAATGCCATTTATTTATGACTAGAGGCCCGATGCATAAAATTCATGCAAGGGTGGGGGTTCAGCCTGCCCTTAGCCCTCTCACAATCTGGGATCTCTTGCTCCCAACTGCCTGCCTGCTTGCTCCTTACTGCCTGACTGCTCACTCCTCACGACCTGACTGCTCACTCCTTACCACCCACCTGCTTGCTCCTTACTGCATGGCTCACCGCTCCATAGTGCTGCCATGGAAGTGGAAGAGGCTCCTGCCACCACCGCTGCACTACCATTCATGACCCCAGCTTCTGGCTGAGCATGCTTCTGCTGTGGGAGCCCACTGACCACCATGGGCAGCTCCTGAATTGAGTGTCTGCCCCCCTGCTGGTCAGTACACTTCATAGCGGCCAGTCTTTCTGGTCATTCTGCAATAATGGTCACTGGGCTTTTATATATATAGATTGTCAATTGGCTCCTAAATCCTATCTTCACTGTCAGTGACCCCTCCAGCCATCTTTACAACATCTTATAGGGCTTATCCAGATGATCAGAATTTAAAATTAGGGGCCCAATGAGAAGGTTTGTACTGTATTTTAGACTTCACTACAAGTAAAATTAGAACAAATTTAAAAAAAACTATCAGCTTTGCACTGGCTATGAAGTTTCATAGCCAGTGAGACTTATCTGAGGTGTGATTATTGCTAATCGAAAAAAAAAAAGGAAAACCACTCGAGCATGTCAAACTCAGGGCCACAAGTTTGACATGCTTGAGTATACCCCTTCCATCAAATCTGCAAGTCTTTATTCAGAAGAGAAGTTTCTCATTTTTCCTACTTGCTCTTCATGGCCTGAACCCTGAGCCTTCTAGCCCTGTTCTAGTTGTGCTTCTTGCTCAGAACAGGAAAGGAGGGCGACAGCTCAGCACCCTGTTCCCTTCACAAGGCGCTGTCTGAACTCAGAGCTCTCTTAGAAATACTTTTCCTAAACCGAAGACCAGAGCATCTTTTAAGCATTATTCTACTGTCTGTTTGTTTCCACTTTATCTTGATTGTTTTGACTTGAAAGTCATGAGAGGAAGTAGATAACTTACTAAATGTACAGAGAGCGCCACATTTTCACGTTTGCATTCATCAGGCATCAGCTGCTGCCTGGTGGCTCTTGACTGCATTGATGTTTCTAAGATGTTTATTTTTAGTTTTATGTCAAAGGTACCTTTCCCTTCTTTTCTTTCTGAAGGACCGTATAATTGATGCTGGCCCAAAAGGAAATTACTCTCGCTTTATGAATCACAGTTGTAATCCAAATTGTGAAACACAAAAGTGGACAGTGAATGGAGACGTTCGAGTGGGACTTTTTGCTCTGTGTGATATTCCTGCAGGTAAACAAAGCAACTCGCTCCCCATGCCCCCTTCCTAGGAAGCAAGTATATCCTCTGAAAGCAAAACATTCTTCAAGGTTTGGTGCTCAGATATTTATTCAAATAAGTAATTATATTTAGAGTTGTTATCTGCCAATAAGAAGTAAAAATCTGTGTTCTGCAAAGGGAGCTCAGCAAGAGCTTCTCTGTAAGAGAGAATATCACAGAATTCTGGGTCCAGTCTTTCTGAATTAATTCTCCACATTATTGCTGTCTATATAACATAACCAGATGGTTAAGCTTTTGTTTCCTTTTTTTAAAGTTTTAAAAGCCTATGTTAACATCAGTGGGTTTCTTGGTTTGTTTGGGGGGTGGGGAGAGGTTGTTTTATTTTGAAAGACATTCAGTTTCAAATTAGACATAAAACACTTTTGAAGCCAGAGTTTTCAATTTTCCTTACCCATCTAGCATCTTAACAGCAAAGCTTAGTTTCTCCTCTGTTAAGTTTGTAGCAAAATGAGTGTGAAATGCTGTAGCCAAAAGGAATTTCAGTTGTATATCTAGACTCACGGTGGATTGTTCAAGTCCAGTAAAAGAAAGCGGGGGCCTCCTAATTTGAATCACTGGATCTTTGGTGTAGATAATAAACTTCTATTTTGAACTCTTTTCTAGTCAGAATACAAGGTATTAATTACTGGAAACAGTATGGTCGTCATAATTCCACAGACATATTGTTCATTTAGAAACTAGTATAAATTAGCTTCAGAAAAGAAAACTAGAACTCATTTTTCTTAAACAGAGATTTCAAATCCTGGTCTCTATTACATAGTTTTTGACCACTTCAATGAAAAGGATGTGACGGCTTTTGTAGAATATTTATTTTTGCTGTAACATGGGTGTGTCGGGATGTTTTCCTCTAGTTATTTTTTTCCTTTTTTCTTTTTTTCCATCACTGTCTTCAATGTAGAATGTGGGGGAGGGAAAAGTTGATGTCAGAATTGTGTCTCATTTTTTCATTCCGAGAGTTTCTATGACTACAGTTTCTTCCCCGTTACTTGAATATAAATAATTATTTCTCTTCTGTTTTAGGAATGGAGTTAACTTTTAATTATAACCTGGATTGCCTGGGCAATGGCAGGACGGAGTGCCACTGTGGGGCAGAGAACTGCAGTGGTTTTCTTGGAGTGCGGCCCAAGGTCAGTGTGCAGGGGCTTGCCCTGAGCCAGTATGGAGGGGCTACTGCAGTCTCATAAGCATATGACCATCTCAGGAACATACTGACAAATGGATACCTGGTTTAGTTCACTGATCTTCAGTGGTGTTTACCCAGAGTTTAGACTGACTTTCCAATACCTTAGTAAGATCTATTAGTTTCTGAAAATGTATTTGTATTTCTGATAGAATTTGAAGCTAGCAAAATCCTTTTAGAAAACTTTTTTTTTTTTTAATTCACAATATACTAAAAACCACTTAATTATATACTATAAAATGGTGAATTTTGCCCAGGTAGCTCAGTTAGTGTCATCACAGCATGCTAAGATTGTGGGTTTGATCCCCAGTCGGGGCACATACAAGAATCAACCAATGAGCCTAGTCAGTTTGGCTCCATGGATAGAGCGTCGGCCTGCAAACTGAAAGGTCCCAGGTTCAATTTTGGTTAAGGGCACATGCCTGGGTTTTGGGCTCAATCCCTAGTGGGGGACTTGCAGGAGGCAGCCTATCCATGATTCTCACTCATCATGGATATTTCTATCTCCCTCCCTCTTTCCTTCCTCTCTGAAGTCAATAAAAATATATTAAAAAAAAAAAATCAACCAATGAATACATGATGAGTGCACAACAAATTGATGTTTCTCTCTCTCCCTTCCCTCTCTCTCTAAAAGCAATTTTTAAAAAAAGATAATTAAGTTTTTTAAATGGTGACCTTAATGGTATATGAATTATATCTCATTGTCCTTATAATTTTTTAAAGTATTTTTTATTGATTTTATGGAGAGAGGAAGGGAGGAGAGAGGGATAGAAACATTGATTAGCTGCCTCCTGCATATCCCCCACTGGGGCTTGAGCCATAACCTGAGCATGTGCTCTGGCTGGGAATTGACCTGGCTACCTTTTGGAGCATGGGACAAAGCCCAACCAAATGAGCCACACCAGCTTATTTTAGCATTCTTTGGGATGAGTCTTTCTGGTGTTTTTATTTATTTTTAATTTAAATATATATATATTTCATTGATTTTTTTACAGAGAGGAAGAGAGAGGGATAGAGAGCCAGAAACATCGTTGAGAGAGACATCAATCAGCTGCGTTTTGCACACCCCCTACTGGGGATGTCCCTGCAACCAAGGTACATGCCCTTGACGGGAATCAAACCCGGGACCTTTCAGTCTGCAGGCGGACACTCTATCCACTGAGCCAAACCGGTCTCGGCTTCCTGGTGTTTTTAGTTAATTGAACAACAGATGAAATTAAATGACTGTGTTGTAGGATTTTTCCCTTCTCTTGTACAGCTTCCTGCATTATGATCATTAAACTGTGATCCTTTTTCCTGGCAGTCGGCATGTGTGGCAACAACTGAAGAAAGGGCAAGAAATGCTAAGTTAAAGCAGAAGAGACGAAAAATCAAAACAGAATCAAAGCAGATGCATGAAGATTACTGTTTTCAATGTGGAGATGGTGGAGAGCTGGTCATGTGTGACAAAAAGGACTGTCCCAAAGCATACCACCTCCTATGCCTTAACCTGACTCAGCCACCATATGGTAAGTGAGATCTTTCTCAGACTTGCATTTTTGCCAACTATGTGTAACTCAGAATATAGTCCACTGTCCTTAGTGGAGCAGTGGAATAGGAATCACTGACTAGGACAAACAACCATAGCAAACAAAAATTATGCTAGTGAAAATCTGTTTGCCAATTTGGGATACCTATGAGCCAGCAAGGATTGGTTTTCCTTTATATTATCACTAGAGGCCTGGTGCACAAATTTGGGGTCTCTTGGCCTGGCTGGCGATCTGGGAAGATTGGGGCCAGCCAGCAGGGGGGTGGGGGCGGGGGTCACAAGGGACCATAGGAGGTTGGCCAGCAGCAGGAGGTTGGCTGTGGGAGCGCACTAACCACTCAGGGGCAGCTCCTGCGTTGAGCGTCTGTCCCCTGGTGGTCAGTGCATGTCATAGCTACTGGCCAGTTATCTGGTCATAACAGTCACTTAGGCTTTTATATATATAGATAGGTGAGTACTATGGGCAGTATCTCACATTTGTACCCAATGGTTCACCTAGCCAGACCAAAGTTTGGCTGAAATTTGGAGTTGTATTCAAGTGATCAGTCTCCAGAAAAGATGGGATCCTGGGTTTTTGTGGGTAATTAAGACAGGCACTAACTTGGGCTCTTCTCCTCCTCTCCGCCCTATTAGGAAAGTGGGAGTGCCCGTGGCATCAGTGCAATGAGTGCAGCAGTGCAGCTGTTTTCTTCTGTGAGTTCTGTCCACGTTCCTTCTGTAAAGATCATGGGAAGGGAGCTCTGGTCCCCTCTGCACTGGAAGGCCTTCTCTGCTGCTCTGAACATGACCCCGGGGCTCCTGTGCCACCAGAATACTGGAGCAAGATCAAGTGTAAATTGGAATCACAAGATCATGGAGAAGAAGCAAAAGAATGAATGGGTGGTGATTTCCTTTTTCTTTGAACAAAAAGGAGAAGCAGACGTAAACAGGTGATGTTAGTAAAGGAGAGACTGCTGCCAGGTGCCATCAGTGCTGCCTTATCAAGAGACTGGGAGCCGGTCCTGCAGGCAGCAGCAGTTGGTGATATCTGGATTTTGTCTGATTTTGTTGGTTTGGTGATTCTTGAGTGGAAGGTTCGATTCCCTTGGTCCTTTCTTGCTTTTTATTTTGCTTCAAGGCCTTGCAGTTGGAAAAAATATGTCTTTGCTTTAAAATTAGAACAAAATGCAAGTTTTGTTAATGAAATGAGTGTAAAGTCCTTGGGTGTAAAAAGCAAAAGTCACCATCATTCCTTTATTTATTTTCATTTTTTTAAATGTTAAGTATAGTTCAGATAGTCTAATCAGTGTATGTGTGAGTGTGTTAGGTAAGAATTGGAGAAAGCCCTCTAGCAAAGGATGTGATGATCTCTGTATACCTCTTTACTGTGGAGTAATAGGCTAACCTCTTTCCCTTCACAATGTCTTTCATGGCCTTGGAGAAGGCTTCTATGGAAGCATTGAATCTGGCTTCTTGAAAACAAAATGCTTCCATGGCTTTTACCTCTGTGGTCTTAAACTAAGTGGGTTTTGTGATATGATAACTTTACCTAGAAAGTTATATAGTGTGATTTTGGTTTCGGTTTGGAGAAAAAAAGAAATGGATGCACTTACTGAGTTTGGAATGTTTTCCATTGATAGTGGGTATTTTTGATGAAGTGCATTTATGTAGATATGAATGCAGTATTAGAATGGTCATTCCTATTTCTTTTATATATATATATATATTTTTATTGATTTCAGAGAGGAAGGGAGAGAGAGATAGAAACATAAGTGATAGGAGAGAATCATTGATCAGCTGCCTCCTACACACCCCCTACTGGGGATGGAGCTCATAACCCAGGCATGTGCCCTGACAGGGAATCAAACCATGACCTCCTGGTTCATAGGTTAACTTTCAACCACTGAACACATTGGCCGGGCTCATTCCTATTTCTTGACACACAGATAAAGGCAGCTAGAGGGGGACGAAAGGCACAGACCAAAAAAGTTGGATGATATAAGCACCATTTTCTGTCACACCCTAGTTGACTTGGAAAGAATTAGGGTATTTTATTTTGTCCCTGTCCTAATCATACATTCCCTTTATCAACCGACTCCTCAAGTTTCCTGGTGAAACTACACAGACGAGTTTGATTGTTTTTTAATAGCTCTTTTTTGTTTAATCCTATTTGGGGTGGAAGGGGGCACATCTCAAACTTCTGAGTCAGTAGTTGCTGTTATCTGGTACTTAACGTTGTCCCCGTAGAAGGAGGGAGGGAAGCACTTCTACTGGGTGTATAATAGCCACACAAATGCACTTCATCTTAGGAGCCACTTAGGAAAAGCTCCAAGGAAGCAGTGTTAGCCAAAATGATTGGCTGTGGTGCTTGCATCTCATAGATGCAAGTGTTCCAAGATGTCTGCCCACAGAACTCACTTGCTTTTAACCCCAAGGAATATGTATATTCCAGTAGCCCTTGTATGAAATAATTAGTGATGTCAGACATTGTTGTAACACTGTACTAAGTAGAAGTCTAGAATTAGCTTGAATGAACGTTAACTTTCTCTGTGAATTTTGACTGCTTACAATGAATTGCTGGTACCTGGTAACATTTCTTTTCCCTCAAGAAGCACCTAGTAACCTTGTGAAGGTAGGGAGGGTAGATGCTATACCACACTCCTTCATTTGTGTTATGTGTGTTTCTTTTTCTTACCAATTTAGGGCTCTTCTCTGGAAAAAAAGAAAAGCTGTTTTGTGCCTCTTTTTTTTGTATGTAAATGTGCAATGATACTGGATTTTTGTCTTGTGTGGGGGGGAACAAAACAGGAAAACAACACTACAGTTCCTTTACCTAAGCTCCTAAACTGCCACTTGCCTGATTCTGGCAATTAATTTTGAGGTAACTTCTTGGGCCTCCAATAGTTCTTTTGATTAGATATGGTCCCAAAAGAAAGAGCAAAATGGAAAATGCTATACATGTTAGCAACTGTAATTGCTACAAGTAACATGGATTACATCTTGCCAAAACACTAACCTTTGCTCTTGAACAATTATATAGCTTGATGTCCTTTTAAAAAATAATTTAAGAAAATCTAGGTTTTATCATACTAAAACTTTATTTTCTATATATATATATGATGTTTGCTTTTCTAAACTTACTAACATGAAGGATTTCCTTTCATATTCAAAATGTAACTCTTGTTAAAACAATATCCAACATGAAATCTTATCTCCTTAGTGCTATTTGATATCTGATGACTTTTATATGGTAAGCCAGGGTCTAGTCTATAAACTACAAATACCTTAGGTTTAAGTATTTTTATGCAGTTCCTCATTGTGTCACATTTTGTTTGTGTATCTGTAACAGAGCTCTGCTGAGCCCGCTTAATTTGGGGGGCGGGGAGGCTAACAGGATTGTTCTGTCATTTCAGAAATCAGGGTAGAAAACAAAATAGCTAACCCTAGCTCTGGGTCTGTGCATGAGTGTTCTTTCATGGTCTAAAAGGTGGTTTTAGTCATGCCAGTGCTAAGGAGCTCTTCTCACTCCGCCATCGTGTCACTGTTGATATTGAGTCCATTGTGAAGTTGCAGGTTCTGGAAGCAGAAAGAGTACCTTGTGCTTTAAGTGTGCAGCGTATACCTGCACTGTGCTTGCCTGTGCTTCCCCAGTGAAGTATTCCAACACACATTGCTCACTCAGTCTGAGGCTGGTATTTGTTAACTTTTAAATCTGTATGTGGTCAGAGCATACATGCTTGGTTTTTAATATTGTCCAAAATGAAATAACTTAAAGCAGCTTGAGATAATGGTGGTATTTTTTTTTTTTTAACCTCGTTAATTCTTGGGAAGAAGTGAAGATAAGATTTTTCATAATCAGCATAAAGCATCAAAAATTGGATCAGTAACAACTAAAGATGAAATCCTGATACATTTCCAGGCGCTGAGCAGTGGAGAGGGGCTGGGCCATGTGTGGCCGGCATGGGGAGCGGGAGAGGCCAGGAGCAGCCAAGGAGGCTGAAGCAGCCCGAGGACACAGTCACTTCTTTAGTGTTTAATCAGGGCTAGAATGAGGAGTGGGATGGGGTTTACTTTATGTTTGTTTTAACAAGCTCCCATTCTATCACAATTCTCAAAAGTAATCTGGCCTAAGTTACATAATAGGCTTACTTTTAGAATCATCGAAACTTGTATGTTCAAGGCAGGAACATATCTCAAAACTAAAATAATAATGGGGGCAGGAAAGACTGCTCCAGTTCCCTTCTGCCAATCCCAAATATTTGTAAATAATGTGCAATTCTGAGGTGATCACGTAAAGGACTCCCAGACGGGGCAGGCTGTTGGGCAGCTTTGCTGGTTGACGAAGTAGGGCCTCCTTTTGGAGTTGTTTGCGGCATGGTATGTATTCCAGTCAGGGTCCAACCAGATCTGCAGTTTGGAAACAGATACAAGGGCCACTGTACAGAATGTAATCTCTGGACTACCCAGCACTTGTTGCTTGTCTTTTGTTTCATTTTTAAACACAAAGCTTCCTTTAACGTTCACCTTAAAGTCAAGGTGCTGCCACTGGCCATGTCCCAGCAGGACAAGAAAACAGTCACCACTTGGGAAGCTTACGTGTGATGTGCTTGTCCACGAGGTACGATGGATGATACTGGCGAGCTGCTCTGGGCAGTGTCAGTCAGACTTGTAATGCTTCTTTTACAAGGCTGATGTATCCAGCCACCCCCGAGTTGTCCAAGTTGCTGCAGACATGGAATGATCATTGGGAATAACTCCCTTGGACCGAGGGCCACATAGATTTGGTCTGTGGCCATTTGTCAAAAAGAGAAGAACTTACTCCCATTTCCAGATTAGCTAGGGCATAGATATAATTAGACAGCTTTGTCATGTATTAACAAGTATTGAAAAGTTGGAAATTTGTATATACTGAAATCTATCAACTTCTATCTGGGGTGGGGCACAGGGAGAAGAGGGGGTGGGACAGCAGGGTAAGGGAGGGGACGATGATGTTTACCACAGGTGCGAAGTAGTCACTTTAACTTTGAGACCTCTGCCTCATGAATTCAGGTGTTTTTAAGTACTTGAAAGTCTTCAGATTCTCCTTATTTTAACAGTTATTTTTAAATTTATGAAGTAGAAAGCATTGTTTTATACACTGTTTTGAAAATAGCCTAGTCTCTCATCCTCTTTCACACGAATTAAAGGTGAAGTTCTGCAAGTAGGAGAGCGTGCTCACAGTAGGTTTCTCAGATCTAATGTACACGGGATGCCAGAAGCATTTCGATGAATATTTCCCAGGTAGGTTCTTTATCATTTTGTCAACCCAAGCACCTCTTCTCTCTAATGTATGTATGCCTGCCTGGGAAGGGGGTGGGGGGAATTTGCACTTACGTTACACCCTTGAAATGCTGGGTGTAACCTGTGTGTTTAAAAAACATTTTTTTTTTTTTTTTTTTTTTTTTTGTCCATTGCTTAAGTGACCATTTGAAGTACTTGTGGCACATATGTATGAAGGGGGATGAGAAAGAGAGTTACCTGTTTTTTTGGTAGCCTCCGAAAGTCATTAACATGTAAGTAAAAGGGAAAAGATGAGTAGTTGCCAAAGTCATTTATTCAGTCCTTAGTTTTCTTATGTCCTTAGTTATTCTATCTGCATATTGGCAAGAAGCACCCTCAGGCTCCAGTACTTCCTTCCCTGGCCACCACAGACTTCTGATATGTGTGAATGCAGATTATCTGGATTAGGTATTGGTAAGGTATTCCTGTCAGTTTGGAAGTGGACTGGATAAAATTTGTTTATATCTATTTCATTTGTTTATATCTATTTAATTTGTGCATTCTTGTTAAAAAAGAAAATCATTATTGCCACAGACAACCAAGTTGCTAAATGATGATTACAACTAGCTAATAATAAGGTTCTTTTTATATACAAGGGTGTGTGCAAATTTGAATTGATATGAGAAATTCATTTTTACCCACTTGTGATATTGCACAAACACAGATACCGACAGATTCTGTTTTCATTTCTTTGTGATCTTTATGATAACAACCTTTGTAGATTGGTTATTTCTGTACTTTATCTGTAATAAACTTTGTAGATCCTGTGAATTGTTATTTTACCTAAATCACTTGAGACTTGAGTCTTTAATAACAAAGCACCAATATTCACTAAAGTCAATCTCTTGTGAGTTTCTGTGACTCGGCTAGAAGCTCGACACTAAAGGATTAGTGACCGTTTTCCTGGGGGTGTTCCACTAGGGCATTACTGTATAGCGACTTGATGTTGCCACACAGACTTCAGGATATATATTTTGGGGATTTTGTTGGCTGGCCTATGTTTTACTGCATAGTGTGAATTGTGCAAAGCTTGGTTAACCTGTATATAGATCACTTACTGTTGACTCGATATCGTGTATTTAGGATTGCCTGTAATATTTAAGCTGCTTACTGCTGTCTGTGCTGGTAGGAATCAATTTTTGTATATTATATTTACTGAGATGTTGCCTTTTTTATTTTATAAATACTTTGGAATTTAAATGTGGTTTGTTTTGTTGTGTTTTTTTTTGCTTCCGTGAGGATTAATTTGGAAAGGTTTTTAATGACATTCCACTGATTTCAGATTTTGCTTGAGATTGACTTCAATAAATTGTCCTGTATGTTCCAAATTAAATATGTGGACTTGTTCATTGCCTGTAGTTTTCTTGCTCTAGTCACTGGGCCAGAGGCCTTCCTGGGAGGGAGGGGCCCGGCTGCGGTGCTGCCCCACCTAGTGTGCCAGCCCCGTCAGCAAGGCCTGCAGCACAGCAAGTCTTGTGAGAGCTAAGTACATCTTCCTTCAAAATGCAATGCTGCTAATAAGCTGGGGCCCGCAAATGCAGAGGTTTCGTTTTGTGTTCATGGAGGATAGGTCCTTGGAGAATGTTGCTCCGTGCTTTGGTATCCTCTGAGAATATCCAAGCAACGGCCAGTTGGCGAAGGAGTCAGACATGACTGGGAGGTTGAAATCACTTTCATCCATTGGTTTATCAGACGGGAAGGTAGCCTGCTGCGTGGCAGGACACTGGGAGCTAGCTCCTTGCTGGAGAACAGCACTGCTTGCCCTCCATCCCTCTTGCTAGTGGGTGATCTGAGAGCACGCCGACCTGGCCGGGTAAGGAGGCGGAGCGCCTCCCCTGCCTGCAGTTCCCCGAGTGCCCACCAGCGGGCGCTGCCAGCAGCTGAGACCCGGCCTGGGGAGGAGAAGGCGGGGAGGCGGCCTCCTGTGCTCGCTGCAGCGGCTGCCACGTCAGCGCGGTCAGGGCCGAGCGGCGGCGGCGGCGGCGGCGGCATGGCTCGGATGAGGAAGGCAGCGGAGGCCTTCTGGGCCGAACTGGGCTTGCGGATCGCACTGTTCACGGCCTTCCTGTAAGCGGCTTCCGGATCGAGCCCCAGGGCCCGGCACCCTCTTGCACGGACCGGGTGGGCGGGTCCCCGCAGCGCTGCCGCCTCTCCCCAGGTCGCGGGGAGCCGGAGGGAAGCAGACCGACATGCTCTGCACTTTTTGTTTCCCTTCAGGGTAACAGAGCTGCTCCCGCCCTTCCAGAGGCTCATCCAGCCCGAGGAGATGTGGCTGTACCGGAATCCGTATGTGGAAGCAGACTATTTCCCCACCAAGTGGATGTTTGTGCGTGGAGGACAGCCCTTCCTCCCGCCCCCGGGGACGGCTTCCTGCGCTCTAGTGCCGGGAAGCCGAGGCGGTCCTTCTGGCTCCGAAACGGCCTTTGTGGGGGCTGCCACTGCCCTCGCTGATGTGCAGAGATGGCGCTTCCCCATGGTTAAGAGCCAGATTTAGGGCGCCGGGCTCTTCGGGAGGCTGTGGCTGCCGGGGACCCGAGTTTGTCTTTCCTGGGAAGCGGCTGGGTCTGAATGATGAGTTCTGTCACTGCCCTTCCTCTCCCGGGGGAGCTCCTGTGCCCACTGGTTTTGTTTGTTAACCTTTGCCATGTTCTGGTCCAGGCCATTGCCTCTCTCTCCCCGCTGTCTCTGATCCTCCTGGCCAAATGTCTCAAGCAGGCGGACACCACGGACAGCAAACAAGCCTGCCTGGGTAAGAGCTGGCCCTTCCCACCCCGTGTCTTGGTGCCCGAATGAGAAGGCAGGGCTGTTCTACATTCCAGAGGTGCTTGTATCTGCCTGGACCCCACTTGTTACCCTGGGACAGTGGTCGGCACACCGCGGCTCGCGAGCCACATGCGGCCTGGGCCAGTCTATTTTGAAGAAGTGGCGTTAGAAGAAGTTTAAAAAATTTGGCTCTCAAAAGAAATTTCAATCGTCGTACTGTTGATATTCGGCTCTGTTGACTAATGTGTTTGCCGACCACTGTCCTGGGGGACAGAGGAATAGCACTGTAAGAACTTTCAGCCTCACAGGTGGCCTGCACGCCCTGGGTTTTGTGTGCCTCAGAAATGACGTCAGCCGGCACAGTTCTCCCTGTGCCACAGCTGAGCGGTCAATTGTTGAGGGCCAGAATCATGTTGTTGTTGTTGTTAATCCTCATCTGAGGATATTTTTTCCATTGATTTCCAGATATTGGAGTAACTATTCAAGAATAGGGGAGGTGGTTTACCTTCCTGAGATTTGAACATTTTATTACTAATGTATTATTTGTTAGATCCTACAATGTGGTACGGTCATAGAAATATTAACTAAACTTTGACACTGTGTCAGCTATTTTGAAAAGCATTTTATTTTTTACATGGAAAAGAGAGATAGAAACATCAGTGTGACAGAGACACATCCATTGGCATGTCCCAACAGAGGCCAGGGATCGAACCTGCAACAGCCACAGTAAGTTGAACCGAGACCCTTTTGGTACGTGGCTGGCATTCACCACTGAGCCACGCTGGCCAGGGCCAGAACCATTTTTATAGTCAGCTTGAGCCCGATCATTCCTCTATCTCAGAAAGGCCACGGCTTGTCACTGAGACAGTGGCTGTGCAATTCCTTCAAGACGGATGCCACTAACGATAGGTTTCTTTGTCTTCCAGCTGCCAGCCTTGCCCTGGTTCTGAATGGTGTCTTTACCAACACAATAAAGCTGATAGTGGGGAGGTAAGTGCCCAGAGGGAGCCACCGGTGCCTGCCTCGGCCTTCCCTCGGCAGGAGATGGTTGATGGCACTCTTTCTCCTTATCCTTCTTTGTTCTCAGCCTGTTCTTGCTCCCTGGCCTGCCCTGCCCCTCAGTCCTGCGGGTGACACTGGGCTCTTTCCGGCCCCAAACAGCGTTTCCATTGACACCCACAGCAGTTCGGTGTCCTCCAGAGGCCCCCCCCCCCCCCAAGCTGCACTGTGACTTGCTCTTTGCCCTAAAAGGTAACCATGTGCCAAAATAAAACCACCTGTGCTAGCTTGGCTTCTTCCCCCTCTCCCCCCACCCCCCGAATTAAACACTCACCCTGGAAATAAGGCTTTTCTCTAGTGGTGACTATACTAGTCCAATCTCATTATTTTGCCTGGACACTGTGTATCCATCAGTGACCAGGATTATGGACGTCTGATACACTAAAATACAGTTTCTGGAGTTGTGACCAGAAATGACATCTGCTCGTTTCTTCCAGGCCACGCCCCGACTTCTTCTTCCGCTGCTTCCCGGATGGGCAGGCCCATTCCGACCTGGCCTGCACGGGAGACGAGGATGTGGTGAATGAGGGCCGCAAGAGCTTCCCCAGTGGACACTCTTCCTGTATGCTGCCATGTGGACTCCACGCCTATGGTTTGGGGGATCACTGCATTTCATGTAGGAAGCTTGTGGGGATGAAAACATCATACTACTCTTGTTCTTGTATCTAGAAATTAGAGGACACCCCCCTCCCCCATTTTTAAGAACCCCAAGATTTCAAAAGCCTGAGCCTCAATATTAGGGTAACTATTTAAGATTAGGGGAGATGGTTTACCTTCTTGAGATTTGGACATTTTATTACTAATGTATTATTTATTGGATCCTACAATCTGGTACTAGTCATAGAAATATTAACTAACCTTTGACACTGTGTCAGCTGTTTTGAAAAGCATTTTATTTTTTAAAATACATTTTTATTGATTTCAGAGAGGAAGGGAAAGAAATACTGGTAGGTAGAAACGTCAGTGATGAGAGAGAATCATCAAGTGTTGCCTCCTGACACCCACCCTGGGGACTGAGCCCACAGTCCGGGCATATGTCTCAACCAGGAATCGTACCATGACCTTCGATTCATGGGATGACTCTCAACTACTGAGCCACACCAGCCAGTGGAAAGCATTTTAGATTCTACCTCATTTGACACTATACTAGCCCAATGAAGTGGGTACTATTATTTTTATGATTCCCATTTATACATGAGAAAACTAAGGCGTTGAGAAGTAACCTGCCCCGAGTCATACAACTAGTTAGGATATTAACTTTGCAACACAAAATAAAGTGTTTAATTTTTCCTTTAATTTCCCTCTCCCTCATAATCAATGTTCTACTCCAGAAATATACCAAAAAAAAGGGTGGGGTGGGGCGGGGGATAAAACATATTCATGTCCCCTGGCCGCCTCCTTGTAGATTAGTGGGGAGCTTCCTTTAAAAGACATACACTTACAGGTTTTCTCTCTTCTAGTTGCATTTGCTGGGCTGGCCTTTGCTTCCTTCTACCTGGCAGGGAAGTTACACTGCTTCACGCCACAAGGCCGTGGAAAATCTTGGAGGTTCTGTGCCTTTCTGTCACCTCTGCTTTTAGCAACTGTGATTGCACTGTCCCGCACCTGTGACTATAAGCATCACTGGCAAGGTAAGCAGTCTTCATGCCCTGGAAGCTTCCATGTATCTATCATTCATCATTTTATCTCCATCACCTGGCACAGAGTTGACACTAAGAGTCTGTTGAATGAATAAACCTGTGAGTATGAGGGAGTCTGGGGCCTATACTAAGATAATGCATTTATAACTACACTAGAGGCCCGGTGCACAAAATTCGGAGCAGGGGGGTGTCCCTCAGCCCAGCCTGCACCCTCTCCAATCTGGGACCCCTAGAGGGATGTCTGATGGGATCGGGCCTAAATGGGCAGTTGGACATCCCTCTCACAATCCAGGACTGCTGGCTCCCAACTGCTCGCCTGCCAGCCTGATCACCCCCTAACCACTCCCCTACCAGCCAGATTGATGCCTAACTGCTCCACTGACAGCCTGTTTGCCCCTAACTGCCCTCCCCTGCAGGCCTGGTCACTCCTAACTGCCCTCCCCTGCAGGCCTGGTCACCCCTAACTGCCCTCCCCTGCAGGCCTGGTCACTCCTAACTGCCCTCCCCTGCAGGCCTAGTCACCCCTAACTGCCCTCCCCTGCAGGCCTGGTCACTTCTAACTGCCCTCCCCTGCAGGCCTGGTCACTCCTAACTCCCCTCCCCTGCAGGCCTGGTCCCCACAACTGCTCTCCATTGCAGGCCTGGGTCCTGCCTCCCCCACCCCCCCAACTGTCCTCCCTTGCATGTTTGATCGCCCCCAACTGCCCTCCCTTGCAGGCCTGGTCCCTCCCAACTGCCCTCCCCTGCTGGCCATCTTGTGTGTTGGAATGATGGTCAACCTGCATATTATACTTTTATTAGATAAGATAGAGGCCTGGTACATGGGTGGGGGCCAGCTGGTTTGCCCTGAAGGGTGTCCTGGATCAGGGTGGGAGTTTCCTTGGGGTGTGTGGCTGCCTGGGCAAGGGACATGTGGTGGTTTGCAAGCCAGCCATTCCCTCCACCACCACCCCCCCCAAGCGACCTAAGTGGAGGCCCTCATATCTGGGATTTATCTTCTAGAATTGAAACTTTATAGCCTGGAGTGGAGCCAAGCCTCCTGCTTGCTCTATTTCTGTTGGGATTTATATATCTTCTATAATTGAAAGTTTGTAGACTGGAGTGGAGGCCAAGGCAGGCCAGGGCTTCAGAAGCTTGGCTTCCTCCATCGCCAGGGGCAACCCTAGCCTCCTGCTCTTTCCAGCTCTGTGGCTGCTGCCATTTCTGTTTGGATTTATTTATCTTCTATCATTGAAACTTTGTAGCCTTGAGTGGAGGCTTAGGTTGGCAAGGGCAGGCGGAAAGCTTGGCTTCCTCCATTGTCAGGGAAATCCAAGCCTCCCTCCTGCCCTCTGTGGCCGCAGCCATCTTGGTTAGGTTTAGTTGCATATTTTCTTCTGGTTGGCTTGTGGGCGTGGCTTGTTTGTATAGTGGATGTGTGGTCAATTTGCATATTACTCTTTTATTAGATAGTATGGAAGATGAGAAAGGAGACTGGACCTTTTAAGGTAGGGGTGTCGAACTCAATCAGAGAAGGGGCCAAAATCTAAAATCCAGCCTAAATCGCGGGCCGAATGGTTTACTGAACAGTCATAAACTGTCATTGTGATGGAAACGCAGCGGAGTGCAGTGAGGACAGCACAGTGTGGGCCACATTGCAAGGCCTGGCGGGACGGATTTGGCCCGCGGGCCTTGTGTTTGACACATGTGTTTTAAGGAGATAACCAAGAATTAATGTCCTAATTTTTTCATTATTTTGAGGCATCATAAATTTAGAATAAACTAGAATGTTTTACAACAAACCTCAAATTTATTTACTGTCTTAAAATAAAAATCAGATTAATTGTCACCCCTAACTTGTCCAGAAATAATACTAAAATTCAAGGAGCGTAAACTAATTTTTTGAGGAGAGACAACTCCTGAAGAGTTTATTCCTTCCTCTAGAACTCTTAAAGTAGTGAAAACAATGAAAATTGTTAATAGTATGAAGTAAACGTTTGTTATTCTTTTGAATTTAAAAAAAAAAATCAACCTAATGTACTTGAAAAAGGCTTTTTATACTTAACTAAAAATGTGTTTTGCTTTAGTGCTTAGAGAACAATCTGATAATCCTATAAACTTTATTATGATCAAGTTGAGAAAGCCCTAAACCTGGGTTTTTGCAGTCCAAACAATGAGAATAACCTGGAGGGCCAAGTTCTCTATACTGTGTGCTTGCTGTCTGGCATGATTGAAGAGTCTAAAAAACTAAAGTGATTAAGAGAAGACTTCATCTCCTCTCTCTTCAGATGTACTAACTGGGTCTGTGATTGGCCTGACATTTGCCTATGTCTGCTACCGGCAGTATTACCCTCCTCTGACTGACGCAGAATGCCATAAACCATCTCACAGCAGACTTGTACTTCCTACTGCACAAAAGGACTCTGTGAATCCTTATCTGCTTGATATTTAGAAATTGGAGCTACCTCAATGGAGAAGAATAGGTGAATCAGCCCCTCTTCTCTGGACCAGGGGAAGACAAGAATTTCCTACCGTTTGACCTGTTAAAAGATACAAGTGAGGACATTAGCATTTCATTGTGTTCCATATGATTATGCAGTTTTGCCCTTGCTCACATGAGTTCACCATGAGGAGTCACAAGGTTCTTTTTCACTACTGTATGCCACACATTCTCATAAGAGAGCTTTCAATAATACTCCTACAGCATACAAATCTGGTTCATAAGATTGGTATCCTAAGACCTACAGAAGTGTTTCTTTATATAATGCCTTTTGTTGTTGTTAACCCTCACCAAGGATATTTTTTCCATTGATTTTTAGAGAGAGTGGGGGGAGGGGGGAGAGAAACATCAATGTGGAAGTGACACACACTTCAACGCTGAGGACTGAGCCTCCAACCAAAGTACATGCCCTTGACTGGAATCGAACCTGAGATCCTTCGATCCATAGGCTGACACTCTATCAACTGAACCAAACCAGCTAAGGCAAACCAGCTCGTGAGCCACACACGGCTCTTTGGCCTCTTGAGTGTGGCTCTTCCACAAAATACCATGTGCAGGCGCACATGTACAGTGCAGTTGAAATTTTGTGGCCCATGCGCAGAAGTAGGTTTTCGGCCTGTGAGAATTTTTTATGAAGAAGTGGCGTTAGAACACTCAAGGGGCCAAAGAGCCGCATGTGGCTCGCGAACCACAGTTTGCAGACCACTGGGCTAGGGAATAAATGCCTTTCTTAGAAGGATCTTGTCACAAGCCTTTACATAGTCCTACTTAATCCTAAAAGCTAGAGTCAATTCTCAAAACTTCATTTCCCTTGGAGTGTGGGGCGGCCTGGGCGAGGGACCTGTGGTGGTTCATGACCAACTAACTTATTTTGTTTCCACTTACTTTCTCTGGTGACAATTCCATCAAGCCTTAACGGGGGGAGTATCCGTTTCTGGCTGGTTTAACACTGCTTTGCATATCTTATCCAAGTTCAGCTAGATAGAGGTATTTTTAATACTGTGGACATAAATGATTTGTCAAATTACTAAGTAAACACAATAAAAAAGAAAATGGTTAGAAGTGTAGTTTCAATGCTAATAACTGATGACTGTTTCTACCTCATTTGTCCTTGACTGTGCTCATGAGCTTTCTCTCCCTTCATGACTAAAGATGTTCCCAAATGCATCAACTCTGCCAACTGGGTAAGGCAGGAAAGAAAATTACAGAGATCATTATCTGAAGGACAAATCTTTTTCTGTCCCTTCTTCATAGTGAAATAAAAGGAACGATTATAGGATATAACGGATGCTCTAGTATCTACAACTAACTTTTCTCTTTGTTGAGATTATATGTTAAATATGACCTTGTCTTTAACATTAATTTCTATTATGTATTTCCATTGTATCTTTCCCCTTTATAAATGTGATAAATAAAATGGCGAATGTGTGTTTTTTCTACTGAAGTGTAGCATTTAAGAGCTGGAACATTTTCAGAGTAAAGCATTGGTTTCTTCTTCTGACATAAGTGATTCAACTGCAGTAGTGGCTGGTTTCTGTAAACTTCTAAGATCAGTCTCAGTATTTGCCTTTAAACCGCCCTGTTTTCAACTCTAAACTATAACTACCTATGACAATGAAAACACCAGGCAAGGGAAAAGAACTTTTAAATGTTAGTTTTTTGCTCAAAAGTTTTATTTTTTAAAATGTGCTTAGTAAACCATAGGGGAAAAGAAAATGGTTATTATACAGATTTTCTTTATGGTGAATGAACCAGGTAACAGTAGGCAACAAGTAAATATGGTTTTATTTCAGTATTTACTCGAGTTTAAATATAATCATATAAAAAACAGACATTTCAAAAAGTGCAAAATATTACAAAGCTAATCAGTGCTATTGATCTTTCCATGCAAACAATACCAATTCTGGAGTTGTGACTATGTATAAAATGGTACTCTTCCAGAGTTTTAAAATAGGCGTGGTCGAGAGATTGCACATGACACAAAAGAAATAGTGCAAATAATGCACAACTAAAATTCCTCCCATTGACATGCCAACAATAATCAAGGCTCAACTACAACAGGAAGGTATGCAGCCCATACAGGGGATGCATCTGGAGTGCCCAGCTTGGGTGATTGAGGAGGCTATAAAAAACCCACTGCTTTAGGCCCCTACAAAGCCTGAGAGATATAGCAGCTCTACTTAATACATAGAAACAACAGGAAAACTACCAAAATGAGGAGACAAAGAAATGAACAAAACCCCAGAAAAAAAAAACTAAACAAAATGGAAACAAGAAATCTAGATGCAGAGTTCAAAACCCTGATTAAAAGGATGCTCAAAGAACTCAGAATTTCAGCAGCATAAAAAACAACATGGAAACCATAAAATAAGAACCAGTCAGAAATGAAAGATATACTAACAAATGAATAATTTAGAGGGAATCAACAATAGAATAAAGAAAGCTGAGAATCAAATCAGTGATTTGGACTATAAGGAAGCAAAAACACCGGATCAGAACAGCAAAAGTAATAATCCAAAAAGATGAGGAGCTCTGGGGCAACTTCAAGCACACCAACAGTAGCATCCTGGGGTGGCCAGGAGGAAGAGAGAGAGCGAGAAATTGAAAATCTACTTGAAAAAATGACAGAAAACTTCCCTAACATGGTGAAGGAAATAGACACACAGATCCAGGAAGTCCAGAGAGTTCCAAATAATATGGATTCCAAAAGACCCACACCAAGCACATCATAATTAAAAAGCAAAAGGTTAAAAACAATCTTAAAAGCAGAAAGAGAAAAACAGTTACCTACAAGGGAGCTCCCATAAGACTGTCACCTGATTTCTCAACAGAAACTTCGCAGGCCAAAAAGAATTGGCAAGAAATATTCAAAGTGATGATCATATAAAGAAGCACTCTCTAGGCCAGAAAAAGCTAAAAAAAAGTTAGCACCAAACCAGTATCACATGAAATGTTAAAGGGTCTTCTTGGGGGAGAGGGGGAAGAGAAGGGGAAAAAGACCAAATTGAACAATAAAATGACAGTAATACTTATCAATACTTGAATCTAAAAAACAAAATAAACAAGCAGAACAGAAACAGACTCATAAGTAGAGAACATTTTAATGGTTGCCAGATGAGAGGGGGGTTGGAAGGGATTAACAAGTATAAATTGGTAGTTACAGAACAGTCATGGGGATATAAAGTACAGCATAGGGAATATAGTTAATAGTCTAGTAACTATGTATGGTGTCATATGGATACAAGATTTATCAGGATGGTCATTTAGCAAACTGTAGAATGTCTAATCACTGGGTTGTACACCTGAAACTAATATTGTATGTCAACTAATTAAAAAATAAAAAATGATTTAAAAGATATACAACTAAATAAAGGATTTAAATCAAGCTTATTGGGGCTTCCAGGTTAAAGGACCAGAATTCCTTCATAGGCCAGCATGCCAGAGCCCCAAGTTCCAAGAAAACAGAAACTTTGTTCAAGACCTGGCCCTATGAATTGTCTCCATCTGGCTGTTAACTGAACAAGAAATAAGCATATCTGATTTTTCTGGAGATTTGGGGAAGTTGCAAAAAATACGGAAAAGAAAAATGGTCATGTTAATAAGACCCGAGGCTTTGTACCCAAAGCTGATGCTGACCAGAACCTAACTGTCTTTAGGGCTAATGATTAAGGGAGTGGACATGCAAGAAAGGAGAGACAGCTGAATGCAAAAGCAGCCAGGTGGAGACGATGCACAGGCAAGGTATGGGGAAGAATGGTGAACTCACATGCCCTCCTGGCTGTGGTGGCAGCCATTTCTTTCACAATACCTTCACCCCTTGCACTGCACCTCCACGTCTTCAACCCAGAAGCTCTCGGAATTGAGTGAAGCTTGCTATGTTATTTAAGAGTATATCTGACACCCATTTGGTCATTTTTTAATGTTTCATTATTATTTACAGCCAGAAAGGCATCCATTACCTTATTATATTGCTTCATGATCAGAATGCTTATTTGTATTATCCTCTAGATGTTTTGTAACTTTTAGAATAGTTTTTTTAAATGAGATATGTTCCCTAAAATGTTAGTAAATTAAAATGTAAATATGGTAACTGTGTAATTACAACCAGTGCAGAGATGACTGGTTTCATATGTAGTCCTGTGAAACAACCTTTACTGACAGTATAACTTTAAAGATAAACATTTATTCATCTACTAAGGACAGACGGAAACTCAGACAATTTTGCTACCTCTCAAGCTAGCATTATTCAGCAGATGTTGAAATCGGTAGATTCTAAACATATTTAGGAATTTCTAGCTCTAAGTTATTTGCCTTCATTACTTTTCTTTATAAAGTTGTACAATTACATAAATAAATATCTGTTTCCAGAGGACGGAAAAATCAAGCTTATTATCCTCTATAATATATTGAATATAATCATGATAACATAGGTGAAAACACAACAAATAAAGCTCTTCTACAGTTACTGCCCCAGACCAGCAGGATAGAAACATTTCTTATAACAAGCAGTGGTTTATCCAGGAACCTAGAGTTATGCCGTTCATCTTTGGTTATACTCACTCTTGCTTGTTCTTTGGTTTATGCCTAAATAGTACCAATTCTGATAATATGAAGAGCAAAAGCTTCCCCTCTAATATATGTATTGAATGCTACTTAATTCTCAACCCTTTTTCAAACTCAGAATTTACATACAAAGGAAATAAAGTATTCAATATTATCTGAAACTACTCAGTGGGTTAGTCCTCATTAGTCTTTAAGCAGAGTGCAAAGAAAGGCCAGGCTCTGAGCTATACCCTGACCTCACCTCTACCATCTCTAGATGACAATAATTAACTTCCCCCTTCCTTTTTTCTTCAGGAAGGGATAAACACTGCTTTCCAAGGGATGGCTTGAGTGAATGTTAAATACCAGTGCTTTCACAATACCTTGCTACATTTATTATAAACAAACAAACAAACAAAAAAACAGCTTGCCTGGCCTTGCCACTCAATGGCCTGTGGAAATCTGAGAGGAGTGTATCACAAAAAACACTGCAAAGACAATGACAAACTGATCAACGAGAAAGAAAAACCTACAGCACAGTGGTGAGACGATGCCTTGGAAAAAAAAATCAGACACATTTCACCCATTTTCTTCGAGGTACGTCTCACTTTGCGTGTTCTGACTCTGAATCTGGAGTAGCTGTTCCTTGGCTACTGCATAGCCAAACCTGCCTGTTCAACCAACACTGCCTGTGCCACGAGTCGTTCAAATAGGCAGTGATGTTCGCAAAGTTTTCAGAGAGGACACACAATGCTATCTTCGCTCAAATTAATATGCAGGTGACTTACACAAATTGTATTTCACCATAAATGCAAGACTAAGATTTTACTTATTCTAGGCTGCATAATTTCAGGTTTGTCAGCCTTTATAGCTTTATCCTCAAGAACAGAAGCTACCACCAAATAATAAATCAGACTTCATCTAGATATATAATATCTTTGCTTTATAAAGGTGCACCTAATGTGAACTAAATTGTCCACTTTAGACTCAGAGGTATCCAAATAGCTGGGGGGTGGGGGGTGGGGGCGGGGGGGAATGAATAACATAGCATCAGTGATTCCTAATAAACCTGTCACTTAGCTGTAGAAAGTAAATACTTTCTTCAAGTTACATTTTAGTCTTTCTTCATATAAAAATTCATAGAAAAGATAGCTCAGCTAAGACCAGTTTGGCTCAGTGGATAGAGCATCAGCCTACAGACTGAAAAGTCCCAGGTTCGATCCCGGTCAAGGGCATGTACATTGGCTGCGGGCACATCCCCAGTAGGGGGTGTGCAAGAGGCAGCTGGTCGATGTTTCTCTCTCATTGATGTTTCTAGCTCTCTATCCTTCTCCCTTCCTCTCTGTAAAAAATCAATAAAATATATTTTAAAAAAAAAAATAGCTCAACAGAATTTGCCCAACAGTCTTTTCCATATCCATTTAGACGCAGCCTTCAATGCAGAGAACACTAGGAAGAGAAGAATGTACCCCAATTACCTGCTGAACAGTCTGCTTCCAAACTAAAACATATCCTAGAAAAATTTCTACCAACCCAAAACAAATCAAACTCAAAGCAGATTTACTACCATCTTACATGATAGGCAATAAAGTCTGGTACCTATATACTGTCATCAAAGAATTAAGGACGTAAACCACCCCCAGCTATGAAGAAAGAATGGCAAGTATTTATATGAAGCCAGCGGTAAAAAATAATAGGGTGTCTTCCCTTTGCTTTTCCACTCACTTCCAAAATGGAAGATTATCTTCCAAAGCCGCCAATGGTGAGTGACAGGCAACATGCAAGAAATGATACAGCTGAGGAGAGGAAAACTGCGGCAACAAGCAGGTGTATATTCTGGAGAAGGACCCCCTCAATGTCCATCTAGGGAGAAAGGGGAAAAGAGGTCACCATGCAGGCACAACTGGAAGGCACCAAGGGAGAATGCCAGAGCCTAATAAATGAATGAATACATACATACATACACACACACACACACACACACACACACACACACACACACATATGCCTAAGCGACAGTCACAACCCAACTCCCGGAACGACCAATTGCTATGATGCACACTGACCACCAGGGGGCAGTCACTCAACACAAGAGCTGGTCCCTGGTCAATGCGCTCCTACAGCCAACCTCCCACCGCTCCTCCCTCTGGCCAGCCAACCTCTCGTGGCACCCCACCCCAGCTGGCCAACCTCCCACAGTCCCTCCTCATGGCCAGCCAGCCCCCCAATAGGCCTCAATTGCTGGCCAGGCCAAGGGACCCCACCTGTGCAAGAATTCGTGCACCGGCCTCTAGTTAGATATAATACACATCTAGAAGACCGAGTAAATCTCAGGATGGGATGTTTGTAATTAAAATTGTAACTGTTGCCATGGTAATTCTTAGATCAGAACTATTAAGATTCTGAGTTTGGATCCTAAAAATAACAAATATTATTGGGCCAAATCACTAGCAAAGCCCGAGTGCACACATGCACACTCACATATACACTAATCACAGCGCTATAGACCTTTTCCCATGAATGTTAATCAGAGTTCCTTTAAAAATGAATAATAACTAAAACATTTCCTAGAAAAATTAGAGTTTAGTGACAGGCAACAGAAAAGTATAATATTTATAGAGAGTCCAACTCCTTAGTTCTTTTTAACATGTTAACATGTAGGAATTATGCTGTATACATGACATTTAAAAACTTACATTAAGCAGCCATAAAGTTTCATTTTTACTGTAAAGGCTGATCAAGGAAGATACCCTGGGTTTGGTAGATTTCTTTGAGGACCAGCAATACTGTATCTTCAGACTCCCTGTAAGGAGAGAAAATTATGTTGTAAAAAAGGAACTAACATTTACATTAGATGGTTTACATATATTAACTCATTTAATTTATGCAACACGTTGCAAATTCATCTTTTTACTACTGCAAAAAGATTCAAAGGTGATGTAATTGGTAGTGGTTTGGAAGTCTAGCATTATGTACAGTAATATACAAAAAAAAATAGCAGTAAATAACGAACTATTTCCTTTTTTAAAAAAATATTTCTAAAATTTATTTCAGAGAGGAGGGGGAGAGAGAGAGATAGAAACATCAATGATGATAGAGAATCATCAATTGGCTGCCTCCTGTAAATCCACCACCAGGGCCGAACCGGTTTGGCTCAGTGGACAGAGCATCGGCCTGTGGACTGAAGGGTCCCGGGTTCGATTCAGGTCAAGGGCATGTACCTTGGTTGTGGCACATCCCCAGTGGGGGGAGTGCAGGAGGCAGCTGATCGATGTTTCTCTCTCATCAGTGTTTCTAACTCTATCCCTCTCCCTTCCTCTCTGTGAAAATCAATAAAATATATTTTTTAAAAATTAAAAAAAAAAAAATCCACCACCAGGGAGTGAGCCCACAGCCCAGGCATGTGTCCTGACCAGGAATCGAACCATGACCTTCTAGTTCATAGGTCAACACTCAGCACTGAGCCATACCATTCTTGTTGGTTTGTTAACCCTCACTGAGGATATTTTTCCCTTTTTTTTTTTTTTTTAGAGAGAGAGTGAAAGGAAGAGAGTGAGAGTAGGGAGAAGAAAGGGAAACATTGATGTGAGAGGCATCATTTGGCTGCCTCCTGTATGTGCTCTGACCAAGGCTAGGGATCAAACCTGCAACCCAATACATGCTCTTGATGTTCTAACCACTGAACCCACTGGCCAGAGCAAGTGGAGATTTTAAATGGTGTGATCCTGGTGCATAAAAATAAAAAGAGTATCAATAGAAAAGAACAGGAAGTTCAGAGATAGTCTTAAATATATGTAGGAAATTAATATAATACATATAGGAATTTAATAAAGTTAGATGAATCTCAAATCTATTAACTGTTCTAATAACTAGACAGCCATCTGGAAAATGATGTGGATCAATCCACACCTAATTAGGATAAATTTGAAGAGAATTAAAGATTTACATGTAAATTAAATCTTAAAATAACAGAATAAACTGTGGTAAATTCTTTGGGAAGTAAGAAAGATCTAAGTATAACACAAATTCCAGAAGCCAAAAAGGAAATAACAAAATTTGACTACATAAAAATGAAATTTTCTACTAAGCAAAAACAAGTGTATGCAAAAAAAACAAAAAAAAACAAACAAACAAAAAAAAACCACAAGTGTATGCAATGTCAAAGACAAACTGGGAGAAGGGGATATGCAACTCATACTGCAGACTAATCAATAAAATAAAATAAACCACCAACATTTCAATGTATGTAAAAGAGAATAAAGGGCATATATAACTCCCAGAAAAGGAAATAAAAAGGTCCTTAAGTATATGTTAGGAAGAATGCATTTTTTTTTTATTTATTCAATCTGAAGAGAAACAGGATGAAGAAATGCAATATAAAGCTATTGTGTACACAATACATACACTGCAAACTACAAAACACTGCTGAAAGTAAAAAACTAAAGTACACTGAGATATCATGTCTGTGGATCAGAAAACTCTTAATAAAGATATCGATTCTCCCCAAAGTACAATCACAAAGTTCCAGAAATCGTTTTGGTTGAAATTAAGTGTTTTGTTTTGTTTTGTTTTTTTAGAAAGAGGAAGGAAGGACGAGAAACATGGATGTGAGAGAGAAACATCGATCAGTTGCTTCCAGCAACACCCCAACTGAGGATCAAACCCACAACTTGAGTATATGCCCTGACCAGGAGTTGAACCTGCCACCTTTTGGTGTACAGGATGATGCTCCAATCAACTGACCCAAACCAGCCAGGACACAAGCTCATTCTAAAATATACCTCTATGGAAATGCAAAGGACCTACAATAGCTAAAATAACTTCAAATAATAAAATTGGTGGACCCACATCCCTGATTCTATAGTAATCAAGACTGTTTTACTGGCATAACGATAGATAAATAGATCAATGGGACAAAATATAGCCAAGGCAATTCAGCGATTTCTCAATAAACTTATCAACAAATGTTTCTAGGAGAATTGCAAAACAATGAACCTTAATCCTTAACCTCACACCATATTAAAAATTAACTCAGTCAATCGCTTCTCAGCCTTTTGGCTAAGATCAAGTGTAGTAAAATTAACTCAGTCAAAATGAATCATAGACCTAACTTTAAAAGCTAAAACAATATAACTTTGACAACACAGTAGAAATCCTAAAGGCTAGGTTTGGCAAAGATTTCTTAAATATGTCCAGAAAGCACAAACATGAATAAATTGAATTTCATAAAAATAAAAAACTTTTGCCTTTAAAATAAAATGAAAAACAAACCACATCCTGAGAAAAAATATACCTGAAAAGGACTTGTAACTAGAATACAGAATTCTTGCAACTTACTAAGATAATCCAATTTTAATGGGGAAAAGATTTGAATAGTTCACCAAAGTAGATGTATGGATGGCAAACACAAGAAAATGTGTTCAATGTTGTTATGCATTAGGAACATGCAAATTAAAATGGTAATGAGGTGCCATTAGAACCAGTTTAGAAAGGTTGGGAGACAAATCATAAGACCAATCATACCAAGTGCTGTTGAGGCTATGGAGCAACTGGACTTCTCATATTGTTAATGAGAATGGAAAATGCTGGCAGAAAAGCCATTTGGCAATTTCTTTTAAAAATCATTTTACTCATCACTCTACTCCTAATATTTACCCATGAGAAGCTAAAGAATATGTTCACACAAATCTTGAACATAGCAGTTCAGTAACAGCCCAAAACTAGAAACAACCCTAATGTCCATCAACATGTGCATGAATGGCTAAACAAATTGTGGTACATTCATATACTACTCAGCAATAAAGGAGAGAACTACTGATACAAACAACACGGTGAATACAAAAAGAGTATATAGTATGATTCTATTTATATAAAAGCTATGTGCAAACTAGTCTATAGTGACAAAAGCAGATCAGTGATTACCTGGAGACTATGAAACTAATGGCCTGATGCACGAAATTCCCGCAAGGAGTGAGGGGGTGTCCCTCAGCCCAGCCTGCACCCTCTCCAATCTGGGACCCCTCGGGAGATATCTGATTGCCGGTTTAGGCCTGATCCCAGTGGCAGTCAAACATCCCTCTACCAATGTGGGAGCTAGCTTCTAAGTGCTCACCTGCCTGCCTGCCTGATAACCTCTAATCATTCTGCCTGCTGGCCTGCCTGCCCCCAACTGCCCCCCCCACAGCCAGTCTGCTCACCCCCAACTCCCGCCCCCCACAGCCAGCCTGATCACCCCCAACTGCCCTCCCCTCCTGGCCTGATTGCCCATAACTGCCTCTGCCTCAGCCCCACCACCATGGCTTTGTCCAGAAGGATGTCCGGAAGGTCTTCTGAAAGGTCTCCTGGTCTAATTAGCATATTGCCCTTTTATTACTACAGATAGAGGCCTGGAGCACTGCCCTGAAGGGGGTCCAGGATCAGGATGGGGGTTCCCTTGGGGGCAGGGTGGGCCTGGGCAAGGGGCTGATGGCTGTTTTCAGGCTGGCCATGCCCCCATCAGGTGAGGGTCCTCGCTGGGGGGGGTAGCCGCCCTGGGCGAGGGGCTGAGGCCATTTGGGGGCAGTTTGCAGGCCAGCCCAGCCCCAGCTTCATCTGGAAGGACGTCCGGAAGGTCTCCCGGTCTAGTTAGCACATTACTCTTTTATTAGTATAGATTAGACCAAAAACACAAAAACAAATGAAACAAAAAAGTACCATACACTTACCAGTAGCATAGATGGCTTTGTAAAGCAAATAAATACTCATTGAAACTCTCAATGGGCTTCTCCTGTAGCACGTAGTCAATGCGCTGGCCTCCATTCAGCATTCCCACGTTGATGGGCGGGACTTCTTTAACTGCCTCAGAGCTCTCTTCTGTGTTAGCATCTGGATATGGAAGAACCACAGTAAGAGTCTAAGGCCTCCAGGCTTCCTTACTCTCCTCAGGCTCCACGTTTACTGTAAGATGAGCTACTCTCTCATCAGAAAGCTCTCTCCCATCTTTCTTTAAAGGCTCTCAGGTCACACTGATTTAATCTAATCCCTTTTTTCTTTCCTGCACCTTGGGTAGTGAATTCATTTATCTTTAGTCTATAAACTAAATGCAAGCAGGGATAAAACCCTTTAGACATTTGAAAACTAAATAAAAAAATGCAATGTTAACTGTAAAACTACGAGTCCCCAGCCAGGGAAATAAAACTGGTCCATGAATACACAGACTTTCCCCTGTAAAAGGTGCTGCAGAGAGTAGGCTCTTAACATTACCCCCATAGTTCCCAAGTTGGGGATGTTTTAGTCTCATTAACAATGCTTGGCTTCTCTTGACATTCTTCTTCACAAATACTGTTCTTCCATAATTTGTGGCTATTAGATGACAGAAAAGGCCAGCAGAGATGAAGGCCTATCATGACTCATAGCATGGGTCCTATACAATAAAACAGGGTCAGTAAGAGGACCCTTGGAGAGTAAGAATTGCACACCACGGAGCCCCTCCTATCAGGCCTGATGTAGGAAATCAATGTGTACAGTGTCACTGACCACTAGGCTTCTCTGGACTTGACACAGGTTCTGCTTCCGCTTCTTCTGTAGTTTCAGAAGTTTGTAAGGCAGGTTCTGGAGTTCTGGTGAAAGACTTCCAGGCCATCCGCAGTGAACCTAGCAAGTTGTTCCTAAGATCCATACTCATCCTGGTCAAGCCCTCTCTCAGTTCTGAAACACATATGAATAAAGAAAACCACACGGCTTACAATGAGTTAAGGGCCCAATACAACTAAACAAAGTGAATGGGGTCCAGTCAGTTTGCATTGACCAGAAGGTCTCGAATTAGCAAGTTCTGTACTTAGTCTTACCTAAGTGCATCCGCTTCCTGCCTTTATGATGTGGGATCAGCATCGGCTCAAATTCCACTCCTGGGACCACCATTGGTTCAATCCTATAGGCCACAGGATCAAACTATATAGAAAAAACAATAGCTACATATACCTCTGCTGAATAGAGTTTGAGGAACTGCTAATGTTTATCAGGCAAGAATGATTATAAGCTTATTTCTTAAAATGCAGTTTTTCTGCCACATCACTTCCAAATTAATACTATTTATGTTATCTCATTACTAGAGAAGAGTACATAAAAAGTAAATCAACACAACAGAAAATTGTATGCTCTTTACAATAAACCCTAATATTCAGGTAAACCACAAGAACTGTCTGATGCTTACAGGGTGATAAATATTGAAGAAACCTTTGCATGTTGGAAATCTGTAGTTGGGATCAATTCTTTTTAGTCCTCGGACAGTAAGGAACATTCCAATGGGAGATCCAAAGGCAAAGAATATTTCTGGTTTATAGATGAGTCGAGGGTATTTTACGGATACCTGGAAGGAGAAAATAAAGGCACCTCTCTTACTCTATTTCCCCCCCCCCCCTTTTTGTTTATCCTCACCTGAGGATATTTTTCCATTGCTTTTTCAGAGAGAGTGGAAGGGAGGGAGGGGGAGAAAAGGGAAGAGAGAGAAAAAGAAACATTTGATGTGAGAGAGTTACATCGACTGGTTGCCTCCTGCACCCAACTGGATTGGGTTGGGGAGCGAACCTGCAACCCAGGTACATTCCCTTGACCAGGAATTGAACCCAAGACACTCTAACCACTTAGCAACACAAGCCAGGATTAAGAGCATTTATCAATAACAAAATTACATCTGTTCCTATATGAGTGTCAGGCAATGAAATGAAAAAAGAGAATTAGTACTGTTACCTGCCCAATGCCAACATCCAGATAGTCATTTCCAGTACCATCAGCACTACTGCAGAACTCAGATTCTTTGGAGATATCAGACATATTCAACCCTGAAGCTGATTGTGGAGTTGGTCTATTAATGCCCTAAAGAATAAAGAATAGTTTTGTGGAACTATGCAGTAAAAATATCCAAAGGATTATACAGTTTTTTACTGGTTTAAAAAAATGTGTGGGAAAGTTCTGAA
Organism: Pipistrellus kuhlii; assembly: GCF_014108245.1. Taxonomy (NCBI): domain Eukaryota; kingdom Metazoa; phylum Chordata; class Mammalia; order Chiroptera; family Vespertilionidae; genus Pipistrellus; species Pipistrellus kuhlii. Next base: position 167,752,112 of record NW_023425529.1, read on the forward strand.
ATGACAGCCAATAATTTCGAGACAAGTCTTTCAGAAAACAAGATAAAACTGATGAAAACAAAAGCTGGCTAGAATTATGAATTGACATCCCTATTTGCTCTAAAATGATGAAAACGGTACACAGCCATTTGGGCAGCAGTTGAAACTCTAGGCAACATCATGAGAGGAAACAACAGCAGAGCACTGTGGAAAATAGTGAGAATTGCGAAGGAGTTCAATAAAGTGCTGTACCTTTCTGATTAAAGCAAGTACAATGACTCTATGGGTATAGAAAATGATGCAAATACTGGACCTTAAATAAGAACTGAGCAACCTGCTAAAAAAGTTGAAAAATAGTGAACCACTAGGATATGGAAAGGAATTTAGAGGCCAAACAGAATGTATTAGTAGTGTTGTAACATGGATAAACATTGAGTATATTATGCTAAGAGAAAGAAGACAGTTGCAATAGGGCACATATTGTGTGATTCCATTTATATGAAAATACCCAGAATAAGAAAATCCATAAAGACAGAAAGCAGATCAGTGGTCCATAGCAGGGAGGAATAGGGAGTGACTGTTAAGGGATATGAGGTTTTCTTTCTTTTTTGGGGGAGGGGGGAGGGAGAGGTGGAGTGAGAAATAATGGAATTAGACAGTGGTAATGGTAACACAGCTCTGAATATACTAAAAACCACTGACTTGTATATTTTTATTTATTTGAGAGAGAGAAACATTGATGTGTTGTTCCAATTATGCATTCATTCATTCATTGGTTGATTCTTATACTAGTATGTGCTCTGATGGGGGATTGAGCCCGCAATCTTGGTGTTTTGGGATGATGCTCTATCTGAGCTACCCAGTCAGGGCTAAACTGTATAATCTTCAAGGAAGAATTTTATGGTATGTGATGTAAATTGTATTTCAATAAAGCAGTTATAAAACAGAAATGAAAAAAGGGAATTGTAGCAGGAGTCTAGGGGAGATATGACTTTTAAAGCTAATAATACTGTTAAGGCATCAATAAATGTGTTTAATTTCTTAAACAGAGCCAAAAACCAATTAACAAAATTATTTAGCTCTCTAGACTTCACAAAGCAAAAGGATACAAAAATGTAAAAAATTGTTTACTGCTATAAGCTATATATATATTAAGCACATACCATTGAATTTTCTCTGGTCCTAATGTAATTTAATATCTTCTTTCTTGGTCCTAAGGGAATTCCCATTTCCTGAAGATCTTTGTCTGTACATAAAGCCTGGGCAGAGAAAATCAAATCAAATATCTTTTTTATTTCTAGGTATAATAAAATCAATTAAATGCCCTGCTCTCTTAGAAGGATAAGGCTTAAATACTCTGCTGTTCTTTGCTTTATATTACTAGGGCTCCCTAGCAGTACATCACTAATAACTAAGAGAAGGAAATAGTATTTTATTCATAAAGGAGCCTAAAGTAGAATATAAAATACAATACTACAGTATCAATGCTACAATCAATAATACAGGTAACAATGTATTATTTTTTTAAAAATCAACAGAAGTAGGTATCTGACTTCATGTCAGAAAAACGCTCCTTGATTTCCATGCTCACTTGGATGTCACATCCTGAGACAGACTACACTCCTACTCCTGGACACAAGCAGTAAGAACATTAAGCAGAGAGCATGAAACAGAATAACCATCAAGATCTCAGCTGATGTGCTACTCACTTGACTAGGGAAGACTTCCTTCACCCTCCCAAACTAAGTTAGTTCATCCTACTATGCATTCTTATACCACTGTGTACTTTTCCTACTTAGAACTTATCACAATTATAATTTTTTAAAAATATATTTTGATTTTTCACAGAGAGGAAGAGAGAGGCATAGAGAGTTAGAAACATCAATGAGAGAGAATCATCGATCAGCTGCCTCTTGCACACCCTCCACCGGGGATGTGCCCGCAACCAAGGTACATGCCCTTGACCGGAATCGAACCCGGGACCTCTCAGTCCGCAGGCCGACACTCTATCCACTGAGCCAAACAGGTCCCGGCCACAATTATAATTTAATTATGTTTTCGATTACTTAATAGGTGTCTTTAGCCATAAACTATAAACACCATGAGGTTAGGGACCGTTTCTATCTTATTCACCACTCTATCTTTAGTACTTCGTATAGTATGCCTGATCATAGTAAACAATTACTAAATAGCCACTGAATTAATATATCAAAACCAGAGTAAAAACAACATTAATGAAAAAAACCAACAACCCTACAAATAAACAAGCAAATATCTATAGTACTGCTCTTGAAAGTATAACTGAAAATAAGAGTTGGAATAGTTACTGGTCATTTCTTCTTGCTCTCATGTTTTCTGAGGTGTGCTGTTTTTTAGTCTTTGCTTTATTGCTATATGCATATCAATATGACTTTCCTGAACTTTAAACTTCCACAAAGCAAAGATCACTTGATATGATTTTAAGACACATAAATAATACTGAAGAACATTACTAATGATAACAAAGTATTTATGACTAAAATGTTTCCAAAGGGCAAGCTCTTACTAAGCAGTATGATGAAGCAATAAAAAATATTAAAAATGGTATGGCATGAAGTTATAAAAGGTTATTTTTTACCAGAGCTTTTTTATCTACTTTCTCCTTCTCAAAGATACTCAAGTATTCAGAGAGTTGAAGTTTCTTCAGATCTTCCTCTATTGTCAGTGTGTCTCCTTGATCCATATTTGGCGAGTCCTAAAAATTAAATTGTAATGCTCATTATTCTCTACATTCTTTATATTTTCCTTTATTAATACCATTTTACAATAAATATATATCTAACATTACCACATAGAGATGTATCTTAACTTTAAGTTGTGATTTATACAGAATATAAATTAAGAGGTACTGATCTCTAAATTTCTGCAACTTCATTTGAAACTTAATGTGCTTTAAAATAAATGAATGAGTGAATATCAGAGCATTGTTCACTGTCATTAACAAAACATTTACTGAGTTCTTATTAGGAATACAGTCTAAGACATAAGACAGTCTAAGGCAAAGCCCTGCCCTGGGAGAACTCACAGGACACTTGCATCAAAAAGAGAAAAAAATATAAGACATTTTGCTAAGTACTAACTCAGCATTAGAGATAGTGTTCGGAGGACTTTATTTTACTAAAAGAAGTTTAAACATTAAGTCCTCACACTGCTTTCAAACAAACACTATAAATTATATCAATTTGTATCTAATTCATTCTTCATTTTATCATATGCAAACTCCATTTCAGCTCAATTTTATAATTCTAATAATAGATTAGTAGTACATACTTATAATGGAAAATAAGATATGTATAGATATTTTAGATTCTGGCAAACATTTCTAGAAGTGTATTGCTATCATCAAAGAATGACAGAGATAATTATAAGTCTATTAAAATACATGTAAATTTGAAGTTATGGAATGAGACTAAACTAAGTGAAAAACAAAAAATAAATCTAAAAATCCTTACTAAGCACAGAGAATCTATCTGAACATCTAAATTACCTTTTTACTGTCAATATCCCCCAAAGAATCTTTCTGATTTGTTAGGATATCAAACAATATAAGCGAACCTATAAGTAAAATAGAAGAAAGGGACAATTTCTAAATAGTTATCTTTTATACAAAAAAAAATAAGTCAATTACCCATGTAGCAAAATCTATGAAGCAATGAGTCTTCTTTCCACTCCACCACCACCCTTCCAACCCTTTCCAAATTCTTCATCACAGACCAGTTCTAAACCTCTGCATCTGATTCTGATAAAAGACATTGTTCTTCAAAAATAGGTGTCCTAACAGTGTGATCAATCTCTCTGCTTACAGAGAATTCATTTGTTACCTAAACTATGACCAGCAATGGATACACCCCCTTTGAAATCAGGGTTTCTCTGCAGAAAAAGTTTATATATTCTGTTCATTTCAGAAGCAACAGTGTCCACAATAGTTTGACAGTAGGTGGGGCTATTGTAGAAGAAGACATCCAGAATTGTGTCATTGGTGAAGTGCCTTAAGCGATTAATGCTGGGCAGGGTTATTCGCTGTAGATCTCTGAAAAAAAAGGAAAGATATTTTAAGTAGAAAACCAAAATACATCTGGCCGCTGTGCTCAGTGGTTGAGTGTCAACCCATGAACCAGGAGGTCAAGGTTCGATTCCTGGTCAAGGCACATGCCCAAGTCGCAGGCTCCATCTACGTAGGGGTCATACAGGAAGCAGCTGATCAATGATTCTCCCTCAGCATTAATGTTTCTCTCCCTCTCCCTTCTTATTTCTGAAATTAGTAAAATACATTAAAAGAAAAAAGAACCGAAACCGGTTTGGCTCAGTCTGCAGACTGAAAGGTCTCAGGTTCGATTCCACTTAGGGACATGTATGTTGGTTGCGGGCACATCCCCGGTAGGGGGTGTGCAAGAGGCAGCTGGTCGATGTTTCTCTCTCATCGACGTTTCTAGATCTCTCTCTCCCTCCCTTCCTCTCTGTAAAATATCAATAAAATATATATTTTAAAAAATTTTTAAAAAGAAAAAAAGAAAAAAGAAAACCAAAATACATTTCATAACTTACTCTAAGTTATCTAGCTTAGCCTTCTAAGTTTAGACTTAGTTACTTAAAGATACAAGAGGCAATTATCAACTTATAAAAAATAGAGGACAGAGAAGAAAGGTTTAATGAAGCCAAAGGGACGTGATCAACAAAATTCAGAGACAAACAATTCAGTTTCTTCAATACATAAATTGCAAGAAAATAACAGATAGAAAAATAATCAAGAAATTAAGAGAGACTTAAAAGGCATCCTTGGATTCTAGTTTAAATTGTGTGTATGTATGTATTGTGTGCATTTGTTTATTAGAGAAAGAAAAACATTGATTTTGCATGTATATATATATTATATATGAGTATATATAAATCATAAGATTTATTATAAAATTGGAAAATTGCTGATATTAAGAATTTTTAGGTGTGAATAGTACTGTGGTTATATTTTATTAAAAGTCCTTTAAAACATACAAACTGAAGCATTTACATAAGAAGTGATTTACCTGTGATGTGACTCAAAAACAATATAATGGAGGGATGGGCAGTTGGCAAGGACATGTTGACAGGGATAGGGCCAAACTGGCCATGTGTTGAGATTTGTTGGGGGTGGGTAATCATAATCAGTACAGGAAAACTAACTGTATATGCTACTTTTGTGTAAAGAATCCTCTGTAATAAAAAGGATTTTTAAGACAAAGAGCTCTGGCCAGTGCAGCTCAGTGGTTGTGCATCACCCCAGGCACCACAAGCCTGCCAGTTCCATTGCCAGTCAGGGCACATGCCCAAGTGTCCGGCTCCATCCTCAGTAGCGGGCTGCAGGAGGCAGCTGACAAAGTTTTGCTCTCAAATCTATGTTTCTCTTTCCATATAATATTTTTTAATGTTAAAAATACAAAAGATACAAGAGGGTTTTCCCAGAATCCTCTGCATTAAAGGTGTTTGATCACAAGCCAAATGACAAATTGGATCAGCTCTCAATGTAGAATTTTTTTAAAGTTGAAAGAAGCCAAAGGCAAACAGAACTCATGTCTCACAAAGGAAAACAATGCTAACATTGTCTAAATCAACTTCCAGTTAAAACTTTCTCAAAATTCCCAGAGAAATTCCTCAAAGATTCAACGGTTTCTTTTGTTTAGAGAAATACAAAAGTTTAGAGAGGGCTAAATGACCTGTCACCTCTGAGCATCAGCTTAAATATGTGAATGCCACACCTATTAAAATAAACACTACAGTGGAGCATTTGACACATGGAATATGCTCAAATCCTAGGTCAAGAACTGAGAGACACAGAATCAGGGAAGTCATTTCCAAAACCAGCATGGAAATAATGCTGACTACTTTCTTTATCTTCTAGAGAAGCATCTCCTAGATCTATCTTAGAAGTATATGATGAACATGCTACTTTCTGGAGAGCCCAGAGCTGAATATCCTTAATATAAGGCAACCTTATCTGACATTACCATAAAATTTACAAACAAAACTATTGGGCTTATAACTTAAGAAAGCCATCATGAAAAAGTAGTTTTTTCATCGTAATGAAAATATCTGTGTTTTCCGATAGTCTGAGGCTTTATAGTCGCGACCCACAGGTTGAGAACCACTAGCAGGTTCGCCTAAGACCATAAGAAAATACAAATATTTACATTACGATTCATAACAGCAAAATTACAGTTATGAAGTAGCAACAAAAATGACTTTATGGTTGCGGGTCACCACAACATGAGGATTTGGATTAAAGAGTCGCGGCATTAGAAAGGTTGAGAACCACTGCTCTATAGGAAGAAAGCAATGTTTGGCTTTAATGATAAAGAAATTTAAAAAGCAGCCGAAACAGGTTTGGCTCAGTGGATAGAGCATCAGTCTGCGGACTGAAGGGTCCCAGGTTCGATTCCGGTCAAGGGCATGTACATTGCGGCGAGAGGTGTGCAGAAGGCAACTGGTTGATGTTTCTCACTCATCGACGTTTCTAGCTCTCTATCCCTCTTCCTTCCTCTCTATGGAAAATCAATAAAATATATTTTAAAAAAAATTTTTTTTAAAGCTGTAATGGTAAATGCTAATGAGCCAGTATAACATACTAGAAGAAAATACACACAGCCCTTTACTCCTAACCCAGACTAGTTAAACCAAGGTATTAGTTAGCATTATTATTTTTTAAATATCTCTAGAATTGATTTTAGAAAAAAGGGAGAGGGCGATAGAGACAGAAACATCAATGATGAGAGAGAATCATGGACTGACTGCCTCCTGCAGGCCTCCTACTAGGAATTGAGCCCACAATCCAGGCATGTGTCCTGACCAGAAATTGAACAATGACCTCCTGGTCCATGAGTTGACACTCAACCACAGAGCCATACCAGCTGAGTGGATTAGTCAGCATTTAATAATGTATCTCTAAAAAGAAAAAAGAAAAAGAAAAAGGCAGAAGTACAAAAATCTTTTTGTTGAACAAAATTTTAAATATACAACCAGTTATTACAGAAATGCCCCTAAGCATTTTAATGATCAGAGAACACATTACAATCACGGTTGGTATTACTTACACATCCACACCAGTAGAATGCAAAGGACTGTGCCAGTTGACTGGAAGAAATTCTATCCTCCCAATCTGCTGATTTTCTTGGGCTTTCTTAAAATGCGTTTGTAGCAGGTTCAAGGAAACACTTCGAAAATCATTAACTGAAAAGAAAATTAACTTATCCATCAAGAGTGAAGTAATGAATTTGCAATAGATCACATAAATAGAATCTCTATCTACATTTGCTTAGAACATGCATTTACTTGAGTCAAAAATAGCAAAGTGGTATCAGAAAAATTATGAATGCATATAAGAAAAGCTATTCCTGCCAAAACCGGTTTGGCTCAGTGGATAGAGCGTCGGTCTGCGGACTGAAAGGTCCCGGGTTAGATTCCAGTCAAGGGCATGTACATTGGTTGCGAGCACATCTCCAGTGGGTGATGTACAGGAGGCAGCTGGTCGATGATTCTCTCTCATCGATGTTTCTAGCTATCTATCTATCTCCCTTCCTCTCTGTGAAAAATCAATAAAATATATATATATTTTTTTTAAATATATATTTTTTTAAAAAGAAAGAAAAAAGAAAAGCTATTCCTTTAATAAATGTATACATTTCATCAAAGAAAGATAGCTTCAAAATTTCTGATGTGTCATGGAAACTATTTCAATTTTAAGAAGAAAAGAAAAATATCACATGACTTGCAGTCAGATTCCGATTCTAACTTTCTAGTTCTTACAAATAACCACTACCCAATATTTTTAAATTTTTAAAAATACACAGCTGTTTGAAATTTATATTATAGCAATCTTTTTTTTTTAAATATATTTTATTGATTTTTATACAGAGAGGAAGGGAGAGAGATAGAGAGTTAGAAACATCGACGAGAGAGAGTCGTTGATCAGCTGCCTCCTGCATACCCTCTACTGGGGATATGCCCGCAACCAAGGTACATGCCCTTGACCGGAATCGAACCCGGGACCCTTCAGTCCCCAAGCCAACGCTCTATCCATTGAGCCAAACCGGTCCCGGCTGAAATTCATATTATATCAATCTTAACCTTCTAAGAGGGGTTATGCTTAGAAGCATAAGCCAATATGATAAGACTTACAAGTTGAGACAAATAGATTTTAAATATTATCAAGTTTTAGAGAACACCTTTCAAAAGCAAGTTATGCTAATGATCTAAGTAGTCCAATTAGAATATCAAGAGGTTTATCACAGTATAAATTATAAAAATGACTGAAGTTTCTATTATTCATTTAAACTATTATATCATCTTTACAGTTTCTTTAAATTTGGAATAGTTAGACTAGGGGTGTCGAACTCAATCAGAGAAGGGGCCAAAATCTAAAATCCAGCCTAAATCGGGGGCCGAATGGTTTACTGAACAGTCATAAACTGTCATTGTGATGGAAACGCAGCGGAGTGCAGTGATGACAGCGCGGTGCGGGCCACATTGCAAGGCCTGGCGGGACGGATTTGGCCCGCGGGCCTTGTGTTTGACACATGTGAGTTAGACAAAGGATTATCATATCATTAAAGAATTTTAAAGGATTAAGGGTTTATTCATTCAAGAATTATTAGTTAAGAGAATAAACTATTAGCCTACAGAATTCACTAATAATTGATGTCTCAGATGGGAAGCTTTACTATCACCTGTCTTTAGCGCACCAAATGTTTTTATGCAGCTGAGATAACAGACTAAAGATAAAAATTTTATTTCGGCTCACAGGAGCACTGACTAACATTCCCCTTAAGTGACCTAATCTTACATGTTATGCAAACCTACCACATTGTACAATGCTTCGAAAGCGGAGGTCACAAGCTGGTCCAATCCCATGGACTACAAAAACCAAATGGTCTATTTGTAAAGGTTCCCCTTTAAATGAAATTAAAAAGAAAAATTATTTTACAGAACTAGTCTCATATTCTAAAATCAAACATTCACAATGAATAGGTTATAAAAATAAGCAAGTTGAAATATGAGCAGATAATTTAAAGGACACAAAATAATCCTGCATATAACTACTTAATAAAAGCACAGAGATTTTACTTTGTTTCTAATTTATCTTAAAATAAGTCTGTGAGAGAGACCCGAGATCTAGCAACTGGAGCAGCATGGCTAAGCCTTGTGTGGTGCGCCTGAGCGGGGAAGCCCGCAAACAGGTGGATGTCTTCAGACAAAATCTTTTCCAGGAGGCTGAGGAATTCCTCTACAGATTCTTGCCACAGAAGATCATACACCTAAATCAGCTCTTTTAAGAGGACTCCCTTAATGTGGCTGACCTGACCTCTCTCCGAGCCTCACTGGACATCCCTATTCCAGACCCTCCACCCAAAGATGAGGAGATGGAAACAGATAAGCAGGAGAAGAAAGAAGTCCCTAAGTGCAGCTTTCTCCCTGGGAATGAGAAGCTCCTGGCCCTGCTTGGCTGGTTAAGCCAGAAGTCTGGACTCTCAAAGAAAAATGTATTCTGGCCAGGATCGGTTTGGCTCAGGCCTGCGGACTGAAAGGTCCCGGGTTCGATTCCGGTCAAGGGCATGTACCTTGATTGCAGGCACATTCTCAGTGGGGGGTGTGCAGGAGGTAGCTGGTCGGTGTTTCTCTCTCATCGACGTTTCTAACTCTATGTCCCTCTCAATTCCTCTCTGTGTAAAATCAATAAAATATATATATATTTTTAAATGTATTCTGGAGATCACGTGGATCCAGCACCTGATCCCCAGGATTGAGGATGGAAATGACTTTGGGGTAGCAATCCAGGAGAAGGTGCTGGAGAGGGTGAATGCAGTCAAGACCAAAGTAGAAGCCTTCCAAACAACCATTTCCAAGTACTTCTCAGAACGTGGGGATGCTGTGTCCAAGGCTTCTAAGGAGACCCATGTAATGGATTACCAGGCCTTGATGCAGGAACAAGATGAGGCGGCCTACAGGGAGCTCAGGGCCATGGTGCTGGATCTAAGGGCCTTCTATGCTGAGCTTTGTCATATCATTAGCTGCAACCTGGAGAAAACTGTCAACTCCAAGGGTGAAGAGAAGCCATCTATGTACTGACCCCAGGGCTAAAAGGGAAATAAATTACCAAGATTTTGTGTAGATTAAAATAAAATAGAAAGCCTGTGAAAAAATTTTTACCTTTTTAAAACTTTTTACTTTGTTTTTAAACTTTTTACTTTGAAATAACTGCAATCTTTTTACAGAAAACTTGAAAGAATAGTACAGAAACTCACATGTACTTTTTACCCAGATTCAACACTCTAACATTTACCAATATGCTTTATTATGCATACTAGTACATACACATTTACTTTTCCGAACCAGTTAGGAACATGTTGTACACATCATACCTCTTAACGCTTTAATATTTTAATGTGTACGTCCTAAGAATATCCTCTTATATAAACACAGCAGTTATTGAATTCAGGCAAATTTTAACATTAATAATTTTACCTAATATTCAATTTTTATCAATGTGTAACAATAATGTCTGGCGTGTATTTGAAGCTTAAAATTATAAACGCATCTTTTTAATTATAGTAAATCGAAGACTTTGTGCAAGAGACAAGCTATCCTGTCTGCAAGATAAAAAGAATTTTGTAACTATAATCCAGTTAAACAGATTATAAAACTAAACATAAATGACCCTAGATAGCAATGGATAACTATCAAGGCTGTACTGGAAAATACTTATGCTTAGTTGAAAATCTTCAACAACAGGAGTTTCAAGTACTAAATTTCTAATCAAATGGGTGGAATCATATTTCTTAGAATTAGGACTAAGTCAGTTCATCTGTATTTAATGGATTCCTGATTAGTATGCAAAATTTTATCCATCCTACCATTCATACTTAGCAACTTTAAAAGAGATTTCTCTATCTATTAAATTCTTAATAGGTGATATTAACTCCAAATAAGCTCATATAATTAAAGATCATTTTTAAGCCTTGAGGTACTCCAAATCCATAGAAAAAGGTTAGAATTTAAGCCATAAATAAATCAGTATATCAGAAGATAAGAAAAAAAAAATAACATTACCACAATGAATGTCAACAGAGATGTTCTCAACCCCTCTCTTCACTGTTCTTGGTCGACCCTGCTCAGTGGGTGTTGAACCCCATTCATCAGACCCTGCAACTGGCTGATAATGCACCATAAGCTTAAATAGAAAAAATGCCAAAACTGTTTAATTCTATAAGCGATTTTAAGCACATACCACTGAATCTTTTCTGGTTCTAAAGTAGTTTAATCAATAAAATAAAACATTCACAATGAATAGATATAAAGACATCTCTAGCCAAAACCGGTTTGGCTCAGTGGTAGAGCATCGGTCTGCGGACTGAAAGGTCCCAGGTTTGATTCCGGTCAAGGGAATGTACATTGGTTGCGGGCACATCCCCGGTGGGGGTTGTGCAAGAGGCAGCTGGTCAATGTTTCTCTCTCATCGACGTTTCTAGCTCTCTATCCCTCTCCCTTCCTCTCTGTAAAAAATCAATAAAATATAAATATATTTTTAAAAAGACATCTCTATTTATACAATGAGGGGCAGGAACATGTTTTTCAAAATATAATACATAATCAAATCTCAAATGGAGTTTTGATATGCAATTACTACAGTTGGAAATGAGAACCCTGAAGATATATTTGGCTAATGTACAATTTAAATATCTTATGTCTGGTTGGGTTGCTCAGTTGGTTGAGCATCATTCTGCACACCAAAAAGTTATGGGTTCAGTTCCCAGTCAGGACAAGTACCTAGATTGTGGGTTCAATCCCCAATCAGGGCATGTAAGGGAGGCAGCCAATGGATGTTCCTATTGCACATCGATGTTTCTCTCCTCTCTCTCTCTCTCATTTCCTCTCTCAAATCAATGAAAATATCCTTGGATGAGGATTAAAAAACTAAAGAAATATATAATTTTGTCAATTCTATCTCAATAAAGCTAAAAAAAAAGAGAAAACAAACATCAAGCTAACAGACTTCTAACAATATCCTACACATGGAAAAAACATGCCACATAATGTATTAGGGATAGTCTGAATCTACAGAGGCATAATTTTCCCGAAGAAAATTTTTTGTATAAACTGAACAAGTAAATAATAGTAGTGGCTATAAGTTTTAAGTTTCATAATTATTCACATAATATAAAATTCCCAAAGATCATCCAAAATAGAATTCCTAAGGAAAAGAAACCAACGAAGTTCTCCTTAGTAATGCAATTTACTTTAATACCAATAGGAGAGAAAGGCTTTCAATTTGCTTTACCTTTGGATTGTGTAATACAATGATTTCTCTGTTGGGAGACTCCAGTTTCTTTTTCCATTCATCCTGAGTTACAGCAAGTATGTAAGTTTCCTTAAAAGAAAATACATTTCATTACGTTTCTCTTATTGCTTTCCTATTAAAACTAACCTTATTCAAGAGAATACTACTAAACAATTAATTGGATTCATTTTTAAAAATTACAACAGACAATAGTATGAAACAAATAAAAAATTCACTCCTTCCATCATCTAGACTGGAGACAAATATTTTTCACATTCTGATATATTTCTTTCAATAATATTAATGCATGTGTATTTCCCACAAAATTAGGGATATATTACACATATTTCTCTTTCTCTGGATTTATCAAATTTATTTTAAAATTCTTTTTAAATGCAACATTAATAACATGACAAAGAAAAAAATCAATCCTAATTCTACCATCTAGACTAGAGATAATCATTGTTCACATTTTTATATATTTATTTCAATAATAATAATGTCCTACTTTAAGCAAATTTCAGGCAGTTTTCAGAGCAAGAAAAATAAAAGGCAAAAAGACAATCCTGTGGTCATAGTTTAAATATTAACAATAATCACCATTCGGGAAAACACTTTTTTATTTAAGGGCATAACAATTTCTACAGTACATTTTAAAACCTGGAAATAAAAACTACTTGATCCTGAAACTAATTTGCACAAAGAAAGACTATACACTGGGTGCAGATAAAACCAAACTTTTCCTGAAACTTTCAAAACAATGTAAGTCATAGAGGAAGAAAAGATTAAATAAGAAAAGAAAAAAAAATTAAAGAGAATTAGTTTAAAGGCGTCAAAGGAATACCTCTAGTACTTGGCTGAAGCTCTCCGAGTAGGGGACATACTTATTATCTTTGTCCCCCTTATAGAACCAGGTACATCGTCTCACTTCTGACGCTTGCTCATCCCAGTACACGGCATACCGCATCCTCTCCCCCAAGTGGACATCATACCGGCCCCCATCAGTGGGGACAACTTTCCCATTACAATCTTTTCCTAGCAAGAATTAAGAAGAGGAAAAGAAGTACATTTATAAAAATAAATCTCCCAAAATACAGTTCTGAGTTATACTCTAAATAATGTCAAGAAACATGCGCATGAACATTTTCTACATGATTAAACATTAAACAAAATGGAATTTAATTGCTAACCTTCCACTATTTTACAAACCATCAAAACCATTCTTGGTTTTAATGAAACATGAAAAAAATAATACCCAAACATTGTTCTGTTCCTTTTCTGAGATAGTAGCTTCCCTTTAAAAAAAAATGTATATAGCCCTCACCAGTTTGGCTCAGTAGATAGAGCATCAGTCCACCAGCTGAAGGGTCCTGGGTTCAATTCCGGTCAAGAGCACATACATCAGGGGCATGTGCGGGAGGCAGCCAGCTGATGTGTCTCTCTCACATCAATGTTTGTCTCTCCCCCTCCCTCCCACTTTCTCTAAAAATCAATGGAAAAATATCCTTGGGTGAGGATTAACAACAACAAAAATGTATTTAAGCCTGGCCAGTGTGTCGCAGTGGTTGAGTGTCCACCTATGAATTAGGAGGTTGTGGTTCAATTTCGGGTCAGGGCTCATGCCAGGCTGCCAATAATTCTCTCTCATCACTGCGGTTTCTATCTCTCTCTCTCCTTCCTCTCTGAAAACCAAAAATATAAATACATATTTTTTAATGTATATAAGACAACTTTTCTAAATTTTTTCAAGAGACCAAAAGGTGAATAATGACCATGACTATCATGATGATAAAGTATAACAAGCATCATGTTTCATAAAAGAAGAAAAAAAACAAGTGACAAACTAAAGAATTCATTCTGTTATAATGTGAATGTGACCCCACACACAAATTCTTTACAAACAAAAACTGAAACATAACCCTAGAACTAAGAAATATGATTGGATAACTATGCAGAAATTACAATAGGCACTGAGATACAGACCAAATTCTTAAACGTTATTAATTGTCTGAGTAGTAATGCAGAGCTTCTGTATAAAAATGCTATAAGGGATAACTAGGAAAAAAATCTAAAATTTACTTTTAATAGCATTCACTATAAGGACTACTATTATAGTTTGAGAGAGATGACACTAAGTCTTTGTCTATAATAAGTCATTTTTCTCCTACCAGAGCCATACGCTTCTTCCAGCTGCTGTGAATCCTCAGAGTTGAAAGGAATCCATGTCTCCTTAGAATCTATTACCTTACAATAAAACCAATGAGGAGAAACTGGTTCATACAAACTGCCAGCATCCATGTCTATTAGCTCAAAGGAACTACATGAGTTTGGTGATGGGGATGGATCTGACGAGTCAACTGTTTCTGGTGTGATTCCACTGATGACATTTCTCTCTCTAAAACACAAGATAAAAGAAAACTATCAGAAAAATTATATTCCTCCTATTAACAGTCATTTCTGCAAAACAACAATAAGAAAACAGCAATCTACGGGGGAGTACATAATTTAAAATAGCTATTAATTTATTTTATATTAATAGCTGGATGGAAGCGTGGAGAGGAGAGAGCTTTAAACAAAATGCTTCTTGTGGTCAGAGCAACCACTTTGTACTGGTCTCCCAATTCTCTCAGAAAAATCTCACGGTTTCAGGCAAGCTATAAAGCAAGCCCAGAAGCCACAAGAAACACATGGTCAAAAACTTGATTGCAACAAAAACACTTTAACCCAAATTCCAACCTAAGTCTGGTGCCAAAGGCAAAAATTTTGCTCCCTCCTAACACTTAGAGGTGGTAGCTCCAGGCCCCCTATCATTTACCCACTTACAGGATAACTGGAATCTTAAAATGCTGAAAATAAAACTACTCACTGAAGAACCAGTCACTTTTCATGGATCCCTGAAGTGTGCTGAATTAGGGACTAGGATACAAAACTCTGATCGCGAACACAAACCCTTGCTTTGGGGCCCCTGTGCGCACGCGCGCGCGCACCCATTACCACGGTCCGCGTCTCAGGTAGAAAGTAACAGGTGACCTCCGGAGCCTCCGGCCCTTAAGGACGTGGCCGGTGCGTTCCTATCCCCTCCACACTCGGACCCTCAGCACTCCCAGCAGTGCGGACGGGGGAGTGCGCTGCGGCTCCCCTGGCGGAGCGGCTCCCGGGCGGAGCGCGCGGCTCCGCTCCCCTCGGCGGCGCCCGGGCAGCGGGACGGCCAGCACCTGGGTCCGGAGCGGACGCTCCCCGGGCGGCCGGCCGCTCCAGCTCCTCTCCCGACACAGATCACCCCAGCCACCCGGCGTGTCCCTTCTCCCCCACGACCCTGGCCGCCTGCAGCCCAGATTCGGGACCTTGAGCTCGGGGACTGGTCTCCGACCCCCGCCGAGAGGAGCGGGGGGGGGGGGGCACCCATGGAAACGAGGCGATGTGGGGCACAGGCGAGACCAAGGGCCACTGCCCTGGAATCGAAATCACCCCCCCACTCGACCGGGTCCTCCCAGCACCTCCATTCCCTGCCTCGGGCATCGCATCCTCCTCTGACCCCGCATCTGCATCCCCGGTCTCCATCGCAGCAGGGCCTCCCTCGCTCGGCCCACCGGTCCACCGCCGACCCCCAGTCGCCGTCACGTACTCACCCGGCAACCCCGCCGCCTTTCACGCTCTCCTTCCCTCGAGGGGAACACGACATATCCCAGCGCGGCGGCCTTTATCCGGAGCCCGGGTGGGGTGGGGCGGGGCGGAGCGGGGCGGAGCCTGTGGCCTCGCCAGGTTCGGGCTCCACGCGAGGCTCCACCGCGCTCCCTGCGGCGAGGAGCGGACCCGGCTGCGGGGAGCAAAGGTGAGGCGACTGTGACCCCGGCGCGTACACGACGACGCGTGGGACGAGGAGGGCGGCAGGGGTCCTGCCTGGAAGTGTCGCGAGAGGTGGAGGGAATCGCGCGAGATGTTGGCTCCTCCCTGCGTGCAGAGCGCCGGAGAGCCTGGCCGCTGGGCATGCGGATCGTGCGTGCGCTGTGCCCTCTGCTTTGAGCCCGCGGGCGGTAAGAGGCCGGTCATTAGGAAGCCGGGTTGCTGGAGAAGACCTCGGCCCTTGGCATTTCAGTTAAAGGAAGGAGGAAAGCCCGGCCCTCTCACTGAATACTTGGGAAAACGGGCCGCCTGACCACTGATACGCTAGTAACCCTTCCCCTGCTAAAGGGCCCCAGGGATGGCGCGTGCGGGCAGCCACGGGAGACGCAGGGTGCCACGCCCCCTGGTGAAAAATAGGGCAACAGGGCGCCAGCAGCGATGTCTATCCAGACCCACATCTGGGTGCTGGGGAAACGGATACAATTGGCACTTGCAAGGGAAAAGGGTTCTCTCTAGGGCTTTGCCTCCTCCCCCTTGCATTTATTTGTATTTAGGGGCTGCCAGTGGAAGGTATCTCTAATATAGAGGTAGAGGTGAGATTGACAGGATTTAAAAGTTGCAAGGGAAGTTGGAGACTAGGTATTTTTGTTCAAACAAGATGATTTAACTGAAGTGAAAGTCGTGAAGCTGAGCAGTTACTTTCCTGGAAGACCTCAATTCCTTTGGGGTAATAATTATTTTTTAAAATTAAAATACATTTTATTGATTTTTTACAGAGAGGAAAAGAGAGAGAGCTAGAAACGTCGGTGAGAGAGAAACATCAACCAGCTGCCTCTTGCACACCCCCTACCGGGGATGTGCCCACAACCAACGTACATGCCCCTGACCGGAATCGAACCTTTCAGTCTGCAGACCAACGCTCTACCACTGAGCCAAACCGGTTTCTGCTGGGGTAATAATTATTATAGGGCAAGGGTTTAGGTAATGTTTTCCAGTTTTGTTTTGTTTTTTAATATGAGAGGAAGGGAGACATCAGTTGGCTGCCTCCTGTATATTCCCTACTGGGGATTGAGCCTGCAACCCCAGCATGTGTCCAGACTGGGATAGAAACAGAGATTAATTGGTTCATGATCCACGCTCAACCACTGAGCCATACCTACAGGGCATCAGCTTTATTTTGTCAGAAACTAAGAAAAACCGAAAGAAGAAAAATTTTTATAACAATTATCCTATAGGTTAACATATCTATCAAGTTTATTTATACCTTCTCAAATTTATAACACCTAAATAACTTCTGTTCTCTACAAGGAACATGAAGCAAGGACTTTGCCCCATTCTCTAGATCTTGTCAGACGACTGGCTAATAAACAAACAAAAATAGTAATTAGCATTTACTGAGCTCTTACTCTGTTATAGGCACAGATGTAAAGCAAGCATTTTACAAATATAATCCCAATTAGTCCTTAGAGCAACCTGATGAAGTACATACTATAGTTTCCCTATTTGCAGAGGTAAAATGACTTACCAAGTCATACTAAAGCCGAAATTATAAACTCTTCACAGCCTGCACCTAAGTAACTTACCTAAAATCAGAGTAATTTAAGTGACAGAACTGGATCTTGACCAGTGATGTTTATGTAGGTTGTAACTATTTACTAATAGAGCTCCAAAATTTCCAAAATTCTTTTTTCTTGAAACGGTCAGACTTTACCACTAGTAAATTCTGTCAGTTGTTTCCCTTGCAGTGACAAGCTCACTTTGTTTTTGTGGGGATTCAGAAGAGCCATCACAAGATTAAGTGGTATGTGGATTATTTTGAGCTAAAGGCAAAGGAGACCCTGTGGGCTCAAGAGAAACTTCTTCCCCCACACCCTTCACTATCTGGAGGACTTTGATTGGGAAGCCTTGCCCATAATAAGAGATTGTCAGAGATAACCTTTTTGGACCTACTTATATGGTAGGACAAACTACTAAATTACTGAACAGGTGCTCACCCTGCAATGACCTGAAGCCCCAAGGTGCCTTTATCCCTCCCTACCTCGTGTTTTATATATCCATTTTCCCTTTCTGTTCATACCTCTCATGTATGTGGAGTTCCTATGCACATGAAAGTCAATTTTATTTTCTCTTGTCAACTTATAGTTGATTTGATTATTCAGCCAGCCAAAAGAACCAGAGGAAGGAACGGGGAATTTTTCCCCTTTCCCATATTTTCAAGAAAAGTTCTGCCAAATACCTAACCATTGCAATAGCAAGTCAAATAAAAATGTCCCATGAAAAGTAAGAGTAGCTGGTTCAGTTACCAATTCAAATAATCAGTCAAATGCTTTTTCCTCAAGAGACCAGCATGCTTCTGAAGGTGGAAATGTTTTATGCATATTATTTTGTCATATAGAATATGAAAAGGTGTGAACTTAGGGTTAATAAGATTAATTTTTGCTGCTTGATGAAGAGTATTCTTAAGTGAAACTGATACTGTTTTTTATTATGAATGCACAGCAGTGGACAATGACTGATAGTACAATTTGTTTCCACTGCCTTCATTCCTGCTAAGGCGCCAGCAATTTTACCCACCAGTGCTTTTATATCCACTGGGGGGATGGGGGGGCAAATCATGTCTTAGTTATTAAGGAAATAATTTGTGATCCCTGAAAAGGTTTCTACAACCTCACCCCCAGAGTCCATGGACCATCCTTTGAGAACTATAGCAATTAAATGTGCCCACCATGGGGCCTGGGATACAAGAGTAATGAATAATATAATACCTTCTCTGAAGGAATTTACTGGAGAGACAAACTGGAAAACAAATATATCTTGTTGAATGCTACAACAGGCAGGGATCAACTAACCCTTTGATTACAAAAGAATAAAGATCACCCTTACCTCCAGAAATTTTCTTTCCGTGGGTCTTTGGTGGGATTCAGGAGTCTGCATTTTATTTTATTTTGTGTTTTTTTTTTTTTTTTAATATATTTTATTGATTTCTTACAGAGGGGAAGAGAGAGGGACAGAGAGTTAGAAACATCGATGAGAGAGAATCATCAACCAGCTGCCTCCTGCACACCCCCTACTGGGGATGTGCCCGCAACCAAGGTACATGCCCGGATCGAACCCGGGACCTTTCAGTCCGCAGGCTGACGCTCTATCCTCTGAGCCAAACTGGTTTTGGCAGGAGTCTGCATTTTAAACAAGCACTACAGATGGTTTAGATGCAGGTAGTATGAGATCCACACTTTAAGAAACACTGCCTTGCCGAACCGGTTTGGCTCAGTGGATAGAGCGTCAGCCTGCGGACTGAAGGGTCCCAGGTTCGATTCCAGTCAAGGGCATGTACCTTGGTTGCGGGCACATCCCCAGTAGGGGGTGTGCAGGAGGCAGCTGGTTGATGATTCTCTCTCATCGATGTTTCTAACTCTCTATCCCTCTCTGTAAAAAAAT